>NC_138978.1:76517724-77717724 GCF_964341445.2 Mesoplodon mirus | reverse complement strand
TCTTTTTGTTGCAATGGTAAATGGGAGTGTTTCCTTAATTTCTCTTTCAGATATTTCATCATTAGTGTATAAGAATGTAAGAGATTTCTGTGCATTAATTTTGTATCCTGCTACATTACCAAATTCATTGATTAGCTCTAGTAGTTTTCTGGTGGCATCTTTAGGATTCTCTATGTATAGGATCATGTCATCTACAAAGAATGACAGTTTTACTTCTTTTCCAACTTGTATTCCTTTTATTTCTTTTCCTTCTCTGATTGCCGTGGCTAGGACTTCCAAAGCTGTGTTGAATAATAGTGGTGAGAGTGGACATCCTTGTCTTGTTCCTGAACTTAGAGGAAATGCTTTCAGTTTTTCATCATTGAGAATGATGTTGTGGGTTTGTCATATATGGCCTTTATTATGTTGAGAGAGGTCCCCTCTATGGCCACTTTCTGAAGAGTTTTTGTCATAAATGGGTGTTGAATTTTGTCAAAAGCTTTTTCTGCATCTATTGAGATGATCATATGGTTTTTCTTCTTCAATTTGTTAATATGGTGTATCACATTGATTGATTTGTATATATTGAAGAATCCTTGCATCCCTGGGATAAATGTCACTTGATTGTGGTGTGTGATCCTTTTAATGTGTTGTTGGGTTCTGCTTGCTAGTATTTTGTTGAGGATTTTTGCATCTATATTCATCAGTGTTATTGGTCTGTAATTTTCTTTTTTTGTAGTATCTTTGTCTCGTTTTGGTATCGGGGTGATGGTGGCCTCATAGAATGAGTTCAGGAGTGTTCCTTCCTCTGCAGTGTTTTGGAAGAGTTTGGGAAGCATAGGTGTTAGCTCTTCTCCAAATGTTTGATAGAATTCACCTGTGAAGCCATCTGGTCCTGGACTTCTGTTTGTTGGAAGATTTTTAATCACAGTTTCAATTTCATTACTTGTGATTGGTCTGTTCATATTTTCTATTTCTTCCTGGTTCAGTCTTGGAAGGTTATACCTTTCTAAGAATTTGTCCATTTCTTCCAGGTTGTCCATTTTTTTGACATAGAGTTGCTTGTAGTGGTCTCTTAGGATGCTTTGTATTTCTATGGTGTCTGTTGTAACTTCTCCTTTTTCATTTCGAATTTTATTGAATTGAGTTCTCTCCCTCTTTTTCTTGATGAGTCTGGCTAATGGTTTATCAATTTTGTTTATCTTCTCAAACAACCAGCTTTTAGTTTTATTGATCTCTGCTATTGTTTTCTTTGTTTCTATTTCATTTATTTCTGCTCTCATCTTTATGATTTCTTTCCTTCTGCTAACTTTGGGTTTTGTTTGTTCTTCTTTCTATAGTTCCTTTAGGTGTAAGGTTAGATTGTTTATTTGAGATTTTTCTTGTTTCCTGAGGTAAGCTTGTATAGCTATAAACTTCCCTCTTAGAACTGCTTTTGCTTCATCCCATAGGTTTTGGATCATCATGTTTTCATTGTCATTTGTCTCTAGGTATTTTTTGATTTCCTCTTTGTTTTCTTCAGTGATCTCTTGCTTATTTAGTAATGTATTGTTTAGCCTCCATGTGTTTGTGTTTTTTATGGGGTTTTCCCCTGTAATTGATTTCTAATCTCATAGCGTTGTGGTCAGAAAAGATGCTTGATATGATTTCAATTTTCTTAAATTTACTGAGGCTTGATTTGTGACCCAAGATATAATCTATCCTGGAGAATGTTCCATGTGCACTTGAGAAGAAAGTATAATCTGCTGTTTTTGGATGGAATGTCCTATAAATATCAATTAAATCTATCTGGTCTATTGTGTCATTTAAAGCTTGTGTTTCCTTATTAATTTTCTGTTTCGATGACCTGTCCATTGGTGTAAGTGAGGTGTTAAAATTCCCCACTATTATTGTGTTACTGTCTATTTCCGCTTTTATAAGTGTTAGCAGTTGTCTTATGTATTGATGTGCTCCTATGTTGGGTGCATACATATTTATAATTGTTATATCTTCTTCTTGGATTGATCCTTTTATCATTATATAGTGTCCTTCTTTGTCTCTTGTAATAGTCTTTATTTTAAAGTGTATTCTATCTGATATGAGTGTTGCTACTCCAGCTTTCTTTAGATTTCCACTTGCATGGAATATCTTTTTCCATCCCCTCACTTTCAGTCTGTATGTGTCCCTAGGTCTGAAGTTGGTCTCTTGTAGGCAGCATATATATGGGTCTTGTTTTTGTATCCATTCAGCGAGGCTTTGTCTTTTGGTTGGAGCATTTATTCCATTCACTTTTAAGGTAATTATTGATATGTATGCTCCTATTACCATTTTCTTAATTGTTTTGTGTTTGTTTTTGTAGGTCCTTTTCTCCTCTTGTGTTTCCCACTTAGAGAAGTTCCTTTAGCATTTGTTGTAGAACTGGTTTGGTGTTGCTGAATTCTTTTAGCTTTTGCTTGTCTATAAAGCTTTTGATTTCTCCATTGAATCTGAATGAGATCCTTGCTGGGCAGAGTAATCTTGGTTGTAGGTTCTTCCCTTTCATCCCTTTAAATATGTCATAGCACTCCCTTCTGGCTTGTAGAGTTTCTGCTGAGAAATCAGCTGTTAACCTTATGGGAGTTCCCTTGTATGTTATCAGTCATTTTTCCCTTACTGCTTTCAATAATTTTTCTTTGTCTTTAATTTTGGCTAATTTCATTACTATGTGTCTTGGCATGTTTCTCCTTGGATTTTTTCTGTATGGGACTCTCTGAACTTCCTTACTTGGGTGACTATTTCCTTTCCCATGTTAGGGAAGTTTTTGACTATAATCTCTTCAAATATTTTCTTGGGTCCTTTCTCTCTCTCTTCTCCTTCTGGGACCCCTACAATGCAAATGTTGTTGCGTTTAATGTTGCCCCAGAGGTCTCTTAGGCTGTCTTCATTTCTTTTCATTCTTTTCTCTTTATTCTGTTCCATGACAGTGAATTCCACCATTGTGTCTTCCAGGTCACTTATCCATTCTTCTGCCTCAGTTATTCTGCTACTGATTCCTTCTAGTGTATTTTTCATTTCAGTTATTGTATTGTTCATCTCTGTTTGTTTGTTCTTTAATTCTTCTAGGTCTTTGTTGAACATTTCTTGCATCTTCTCGATCTTTGCCTCCATTCTTTTTCTAAGGTCCTGGATCATCTTCACTATCATTATTCTGAATTATTTTTCAGGAAGTTTGCCTGTCTCCACTTTATTTAGTTGTTTTTCTGGGGTTTTATCTTGTTCCTTCATCTGGTACATAGCCCTCTGCCTTTTCATTTTTCTATGTGTGTTTTTTTAAGTCTCTCACATTGATCTTTTCCTGTTTCACTTGTTACTATCTTAGTTCAGGACTTCATATCTCACATCAGAATTATTGTCAGAGCCTCCTAAAATGGCATAGCATAGCAATGAATAAGTTGTTTTATAGTCGAAGGGATATAATTTAGTTTAAATCAGTTACAAGGCTTAGATTCTACCAAAGATTATCTTCTCTTAAATCATTGCCTTTATCATGGTGTTCCTCTATCTTCTCAGGATACTCAAGGATTGCCCATTGAGTTCAATTCATAGTTTGGCTTTAAAGTCCAACCATGCATTGTGGCCCTATTCTACCTGTTGTCTCATTTTTCTCAAGTTCCCAAAGCACATCCTCTCCTTTGGATGAGCCTAACTTCTTAACAGTTGTCTCCTCCTCATATGATACTTAGGTCTGCCTCTGAGACTTTGCTCATGCTATTTCTTTCTACTCAAACATCTTTTCTCCCATTCCAACTGTCTAAATTCCACCTATCTCTACATCTTCAATGAAGCCTTCTTGGCTGTTCCAGTCTTCATTTGTCAGCTCTCTGTGAACCAATAGTGAAATTATAATGCATCCCATAAATTCGTGATTAATTATAGAACTTCAGGATTGAAAATGACTTTAAGATCATCCAGTTATACTTCTCAGTCTATGTGTGAATCTCCCCTACCACAGCCTTCCCAATGAGTTTTGCTCTTCACTCAAACACATATCTTGGCAGATCTTGCCAACTATACATTCATTCATTCATACATTCAACTAATATTCACCGAGCATTCAATGTTCCAGGAATTGCACAGGGACTGGGGATTCGACAGTGAACAGGATGCAAAAATCCATGTACCACCATGAAGATAATATCATATAGTGATAAATGCTAAAATAAAATAGAGTGTTGCATTGGAAAGTGCTGGAGATGCTAACTTAAATTGCATGACCAGAAAAGGCCTCTTAAAAGAAATTACCTTAATGCTGAGGCCCTTAATGGTAAGAGGTCAACCATGTACACATCTGGGAGAAGAGTTTTTCAGTCAGCATGACTTTGAGGTGGGGTTGGTGAGTTTGAGGAATAGGAAGAATAGCAGTAGGTGAAGTGTAATGAGTGGGTGGGAGAGCTGTGGGACAGTGGCCGGAAAGAAAGTCCATGGTAGATCCTGTAGAGATCATTAGCCATGACAAAATATTTAGACAACATGGTTTGTACTTAATTTGAGATGAATGTGGTTCACTCTATTTTCTATTCCTTTATCCTACCTCAGCCTCTAGATGTCATATAGAACAAGTGTAGAACTTCCTCCACAGAATAGTCTTTTATATATTTGAAGATATGTATCCTGTCCCCAGTGAACCTTTTTGGGGATAGACATTTCCATTTCTTTCTACTGTTCCCTCTTCTATCACAGAAGCCATATTTATTCTGGCCAATTTCTTCTATACATCCTTCACTCTTTCTATATTCCTCATAAAAATGATACGTGGGCCACTAACATAGGATAGAGTATGCCTATTTCCTTACTCTTTATAATGTATGTTCTATCCATACATCTCAATATTATAGTATCTTCTTTTTTCTTTTAGCCAATCACACTGTTTAGTCATATTGAGTTTTCTGCCAAAACCTCTGAATCATTTTCTACATCATCTGCTGTTAAATTATATTTTTCTTCAACCTGTACCTCTGTCATGGTCATTGTGGGGTTTTGTTGTCAATTTTGGATTCAAGGGAAGAGACCTACATTTATCTTTATTATATTTAGTATTATTTAATCTATTACACCAGCCTTTCAAGATTCCTTGGGAATAAATTTCATCATCTGCTGGATCTGCTATTTTTTTACCTGTTTGTCATATACAAATTTAATAAACATATTTTGTGGTTACTCATCAAAGTCATCTAAAAAGGTTTATGGAATAGGGCTAAGGGCAGAACTCAAGTGTAAGATCTTTAAGGGCAGAGACTGTCTGTCTTGTTCATTGTTGTTCCTTTTGCTCATCACAGTGTCTAGTACAGACTATGTTTGATGGATTAAATTGGAAAAAGTGCTCATGCTCTTTGGTATGACATCAAGAACCTTCTTTCAAATTGACACAAATCCACCTTGACTACTCTTTGAATAACATATAAATTCATTGGACTATATTCACATTCACCCAATGTTATCATCTTGACCACAGGATATCAAGAGAGACCTTTGTTTTGTTGCTGCTCAAGAATTCCCTACCTAATACAATTTCATGATCCACCAGTCTTGTGACTCTTGTCTAAATGGAAATAAGGTAGTCAGAGATGCCTGTCTTATAGAGAGCCTGGTTCAGGCTGACACCTGCAGATTGTCTAGTTGATCATTTTCTAAGTGCTTACAATATGGACCTTTAAAGATCCACTACAGGATTATTCTGGGGATTAAATTTCAGACCACACCTCCCATTCAGTTTTGGAAAGTAAGATGATATTTGTCTGTCTTCCATGTTTCCTCAAAGATCTCTGGTCTTCCAGTAGTTTTCACTATCATTCTTTGGGCCTGGAAACATGAACTCATTGTAGGGAGCCGTGTGTGCTCTTAAAATTGTTTTGCAGAAGTCTTGATTTAGTTATCCCTGACCATTTTTTCCCTACCTTCTCAGTTTGAATACCATTCATCTTTACTGAAAAGACAGAAATAAAAGAGAGAAAGTTTTTTTTGGCATTCACAAACTACTATTTTTTCCAATATAATCCTGATCAAATATAACTATAAAATATTTTTTGTTAACCTTAACATTTTTTGCAACAAGTAGCCTTTGCTGTTTCATGTAATTCTGTATACAGATTGGTGCCATTCTTTTATTCTTCTTTGTTCATTGGCCTTTTTCTTTTATGCTTTGTATGCAACTGTTATACATAAGCTCATGAGAAAACTGACTGTGTAATTACATTGCTTTTTCCCTTTCTTCTTCATAGAGAAATCACATAGTCAGAATTTCACTTTTGATAACTTCTTAACCTCTTGAGCTATAGTCCCTTTAAGAATCTTCTGCCATGGAATCATATTTTCTTCTGTACCTCAATCTCAGACTTTTTAATCTTGGAGTATATTCAACTTTTCTTTCCCTGATGAAAAGAAAATGAAAACATTCCCAGGGATGTTTTTCTCCTGGGATACCATTACTTTCATTTCACCAGCAAACTCCTCCTTTCTGGCAAGTCTTAGGTTCAGAGTTGAAATTCCTCTAGACATTTTGTCTACTCTTTGGGAGATGTAATTGTCTGTGTATTAAGCCGAAAGTTAATCAATAATTATTTTAGCTGGATGAGACCCTTAGTAAATGTCTGAATATTTGAAGCTACACCATAACTCTTTCTTATTCCATCCCATCAAGTGCTTTCTATTGCTTCCTGTGAAAGCCTATTTACCATACCATGCTACAATATCAAATTTCTCTCCTTTATAACCCATATTCTGTGTTAGTATATAAAACACCTGAGATTTTGAGACTGTGAGACTTGTTTAGGACACATTTCTCTATTATTTTTGTTGAAATGATTTGGCACCACACTCACACTGTCATGCTTTTTTTCTACATAATTTAGATAAGAATTGTTTGCTTGCAAGAATTAGGTACCTACTCAAACTAACCTAAACTAAAAACAGGGGAGTTAATGACAGAATGTAAGGGTGTGTCATAGGATATGTGACCATGGAGTATAGCTGGCTCCACAAGGAACTCAGCTGACATCTGGACACTTAGGAATTGATACCGCTCTGTGCTTCTTTGATTTTGAGGTTCATTTGCACCATTCTCCAGCTTCTGCAGCCCAACATTCTCTGCTTCAGTGTGTACAAGGCAGAAAATGGTGATGCTATCTCCAGTGGACATGACCCTCCAGATCAAGTGTCCAACCCCCCAAACTCTGTCTTGGTACCCCTACTGTAAACTCTCTATATCTAATCGTCTTGGAATGGCCTTTGACTTATGTTCTTTGGTATCACAAACTCACTCAGTCCTGCCATTTGGAGCTAGAGAAGAAAGGGTCACTTGATACCACAAACTGGGGAAAATAGGTTTTCTAGGAGGGAGTGTGAGGGCACAGCAGAAAAATGGCTTGGAGTTTCCATGTTAGAACTGCCATCCTCTACTCTAATTATTATTGCCACAGGTTTATTTCTGTTTTTAATTTATTTTCTTCACAATTACATTAAGTAGTTTATAGACAAACACAGTCTTGCACTTCTTTGAAAGATACATTCCCATCTTAGACATGGTTCTTTAATTTCAGTGTTTTAAATCATGGTTTAGGACTTAAATTTCATATATTGATATCTCCCATATTTTCCTCTTTCTCCCAAAGAGAATCAATTAAAATGTCCCCTATGTTCTCAAATATTTCAGTTTCCTTTCAATGATGTTATTACCCTAAAGATATGTCCCCATTGTCTTTACGGGAGTCAGAATGACTGGGTAGCAATGCTGGGCATATGCTTAAGAAAGATAGCAATACTAGCTGTCCTTTGGTTTATTGTAGCTACCTCTAAGCTCCACCACAGGGAACTACCAGTACCAAGATACATTCCTTCATCCCAGGGTCAGTATTTGATATTCTTGAATTACCAAGACTGTTCAATTATGGCATTTTTTCCCATCCTCAAGGGAGGTCTAACCACTTCCTCTCTCTCCTTCAATGGGAAACACATCTTTACGTGCATTTCCAGCAGACCAGTATCTTCTTTTTCTTTCTCTGTCACATTCCTATACTCTTTATTCTATGGATTCTGATTTTAATTCTCTTCTCCTTTAGATTTTTCTGTTGAGCTTGGGATGAAACAACTTTTCTAGAAGGTCTTGGTTTATCAATACTTTTGAGAGTAAGCTCATACCTATTGTGTATGTTTAGTTCAATAGAATTTCTTCACGTTTGCTTTCTCTTTTTCCTTCCCATTCATTCCTTGTTATACTATTGGATCAAGTTTTTGTTACCGAGCCCAAGCTCACTCTTCTGGCTGCACAACAGGCCAATAAATCAGGAGACAAGTTGTTGGGGCAAGGAAGAACGACTTTAATCAGAAAGCTAGCAGACCGAGAAGATGGCAGACTAGCGTCTCAAAAAACAAACAAACAAACAAACAAAAAACCCATCTTGTCCCAGTCTAAATTCTGGCTCCTTTTATGCAGAGGAGAGAAAGGGGCCCACTGTGTTACCAATGGCTTAGCAGGACCACTAACTGTTGCTCATTGACAGTTGCTCACTTTGGGGAGGAGCCCACTTCGGCGCCGACCAATGGCTTAATGGGGCTGCTATAGCTCATGCCTGCCCCATCCCTATTACAATTCCCCACTGTCAATGTCCATTCGACAATCTTGTGGGAAAAGGGATGATGATCTTTCTGGCTTCTTCCCACTGAACAGGGGCAATGAGGGTGTGATCGTGAAATGGAATTGATCAGTTTTGAGTCAGGAATGTTGCTTAAATTTTTTAGTAAGCAATACAATTCTCTTTCTTTATCTACAACTATTTGAACCTAATGAAATTCCTTCTACAATGAAATTTTAATTTCAATTCTTATTATTTTTGAAGAGCAAACTTAACCCCTCTAAGGGTTCACAAACCCATTGCTCTCTAGGCCTCTCAGGAGTTGGGTCATTTTCTGATGACAGTGGGGCTACGTTAACCCAAGTGTGATGAATCCATGGCTTTACTCCAGCTAACTTGACAGATGAATGCGTGGTGAGTAATACCACATGTGGTCCTGTCCACCTTGCACTCAGCTGGTGCTCAGGCCCTTGTTCTCTTCAGATTTTAAGGAGGACTCGGTCTCCAGGCCAGAAAGGATGTAAGGCTACCTCTGTTGGATAGGCAGACCTGCTGGAAGCAAACTCATGAACAGAGGTTAGTATTGTGCCCAGAGTTTTAACATAATTGGCAACTGCTGGATCTTTCAGAGCGTTTATAGATTCTCCCACCCGGGCAGACACCTGGAGTGGCCTACCATACAATATTTCGAAGGGGCTTAATTTAAGCCTGCTTCTGGGAGCCACTCTGATCCATAGCAGGGCAACTGACAAGGCCTTAGCCCAAGTAAAATTAGTCTCTTGACATATTTTAGCAAGGCTCCTTTGAAATGTATAATTCATTTTCTCAGTTTTTCCTATTTATTGTGGTCTCCACGATGAATGTAGCTTCCAATTAATTTGCAGTGCTTTAGACACTTGTTGGGTTATGCTAGAGACAAAAGCAGGCCCGTTATCACTTTGAAGGCAGTTAGGCATTCCAAATTGGGGGATAATTTTCTTAAGGAGGACTTTTACCACTTTGGAGGCTTTTTCTGTTCTGGTAGGATATGCCTCCACCCATCCTGAAAAAAGTATCCACAAATACTAGCAGATATCTGAAATTTCCTGTGGCTCGGGGCATTTGAATAAAGTCTGTTTGCCAGTCCTCAGTGGGGCAGGTTCCTCTGTGTTGGGTCCCCATCTGGGGAACTCTGAGAGCAGTCTTTGGGTTATTTTCAGCACAAATCATACAATTTTGAGTGACTTTCTGGATGGTCCTTTGTAGGTTAGGCCCCATTATGTATCTCTGAATCCATTGTAGGGTGGCATCGCTCCCATAATGGGTACTATTATGAGTGTGCTGCAGCACAGTGTCCAAGAGGGCCTCAGGAATCAAAACAATTCTTTGTGCACTACATTTCCAGCCAGGTGAGGTGTGATCAAGAGTGAATCCCCACTCTTTGGTCCTCTCCTTGTCCTTCTCTGAATACACTATCTGGTATTTTGACAAGCTGACCTGTGGTAGAAGTGACCCTTTCATGGCTTGACAATCCCCTTCCTTTGCTGCTTTCTTTGCAGCTTGGTAAGCTAACTGGTTGCCTTTCATTATATGAGTTTCACCCTTTTGGTGGCCTGGGCGGTGCATTATGGCCACTTGTGAGGGCTTATGGACTGTTTCTAAGAATGACAGGATTCAGAAGCATGTTTTATGTGTTTATTGTTCAAAGTGAGGCACCCCCTTTCTTTCTGGATTGCCCCATGAGCAGGTACCACGGAAAGTGCATAGCAAGAGTCTGTGAATATATTTACTTGCCTGCCTTCAGTGAGAAGTAGGGCTCTTGTCAGAGCAATGATTTCTGCCTTCTGGGCTGAGCTCCCTGGGGACAGGGCTTTTGCTTCAACAATCTTTTTAAGGGTTATCACCACGGCATACCCAACGTACCACTTACCTTGGTCCATGAAGCTGCTTCCATCAGTGAACAGTTCCATGTTCTGGCTCGGCCAAGGATTGTTAAGTCTGGTCTGCTAGAGTACACGAGCTCAATGACCCATAGGCAGTCCTGCTCTGGGGATTGTGCAGCATCAATTGGGAGCAATGCAACAGGATTTAGGGCTGAAGTGACCTGACGTCCTACATTGAGATTGTCTAAGAGAATGGCTTAGTACTTTCCCATTCTCCCAGAAGTCAGCCAATTGCCCCCTTTTAGTGCCAGTAAAGAAAGGACATGGTGAGGGACATACACAGTGGTGGGTTGCCCCAGGGTAAACTGCTCAGCTTCCTGAAGTATGTCACAAGTAGCTGCTACAGCTCGAAGGCAAGGAGGCCATCCCTTAACAGTCTGTTCTAGTTGTTTTGAGAATTTCCCAGAGTTTGAATTAACACCCAGAGATTTATGCCTTGTCTCTCATGGACATAAAATTTGAAAGGTTTCTTTAAGTCTGGTAGTCCCAAAGCCGGGACTGGGACTAACCTTGTTTTTATTATTTCAAAGGCTGTTTGGCACTCTGTGGTCCAAGTAAGGGGCTCAAAATCATGCCTCTTTATTTATTTTTAAAATTTATTTATTTATTTTTATATTTATTTTTGGTTGTGTTGGGTCTTCGTTTCTGTGCGAGGGCTTTCTCTAGTTGCGGCAAGTGGGGGCCACTCTTCATCGCGGTGCACGAGCCTCTCACTATCGCGGCCTCTCTTGTTGCAGAGCGCAGGCTCCAGATGCGCAGGCTCATGGGCCTAGCTGCTCCGCGGCATGTGGGATCTTCCCAGACCAGGCTCGAACCCGTGTCCGCTGCATTGGCAGGCAGATTCTCAACCACTGCGCCACCAGGGAAGTCCTCATGCCTCTTTTAAAGCCTCATAGAGGGGCTTTACTATGAGCCCATAGTTCGGGATCCAAATCCGACAGAATCCTGCCATTCCCAGAAGTCCCCTCAGTAGTCTGTGAGTCTTGGGTGTTCTCAAGCCTGCCATTGCCCGTTTTCTATCAGGCAAAAGACCCCGTTGTCCTTGGGAAAGGACAAAACCCAAATATGTGACTTGTTGCTTACATACTTGGGCCTTTTTCTGGGAGAACTTATATCCACAAATGGGCAAATAATTCAGGGTTCTTATGGTATTTTGTAGACACTTATCATATGTAGGACTTGTTATGAGCAAATCGTCCACATATTGGAGTAAGAGTCCTTCATCCAATATTAAGTTTCTAAGGTCCCTAGCCAACATTTCCCCAGACAAAGTAGGGGAATTCTTAAATCCTTGAGGCAGGACTGTCCAACAATACTGTTGGACTACCTGTGCTTCTGGGTCCTGCCATTCAAAAGCAAACAGCTGCTGTGATTCTTCTGCAATAGGAATGCAGATAAAAGCATTCTTCAAGTCCAAAACTGAGAATCAGCTGTATTCTCCCAGAATAGTTGTAAGCAGAGTGTATGGATTAGGTGCCACAGGGTACAAATCTTGGACTATTTCATTAACAGCCCTCAGGTCTTGGACAAAGCGATACTCTGCTGAGTTTGGCTTTTTGACCGGGAGGATAGGGGTGTTATACGGGAACCTGCAAGGTATAATCAGTCCTGTTTTAGACAACTTTTCGAGAATTGGCTGAATTCCTTTTGGGCCTCTTGCCTTAGAGGGTATTGTTTTAGATTAGGTGTACCAACAACCCTTTTAAAATAATTAATTAATTAATTAATTTGGCTGCATTGGGTCTTAGTTGCAGCACACAGGATCTTCATTGCGGTACGCGGGTTCTCTAGCTGTGGCTTGTGGGCTCAGTAGCTGTGGCACGCGGGCTTAGTTGCCCTGCAGCATGTGGGATCTTAGTTCCCTGACCAGGAATTGAACCCGTGTCCCCTGCTTAACCACTGGACCACCAGGGAAGTCCCCCAACATCCTTTTTTTAATGGGATTTGTATTGGCCATGTGTTTTTGGCCTTCTCTGGGGTGCCATCAACCCACACTTCTGGCCTTACCTTTTCATAGACCTTGGAGGTTGGGGGAGAGCTCTGTCTCCTTTTCTGGGGTGTCCATGAGTGCCATATGTAGGCTTATAGCATGCTCTGGTGAGAACCTGATGTCAAGCTGTCCTGGCAAAAAAGCTACTTGAACATTTAATTTACAAAGGAGGTCTCGGCCCAAAAGAGGGATTGGACACGCTGGCATAGATAAGAAACTGTGTTTAAGGGTGAGGTCCCCTAATTGGCATTCCAGAAGTGGTAAGAAATAACAATTTTGTATTTCTCCAGAAACTCCCATGACCGGGATGGATTGAGATGTTTTCTGTGCCACCTTGGTGTTTACCATGGGAGTGTGTTATACCCGTATCTATCGGAAAGTCAATCAACTTGTCCCCCACTATCAAAAGTTACCCAGGGCTCCTGTGGGGAAATTGGAATTGGACACCTCAAGTCCAAAGGAGCCCCCAGGCCTCTTCATTCATCATGAGAGTGTTCCTCTTTTTCTAACATATGAGAGGCTCCCATCTTTCTTTTATTGTTTTCTTTCTTATTCTTTAGGCTAGGTCAATCTTTTTTTCCAATGCCTGTCCTCCTTAGAGTAAGCACATTGGTCCCTCCATGATGGTGGCTTACCTCTCTTTGGATTACTTGCTTTCCGGGAATCCAGTGCTGCTGCCAGAAAAGTGGCGTTCCATCTTGCATCCTCTTGCTTCTGTCGTTGTTCCCTGTTGTTGATCACTGTAAAAGCAGCATCTACCAATTGAGAAGGGTTCATTCAAAATGCACCATCTAACTTTTGCAATTTTCTTCTTATATCTGGGGCGCTTTGCCCAGTGAAGATCATATTTACCATTCTCATATTTTCTGGGGACTCAGGGTCTGTATCAGTGTAGCACCTATAAGCTTGATAAATTCTTTCTAGAGACTCTGATGGATCCTCATTGGGTTTTTGGTGTGTCTCCTGAATTTTGTTTAAGCTCTTTTGCCTAGGTACTCCTTTTCAAAGACCCACTAAGATACACTTCCTATAATGTTTTAGGAGTGGCATATCTCCATTATTAAGATCCCAGTCAGGCTCAGCAATAAGAACTGCCAAATTTGCTTCTGGAGCTCCATCTGGATCTGCTAGATGAAGCTAGTATGCTTCCTCTCTAGCCTTGTCAATGACCATCCTTCTTTCATCCCCAGTAAGCATCATATTCGTAAGAGTGTGAATGTCTGCCTAAGAGGGATGGTGAATGGCAAAGATAGAAGTGAAAAGTTCAGTCATATGGAGGGGGACCTCTCAGTACGTAAGGTTATGGTTTTTCCAGTTAAACAGATCTGAAGTTGACAATGGCTTGTGCATCCATAGAAACCCAGCTGGTTGGCCATCTGCATTAAGGCCTCCCACAGGATATCAGCACAAGGGAAATTGCCCTGCTCCAGAAGTGACTCCCAGTCCAAATTGGATGCCCTGTCGGGTCTTATATGGTAAAATCAAACCAGGTCCCTGTGCCCCTGGGGTTAACATAGAAACTTCTCACTGATGTCCATAAGTAGGGGAAACAGGAGGCGGTGAATATGCTGGTGACATGGGGGTGGTCGGAACAACTGCTGGTGCAGCCTGCTTGGCCAGTGTGGGAGTCTGGTTGGCCGGAGGGGGCGTTTAAGTTTTGGAATAACATGTCCTCACTCTCACTTTCACCCTCTCCCTCTTGAAGAGCAGGTTTTCCCTTGGTTTTCCTTTTAGACTGCTGTACCATAAGGCGGGAGCCTTCTGACTTCTTTTCCTCCTGATGCAATAGCATAAATGCTTCTATGTAAGGAATCCCATCATTTTTACCCGCTCTTTCACAAAACAATTCTAATTGCAAGATTGTATAATAATTAAGTGAGCCATTCAAGGGCCATCACTCTCCTCATCCTAACATATATTGGGCCCACACACAATTACAATAGAATATCCTCTCTTCCTTAGTCATAGGCCCACAGCTATATTTTGCCCATTTATTTAAGATACACACCAAAGGGCTTTCCTTAGGGACAGATGGAATATTTCCCATATTTATAAGTTCAAGAACAACAAAACACAAAAAGCATAAGCAAATTCTAATACCAAAACACAAACAGATTCCATCATGAATGAACGCAAAACAAAAGCCCACAAACCGGTTTACAAATCAGGTAGAGTCCAACAATAATTCCCCCCTCCAACAGGGTACCCCAATCAAATGAACAAATTGGCTTTTCCCTTAAAGGAAAAGCCTTAACTGAGAGGAGAAAATGTTCCCAGTTGGACATACCGGAGTGAGTTACCCTACTATATGGAGCCCATTGGCTCCCAAATGTTGATTCCTTGCTCCAACTGCCAAGCGCTGGGGCAGCTGGTGCCACTTCAGGGAATTTCGAAGGGAAAATCCTCAGGACAAGTGGTCCTGGCAGCTGCTAGGGCCTTACACGAAAATTCCCCAACCAGGGCTGTCAGGCCACAAGCAGCAGCGCTCCTGGTGGCTTCGCCAAAATTTGTTACCAAGCTTGGGCTCAGTAACATTTTTATCCTCTTCATTTTTAAAGTCAGGATTTTGTACTCTTCTAATCTGATTTTATTGGGATTATTTATGCTCAGATGCTCTCTGCAAAGCGAAAACATATTTTTCAAACCTCCTTATGTTTTCAAGCATGTAAGTTAGTTAGCTAGTATTCAACATTCCCATCACTTATGCTTGCTTCTGACAGGAAGACAAACTTTGTTTTTTTTCCTCTGCTTTCCACTGAACCAGTGCCATTATGTCCTATGAATTTTGGTTGATTAAGACCTCAAGATATGTATTATCCTACATCACATCATTTTTAAAAACTTGTCTCTTGAAATAGAAGTTAAGAGCATAGTCTTAGAGGTCAGATAGACCTCTGTGATAGTGGACAAGTTACTGAAACTCTGTAGGCCTCAGTTTCCTTGTCAGTAAAATAAAGATTATAACAGTTCCTACTGCATAGCACTGTTATGCAGATCAAATAAGAAAATGTGGGTTGACTGTTTACTGGATAGTAAACGCTCAGTAAGCGCTAGCTTTAGTTATTCTTATGATTACTTTTGTTAGATTGTAAGCTTCTTGAAGTTAGGAACCATGTTTCAAATTTTAGTAAACAACGAGTGCTTAATACAAATTTATTATTATTCACTTATATAATAGTTATATTTAGTGATAAGAATTCCAGAAAATGAAACACACTGGAATTAAGATTACTAGATTTGGGGGCTTCCCTGGTGGCGCAGTGGTTGAGAGTCTGCCTGCCGATGCAGGGGACACGGGTTCGTGCCCCGGTCCGGGAGGATCCCACATGCCGCGGAGCAGCTGGGCCCGTGAGCCATGGCCGCTGAGCCTGCGTGTCTGGAGCCTGTGCTCCGCAACAGGAGAGGCCACAACAGTGAGAGGCCCGCGTACCGTAAAAAAAAAAAAAAAAAAAAAAAAAAATTACTAGATTTGATTTTGATTTCCTTATGTTACACTTCTTTTTTTTTTTTTTTTTTTTTTTTTGCGGTACGCGGGCCTCTCACTGTTGTGGCCTCTCCCACTGCGGAGCACAGGTTCCAGACGTGCAGGCTCAGCGGCCATGGCTCACGGGCCCAGCCACTCCGTGGCATGTGGGATCTTCCCGGACCGGGGCACGAACCCGTGTCCCCTATGTTACACTTCTTTATTTCCCCCCAGGTTGGTGGGTTGTTTTATTTCTTTCTCCTAATCTGACTTCTTTTTTTGGCTGTCACTTATTTTATTTTTTTATAAAGTATTTTATTTTATTTATTTTTTAAATTTTGTTTATTTGGTTGCCTTAGTTGCAGTGGGCGAGCTCCTTAGTTGTCACATGGGAACTCTTAGTTGCGGCATGCATGTGGGATCTACTTCCCTGACCAGGGATCGAACCCGAACCCCCTGCATTGAGAGCATGGAGTCTTAACTACTGCACCACCAGAGAAGTCCCTGACTTATTTTTTCTTTTTGGAAAAATATTACTCATTTCTAAACTTTCTTTTGTCTTTTCTCACTGTAGGGGGATTCACATTCAAATTCCATCAGTCTTTTAAGTGTCAACTGGGCCAGGCTCTGTGCTATTTGCTTGAAGATACCTAGATATTATCTCCATTTCATAGAGAAGAAAACCAAGGCTCAGAGAGTTCAGGTGTATGGTCCAAGATCATACAGTTAGTAAGTGGTAGCTCAAGAATGACCAATTAGACTTGACCATAAACCATTGAAAAGAAATCTAGGAGGAATATGACTAAGTCGTTTGATGTACAGAGAGATAGAAATGTTTTTTTCTTCAAAAAGGGGTGAGGAGGAGAGTCAAGGAATTCTTTGTGAAGATGAAATTACTCTAAGAGATGGCCAGTCAATCCATGGACAATTGAGAGCTGACTAATCTGGAACAAAATTTTTCCTTTCACTCCTTCTAGTCTCACTTTAGATATACATAACAGAGTGTGTTTATGGCATATAAATGCTAAGTAGAGAGGTGGGATAGGGAGGGTGAGAGGGAGACGCAAGTGGGAGGAGATATGGGGATAAAGGTATATGTATAGCTGATTCACTTTGTTATAAAGCAGAAACTAACACACCATTGTAAAGCAATTATACTCCAAAAAGGATGTAAAATAAATAAATAAATAAATAAATACATGCTAAGTAGATAAATTGCCACTATTTGGAAGATAAAATGGTAAGCATGGGAGAAAAACATTTTAGTTGATGATATGTGGACCATAAGTAAATTCACAGGCTTTTAATATATGAAGAATAGATCTAGTAGAAGAAGATCCCATATCAGTGTTGAAAATGATAGTACATATGTCCTTTCACCAAGTTTAGTTACAGTTCTCATAATATAAAACTAATCCTTGGAATGCTTGGTAAATATGCTGATTCTGGGTACAAATGAATCCTCCACTTCTGAAGGCTTGGTGTGGGCTCCGATTTAGGTCTCCAATACATGTCCAGCGATTTTTGGTGCCCTTTTGGGAAATACACCATTTGGCGTGATCTTGATAAGAGCTGAAATAAGATTGCCTAGATAACTTAATTGCTTTGACATTGTAGACATGGTAAGGAAGGGAGCAGTTTGAAGGAAGCTCTTGTCTCTTTCGCTGCCAGGTTTCTGTTAGCAAGTGCGTCTTCAACCGTTGAGCCATCCAGGCTGCAAAGATGTCTAGAGTTTATAAAGAGAAAAATAGTGAGGTTAGTATTTAAACTTAGATAAATCCCTGAAAATATCCTCAGGAATAGAATCATCACTCATCCCTGATATGTGGGTGTCACAAGCACAATAATAACAACGTGACTGAGAGAGTGGATAGGAGAACATTTTGTAAACGTTAATGTGATATGCAAATAAAAGTTATTATCATTATTACTAGGATGATATTGGTCTCTGAAAACGTCTTCTATTCCACACATACAAGAGAGCAATATAGGTTTTTGTCCTGAAAAGACCTTTGGGAAGAATAAGGATAGAGCAGTAACCAGAGGCCAGCGTCTAGAGATCTTTATAAACCATGCCAAAGTGTTTGAATTTTCCTGAAATCAATGGGAAAGTTTTTAAGGAGTGTTATTTGGGGATTAATAGAAACTGATTTATGACCATAAATATCAATTGAGAAGCAATGTGCAGGATGAATTGGGAAGGCTACATTAGATTGGAGAGAGGAAAAATACCAGCTTGTCACAATAAGTGTGGTAACAAACACAGGTGCGAACCGTGGCCATGACAGAAAGTTTAGAGGGGGTAAGATAAATGTGAGAGTTATTAAGGACTGGAAACTGATTTAATTTGATGATTTGATAAGGGGGAAGAGAAAAAAAGAGGGATCAAGAGTTCTAGGGGACCATGCAGAATATGAGAAAAAGAGTGAGATATGTTAGGAATAATGATGAGATGAGTTTGGCATGTTGAATTTTGTGTGGCTGTGCCACCCTGCGAGCAGAAATGTCCCACTCACTGATGAATACGTCTGTCAGAACAGAGGTCTAGGGTGGAGATATAGACTTGGGAATCGCCTAGCAGGAATATGTATATGCGATAAGGGTGAGTAGAGGACCACAGGGCAACCTAGTCACGTAAGGAGTATGCAGAGGAGGAGGACCTGGCAGAAGAGACTTATAAGAAGTGGGAGGAAGACCAAAAGACTGTATACTTCCAAAACTCAGGGAGGAGAATGTTTCAAAAAAGAAAGGGTTCCAACTGTGCCAAATTCTGTGGAAGCTATTTCTGTCCTGTTAATTTTGGGATCTCTAATGCCTAACACAGGCAAGTAGTAGGCGTTCAGTAAATTTTATTCAATATTAAAGGAAGGAAGGAAGTTAGGAAGGAAGGAAGGAAGTTAGGAAGGAAGAAAGGAAGGAAGTTAGGAAGGAAGGAAGGAAGTTAGGAAGGAAGGAAGGTAAGAAGTTAGGAAGGAAGGAAAGAAGTTAGGAAGGAAGTTGGAAGGAAAGAAGGAAGGAAGGAAGGAAGGAAGGAAGACAGGTCAATTAAGATGGCCATTGGTGACTGGGGAGAGACTGTAAGGTCTACAGACAGAGAAGCAAGACTGCAGTCAAGGAGCAGTGAGCAAGTAAAGACCCTGAAGGGTTTTCTAAAAGTAAACTTAGAAGAAAAAAAACAGAGATATAGGGAATCTAGAATTGAGGGAGGGTTTTTAGGAATGTTTATATTCTAAGGGGCTTGTAGAGCAGGAGAGTTGAAGTAGAAGAGGGAGAACAGGTTGAGTTTATGAAAGTATTCTGAGGCTGGGATAGGTTCCAGGGCACGGGGTGCACTGCTTCTGTTTGGATGAGAGAAAACTGGTAAAAAAAAAAAAAATGAATGAAAATAGCTTAGATTGTTGAGGGTGGCGTGTGCTCTTGAAGTGGTTTCTTCCTGGTGATTTCTATTCTCTCTATGAAGGAAAAGGTGAAGAGGCAGGACTTGAGGGTAAGGAAGGCTTAAAATAACTACATAGGGAGTGAAAGAAAAAGGAGACAGCTTGGTTCTGTGCCCAGCTGAGACTGGAGACTGAATTTTTACTGGCCTCTGGCTAGATGGTTGTGAGATACTTTTGTGGTTGGATCAGCAACCCTTCTATTCAAGTGGCTAATATTTTAATTGGCCCTTGGTGTCCCTTCTCGCTTTCCTTTCTTTGTCCTCCCTCCTTTTCTACTTCTACTCCCCTAAATAATCAGAATATTTCCTCTTTGCAATCCAAAGTGAGTCCAGCAGCAGTGTAATAGCATATTGTTTGATGATGGCCTTTCATACCGTCAAGAAAAGAATCAGACTTTGCAAAATGGAGGAATTTTTGTCCCTGGGCTGACTGAAGTGTGGTGAGATGCCGGCCAGGGATCTCTGATGAGCTGGATCTGGCACACAGCTGGGGCATGTGAATGAGCTCCTGGTGAAAGGTTACTGGGATGGAACAGCTATAAACATTTGGGTTGCAGACCAAGAGCTGAGAATCTGAATCAAGAAACAATAAAGAAAAGTTGAGAATTAAGGCACAAATGGAAATGTTTGTTGGTATTTTAGATCTTTTTGTGAATTAAAAAAGTAAACAGAATGAAAAACAAAAACGAAAGTATTCCCTTCTTTAAGCCAATAGCCTTCAAACTTTTGGTTAAAATAGTTGACACTCCCTACTTTCCAGGCATTATTATGTGGGTTTACTAATTTAATCATAAGAACAACCTTATTATTAGGTAAGTTCTTTTATCATTATCCTCATTTTATAGATAAATTAATGGAGAATTTATGTCACATGCCCAAGGTTATAAAGCTTGTAACTGAAGGAGTTGGTATTCAAGCCCAGGCAGTCTGGCCTTGTAGGCCATGTGTTTTTTCTCCCATGTGTACACATACAAAAGTAGAGAACACCCGTGTACTGATCATCCAGCTCCAAGAATGACCAACTCATCAGCATGCACACCTAATCTCTATGCTATTAAGCTCTCTAATCATTACAGGAACTCAGCTAGTTAGACTAGGGCTTAATTTGGGTGAGAGGCTCAGTAATCCTTTCCATAAGGTGGAAATTTGATTTAAAAAAATATTCTAAACCTCCTATATCCAGAGGCAAATAATCACTCTTTACTATTTAGCAGCTTCCTCAGTAAAAAGTGATTGGTAAAATACCATTCCTACTTCTCTTCCCTATTCCTATTTTGGATTTTCCAAATCCAAGTATTTTTGGCCCTCTGAGCTTGAGATCTTAAGGGATGGTCATCTGGTTTAGGCTCAGAAGTGTCACGTTGGTGGCCTATAGGCAACATGATGTCTACAAATTGAGCTTGAGATCTTAAGGGATGGTCATCTGGTTTAGGCTCAGAAGTGTCACGTTGGTGGCCTATAGGCAACATGATGTCTACACAATTTAAAAAATAAATAAGATTGAGACCATATTTGAAAATCAGAGGATCTATCTCTCTCTTTCCTTCCCTCTCTTCTATTCTTACATTCTCTCCTAGGTTTCCGCTTCCTCTAAAAAATATGGAGATGTAGGTCTGTATTCCCACAGAACCACAGTATAATGGAGCTGAAACTTTTGAGGGAAGCTAGGGGAGGGTCAACAACCCAGTTTGTCACTGTCCCCACTGCCCATGCAATGTCCACCTGTGTCACCCATTTTTGTTATCTGCCTGGCCCCTGTAGACATTTGAAACTACTGCCTCTGATCAAGTTCAAAGACTTAATTGGTGGACCAGGAAACCAAGGTCCAGTAAGTGAGCCTGCCTGAGATCTCACCAAAGCCAATATTAGAATCTAGGTATCAGAGGGTTTATGAATAGAGAAGCAAATGAAGTGATAAATTTATTAATATATTTCCAAATCCCTTCTTCAATATTGTTATCTCTCTCTCTCTCTCTCTTTTTTTTACACACTCTAGTGTTACCTATTGCTTCATACTGGTTGTACTTGAAAGTTATGCAGATGCCAGTTTGTCCATTTCGTCTCCCTGTGGGTGGATAATCATAGCCTTCTTCAGGAATTGGAGGAAAATGGGGAATGGAATGAATCAACCAGAACCCCTGGACTCTGTTCCACAGAAGTAAACCTACCAAAGATACAGTAAATACAGATAAATTAGAAAAACAAAGTTCCTTTAAAAAAACAGAGTTCAAAGCTACAACATTTAAGCCCTTTATACTTCAGGCTAATTTTTTATTAGGCTAATAATTACAAGGATCACGCTCTCTTGCAATAATTTCAAAACCAATTCAGGTACACATCACATTGCCCCATTACTATTAATAACCCACCACAAAAGGGAGCCAGGTCAGCCACCCTGTGAAGAGTTGAGAGGTATTTCATGTTGAAACTACAAGGAAAATTTGTTTTGGCAGAATGCAAATTTGCTAAATTGGAATTTGACCTTGTTAGACTATGTAGTCACCTGGCAAGCTTCAGATAATGTCTTTACTGCTGAGCAGCTAAGCTATTTTCAAAAGCCAGCTAAAAAGCAGAGTTGAAACAGAAAATATCAAATGAAAACATGTACTTGCAGTAATTTATTGTGAGAAACTGATGCTCATTTATGTGCAGAATTCACCCAGTTCCACAAGTTTGAAAAAGGAGACAAAGAGGAAAAAAACAGGGAAGCCATGTTCTAAAGCACCCCAGTTAATTGTATTTAGTAAAAATCTCTAGAGCAGACTAACATGAAAGCCGGAAAAGAAGAAAACAGAAAGATTTTCATCATCTTGTGACATGGCACAAAGAACCCTGTGCAACAGGCATCTATGACTATTTCTGTGTTTATAAATATATCAAGACAGTTTTGGTATGCTAACTAGACTTTCCAGTTTGCATATGACCACGGAGACATAAAGTCATGTTTGCCTTAGTGTTAGAGCAGAAACCAAATGCCTGCCAGTTATTTCTTTTTCAAATAACACGCTTTAAGGAAGCAGAGTATTTGTCAGTGACTTTGTCAGTGGCTATGGAATCAATACCTGTGTCGAGACGGAAAATGTTCAAAGTTCAGTTGCCTCACAGAGCTGGATGATCTTCAGGGACTCTCTTCAGCCCAGATGAGTATTGTTGTTTGTCTGAAATCCTAACTTCCTGGTACAAATGCCACAGGATGTCGGGACACCTGTTGGCAGGGAACTCCCCAGTGTGACATCAGGTCCCACTCCTTTTCCAGCCTTTTTTCTAAACCCTTGTATCAACTAACAGGGTGGAGCGAAAAGGGTGGTGGGAGGTTGGTAAAGGAGAGTTTGCAGAATGCGGCATGTTATAAAAATTGTTGGGTTCCATGCAAATAGGACCATCAGGAAGGCAACTTAGCTGAATCAAAGGCTTTCAATGCTCATGACATTTGACAGCCATTACAAATTATATTCTTAATCAGAGGTTGCAAACAGGCAGCCCACAGGCCAAATCTAGCCTGCAGATACATATTATTATGCT
Source organism: Mesoplodon mirus (assembly GCF_964341445.2). Lineage (NCBI taxonomy): Eukaryota > Metazoa > Chordata > Mammalia > Artiodactyla > Ziphiidae > Mesoplodon > Mesoplodon mirus. Next base: position 77,694,827 of record NC_138978.1, on the reverse strand, counting down.
TGCAGAGTATTTTAAAACTTTGAATTTATTACCAACATTTAAAAACTGGGGAGATTTCCCACAAACTCTAATTTGCTCTGGAAAAATTGCATTCCCATAAGGGAAGCTGAGTAGTAACTGCTTCCTTAGAGCAAGTATATACTCTCCAGTTTTCTAGTTACCTGCCAGTTCAGCCCCCTTGGCTTGCTGACATCACTTGCCTGCCTCTGAAGGCATTTGAGTTTGGAACCTTCTGAAGAATACTTGTTGCCATGGAAAGTTATTCACGGTATATTAAGTTGAAAAAAATTTGAAGTAATTACAATAGTTTTATAAAAATGTTTCAAAATATGTATCATAGAAATAGTAGAAAGTTAAGTGTAATTATCTAATGAGTATTAGGATTACAGATTTTTTGTGTACTATCATTTTGAATTTTTCAAAAACACACACACATATATATATATATATATACATAGTTTATAAATTGAAAAATACCAAAAATCACTATAATAAAAATTATTATAATTATAGAAGAAAATATATAACAAAAATTACTATAATATAAAAATTATTTTAAAATACTTTTTCAAAAATGTTTACTGTATTTCAAATGGAACTTGACACTAAGAAGGGTGAATTTTACTCTATGCAAATTATACCTCTATAAACCTTACTAAAATGTGTATACAGTATACACACACACACATATATAGTCTGGCTGGTATTCCCAGTAGTCGATATTGGATTTCTTCTTTAAAGTATATATTAAAAGATACATTAAGAAATAAAATGATTTGTGAGAAGGATATTGCAAAGTCAAAGTATATCATTATTACCTGTGATACAGAAATCACTCATTTTGATAACTCAGACCATTAAAAAGAAAAGCTATATTTTTAGTATGGAGTATAAGACTACTGAAGATGGAATGATTACGAAAATACTGATTTCCAGTAGGAAAGAGAAAATAAGAGCCTTTGTCATACCTTTGGTGTGTCCATACTTTCTGCTGTAATTCATGGATTTAGGGACTCCATCATTGTATATTAGATAGGCTGTGTTGTTATCCTGCAGGAACATTTTAGGGTTATAATGGCATAAATCTTTCACTCATAAATGCTCACAACGTGAGCCTGCAATATGGAACTTTCATTAATACACATGAGAAGTCATCCATTCCCCTAATAGGCAGCTTTCCCATCGATATGAATTCTGTGACGTGCAAGACAAGGGACAAGAAGTCCATTCTCAACCACACATGGTTTTGTCTTGTGTGACAGGAGCCCTGTGCATTGTGATGTGTGTGTGAGGGCAATATTCCTATTTCAATTATTTTGGACCCATGTTTCTGATCTGGCAACTAGTGTATAATAAAGGGGTACTTAAATATTCGTTCAGGAAATGCAGTAGGAACAACCAGCCAAGGATTACAGCTAAGTTTTCTCCATTGATATTATAGGCACAATGCAGAATTGACTGTCAGGGTCTGATTTCCTCTGCCTACTTTGTGCTTCGCTGCTGGGTCATAGTTTCCTGTTTAATCAGGATTCCTCGTTCTCTGCTTCTACTACCTCCCTGATAGGGGAGGATTTTTCTTCAATCCATTTCTCCTGTCACTTCACCTTTTCAACTTGACATTTTCCTGCTTAAAAAAAGTGGTGTAATTGAATGTGATAATGGATTTCCTCTGGTAAGGCAACATGTGAGTACATTCCCCGAATAGCTGGTCAAATCTCTGAGTCAAAATGAAGCTATTATTTTGATAGTATCTCTTTGTCATGTTTTGGAAACTTGATTATATTTGTTCTGTGTCATTCCATTTCAGTTGTGTCATGATGCAGTGACTTTTAATGAAGCCAATTATGTCAATATTAAAAAAGTCTCAGTGACATAATTAAAAGCAGGAAAGGACAACCCATCCCCTTAAAAAAAGACCCTTGCTTGTCTCTCAGAAAAATAATCAATAACTGAATTTCTTACAGTTGCTTCATTATTTGATATAATCTAAAACCATTTTTTAAAAAAGGACACAACATAGTCTCTACAGCATTCTTGGCTACTATGTTTAGGAATATTTAGGAAAGTAAGCTGTTTCTTACCTGCATTTTCTGTAATTGACCATCGCTACCGTTGGCATTCAGATTCTCCACTGGAGAACTCTGACAGTTATTTATTCTATAGCCTGTATGGAATGCGGTAACAAGGCCATTGTGTGCCTTTGGGGTACAATGTGGAAGGCCTCTGGGAAAATTCAGTAAGGAACTTAATTCTTCTAATAGATGAAGTTTATCATTCTAACCAGAGGTATAACAGCCAGCTAAGGTAAATGGGATGTAGCTCTAGTGAAAAGAGGCTCTGTCATAAAGGGAAAAAATAATGAATTAAGAATAGGACCTGGAGATTATCATACTAAGTGAAGTAAGTCAGACAGAGAAAGACAATATCATATGATATCGCTTATATGCAGAATCTAAAAAAAAATTGATACTAATGAACTTATTTACAAAACAGAAACAGACTCACAGACTTAGAGAACAAACTTGTGGTTACCGGGGGGGAAGGATGGGGAGGAGGGATAGATTGGGAGTTTGGGATTGACATGTACACACTGCTATATTTAAGATAGATAACCAACAAGGACCTACTGTGTAGCACAGGGAACTCTGCTCAATATTCTGTAATAACCTAAATGGGAAAAGAATTTGGAAAAGGATGCATGTATATGTATAACTGAATCACTTTGCAGTACATCTGAAACTAACACAATATTGTTAATCAGCTATGGTCCAATATAAAATTAAAATTAAAAAAAAAAGAATAGGCAGACCTAGGCTTGTGCCTCTAGACTTTTTTTTTTTTTGGCCTCATGGCTTGCAGGATCTTAGTTCCCCACCAGAGTTTGGGGTCCAACCCAGGCCCCCGGCAGTGGAAGCATGGAGTCCTAACCACTGGACCACCAGCGAATTCCCAGGACATCTTTATTCCTTTAACACTTATGCTGGGTATTATTTTGACTACTGGATGTTGAATAAGAAGGGTACGGTCTCTGCCCCCAGTCTAGCAGGGAATAGTCAGGTAAATATAGGCAACTGTGATATAGTTTGATAAGTGTTATTATCAAGGTATATGGAAGGTTCCCATTTACAAAGGCAAAAGAAGGGATATTTTCCAACATAACACTGATATTGGCATAACTTGACATTTGAGATTTAAAACCAGTTGGTCTGATCTTGCATTCTACTCTCTGTCAGAAGTTCAATTCCAGATCAGAAGGTGGGGAAGTTGTGTTCTCATAGTCACTTCTGGCACATAGTTCCAACTTCCAAAGAACACTCAGTCTTTTTGGTTGTTCTTCTTTGGGCTCCATGCCAATCAGACAAGGAAATCAGCCCCTTTATTGTCATTTTCTTCCCAGAATCCACTACTCAAGACATTGCGTGTGAGCAGGTTTTACTGAAGGTATGAAACATTGAATGGTTTTACATCACCAAGCTGACCTGCCTCCAATCTCCCTCCATGTTCTGTATACTTTTTAATTCCTAGCTCCCATCTACACCTGCTTTATTTTGCAGAGCAGTTTAGATCTCACGCCCTCCTAGGCTCTGGGGCTACTTTTACACTTCTAAAGATCATTATTATATTTTGCCAAACGAAGACCCATCTTCCCCAAATAAGATAAATGACAGAGGCTTTGCAATGTTGCTTTTGCCTTTCTCTTCTTGGGCAGTCTGCGATTGGAAGGGGAAGAATGTGTTTATTTTCTCACTGATGGGTTATACTCCAGGTTTTCCATCCCCAACCTTGGAAAGCAGAAGCAGCTACAGGTAGTTTTGCTTTTACACAATAATCGATTAATTCAAAACAGGGATGTTGCTGAGAATGAACAATTTCTAAAAGCCTCTAGGACAGTGTTTGGAACATCACATGTACTCAAACAGCTTACAAATAAGTTTTGACTTTGTAACTTGGCTCCGAAGGCTGGTCTTAATGACAGGTGAATAAAGTGGATATTTGTGCACAAGGTGACAGCTCTCTGCATATTTTCAGTAAATGCTCAAATAGTGGTACTAGAGTCTAACACAGTATTGTTGTGGGGATCAAATTAGTTGACATATGTAAAGACCCAGCACGTTGTAAGTGCTGAGTTATTTTACATATTTACTTCTCTATAAATTATTGTTAGGAAATGCATAGATGAGTATAATTGGATGTTAATTATTGTTCGATTTTACTTGTCATCCCTGGTTGAAAAGCAGTATCTTGTCACTGAACAGCAAGCAGATGGTGCCTGGAATGTTGGGAGACTGCCCACATTGAGGCAGTTAACTCATTGCCTGATGGAGTCCTGATAGCAGGTTTAAGCTCCATATTCAGGCAAGTTAGTTCCAGGGCCTTGAACTAGAGCCCTAGCTCTCAACCTACTATTTTGAAAATGATTAATTAAAAGGAAGACCAAGTGGAACCCTTTACTTTTCCCACCAAACTCATCCCACCGTGGCTTAAACAACCCATAACTCATGGCATATTGATCACAGATCTATATTGCATTGTAATAGGAGAGGGCTCTTCTCTCTATTTCCATTAAAGGAGTAAGATAGCAAGTACTGAACATATTGGCAGAGTTTGGCAGCCAAAAGATTTCAATATGTAATTAGCTCACACGTTGCCCAGTGATGCCATTGGACATAGTGCCGAACGTATCAACGATTTGGCATTGCTATGGAGTATGTTGATGTATTCCCTAAGGTCTTAGTTAGATTGATTCAGATTCTGAGCTAGCTTACTTCCAGTTGCTAGGATTGGGCACTGGGTAGACAAGGAGTTAAAATCTTTTGGAAGCCTTGGAGTCTGTATTATGCGTTTTATATGATTCAAATAAATGATAACTATAACATACCTCGGAATCATATGCTTCATATAGCTGTTGTAATGTCCTTCCCAAAACACTCTTGGTGGTATTCATTAGTTGCTTACTCCTTCTCCAGCTTCTGGTTGCAGAGTCTAGGTATAGGTACTCTACCCCAGTCTCTGTACTTTCCTTGTCTTGCCTTTTAGGCAACTTATAAAATGTAAACCTAACAAAGGAAATAATTATGAATTACTAACATTTACTAACTGTTTCCCTGATGGCAGCCACTGTGTCAAGCACTTAAATGTATCATGTCACTTATGTTTCACAGAAGGCCTCTAAGTCTAAGGAATGGGATCTGCGCAAGCTCTCTGCCTCTTTTTCCACTCTTACTGTTGCTCCTTCCCAATAAGGAAATGCAAATCTGTCTGTACATGTTCTAAAAACATTTACTGGCCTGGGGGGTGGGATCCCCGTAGTAGAAGTTCGCATACTTTGAGAATGGCTTCTCTGTTCTTTCCACAGTCTATAAGGCTGCAGTGGGGAGAATGTCAAGGCCCAGTCCTGGACTAGAGAGGTCTTAGATATGTTTTTCTCTGCTGCCTTTAGGTGCTTGGCATGCTCATCTCTTTGTAGGGGGCTGGCTGGGTCTGAGATTTGGGTTTAGTCATCAGAGTCAGTGGAGGCTTTCTTGAGCCTCTGGCCTAAGCCACATTCTTCAGCTCAGTTTATCAGAATGCTCTGCATTGAGGATTCAGGTCCAAGACCAGCCAATTAAGTAAATGCCTTGCTTTCTTTACTATTGTCTCCTATCTGTATATCTCCTTTGGTTATCTCACAGGGAGGAGAGGCTGTTATACCCGCATGGCATTCAGCCATTCTTGGATCATCTAACCCAGGGTTTCTCAATGTGCTGTATTCACATTTTGAGCCCCATTTTTCTCTGGGAGCCTGTTCTGTGCATTGTAGTATCCCTGGCCTCTTCCTATTAGATGTCAATAGTACTCCCCAAGTCGTGCCAATCAAAAGTGTCTCCAGACATTGTCAAAAGTACCTGGAAAGCAAAATTGACCTGGTCTAGCCAAACACTCTTTAATAGCACAAACCCCACGATTAACCCTCAAATACTCACACTGGACCAAACATTGTAATGCATTCATTATTACCACACAACAGTGTCTCACACTGCTGAGAAAAGCTTCAACGTTCACTTGGTTCTCATCAATCTTATGCTTCCATTTATGCTCTTTCCTGCCCTGTCCAGGCTCTCTTACTCTCAGGGCCATGTCCTCACACATGGCAGAAAACATGAAATTATTCTTTGATGCTGACCTTATGTTCCTCTGCCCTTTAACTCTCACAGGTAGTTGTAGCGGCTCTAGACTGTGCCTCCCTGTCTGCTTAGCTCAGCATTCTCTCTGACAGATATTGCTAAGTAATATGTCCATTTGGTTGTGGCAAAAATAAGTTTTATACATTGATCACAATTTGGTGGCCCACCAGTGAAATGTTTGTCAACTATCATGGCACACCAATTAAGGACTAGTGCTTTTAAACATTTTCCTTGGGTGACCATCTCCAATTATAATCTGAAGATTTCTGAATCTATTTCTAGCCCAGATCTCTATGCTGAGGTCTAGATAAACCCGAATACAAAGATGTCTCAGAGACCTCCAACTCCATATTTTCAAAACCAAGTTCACAATATTTTGCAACAACCCTACTCATCCCCTGCTGTTAGGGAACACATCGACACAGTCACAGAAGCCAGCAACCTGCAAGTCTTTCTTAACTTCTTCCTCTCCCCTACTACCCTGTGCCTATCCATTACCAAGTCCTCTCAGGGTATTCTTCCTCTCTATTTCCTCTTCTTTAACTTGGGTCCATACTTCTTCTCACCTGTAACACTGCCGAAGTCCTATTGGTTTCCATGACTCTAGACTAGTCCCCAGCCAGTTGGCCTTCAGAGTACTGCCAGTGGGCTTTCTAAAATGCAAATCTGACTTTATCAAGTCCCCACTTGAAGCCTCTCAGTAGCTCCCTTTCATGGTCAACTTCAGACTCAGCAGTTCAGCACCTGAAGCCCCTCATGACCTGGCTCTCACCTACCTCCCTAAGCTCCCCTCTCCCCTCCTGCCATTTCCCCACATTCTCCCAAAGCACCAACTTTACTTAACTGCTTCCAAACTCTCCCCATTGCTTATTGCCTCTGGACCTCCTCATTGCTTCTTCATTGGCCTGAGATGCCCTTGCATCTCCCTTGTTTTTCTAACTAACTCATAATTGTTCTCAAAACTTAGCTCAAAACTATTGGGTTGGCCAAAAAATTTGTTTGGGTTTTTCCATGTGATGGTATGGAAAAACCCGAACGAACTTTTTGGCCAGCCCAATACTTCCCCAGAGAAGTCTTCTGGGCTCTATCTTCCCCAATGCCCCATCTAATGCCCCATATATGTCCTTACCACATAACGATGAGCTCCTCGAGGGTAAGAACTATGTTTTGTTCATATTTGTATTTTCAAAACTCAGCACAGGGTTGTTGTGAGCTCAGTAACTGTTTGCTAAGAGACTGATTGAGTGGATCTACGTTCTCTAGCCTGAAGTTTACACAAAGTTTGATGCCAACCATAAAGGCGAACCTCAACACCCTAATTAAAGAGTGAAAAGGTGATCAAATTTTTGATTTCAGAGAATTCATGACTGTAACGCAAAGCTGTGTATCGTCTCTTTGATACTGCAGGAGACTGGTGACCTACCACCCATTCCAACAGCTGCCTGTGCTGTCCAATAAACAAGGTTATCCAAACAGTGCTCTGTACCATCAAGCCCTCTTTCTCCTTCACATAAGGAGATGTTCCAGTGTCAGGGAAAAATTAACCTCTCTCCTTCATCAACTCTAAAAGGATGTTGGAAGGGTTCTGTTAGGAAAGCCACAATGAAATTAAAGGAAATTGCCAACTGAGAGAAGCTGTCAGCTCTAATGCACCTCTGTGGCCACCAGCCTTGCCCTGCTGAGAGCATGAATCAGACCCACGAGGGGCTGCTAAGCTCGTTCTCAAAGGGAAGCTCTCTCATTCAGAAGCCTACCCCTACCTGGATACGTGGCTCATTTACACACTTCAACTTGCTTTCTTTTTAAGGGGAGAGGTGGAGTGGAAGTCTCCTGAACTTCACAGTGCACAAGTTAGCCACCAGTACTCTGGCTTTCTATCTGCACGCACCAAGCCTTACATTTCATTTACCTACCAATCCACAGCTTCACCTTCCTCATTTCTGCACGATATTTTTATCGCCTTCAGGATCCCAAAGAGGCCAAGGAAGAGCAAAGCCAGGGGTGTTCTTAGAAGTCTTGCTGTCATTTTCTATCTGGCACCTTTATTCCATGGCACAGCAGGAAACTTTCCCCATGGATCGTGGAGTCTGAGTTTCAAGTTTCTCAGACTGTGCTGGCTCTGACATTTGATTCTATTTACTTCTGCCATTTGCTGTTTAGGCATTTTCAGAATGGGACGAATCCCATGTAATTGTGTGATTCTGTCACAACATGCCAGCGTGACTCTGAATGCCTTTGTGCTGAATTGTTGACTGCTGAATAGTTTTCAATGTCATCAAAAAGTCCTGGCAAGAAAAAAGGGATGTATAGTTAACTCTTGGGAGTAAACATCATGTAGTATGAAATTCAGTGGACAGAACTCTGTACTGATAAATAGATGTTGAATAAAATCTGTTTCATGTTTTTTCCCTTAAGATTGTCTCTCTATGAGTGAGAGCAAATGTTTGTGGTTCAGACATTACACAGAAATGACAAAACTTTATATCTTAGTAATAATTAGGATCTATCACCTGTAATATTCTCTATCTTAAGGAAACATTTCTTAAAGGGTACTTCAAAGGCTTGCTTCAAAGAAAGAGCAAATTCAGTTGTATTTTACTGAAGGTGTTTACATAGCCTCTCCACCTCCTGGTTTTAGCCACTCAGCATGGTGCTTTACTTCAAAGAGGCCTTGGTGTCCAATTGGTTGCAATGCAATCAGGTAAACATATTGACCGCTCATGCTTCAGATCAAATAAAAATGTTACAGGCATCTGTTTTGCCCAAATTATTCTTTCCCATTCTTGAAACTGAATCTGAAGTTGAAGGCAAAGGGAAAATGGCTCATTTCCATGACTATAAAAAGGTGAGACCATTCTCTTTTTGGAGGAGGGAAGAAGTAGATAGGCATATGAAAACATTTCTTTAAGTGCATGATGCCTTTGAATCAATTATTAAAGATGCTGTAATAATAAATAGCAGTTTACTTTATGCCTGAAAGTCATTATGGTTCTGATCTGTCCCTTTGCTTATGGATCCAGGTCAGAGTCACTTAGGGATTCAGACTAAATTGGACCCTTGCAAACTGGATCACTTCTATGGTTGAGCTGGTGTTGTTCAGGATCCCTGGCGTTCATAAAAAACAAAGGGCTTAGAGCTCTTTCTCCTAAAACAGAATTTTGTGAGGAATGTTATGGACCACCTGCCCACATTTTCCTGTGGTGCTGGCAAAAAGGGACCTCAAACCAAACCTGCCAAATAAGAATTCTTCCAGTTGGGCTCAAGAATCTACATTATTTACAAGTTTTCTGGTGATGCTGCTGCACCCTAAACTTTGAGACTTACTGCCCTGAGGCCAACGTTGTGCTGTATCTGGTTTCACAACCTACCAAACTGGTAAACTGAGAAGCATTTTTCTGACTATTCCTCCATGGGTATCATTTTATTTAATGTATGTGTTTACTGCACTCAGAAAAAAAGGATTTTAGCAACCCCAAAATTTCATCAGTGTTTGTTGTTTGTTTTTGTTTTTTGTGGTACGCGGGCCTCTCACCGCTGTGGCCTCTCCCGCTGCGGAGCACAGGCTCCGGACGCGCAGGCTCAGCGGCCATGGCTCACGGGCCTAGCCGCTCCGCGGCATGGGGGATCTTCCCCGACCGGGGCACGAACCCGTGTCCCCTGCATCGGCAGGCGGACTCTCAACCACTGCGCCACCAGGGAAGCCCTCATCAGTTTTTTAAAAAATTTCATAGCATGGTTTAGTTTTCTAAGTTAAAGTGAAATAAATTTAATCTTATCTTGTGATAACTTTCGGTATTATAATGGTAATATGCTTAGGATTCATTAATTCATATACAGAATGCAAGCAACTTGTTTTCATTTACGTAGGCTAAAGGACATTTGTTGAATAGGATATAAAATAATTCCCGTTTTCTCCTCATTACATGCTTAGCACAGTGCCTGGCAAATAGTAAATGATCCATAAGTGTTAGCTAAGATTATTTTTACTACAACCTGAGCCCTTCCTGTGATTGAGCTGCAGGATATCTGTATTAGGATGGTTTTGCTAAAGCCAATTTTATTTCAAGATTTGGAAAAATGCAATTAGGTTCTTTCCTTTCAGGTGTCACTTTCAGTAAGCTTTCTTATCTCTCGTTGTTGCTGAACTGATCATTCTGATTGTCAGTCAACAACCTTCCTTATGCAATCACTAGGTGTCAAACACTGTACCAGTGGTTGAGGGGTTCCAGGGATTTCAACATTACCCTAAAGCCTAGATTCCAGTCCTGGGTTTTTACTAAAAACAGCAAAGTAATGTCGTGGAAGGAAGCACAGTGAATTCGGTGAATGGAGAAAATGCAAACTGAGCAGAATGTTTTTCGCATTACCCACTTTTGAAACCCAATTAGTACAATATTATGAAAATATCATGTCTCCTTCACAATATGATTACCTCTATATAGTAGAAATAGTAAAAAATCCCTTCATTGTAATTTGACCAAGTATAGTGAACAAAGACGAGTACTTGGGCCTCCCTGGTGGCGCAGTGGTTGAGAGTCCGCCTGCCGATGCAGGGGATACGGGTTCGTGCCCCGGTCTGGGAGGATCCCATATGCCGCAGAGCGGCTGGGCCCGTGAGCCATGGCCGCTGAGCCTGTGCGTCCGGAGCCCGTGCTCTGCAACGGGAGAGGCCACAACAGTGAGAGGCCCGCGTACAGCAAAAAAAAAAAAAAAAAAAAAAAAAAGACGAGTACTTTACTTGGTAATGGGCTTCTTTTTTAATGGTTGAAAGTTTGCATTCATTCATCCAATAATCCTAGAAAATCTCAGTATTTTTTTAAAATTTAATTACAGTTTATAATGTGTTAATTACTGCTGTACAGCAAAGTAATTCAGTTATACATACATATTCTTTTCTTTTATAGTCTTTTCCACTATGGTTTATCATAAGATAGTGAATATAGTTCTCTGTGTTATACAGTGGGACCTTGTTGTTTATCCATTCTCTATATAAAAGCTTATATCTGCTAACCCAAACCTCCCACTCTATCCGTCCCTCAACCCTCTCCCCCTTGGCAACCACCAGTCTGTTCTCTATGTCCATGTTTCTGTTTCCATTTCATAGATAGGTTCATTTGTATAATATTTTAGATTCCACACATATAAGTGATATCATATGGCATTTGCCTTTCTCTTTCTGACTTACATCTCTTAGTATGATAATCTCTAGTTGTGAAAATCTCAGTCTTGATCTCTTCAAATTTTGCCTCTTCCACATTCTCTCTATCATATCTTTCTAGTACATTTTTAATATTATTCTTAAAAATTTTTTTTAATTGTAGTTGATTTACAATGTTGTGTTAGTTTCAGGTGCACAGTAAAGAATATATCTATATATCTATATATATATATATATATCTCCTTTTTTAAAACATCTTTATTGAAGTATAATTGCTTTACAATATTCTATTAGTTTCATCTATATGTATACATATAACCCCATATCCCCTCCCTCTTGCATCTCCCTCCCACCCACCCTATCCCACCCCTCTATGTGGTCACAAAGCACCGAGCTGAACTCCCTGTGTTATGTGGCTGCTTCCCACTATCTATCTATTTTACATTTGGTAGTGTATATATGTCAATGCCACTCTCTCAGTTCGTCCCAGCTTACCCTTCCTCCTCCCCATGTATTCAACTCCATTCTCTATGTCTGCATCTTTATTCCTGTCCTGCCCCTAAGTTCATCAGAACCATTTTTTTTCCTGTTTAGATTCCATATATATGTGTTAGCATATGGTATTTGTTTTTCTCTTTCTGACTTACTTCACTCTGTATGACAGACTCTATGTCCGTCCACCTCACTATAAATAACTCAATTTTGTTTCGTTTTATGGCTGAGTAATATTCCATTGTATATATGTGCCACATCTTCTTTATCCATTCATGTGTTGATGGACACTTAGGTTGGTTCCATGTCCTGGCTACCGTAAGTAGTGCTGCAGTGAACATTGTGGTACATGTCTCTTTTTGAATTCTGGTTTTCTCAGCATACAACATGGACCTACTGTATAGCACAGGGAACTCTACTCAATATTTTGTACTAACCTACATGGGAAAAGAATCTGAAAAAGAATATATATATTCTGATCCAGATAAAAGTCAATGTTCAACTCAAAAGTAGCTGAATATATATATTCTTTTTCAGATTCTTTTCCCATGTAGGTTATATTACAAATTATTGAGTAGAGTTCCTGTGCTATACAACAGGTCCTTGTAGTTTATCTATTTTATATATAGTAGTGTATATATGTTACTCCCAAATTCCTAGTTTATCCCTCTCCCCAACCTTTCCACTTTGGTAACCATAAGTTTGTTTTGTATGTCTTTGAGTCTGTTTCTGTTCTGTAAGTAAGTTGATTTCTAGTACATTTTATGTCTCTTTCATATATTCTATCTCATGTGTGTCTGCATTAGTCCCTGATTCTTTATTTGGATCAGTCTCTCAGTTCTCTAATTCTCTCTTTGGCAAGATTAATCTGTTACTTTACCTCTTGCAAATAACTAGTTCTTTCTTCAGTTGTGTTCAATCTGTTTCTTAATCCACTTATTAATGCATTTCTAGAAGTTCTGTTGGGTTATTTTTCAAATTTTCTTTGTCTTTTTTATAGTGCCTTATTTCTTGCTTGAGAGAAGCTATTCAACCTTCTCTTTCATTTCTGCAAAAATATTAAATATATGACTTTTATTTTGTGTCTGATAATTCCAATCTTTGCCAGTCAGACTTTGCTACCTGTTATTTCTATGACTCTTTCTCATAATACTTTGCTACCATGTGTACCTTTGATTTTTGGTTATGAGTTCATGTTCCTTAAAGATTTATGTGTGAGAATTTGAGGTTGAGATAAAGTTGGGTTTCTCCAGACCCTGGTCTGTGCTGGCTTCATCAAAGTGCAATCATCCTGTGAGGACTCCTGGGAGTTAGACTGTTGGCTTTATTTATTCATCCTCAATAACTTTTTGAGATATGGTTTACATACCATAAAATTTTCATATTTAAGTTCAACTTTATTTTTGTTCAAACTGTTAAAAGACTTAATATACAGAGTAAAATCTAGAATGTGACAGAAAGTTGAATGCTTGTTGCATCATTATTTTGATGAAATAGGATGAGACAAACAAAATGACTCAGGCGTTTGTAAAATAAAGAATTGTTCCTGAAAAATGTGGTTAAAGGGAAATATAAGTAGAATAAGTGGAAGAGGACCAGACAGTTTTATTTGGTTAATTCCTACTCATCACTTAGGGGGCTTTGTGGATACCAGTTCCTCCTGGAAGCCATCCCCCATCTCTCTCAATCCAGCTTAGGTGTCCCTTACAATATAGTCCCAAAACCCACTGTATTTTTTCAATTAGAGTAATTATCACAATGTGTTCTAAACACTTGGTTTCTTTTCCGAAGTTCCTCTAGAAAGCAGAGGTCAGCAAACTCCTGTGGGTCAAATCTGGCCCACTGTCTGTTCCTGTAAATAAAGTTTTATTGGAATACAGTCACACTCATTCATTTATGTACTATGTATAGCTACTTTATGCCATAATGGCAGAGCTAAGTAGTTGCAACAGAGATTATACAGCCTGTAAAACCTAAAATACTCTTTGATTCTTTACGAGAAAAGTTTATTCTACTCTAAATTTTGTTCTAATCTCTATCAGGGCAGAATAGTGACTGCCTTGTTTGCTGTTTGTCTCCAGCACTTACCACGGTGCTTGTCACTAGAAGGAATTAAATAAATAGAGATGAACGTATGGATTGAATGAAAAATGTTTCAGAGACTTCAGTTTTGGGGTTATGCAAATTTTAGAATGAATTAAATCTAATCAGAGAAACAAATAAATGTGAGTATGTAGGTAAAATCCCATTATAAAGAACTTCACTATAATGTTATATCAGGGAGATAGCTGAGTATCATAAAAATAATCAGGCAAACCTGGGTTCCATGCCTGGTCCTACCTCTCATTAGCCATGCGGTTTTGACCAAACTATTTAACCTCATGAGTGTCAGCTTCCTTTTCTAAAGGTGGGACTCATGAGCTGCACCTTTACAAAATGCTATCAGGATTCGGTGAGATGCTGTGTACATAGCCTCCAGCACATAAGTGGTGCTCATTAAATGTTGGTTCCTTCTTACCTTGTTTCTTTTCTATTATGATGCAGTTATTTCTTTGTCCTTGCAGATGGACTGAAAAGAGTCCTTTAGTGATATGGTTCTATTGACCACAAAGAAGCATCCATTACTCGTGTTTTCAATGGTCCTGATCCAGAAAAAAGTCAATGTTCAACTCAAAAGTGGTGTCCCGTTGTTGAAGGCATGAAGCTGAATTTTAATCCTGCCCCAGAGGGCAAGCACCCTTCTTTCCTTCTCTTATTTCACAGTTTAAACAAACCTGCAATAAACACAGAATTCATCTGAGCTTAGAATTTATCTGTAATTTAGAAAAATGACTGAAGTGCTAGAAAAACCAATGGTTTGAGCAGGGGGCATCTCCCAGTTTTGGGTAAGTTCTGCCTAGTATAGTGTAGGTAGAATAACACTGTTCAGTCTCAATAGGGCCCTTTACACTATACCAGTCTGCCTGTCAGCTGTGTGACTTTGGGAAGCTCACTTAACATCACTGATCTAGTTTATATTAAAATAAGGGTCCTTCCCACCAAATCACAGGGTTTTTATGAGGAATAGATAAGATAATATAGGTCTTTAGTGGATAGAAAATTTTTTAAATGGTATAGAAATGCAAGTTTCTGCAGTAGCATGCCCACTTCCCTCCTTCTGGGCGGGATCAGAATGCTTCCTTTCTCTCCCTAATGAGTGTAGGGACTCTGATGTAGTGAGAAAGAACATGTCACTTTGGGGCAAATGGTCGAGGTACTCCTCTTCCCTCTGTCACCCAGTAACTGTGTGACCTTGGCAAGTTACCTAATCCTAGTGTCTTCCTTTGTAAAACTTGGTTAAGGATATCTGCTTCACAGGGTTCTTGTAAAGGGTTAGAGGAACTCATATATAGAAATTTCCCATCAAACCCTCACTAAATTGTTGCTACTATTATTTTTATTTTCAAGTCTTATACATTAGGAAAGAGAAATCTTTCAGTGTATGCATTTCAGTAGAATTTCCTTCCAACTGCATGTTTGGAGGTCTCCATCAATTCTTCATTGTGAGGTTCTCTGCTCCTATTCCTAGAGGCTCCTGAGGCCTTGTTCCAGTTCCCTACCCTAAGGGTATTGACACTATGGAGAGGCTGGCAAGAAGAAAATTAGCATTTCCCTTGACATTTAGTGATGAGTCTCTCATCCTTTCTAATAGGCAGAAGTATGAAAATAATGGAGCACCTGTAGATGGAGTCTTCATTAGGTGACAGGTTGCCCTTTCTGCAATAATTATGCATATGAGTCGTTACATTGTGCTTGAAACATCTGCTTGACAAATCCCTTTGGAGCCACACTTTGAACATAACTCAAGGCATATCCCCCCTTGATAGTAAAAATAAGCCACTCTACAGCCTAAAGCAACATGACATTTGCTAGCAGATATCAATATTTTTCCATCTGAGATTTAGTTGATTCTAAGCAGCCAAAAAATACCAGATGCCTCTAAGATTATTATTCATCATTATTGTTTTATATTTATGTATTATTAAGATCCAACAAAGTGATATTAAGATGTTTCATATGAGTGACCCTTTTTCTCATATTAGTTCAGCCTTTTTCTCAGAAGTCTTCTTGTTCACAGATACCCAAGAAAATAGCCAGGCAAAGGAAAAATCTAGGTGGAAAATTGAAAGAACTTCTCTAGCACATTCCAAAGATAGAGAAGGAGGCATGTCTCCATGCATAGTTCTTCCATCTATCACTGCACACTGCAACTGAACTGATGTTTAAATATGTGTGATGGGTCCAAAATAGCTAGCACTTCTGTATTTCCCTCTGTTATGGAGGGTAGAGCTATGCTTACAAAAGCTCTTCTAATACTTGAGAGAAAATTCTAGTCATTTTAAAATTAAAATTTATAAAAGTTTTCCCTTATCTTTCCTAATATATTTTCCACCTCAAATCCATCCACTGGACCTTACAGAGCTTAACAGACTCCAGGCTAAGAACTCCTAGACCTGTAGTGACAACCTACATCACTTTCAATATGACGTGGAAATAAGAGAACACTCAGTATCTAAGTGAAAATGCGTAAGATTCATTTAAAATCTCTGAGAGTTCTTCCAACATTACTTGCAGGCAATCAATGATTCTCTATCTCTTTATATTTCAAGACATGTCTAAGAAAAGGGAATTTTTCTTGTGTAGAGCCAAGTATAGATTTACTCCTACTGACATTTTGTCCAGAGTATTACTCTAGGAAATTGTTTCCTTTTATGACTTTGTTCCCTCAAGCCACACAAGCCTGAGGAAAGACAACCAAAGTATGAAGGCAGAACTAGGCCATATCATAGCAGCAGTCTTTGATTTTAGCCACCCTAGCTCTGGACTGGTATACAGTCTGACTATTGCTCTCTAACAGTAACTGGAAGGACCCTATGATGTAAAATATGACATATAATTATTATTTATCAATGATAATCATAGCTACATTTATTGAACATTTCTTATTTGCCAGGCACTTTTCTAAGTGCTTTATGTTTTTTTGTCCTATAATCCTCACAGCAATCCTGCTAGATGGGCACTACTATTATTAATTTTATAAATGAAGAAATTTGCCACCATTCACAGAGCTAATAGGTGGTGGAACAGAGACTCACACTGGGCCTGTCTGACTCCATCCTCTCAGCTACCCGCCCACCCTCCAAATGAGATTTTACTGTACGGTTGGGATTTTACTGTACGGTTATCTTGGACATGGATCCCTGCCCTACACTGTGCGTTATACACAATAGGATTCTGGCACCTACTTCCAGTTTCTCAGACTGCAGGACTAGGGAGGTCTTATTGATGAGAACAGCCTCAGTCTGGCCTGGGCCATTATCTGTTCTGTCAGGTCCTGCTGAGGGACTCTTGGGTGTCCCACACCGTTCTTGTTCCATCCTGCTCCAGTCTCAGATGGTTATGTCCTCTTTATTCTGACTCTTTTCTCAATACACATGATTACCCAGCTTTTGCCAGAGCATCACAGTCCAGGTGGGAGCTTGCTAAAGAGTGCTGACCTCTCCCACGTGTGTCATGCATGAACTCCAGGATAGCTGCACGGTGCTAGAATGCTCTGTCTTATTAGCAATGTGAACACTTTGTGCTGTGTCACTAACTTTGTCTACCTGCAATTCTGCCCTTCCTGGCCCTTTATTCTCCAGCCAGCTGTGCCTGTGATCTCCAGGCTGTGGTGACCAGAGGGCAGAAGTTGCTTTCCTCACTTTCCCAGGAAGAGGAACTTCCTGATTGGGGTCTGAGCTGAAGCAGCTTTTCCTGTATTGCAATCTTTGGGGGATTTTCATGAACTATTCCATGTCACTACACAAGAGGTGCAGGTGGTGGGGCAGCATTCGGTCATTCATGATACATTTATTAAGCACCAATTGTGTTCCAAGCATTCTGCTGAGCACCGGGGTTGCCATGGCGACCAAGATAGAAATTGTTTCTGCTTTCATAGTTTACTGTTTTTGAACAAATCAGACCCATGAAGAGGCTATTGTAATGTGATTTGATAAAGACTCTGATAAGGCAATAACAGAGCATTTTGAGAGCACATAGAAGGGGCACCTACTCCAGACTTGAAGGGCTGGGGCAAATTACCTAGTGGAAGTGACATCTGAGACTTAAAATTTGAGTCAGAATAAGTTAGGCAGGTAAAGAGATTGGTAGTTGGGTAGCAAGGAAGAGAAAGAATGTTCAAGAAAGAGGTAATAGCAAATTCAAAGGCCTACAGGCAAAGAAGAACACATGCAGGGCCTGGGTGACCACAATTAGCTCAGGATAGCTGAAGTGGAGTTTGAAATAGGGTGTGGCAAGATATGAAGCTGAACTGATGAGCAGAGGTAGGGAAATGAAGGGTAGCTATCATTTAATCTTACTCTCTATCTCACGGGTATCACTTGCTTTTAACAGAATAACCTACTTGGGTATTTAGTGGCAGGGGATGGGACTGAGGCGTAACATTTGTTAAGTCCTGCTGTGTGCCGAGAATGATGGAAGGTCTCAGAGACCTCTGGTCCTGGACCTCAGCCCATACCATCCAGGGACCCCAAGCCAGCCAAGTGCCTCCCTGGCCCAGGTAGAATCCCTTGCAGTTCGAGACATGCCAGTGTCTTCCTTCTGCTGTTTCCAGCAGTGCTTCCCACTCTAAAAACTAGTGCCCTTAATCAACTTCCCCTCTGTTATCTCTTCTGCTGCTACATCCACAGCCAGGCCTGACATGGCCACTCTTACTGGGGTTGACCTCACCGCACCACCAGGTACCAGGGACTGAGCCAGCCCTTTCACATTCACCAGCAACTCTACTTGTAGGGGCAGTTATCTCCATTTGTACAAAGCAGGAAACTGAGGCTCAGGGACATCAAATTATTTGTCACAAGCCACAAAGCTATAAGTGGTAAGGCAGAATTTGGAACTGGTCTGATTTCAAAGCCACTACAATCACACAACTGTGCCTCTTTCCCTGTCAGCATTATAGTTCTTATTAGGATCCTTTAAGTCTGCTCTTTAGGTTTTCTTATTGATACCTTTCTGGAAGATGAGTCCCCCAAAGATTGGGTCAGATGCATCCAAGGGGCCTTTCCAAGAGTTGTCCCTTACATGTGTCCCTGCTACAGAGGAAGCACTGAATTCAGACACCACAGACCTCCAGGGTATGTTCAATAACCAACAGCAGCATGCCCTACCAGGCTCTATCCCCAAGATATAAGACAACCTGCACTACTCCACTTTGATTAAGAATATGACAATAATTTCTGATGTTGGCTAGCATTTTTAATTTCCTCTCAATGGAGTTGGTGATTTTTTTATGAGGGTAGATATTTAGGCAGCTCTTGGCCTATCTGAGCACATCGCCTACGTGGGATTCGCAGATGAGGTTTCTTCTTTGCGACCCTCCCCAGATTCTCACTGCATGTTGTTTTTGGTTTACTTTTATTTTTGTCACCTTTCCTCATTACCATTTTAATGTTAATTTTCATGCTAAATAAAATAGGTTTTCCTGTCCCTCTGCTCCCTCCTGCCTCTTCTCTCAAACACCAATACAGCCCAGGGACAAGTCTTATAGAGTCTAGCAGTGGAGATGGACGTATTCACTAACGAGGGCTCCAGCTTCAGACAGGAATATAATTAATCAGTCACAGGTTTTTATTAAGTGTTTCTTCGCTAAAAGCATAGCTTTCCTTGCAGCCATTTGGCTCTGGCTCTGTACTGCTGAAGGTAGTCTAGACCCCGTCACTAATTACTCTTCTTCCTGGCAGCAAGTAGAAGAAGCAATGTTCAAATTGTTTTTATTGATCACAGGGCAGTTTTTCCAGAATACTACTCTCTATAAAAAAGGGGATATAATTAGTTCCAGTTAACATAGTCAAAAGATTTTATAGAGGAAGGCGGTTTATGTAGTAGTTAGAAGTACACAATTTGAAGCCAACAGAACTGAGGGTGAATCCTTGGCTCTATCCTTTACTAACTGGGGTAAGTCACTTAAATTCTTTGAACCTCAGTTTCTCCCTCTGCAAAATGGGAATGATATTAGTTCATAGGGCTGATATAAGGATTAAGTTAGTAGAGATTAAATAAGAGTAAATAGTTTGGCTCAGGAGGTATGGTTATTATTGTTGTTGCTTATTATTATCAAGAAAGCCATCTACCTGTCTCTCTTCAGGCCAATCTGATATATTTTCATCTTTTCCTTGTGATTCTCTTTTCTCCATAAAAATTCTCATTCTCCTTCAAAGGTAGGGCATGATCTTTCTTTCAGGAATACTCTGACTCTTACCTTTCATGATTACATGATAAAATTAAGGTTTAAAGAAATTGCAGTTGACTTCTTGTTTTCATTTAGCCTTCTTCATTAAGATGACTGTTTTCATTGCAGAATGATGAGATGGAGCTTGTCCGAACTGGCTATGGGAAGGATATGGTAAAAATTCTCCATATTCAGCGAGATGGAAAATATCACAGCATTAAAGAAGTGGCAACTTCAGTGCAACTTACTCTGAGCTCCATAAAAGATTACCTGCATGGAGACAATTCAGACCTCATCCCTACAGACACCATCAAGAACACAGTTCACGTCCTGGCAAAGTTCAAAGGCGTATGTGTCATTCTACTTCTTAGCTGCTGCCCATCTGGATGCAGAAATCACCGTACTATATTATGAGGATACTACTTGCTTATTTCAAGTACCCTGTACTTTTTAACCCTATTTTTACATTTAAACCATTGAAAAAAATTCATTTTCTATTCTAAAAGTCTCAGCTTTACAGAAAATCTTGCTTTTTAAAAAAAAAACTCACCTCTTTATTCTCTTTTCTTTTCTTCTTTTTTTTTCCCCATTTTTTCTCTTTTCTTGGTTCTCAACTCACTACAACATTTTTTAGGCAGAGAATCCTACTTGACAAATTTACATGTTATCTCTTAATTAGGATCATTTGCAAATCAAGGCCCTAAGAAGATTTCCGAATAGAATTTTACACATTTTTGTCATGCAATTATTTGAGTCCTATTATTTTTTTCTTTTAGAATGGTGTGCATTTATAGAAGAAAGTACCATTTCTCTTCTTGGTATTACTCTAGAAGAAAATCAAGTATAAGATACATTTCGAGATCTGTCCAACTTTTAATACCTTCCTGATTTTCCCAACTCCGTGACCACTTAGTGTGAACATTTGATGGTAGCTGTACTTTTCAGAAGGGTCTTGGAACTGATAGACTCTAATCTCTTAGCACTTTTACCTCAGGTTTCTCTAAGTGTGAGTGAAACTGTGCTGGACGACCAGCAGATTTCTGGGCAATTCAAGATAATTTTTTTATTTGCTAAGAAGTCTAGAAAGGCAAGAAATGTAGACTGGAAAGCTTCTTTTCTCATGCTTTTGCATGAAATTCACACCCATAATGCACAAAATGAACAAACTAATTTTTTTTTTTTAGAAATTTATTTATTTATTTATTTATGGCTGCATTGCGTCTTCGTTGCTGCATGCGGCTTTCTCTAGTTGCGGCAAGCGGGGTCTACTCTTCGTTGTGGTGTGCGGGCTTCTCATTGTGGTGGCTTCTCTTGTTGTGGAGCATGAGCTCTAAGCACGTGGGCTTCAGTAGTTGTGGCACAAGGGCTTAGTTGCTCCGCAGCATTTGGGATCTTCCCAGACCAGGGCTCGAACCCATGTCCCCTAATTTGGCAGGCGGATTCTTAACCACTGTGCCACCAAGGAAGCCCGAACAAACTAATTGAAATATTATTTCTGCAAGGTCTGTCTACACCCTGAATCTTTCTCTTGTTAATCAGAATGGCCCAGCAAGTATAGGCAAGGCTATGGAAAAAGGCATTGCTTTCTTTAAAAATGAATTGAAAATAAGCTCTGTATTGTGTTAAAGAAGAGGGTCTCTATATAACACAAATTCTTATATTTCCTGTACTATGTAAGAAGTTCAGAAAAGTGAAAGAATGGACCTGGATCTTAAAACCAATTTAAATTTATTCATTGTAGATAAACTGTACAATTTCTTATCCAAACCAGGATACTTTCCAGAGTGAAATAGGATGCTTATTAATAATTATTCTGAGACAACAGGTATAAAACAAAACTATCCTTGGGAAACCTATACAGTTTACCTTAATTATAGGCAAAGCCATAAATAATCTGTAGACTGTACTAGGACCATAAAACATTGCCTAGAAATTAACCTGAAGAATTTGGATGGAAGTAGGGAGCTGCTTTATGGGGGTGGAGAGCTGGGGATGGTCAATAGAAGGCCCGTTTGCAAGGCAAGGAAGCTGAAGTGACCCTTCATTAACATTTTTCTTTGGGAAACTGGGAGGTCTGTTTCCCAGCCTCATGAAGACAGCAGAGTGTTTTGAAGTATCCTGCAGTACTTTAGCTGGCATGGGTGATGACTGAGCTCACCGTGAGGAGAATCTGAATGTTAAGTTCCTTTTTGCTCATCCACTGATGGATAGACGCATCCTCTCCTGCACACAGTTTTCTTTTAAAAACAGGATAGTCTGACCTGGTGATGGTGATCCATTAACTACACTTAGGAGCCCTTGTGAAAAATTGGGATTAGGACCAATTCATCTCTAATTCTTTCTAATTCTTTGTTTCTCTGATTCTAAAAAACACTTTATCAGGAAAGAGAGTCCCATCGATATTTAAAAATGATTTTTAAGTGGGACAAGTATTTCTGATCATTCACATTTATTTCTTTTTACAGATCAAAAGCATAGAAAGTTTTGCTGTGAATATCTGTGAGCATTTCCTTTCTTCTTTTAACCATGTTATTCGAGTTCAAGTCTATGTGGAAGAAGTCCCTTGGAAGCGTTTTGAAAAGGTTACCTCACTTTTTCGTGCTCTCAGTTTAATTAAAGAAATTGGCTTTATGACATATGTTTAAATTTTACTGGAAATAATTTTTTTTTCCTAATTTTCAGAATGGAGTTAAGCATGCCCATGCATTTATTCACACTCCCACTGGAACGCACTTCTGTGAGGTTGAACAGTTGAGGAGTGGTGAGAAAATGTTTTTCATGTTTTGATTCTGCAATAGCAATTTCAATCTTTTTTTTTTTCTTCTAAACAACTCTGTTTATTAACACCAAGGAAAACTGTAGAGAATTTTGAAGTCTTTTAAATCTGAGATGGGAATGAACAGTGTAAACTTGGATTACATTAAAGAACTATCTGCTTTTTATCTTAAAAATATAAAAATGAAATAATACCTTTTGCAACAAATCTGTAGGTTGAGTGGGGTAGATCATTTTTATTGCATGATTTTGAAGTGAGGGGAAAAAAAGGCACAGGCTGACAAAAGCTCAAATCTCTGAATTTTCTGACCAGTAATTTTTGTACCATACCATGCTATGATTATAATAACCTTTATAGGAAATACCTAGAAAATAACAATCACATTTCCTTGAAATTTTGTCATAATAATAAAACCACTGATATTATTATAGTTACCATAAAATAAACCTCATTTAAAAATAGCAGTGACAATTATATAATTCTTTCTATTTACCAAGAAATCTAAAAATTAACTGTGGAACATAATTACAATATAGACCTTATTAGTACTGATTATTGAACTTAGCAAAGTGTGTCTTCCACTGATTTGTTGAGGTTGTCAGAGTTCAATAATTGACTAAGACTTAGACTAGAAGACCTCTAATAACCATAGAACCACCATAGTAGAAATGTCTCTATTCTAATAAAAAATAAACTTCAATGATCATTATAAATTGAGAGTGTGGACTCTGAAATTTTTTCTTTTCTATTTTCCTTTTCTCTTTTTTCTTCTCTTTTCCTTCCCTTTCCTGCTTGTTTCTTTCATTTCATTTCTTTTCCTTTCTGTATCTCTTTTTCTTTCTTCTCTAGCTCTCTTCAGTAAGAATTTGAGGTGACGTCTCATAAACGTCAGAAATATTAAAAAGTCAATAAAATATAAGTTCCTCTCATTCTAAGTTCTATTGGATAATGCCTTCCCTTAGGATGTCCTAGTGTTTTAGCTATCATTTTATATTTTTCCCTATCTGTATTAAATTCAAGACACAGCTAGGGCCTTCTCAGTGTTTGATTAACAGTTATGAAATTATTATTATATAAAGAAGACTGAATAACTAGTTGTTAAGTTGAAAAGATAATGATTTTTTTAATCCTCCAAATATGTAGTCATGTGGTATATTAACTTGTTTACTGAGCTGTTTGTTAGTTAAAATGTAACTTCCTTTCTTTCCTTCCTTCTTTCTTGCTTTATGTACGTGATTTTGGAGGAGAGAGGTTCCTGATTCCCCAGGCCAGTGTTTTCCTACCCAAATCACAGTGTGAATACCCCTGTAAAATTATAAACTCTAAACTGGCACTTCCCAGCAGAAATATAATGCAAGCCACATATCTAATTTAAAATTTTCCTAGTAGTCACATTAGAAAAGTAGAAACAAATTAATTTTAATAATACTTTTTATTTAACCTAATATTTCCAAAATGCCACTTACATTTGTAATAAATATAAAAATTATTAATGAAATATTTAATATTTGAATTTCTGTGTGTATTTTATATTTACAGGATGTCTCATTTCCCATTTACCATATTCCAAGGGCTTCATAGCCACATGTGGCTAGTGGCTGCCATATTGGTTAGCTCTAAACCATTTTGAGTGATTTTTGCAATGCTTAACATGTTTCTTATTCTACTTTTAATTATGTAAAATAATAGCAGGGGCTAGAATTAGATTTCAGGAGAGCTAACTAAAAAGATAAGAGCCTGTATAAAATATATTTATGTCATTGATTGAAATACTATTCATTCAATAATGATTTTGAGGACTTGTTAGGTATACTAGTGGTGGTAGATTCAGACGTGAATAAGACATTCTCTGACCCTAGTGAGTTCACACTAGATGAATAGTAGGAGATAGACTTATAAATAGATTTATTGCAATATGAGGGGCTAAAGACCACTATGAAGAAATTAAAGGTATGCTATGGGAGTAAAGAGGTGCAGAAAACTAACTCTTCCTAGGGCAGACTGGAAGGTTTGATGGGGGAGGAGGAAATATTCCAACTGACTTTTGAAAAATGATTCAGAATGTGCTGGACATAGAAAGGGGAAAGGAAATTACAGGCAGAAGAAACAGAATGTACATGGGTAGGAGTCACGAAGAGTGGAAGAGGGAAACAAATATTTCGAGCATCTGCCTTATGTAGATCACCATACTAAGCAAATGATTTTAGTGTTGAAAGGGCAAAGAATTTAAGCAACGGTAGCAGGGTTGAAGGGTTCAGTTTTTAGAATGTAAGGAGCAGAGATGAGGATGAAGAGTTTGGTTTGGGTCTAATGTACCATACTAGCAAGATTGGCCTAACTAGGGAATTCCTGGCGGTCCAGTGGTTAGGACTCTGCACTTTCACTGTTGAGGGCCCGGGTTTGATCTCTGGTCAGGGGACTAAGATCTTTCAAGCTGTGTAGCATGGCCAGAAAAAAAAAAAATTGGTGTAACTAGGAGGCAGTTTTTGCAAGGTAGTTAAGTCCATAGGTCTTGTCAGACTAAACTGTATTCTTTTTTTTTTTTTTTTTTACTGCTTTGCTATTGTTATTAACAGATTTTTTAAAACCATTTTTTAAATTGAAGTATAGTTAATTTACAATATTGTGTTAGTTTCAGGTGTACAGTAAAGTGATTCAGTTATACACACACACACATACATACATGTATGTGTATATATATATTCTTTTTCAGATTCTTTTCCACTAGAGATTATTACAAGATACTGAATATAGTTCCATGTACTATACAGTAGGTCCTTGTTGTTTATCTATTTTATATATAGTAGTGTGTATATGTTAATCCCAAATTTCTAATTTATCTCCGCCCCACTCCTTCTATCCCCTTTGGTAACCATAAGTTTGTTTTCTGTTTCTGTGGGTCAATTTCTATTTTGTAAATAAGTCCATTTGTATCATTTTTTTTAGATTCCACATGCAAGTGATATCATGATATTTGTCTTTCTCTGTCTGATTTACTTCACTTAATATGATAATCTCTAGGTCCATCCATATTGCTGCATATGTCATTATTTCACACTTTTTTATGGCTAATACTCTTTATCCATTCATCTGTTGATGGGCATTTAGGTTGCTTCCATGTCTTGGCTACTGTAAACAGTGCAGCTGTGAACATTGGGATGCATGTAAATATCTTTTCAAATCAGAATTTTCTCTGGATATATGCCCAGGAGTGGGATTGCAGGATCATATGATTAACTCTATTTTTAATTTTTTAAGGAACTTCCATACTGTTCTCCATAGTGGCTGCACTAAATTACATTCCCACCAACAGGGCAGGAGGGTTCCTTTTTCTCCACACCCTCTCCAGCTTTTAATATTAATAGACATTTTAACAATGGCCATTCTGACCTGTGAGAGTGATACCTCATTGTAGTTTTCATGTACATTTCTCTAATAATTAGCAATATTGAGCATCTGTTCAAGTGCCTGTTGGCCATTTGTATGTCTTCTTTGGAGAAATGTCTATTTAGATCTTCTGCCCATTTTTTTTTATTGGGTTCTTTGTTTTTTCAATATTAAGCTGTATGAGCTGTTTGTATATTTTGGAAATTAATCCCTCGTCAGTAGCATTGTTTGCAAATATTTTCTCCCAGTCCATAGGTTGTCTATTCATTTTGTTTATGGTTACTTTCACTATACAAAACTTTTAAGTTTAGTTAGGTCCCATTTGTTTATTTCTGTTTTTATTTCTATTACTCTAGGAGATGAATCCAAAAAAGTATTTCTGAGATTTATGTCAAACAGTGTTCTGCCAATGTTTTCCTCTAGGAATTTTATACTATCCAGTCTTACATTTAGGTCTTTAATCCATTTTGAGTTTATTTTTGTATATGGTATTAGAGAATGTTCTATGTTCATTCTTTTACATGTAGCTGTCCTCTTTTCCCAGCACCACTTATTGAAGAGACTGTCTTTTCTCCATTGTAAATTCTTGCCTCTTTGTCATAGATTAATTGACCATAAGTGCATAGGTTTATTTCTGAGATTTCTATCCTGTAACATTGATCTATATGTCTGTTTTTGTGCCAGTACCATACTGTTTTGATTACTGTAGCTTTGTAGTATAGTCTGAAGTCAGGCAGCATGATGTCTCCAGCTCTCTTCTTCTGTCTCAAGATTGCTTTTGCTATTCAGGGTCTTTTGTGTTTCCATATGAATTAAAAATGTTTTTTGTTCTATTTCTGTGAAAAATGCCATTGGTAATTTGATAGGGATTGTATTGAATCTGTAGATTGCCTTGGGTAGTATGGTCATTTTAACAATATTGATTCTTCCAATCCAAGAATATGGTATATGTTTCCATCTGTTTGTGTCATCTTGTAGTTCTTTCATCAGTGTCTTACAGTTTTTGGAGTACAGGTCTTTTGCCTCCTTAGGTAGGTTTATTTCTAGGTATTTTATTCCTTTTGATGTGATGGTAAATGGGATTGTTCCTTAATTTCTCTTTCCGATCTTTCATTGTTAGTGTATAGAAATGCAACAGATTTCTGTGTATTAATTTTGCATCCAGCAACTTTACCAAACTCATTGATGAGCTTAGTAGTTTTCTGGTAGATCTTTAGGATGTTCTATGTATAGCATCATGTCATCGGCAAACGGTGACAGTTTTACTTCTTTTCCAATTTGGATTCCTTTTATTTCTTTTGCTTCTCTGATTTATGTGACAAGGACTTCCAGAACTATGTTGAATAAAAGTGGCTAGAGTGAGCATCCTTGTTTTGTTCCTATCTTAGAGGAAATGCTTTCAGCTTCTCACCATTGAGTATGATGTTAGCTGTGGGTTTGTCATATATGGCCTTTATTATGTTGAGGTATGTTCTCTCTATGCTCACTTTCTGGAGAGTTTTTATCATAAATGGACATTGAATTTTATCAAAAGCTTTTTCTGCATCAATAGAGATGACCATATGGTTTTTATTCTTCAATTTGTTAATGTGGTGTATCACACTGATGGATTTGTGGATTTTGAAAAATCCTTGCATCCCTGGGATAAATCCCACTTGATTATGCTGTATGAGCCTTTTAATGTACTGTTGGATTCAGTTTGCTAGTATTTTGTTGAAGATTTTTGCGTTTATGTTCATCAGTGTTATTGACCTACAATTTTCTTTTTTTGTGCTATCTTTGTCTGGTTTTGGTATCAGGGTGATGGTGGCCTTATAGAACGAGTTTGGAAGTGTTCCTTCCTCTGCAATTTTTTGGAATAGTTTCAGAAGGGTAGGTGTTAACTCTTATCTAAATGTTTCATAGAATTCACCTGTGATGCCATCTGGTCCAGCAATTTTATTCATTGGGAGTTTCTAAATAACTGATTCCATTTCACTACTGTTAATTGTTCTGTGCATATTTTCTATTTCTCCCTGGTTCGGTCTTGGGAGATTGTACCTTTCTAAGAATTTGTCCATTTCTTCTAGGTTGTCCAATTTATTGGCATATTGTATTTCTGTGGTGTCAGTTGTAACTTCTCCTTCTTCATTTCAGATTTTGATTTGGGCCCTCTATCTTTTTGTCTTCATGAGTCTGGCTAAAGGTTTATCAATTTTGTTTATCTTTTCAAGGAACCAGTTTTAGTTTCATTGATCTTTTCTATTGTTTTTTTTTTTTTTAGTTTCTATTTCATTTATTGCTTCTCTGATCTTTATGATTTCTTTCCTTCTACTAACTTTGGGTTTTGTTTATTCTTCTTTCTCTAGTTGCTTTATGCATAGGAGTAGGTTGTTTATTTGAGATTTTTCTTGTTTCCTGAGGTAAGATTGTATTGCTATAAACGTCCCTCTTAGAACTGCTTTTTCTGTGTCCCATAGGTTTTGGATCCTTGTGTTTTCATTTTCATTTGTCTCTAGGTATTTTTTGATTTCTTCTTTGACTTCTTCAGTGATCCATTGGCTGTTTAGCAACATATTGTTTAACCTCCACATGTTTGTGTTTTTTTGCAGTTTTTTTCTTGTAGTTGAGTTCTAGCCTCATAGGGTTGCAGCTGGAAAAGATCTTGATATGATTTCAATTTTCTTAAATTTACTGAGGCTTGCTTTGTTGCTCAGTGTGTGATCTATCCTGGAGAATGTTCCATGTGCACTTGAAAAGAATGTGTATTCTGCTGCTTTCAGATGGAATGTTCTATAAATATCAAGTAAGGCCAGCTGATCTAATGTATCATTTAAGGTCTGTGTTTCCTTATTGATTTTCTATCTGGATGATCTGTCCATTGATGTAATGGAGAGCTAATGTCCCCCTCTATTATTATGTTACTGTCAATTTCTCCTTTTATGTCTGTTAACATTTGCCTTATATATTAAGGTGCTCCTATGTTGGGTGCATATATATATACAATTGTTATATCTTCTTTTCGGATTGATCCTTTGATTATTATGTAGTGTCCTTTGTCTCTTGTGACAGTCTTTATTTTAAAGTCTATTTTGTCTGATATAAGTATTGCTACTTCAGCTTTGTTTTGATTTCCATTTGCATGGAATACCTTTTTCTGTCCCCTCACTTTCAGTCTGGTGTTTCTCTAGGTCTGAAGTGAGTCTCTTGTAGGCGGTACATATATGGATGCTGCTTTTTTATCCATTAACCAGTCTATGTCTTTTGGTTGAACCATTTAGTCCATTTATGTTTAGGATAATTATCAATATGTATGTTCCTATTGTCATTTTGTTAATGTTTTGGATTTGTTTTGGTAGTTCTTCTTTTTTCCCCTTTCTTCTTTTGTTCCCTTCTCTTATGATTTGATGACTATCTTTAGTATTATGTTTGGATTTCTTTTTCTTTTTTGTGGGTATTTTTGTTTTGTGTTTACTGTGAGGTTTTTGTATAGCAATCTCTCTATATATAGATACCTTGCATTTGTACTCTGCTCCCTTCATGATTACTGTTTTTGATATTATATTTTACATCTAATTGTTTTGTGTATCCCTTAACTGCTTATCATGGATACAAATGAATTGACTTCTTTTGTTTTAACCTCCCTACTAGCATTGCATGTGGATGATTTCCTACATTTATTGTATGAAGACTGAACTGTTTTTTAATTTGAGCATCTCTACTTAATAACTTTGTGACTGTGAGCACATTAAATGTACTACTTCAGTGATTTTTAAATTTCTAACATGAGAATAACAGTGCCTACCTCGGCAATTACCCAGAGAATGAAAGGAGATAAATGTTAATTTAACATTTAGCACAGTACCTGGCACATAAGAAGCACTCCTTGAAAGAAAGCTGTTATTATTATTATTTTGAATGATAATAGAGATCCAGGAAAGGTCTTTATGTGTATGTGTGTACTGTTTAGTAATTCTGACCAAGGTTATGGTAAACTGGCTGGAGAAACAGGCAGTAGTGAGACATTTGGAGACTTGTTGCAGAGATGAAGAAATGATGGAGTCTGAACTAAGGAAGAAGAGGTAGAGATGAAAAGACTACAGAGGTTGGGGAGAGACATTATGTGAGGCATTTCTGAAGTGTGCTTATAAGTCTGAGTATTTGCATAAGGATGGAAGGTTAGAGAGAAGGAGGGGTTAAAGTTATCCTAAAGTCAGGGGCCTGTGGGTGTTGATTAAGAATAATACATATAATGAGGAAGTTTCCAGAGGAAGCTGGTAAGTTTGGGAATAAGGGATGGATTTGGAGACTATCTATTTCCAAATTGGTTGGTGAAGCCATGGGGAAGAAGGAACAATCCAGAAAAACATATAAAGTGAGAAGAGGAAAGATGAGAGAGCCTGGGGGAAAATTCCCCAGTTTAAGTGTTGGACAGTTTAAAAAGTGAGAGAGAAGAATGGTCAGAGGGACCAGGAGGAGGCTTGGAGAGAGTGGTGTCATGGAAGCAAAGGGAAAATACATTTCAAGAAATGAGGGATAGTTATTGAGATAATAGAATGCATAATAAGCAGGCTTATATGTAGTGGCTTCACACATGAAGTTTACAGATTTTTGTAAAAGTCAAGTTCAGTGTGTGTGTGTGTGTGTGTGTGTGTGTGTGTGTTGGGAGGATGCTCCACTCCAGGAATTTATTCAGGAATCCAGGTTGATGCAACCAGACAGTTTTGATCCTCACTTTCTGGGATCACCTTGAGAGTAGATTCCCCATACCAGACAATGAGGAGAAGAAAAGAGCTTCAAGAAAAAAAGGAGGAGGCAAAACTGCTCAAGGCCTGAAGTAGCACAGAGCACATCAAATGAAGAGAACCCAATCACACAGCCACACCTAACTGCAAGTAAGGCCAGGAAATGTAGTCTAGCTGGGGACCCAGGAGGAAGAGGACCTGCTAGTTGTCTCCACCACAGGAAGGTTAAGAAGTTTGGTTTAAAAGAAAACGAAGAGAGGGTGCAGTTTGGCAAGTAGGCATCATTGGTGACCTCCCTCTGCAAGAATATTTAGCAGACCCCTGGAGGTGGAAGTGCAGGGGCCAAATATAGGGATCAGCTGATCATAGGAAGAAAACAGGCTGCTCTTCACACCCTTGTTCTTTCCAGGAATTAGCAGGAGCTATCATCAGCCTGAATTCTAGTCACCTGGCTGCTACAGGGTGGAAGCTAATCAACAGAATCAGGCCAAAGCTTTCTCTTTCTGCAGGAAACTTCAGGGTGTTGTGATCACTGTGGCAGTGTTCCCAGAGCTCCAGCTTGACTTGTCTGGAGTCCAGCACCTCCCCCCCTCCCACGGGGGCTGGCAGGGGTCAGCAGGGAAGGAGGCATCTGCTGCCTTGGGTGTGTGCGGTATGTGTGCACACATTCCTGAGTGTGTGTATCTTCCTGTTTTGTCTATTTGAAGATGACATTTGTACTCTGTCCCTCTTTGGAGAGTAGGGGTCTATGCCGTTTATTTTTGGTAACAAAGTTTAATTCTTAATTTGCTTATTTTCCAGGAGCTAAAACTGCAGATATCATGAGGTGATTCAGTGTACAATCACTGTCATAAGAAATGCCCTTGCATAGGCTTAACTAAAGAAAATAATCATCTTACACAAACACACACACCCCAATTCACATGCTGAAGGCTGTTGTTACAAACCTCTAAGTAGGGCTTTTTGTGGGGGGCTGGCTAGGATAGTGAGAATTCTGCCTCCTCAAACACATGTACTTAATCACCCATTCAGCCTGTAAATTTTCCTATCAGGATATGTAACTGGGTTTCTCCTGGTGGACTGGATTCATTCTTATTAATTGAACAAACATTTATAGAAAGCCTGCTGAATCTGAAGCACCCACTTTAGGCCCTGAGAATTGCTATAAAACTCCCATTACACTATTTTTTTCCTAGGGTATATTTTAAAGCTACATCATTAAGTGTTCTTTTAGCTGTTTCAAAGTCTGCTAGTTCCATGGGAGAATCTGGCAGAGAGAGAAAAATTTTTTCACTGAAGAGATGAGGGCTGGTGTTATTTTTGTGACTTCCCCGCTCCGAGAGGAGAGCTAGGCTCTGCATGTGTGGTACAGGCTGTTGATGTAGGTGTTATATAGAACCTCGATCTTCCAAAGTGTTTCTCTGTGAGTCTCTGTGAACTACAAGCTTAGCCAAGCCTTAAAGTCACTGGGATGGTTGAGTCACTAATTTAAACTAGTTGAACTGAGCAGAGAATCTCCCCAACACCTCCCCCCAACACACACACACAATTTGAATTATAATTCATAATTCTTTAAGCATCAAATTTCTCCCAATCTGACACTAATTATAAAAATTCAACTAAAGCATAACCAAATAGAGGAATGGAAGATAGAGAAGAGATTTTGAATAAGAGATACTGTCTTGTAGTGGTGAAAAAAAAAAATCTATTGACATGGAGACGAGTAGGGGTAGGAGGAAGATTTTAGGAAGAAGGTTGATAAAACTAAAGTCCTGGAGGAGAAGAGATTTAAGAGGTGTCAAGCAGGGCAGATGGAAGAAATGAGGTGGGGAAAGTGGGAGACTCAGGACAGAGATGGCCACTGCCAAAAAGGCTGCTTGTGTCATTTTGATATCAAGACTAAGACAGTCTTCAGTTATTCCAAAAGAAAAGTTCTTGGCAAGCACAAGATCGTTTAAAAATCATCTTGATCATCACCTCATTGTACAAAAACCCAGTTAACTTCTTTCCATTGGGTGACGTCATCTCTCCCCATCCAGAATTGCACACAGGGAGCTTTCGTCCTACCTCCATGAGCTAAATGGACTCTCAAAGGCAAATGATATTTAATTGATCTTCACTTTTTCTAGCACTTTACAAATTTCTACTAGAATGATTTAATATAGTTTTAAAATATCCTCCTTTTAGCTATTTGTGTCCTTTTTGGAGGTGTTAAATGTGGAAGCAATTATCCCCTTCATGACAGGAATTTTTTTTCTTGGCTCAGTAAAGCTTTGTGCTTTGTGACACCTGATGCGTAGGTAAGGAATCAGGCTTAGTTTCTATTAATTTGCAGTTTCTTTCCCTTAGAGACCTGAAAGGGTAGGATGTATGCTTCTCTGAGAGATAAACCACAATCTGTTAAGTGTGTAGGAGGATACTGAAAGTTAGAAAAGATTATGTTCTAGCAAAGTAAAATGTGAAAATCTTCCTTTTGCGTTACTCCATAACCATGGCAGAAAGGCAAAAAAAGAGCTGATTAAGTGGTTTCATAGGAAGTAACCTAGAAAAGGACAGTCTTTTGGGTTGAATTACTTCTTGTTAGTCTAAACTGGAATCTTTTTAAGAATGTGTGAAGCATCATATTTTTAGTTGATGGGCCCATGAATTTGAAAGGCTCAGGTTCTTACCAGTGTTCAGAAAGCTGGGGCACCGCCAACAGAGAAGATAAAATAAGCTCCCAGATTTCATCCAGGGTGTCTGATGCGTGCCAAGAAAATGTATTTTTCAAATTCAAAGAGAATAGGTTTTTGTCGTTGTTCATAGAATGATGAGCACACCAGAGTAGATGTTTTGCGTTCTGCCTAAACTGTGGCAGTAGTGAACTGTCTTTGAGAACATGAGATGTTTTATTCCATGTGAAACTGAGGTCAAAACACATTAGAAAATGCAACTGCTTTCTCCATTTTCAGATTCTAGCAAGAAAGTAGATCATTTCAAAGTTGCTAGCAGACTGACACTCCCCAAAGATCAATAAATCTCATCACAGGGCTGGAGGTGGATAGGGATGGCATGTCAGAAGGAGTTTTCAGACCCAATGAGCCTTTGTGAAACATGGGAAGTATTTACAGGGGGTTGACTTCAAGAAGAAAAGGTCAATTAGGACAAAATCATCAAAATAATTTTATAGAGCATTTCCTCCTGGACAGCCATTTTACTAAGTTACTAAGTCCTTTATGTGTATTATCTTAGACATCTCTCATCTCTAGGAAATAGTTATGATTATCTTCTCCTGCAGATGAGAAAATTAAGGTAAAGAGAGGTTAAGTAATTCTATCAAGGAAATACTGCCCATAAATAGGGGAGGAGAGGCATGGAGAGTACTGAGGCTGAATTCAAGGAACCTGAGTCCCAAGACTGTGGACTCAAACATATGTAACCCTGCATCTGGAAATCCTTTTATGATTGAGACTACTGAGGATTCAAAGTCTGGTTGGCTCACATAGATGCTGGTGATCAAGGCCAGCTGTATAGGAAAAGCAGAAATAGATAAAGTTTGCCTTTCGTTTCCCTTGACTTCTCTTTATCCCCCTTCGAGGATTCCCACTACTTGCCCTAACCCCACTTCTGATTGCAAATTCAAGTTTCATTTCTATAGGATTTTTTTTTTCTAGAAGGGATTACTGTTGGAAGTAAATTATGATATTAGTTTATAAAGGCTTAAGGAGTCACTCCTCTAAGGGGTCTTGGTATTTCAATAGGAATTTTTAAAATGATAAAATGTTTTCAAGACACATGGGGTCATTTCTAAAAGTGTTGCTTCAATCGTCATTTCAAACCAACGGGGATGATATTTTTCAACTGGGGGCTCTGTCTGAGCCCTGAATGCACATTGCGGAATGGCGGTGTCAACTTTCTTGTCTCTTGGAAAGTCCCCTTTTATTACAGAAATGGGAAGAGAGAGTTAAAGGAAGGAGGAAACATTTTGAGGATGGGGAGTGATCCAAAGAGGGGGAAGAAAAGCATGAAATCTCATAATGGGATGCTGAGTTCAAACTCCACCTCTGCCAGTGTCTAGCCATATGACTAGAACGCATGCTGGCAGTCAGGACCTTCTCATTCAGTGTTGATGTCCTCCCCTTCTCACACTGTCACACTGTCTGTGTGTGAGTGTTGAGGGGAGGGGGTAGATCAGGAAGGGAAATGGTAAAGATTGATGGAGGAGAACTGTCTAGAAGAAAAAGACACTAAGTTGTAAGGCTAAGTTGTTAAGGTGAGTCAATTTTACTGCACTCATTCATTCATTTAACGGATACTTATTGATTGCTTCTGTAATTCTCTTGGGTCTGAGACTTATGACTCACTTGGGTCAGCTGTACACTGTTAGAAATGCTGATTTTGCAGAATCGTGTCTTGATAACACTTAGAATCTGATAAACCCAGCCAACCGAAGGCATGAAATCATTGCTGGTATCTTTCTCTTGATCCTGATTCAGATACAGCTTCCAATGAGAACTTCAGTATTTTCCAATTGAGAAAATACCATTTTCTCTCTTACCACATTATCCTAGAACACTGTGACCAGAACAGCTTATTTAATCAGCACATATTTAATCAGCAAATCTACCACTAACTATGGCCACTGCTCTCTCTGGTAGGCACACACATGTGATTGGGAAAATATCAAAATATAGTCATTATTTACCTACTTCTGAAAGTCCACAGCTCCTGAGTTAACCACAGCAATAGAAATCACACAGGATAATGTAAACCATTGGATTATTAAGAGCTGCCCTGGATTTGTGTGTGTGTGTGTGTGTGTGTGTGTGTGTGTGTGGTATGCGGGCCTCTCACTGCTGTGGCCTCTCCCTTTGTGGAGCACAGGTTCCGGACGCACAGGCTCAGTGGCCATGGCTCACGGGCCTAGCTGCTGCGTGGCATGTGGGATCTTCCCGGACCGGGGCACGAACCCGTGTCCCCTGCGTTGGCAGGTGGACTCAACCGCTGCGCCACCAGGGAAGCCCTGCCCTGGATTTTAATTGAGGATTATGGGTTACATTCTTATTCTTCAACTAAGACCATGCACAACACAGTGATGCCTGATACCTCCAGCACTTGGCTTAAGATTC
Source organism: Mesoplodon mirus (assembly GCF_964341445.2). NCBI lineage: Eukaryota > Metazoa > Chordata > Mammalia > Artiodactyla > Ziphiidae > Mesoplodon > Mesoplodon mirus. The sequence goes on along the minus strand of NC_138978.1, from coordinate 77,658,752 downwards.
AACAGGTCAAAAAGCATAGATATTAGTCTGGACTAATTTCAAGACTGAAAAGAGGTGATCTAAGTCATTCTGCCTTGACTATGCTTTTGGGAGTTTGCACCCAAGTGCCCCCTGAGTGTCCTGGCCTCACCAGCCTGCACATACAAATAAGGCCATGGTGAAGTTAATTCCCATGACCTTGACCTTGTTGCTCTCTCATTACAAAACTGCTGTACCTCTCCAGCCAAACTTTCCTACCTTCTCCCAGCCTGGAGGGCTGTCTCACACATGCTCAGGGAGAAGTTTGCATCCACTGAGTACAACTGCTGCCTCACTGGCTCTGCCCAGCATTTGCTGTGCCAGTTGCCACTCCTCCTTGGGAAGAAGGCTGCTTTCCACAGACATTGTACCCTGGGGCTTCCCAGCATGTCACCTGGTGCCATGTGTTCTTTAGGCTTCACCAAACTGCTGGAACTACAGTGTGTTCCACATAGAAAAGCAAAGAGAGAATCTTCCCCTCACTAACTCGGTACCCTACCTATCATCTGGGCCCTGACCTAGAACTGCCAGGCATAAGTAAACAGCTTTTTCAGATTATGCCTCTCTCCCCTTCACCTCCCTGTTGTACCTCATGAGGTAATGTAGGGACAGCTGGAGAGATGTCATCTCCTCCATTGTTTTCAACTCTGCCCACCCTGCCCAGGTCCCCACAAGCCAACTTTGCGCCTTCTCAGTTCAGCCAAAAAACAAAGACCTTTATGAGTATCCACATAGGCAATCTATACCTCATGGGTCACTGACCTCATCTTCCCAGTCTCTATTTAGGCTCATCCAGGCCCATGATGCTACCTATTCATGAAATTTTCTGGTGTTGCTGAGTTCATAAACGCAAGGAAACTGAGGGGTCTGGTGGTGATTGGAGCCATCAGCAGTGTAGACAATCCACATGAGGACTACCTCCAGTAAAGGACGTCACAATAGCAGGCAGAGGAGCTGCTTTTGAGGAGTTTATTAACTCATTCCAGCATGACTGCCTGCTGAATGAGATGGAGCTCAAAATGTGGAAGGTAATTGGCCTAGAAGATACCTCTGCACATAGCTGAGAAAAAGGTATTTGTTCCTGTGGGCTTCAACACAGCATGGACGTTTAACCTCTGACCTTCAGTCCTCCTAGGGCATGAGAAGGCAGGGAGTTGTGGAATTCAGAGAGAGGGCAAGGCACACCGTCTTCATCATATGGACTTCAGAGGAGACAGGGAGAGAGAAAACACAGGCAGTGATGTAGCTCTTTGTACAAATGTAGTGTGCCATGTTTTAATGACCAGGATCCTCAGGGCTAGGCAGTAAGAAGGCACTGTTTTCTTTATGACCTCATCCCCTCTTACCTTTTGACATAAAACAGGACCTCCAGTCATTAATTCTGGAATAAAAGACCTCAGAATCTTGAAAACAACCCAGTCCGGATTTGAAGGATTCATCAGGGACCAGTTCACCACCCTCCCTGAGGTGAAGGACCGGTGCTTTGCTACCCAAGCGTACTGCAAGTGGCGCTACCACCAGGGCAGAGACGTGGACTTTGAGGCCACCTGGTATGAACAAGTACTAGGGCCTGGCGCTGGTGGAGGTAGTGTCCGCCCTCTTTTCCAGGGGCCCAGAGTTCATGGAGTCTTCCATCTGAAAGGGAAACTTGGAAGCCATTCAATTCTGCCTCCCCATTGGAAGACATCCCTTCTGATGGATAACAGGAAGAATACTGGTCTTACTTTGAGTTAGTAAATCTGCACTATTAGCTAAGATGCTATTAGATATAATGACCTTGAGCGGACCACCTGATTTCCCTGAGCCTCTGTTTTTTAATTGACTAAATCAGTAGTACTCAAACATGATTGTGTATCAGAATCACCTGGAGGGCTTATTAAACTACAGGTCACTGAGCCCAACCCCAAAGGTTCTAATTCTGTGGCCCAGAATGGGGCCTGAGAACGTGCATTTCTAACAAACTCCCAGGTGATGCTCATGCTGCTGGACCAAAGGCCACACTTTAAGAAACACGGGATCAAATGAGGATAATGGCCTTGTTACTTCATGGCAGATGCAGAGAGGGCTAAACCAGGCTGACCAACGTGTCCCAGTTTGTCAAGGACTTTCCTGATTTTAACACTGAAAGTCCTATGTCCTAGGAAACCCCTTGGTCCCAGGCAAACTGGGACAAGTGACCACACTAGGCTAAACTCAAAATGAGATGAAGTTACAGAAGCATTTATAAATGATAAATTCTTTAGCATTGTAAGGTATGACTCTTATTTTAACATCCTCAACAATCAGTGATTAGGCCTCTGAATCCCAGTTTGCTTTTTGAGCAGGTATCTCATTCCTTTGCTGAAGCTCTAATTGTTAGAAACTTCTACCCTGTGATAAGCTGGAATCTGCCCCCTGGTAGCTTCCTCCCACTGGCAGAGTGTTACTCCACTCCTTTTATTATGTGATAGGTTGGAAATGCTTGAAGAGAACCTCACCTCAATATTTTTTCTCCTTTTTTCAAGTGTTCCCCATGGGCAGAAGTCTGATGTATTTATGTTGAAAAGGGCACGAAATTGAGCCAGTCGGGATACAAGCTGGGCCTCCCACTAAGGAGGGGGACTGAGTAGATCATTTAACTTTTAGCTCAGATTCCTCATCTCTAAATTGGAGATAATAATAGTACCTGCCTCAGGTATATTGAGAGAATTTAATGAAGTAATTACATAAAATACTTAGCACACAGCCTGACACGGTAATACCCCTGAAAATGCAGCAATTCAAGCAACAGGCCAAGCCAAGCAGATTAGAATACTAGGAAGTCCTCTTCAAAAATTCTTCAAGCATGGAGGGAAACTTACCCTGGAAGCCCCACTGGGCCCTGGTGCCAGATTATGAAGATAACCTAGTTATGCTCAATAGGTTTATTGACTTGTGTGCATGTGTGTGTGTGTGTAGGGAAATGGGAAGTTAGGGTTTTTTTTTTTTTTTTTTTCTTTTTGGCATTACAGGATATTAATCCTCTCTAAAACCAGCAATAAAATTGTTTTTGGGGAGACAGGCAGAGAGGGTAACACTTCTTAGCTTCATAATACGTTCCCCAAAGACCACCCTGTGAGAGCCCTCAGTTCTCTTTTCTGTGTTTTAGGGACACTCTTAGGGACATTTTCCTGAAGAAATTTGCTGGACCCTATGACAAAGGCGAGTACTCGCCCTCTATCCAGAAGACCCTCTATGACATCCAGGTGCTCTCCCTGAGCCAGGTTCCTGAGGTAGGTTTTGTCACTTGCCATTCCGAGGACTGAGAGAACTTGTGTCTCCTGTCAGCTCTGAGAAAGAGAGTTAAAATAAGAAAGTGGAAGACACATGAAAAATGACATCTGTTGTTGCTCAAAAGCTTGTTATAGCAAGTGAGAAGAGAATAAAAAAATGTAAAAATCTGTCTGACCTGAAAACACAGGCCACTGCTGTTGTTCTTTAGTTTTGTTGAAAATTCTGAGTCTCTTCAACCTGCTACAATTTAGGACACTCAAATGCCCTGAAAGAGGGGTAATTATCCCAAGGGTCTATGTTTCAGGAGAGCCAGAGAATGAAGGATAAATGCAGAGAGATTTCATCCATCCATCCATTCGATATTATTGAATGGTTATTATGTCTCTGTCAGCACATGAGGAAATCAGAGATAAATTAGACATCGTCCCTACCCTCAAGGAGTTCATCATTAAGTGAAAAGAGAAAATAAGTAAACTAACAGTTCAATAGATAATAGAATATTATGGAAATTCAGAGGAAGTCACCTAACTCCAGTGTAAGGGATAGTGCAAGCTAGGCTTTCTGGAGGAAGAGGTATTTGAGCTGAGTCTTAAGGAACAGGTAGGGGTTATCTGAGTTCATACTCAAGGGTGAGAGAGCGGGTAGGGGTGGAGACAGGAAGCAGCATGGAACAGTCATTTACTGCTGAGGCTCTGCCACAAGTGAAGCTCCAGGAGTGAAAGTCTTTCCATGTGCCTAGAGATGAGTTGGGAAGCAGATTGGGAAGCCCTTTGTGGGCTTCTCTGTAGAGTCTGTATTTTACCCTGAAAACTCTTAGGAGCCACTGAGGGATCTAAGCAAGGTGTGGCGCTACCAGATTTGCACTCTAGAAAGACCACTCTGAAAGACATGTGATAGATTGAAGGGATCATGGGCCATAGACAAGGAGAACTGTTGGGAGGCTGTGGCAGAAAACTGGCAATGAGGATGTGAACTAAGGCCATGATGGGATGGAGAGGAACAGTGCCATCCTTAGACCTGGGCACAAGGGACTCCTGCCACGGCCCACACACACCCTCCAAGCCCTCCTCTAGCTATGCCTCTCTCTGCTGGGTGAGGAGTCCATGGGACCAAGGCAACAAACACTTCAGGAGCCTGTGCTTCCCCTTCTAGACCATTCTCTGGATGTTTACATCCCAGAATATCCTGCCCAAATAACCCCGAGACTTCTCCTAGAACCTGTGCAAGCCTGTTCCCCAGATCTAGCCCCTAGAGTGCAGGTCATGCCATCAGTGTACCCTTAAGCCCGAGAGTGAGAAAAGGGGCAAATGTTTGCTAGAGGTATGAATGGGACTTGACATGCAAGCTGGGGTAACCACCCACATGAGTCCAAGAGATAAGATGGGATGGCCAGGGCTGACGGCTGGCTCTTCCCATGATGCCAGGTCCTGGCCTGATGCTGCAAGGAATCAGAGAATTTTAAATTCGATCCTGACCTTCCAGATTGTGAAGAAGGAATATTTGTCAAGTTAGAGGGACAGAATATATTTCACTTGAAAGTACTTTAGCTTGATTCATAACTTTTAAATCTTTAAACATCTGGTATGGGGTTGTCCAATTGTAGTCTTACTCCAGGGCCTGCAAATGTTAGAGACAAGCCTGGAGAGGAGGGAATGGATGGAGGGGGAATTTAAGAGGTTGATGAGCCAGCACCAGGAGGCCAGTTGGATGCTGCAGATGTCCCAGGTTTCTGACCCAAGGAGATTTTACTTTTCTGAGAAACGGATTTCGTACACAGAGAGAAGAGTGGGTCCATCATTTAATAATAGTACTAGCAGGAGAGAACAGTGTCAAGCAGTAGAGGAACATCAGAGGAACATCTCAGAGACAGGTAGAATCTGAGTAATGAGCTAGTGGGTAGTTGGGGGTTGGGGGAAGGAGTAAGAGAGACAGATTCACAGTTTCCCCATGTAATGCATATTGTTGTGGATTTCAGATAGAAGCTATGGAAATCAGCCTGCCAAACATTCACTACTTTACCATAGACATGTCCCAGATGGGACTGATCAACAGGGAAGAGGTAAGAGAACTTCCAACATATTTAAAGCACATTTCCCCCCACCCACTCTTTACCCCTCTTTATAAACTTGGGATGATACTATCCCCTGTCATAACTCCTAACAGCTGTTGCTTTTGGAATATTTATAGTTGCCACTGCTTAGAGCCCTCTTAGACTCTGGTCTTTCACTATTTGAGGCTGGAGCATGCTAGAAGTGGATGAATACTTATAAAGGAAGGTTGGAAGTTGTAGACAGTAAAAGACAAGTAAAGAACAGCGTGTGCCCAAGGAAATAGCTTTGAGATCTACTTCTCCGAAAATTGCCACAGAAGGACACAGCTCCATTATTCTTCTATCATGAAGCGATGAGGAGGAAAAGAAAGATTCTATTTTCATTTTCTTCTATCATCTCTAACTTTTAAGTAGTCAATTTAAGTGGAATACAATATACACACAAAAAATGAAGATATTTGTGTTTCTAGTTGCAATTACAGCAGGCAAGATGAGGAAGTTCATTTTTTGAAAGGAAACCTTGCCTTGAAAAAAGCACTTACCCTGACTTGTTTTCAGCCATGCAAAAGGTTAAGCCAAGTCAGTGTGTCTGACTAGCCAGCCTGAAGTCCCAACAGGTAGCCTGCTGTGGTCAGTCCTGGGAGATCAGAACTGTCCCTTCCCCACTTGGACCACTCTCAGAATGGCAGGTTTTCTCTATTTGATCCATCTTCCCATGGGCTTCTAGAATGCTAAAAAACACCATTCTATTGGCTGCTTTTAGTGTGTAGGGGGAGTGAGATAGGAAGGGACTACCTATTACCATGGCCCTGCTGCTCATATACTTTGGTGGATAAAGGCCAATGAAGGGAGTCCAAAAGGTCCTACATTCTGGGCCTGCTGATCCAGGAGCCTTATTAGTCACAGCCACTCTGGCCAGGTACCTTGTTTCTGTTCTGCAAATTATGTTGAGGGCTCCATCAGGCTTTGTACCACTACAGCTGGAGCTGGAGGCTGGGGAGCAGTGCTGGGTAACTAAGGTCATGCTCGGTTGCCAGGTGTAGTTGGTATAGGGCCCTGAGTTAAAGAGGAGTGCAATCTTGGTCCCACTCGCTGTCCACTCAGCTGAAAGGAAGGAGAGGCAGCACTATTTACTTCAGAGGAAGGAGAGGATGTAGATTCCCAGAATGCTGTTAATTAGAATGTAAAGACTTTTTTGACTGATTACTTTTTTTTTTTTACCACTATACATTTCCAGAACTTTTTTTTTTTTCCCCGCATTGGGTCTTCATTGCTGCACGCTGGCTTTCTCTAGTTGCGGTGAGCGTGCTTCTCATTGCAGTGGCTTCTCTTGTTGCTGAGCACGGGCTCTAGGCATTTCGGCTTCAGTAGTTGCAGCACAGGGCCCTAGAGCACGTGGGCTTCAGTAGTTGTGGTGCGCAGGCTCTAGAGAGCAGGCTCAGTAGTTGTGGTGCGTGGGCTCTAGAGAGCAGGCTCAGTAGTTGTGGTGCACGGGCTTTGTCGCTCCGTAGCATGTGGGATCTTCCCAGACCAGGGCTCGAACCCGTGTCCCCTGCTTTGGCAGGTGGATTCTTAACCACTGCACCACCAGGGAAGTCCCGACTGATTACTTTTTAAAGGGCAGGAAAGGGACCTGGGCATGTTCAACAAAGGTGAAACCAATGGGCCCCAAACAGAGAAAGGGTCAGGCATCATGAATAGAGCAGTGCTTAGCTCAGGAACCCAGATGGAGAGAGGAGGGTCTCCCAGGGCCCCCTGATGCCTCGGGCCTGCGGTGATCCTAGCTCGAAGGTGTGCCAGCAGACTGAGGCCACAGTGTCTTTTGCTCAAGAAGTAAGACACGAAGCTTCCTCTGGAGACCTGGAGGCAGGAAGGCCCGAGTCCCTTTGGGCCAGGGCTCCGCATAAAGGCACCCGAGTGACCGAACAAGCTGTCCCCATGTCTGTGTCTGCTCTCTGGGGCTGGCTGGAGCCACTCTTGGGCCCTCACTCAGCAGGTGTGTACATAGTGAGGGCAACATATGAGAAGCCCTCAGTGAGTCAGGACACACTGAAAACAGCAGAGAAATGACAAATGACAGGGTGGGAAGACAGAAGAACTGTAAATGCACAGCTGTCTGGAGCCATTTAGCATTGGGCTAAGAGCCCTGAGGACCTCAAATGTTCCTGAGGGCACAGCAGTATTTAGCATTGACAATGATTGGCGTTCAGAGCGAGTCATCAAGCAAAGGCCAAATTATGTTCACCACACTCTGTTTGAAAAGCAGGGAAATGTAATGAATTTGAGAAACATTTATATCCTGATGATTAAAATTTTTCAAAAAACTCTTTAATTTTCTGGAAAATCGCCTCAGGTCTCAACTACTGCCAGAAAAGTAAGGTATTACCTTGCTTGAAGTAACTACTGTAGGGCCTATACATTTTCCTGTTTAGCAAGTTGTTTTTTGTTGTTGATTTCATATTAATTTGTAGAAAAAAGGGTAGGTCTGTTTTAATGCCTCTGAATTTACCATGTGGTTTTTCTACAGGTCTTGCTACCATTAGACAATCCATATGGCAGAATTACTGGTACAGTCAAGAGGAAGCTGACTTCAAAGCTGTAACATTGTGGCCACCAGTGGGAGTCCATTCTCAGTTGAGGCATTCCTTAAGCCACTTGTGATGCTGGAAATCATAGTGTGTAGCCATGCAAAATTTCAACCTAGTATGTTGAGTTATAGTGTTCATTTTGCGCCTATATGAAAGAATTCTTCTACACCTAGCTCAGCGAAGTGTTTCAGAATTAGTAATTATAACATGCTTTGTGGACACAGTTTACTTTACAAATGCTGAGCAGTATTAGAATAATCATAAATCAATATTTCATTTCAGTGGTCTTGTTCCTTCCTATCTTAGAGAAGCTTTAGAATCCATTCATTAAGAAGATAATCATGAATCAATGGAGGTGTGATACCAGTTAATTTTGTGCACAAGTTTAAGAAGCTAGCATTGTTTTCATCCTACTGATGCTAAAACTTGCTCCTTGGTAATGCAATGATATTAATGACAATATCATATTTTGAAAAATATCACCATTGTGACTTCAATTAGACTAAATACTTGAGTTCTTAAGAATGCTCTAGCATATGTATCATTGGGAGTATATTTCCACTCTAAAAGTACTCTTTAATCTTAATGTATTGGTTTTATGACTTTTACAACCCTTAAAGAATATTTAGTATACACTGAGGCACTGAAAAAAGTGTAAATGGCTTTTCTTTGAATAATGCATCACTTTGGCACAAAGAGCCACATTTAATAAGTGGTAAGTCAATACTCAGGTGGTTGAATATACATATAGAAAGACTAGAGACTATATTTATGAAAATATCAGCAATGATGATTTCTGGATGGTGGGATTATGAGCGATTTTTTTTTGTCATGTGATTTTTTGAATCTTCCAGATATGAACATTTATTACTTTTATAATCAGGGAAATAAATTTAACTGATGATTTAAAGATGTATGCATATTTGAGTGGTGGTTATCTTTGTATCAGTTAACTAACACTACTGTTGTATATATACCATAAAGCTTCATAAACTATAATTTTAGCAATCCATGACAAAAACTTGTGTACATGAACATTCTAGATAACCTTCCTCCATCTAAAAATCTATTTATTTAAACTTTTTGTCTCCATTTTTAATAAATACTTACCTAAGAGTACTTAGTATTATTTGATAATTCTGCATTCACCTTTATGATACTGCTACTTAAGGCGGTATGGTGCCGTGTTTGATTGCACAAACTCATTTAAATCCTGGCCCCAACTCTTACTAGCTCTATGACAAGATTCCTCATCTGTAAAATGGATATGAAAATAGAACCTACCTCAGAGGTTTTTTTGAGGATTAAATGAATTAATGTTTGTAAAGAGCAATGGTAGTTTTTATGCCTGACACACAGAAATTTCTGTGTTTGTTAAATGAAAAATCCTGCCTTCTTTTCATTTGTTGTTAGACCTACATGGAAAGTCATCACTGGGCTTTATGGGTGAGATGAGAGATGGGAGGTCTGAGAGCAGCAAACCGTAGAAGGTGCCACAGGCCATTCTCAAGCTGCTGCTGCCTACTTGCAAAGAACATGAGATAAGAAGGATGAAGTAATGTGATAAGGAATGTTTTGTGCTATATTGACTACTCATGTACAAAATGTGCTTCTACATCATGTAACTTGCGTGGCCAAATGGCTAGTACATTTTATTCCTCTGCTGATTTGATAATTCTCTGCAAAAGGGAATTTAGACTCTAACATGATTTTTCCTAAAAGAAAAACAAAAAACCAAAAAACTTAATGAGGCCCTTTTTATTCAACATTTTTTAGTCATATAAATTTTAGAAACACTGTATTTGTTTCAGAGGAGAAGAGCAGAATTCTTAGAAATTGTGGCTTATTTTATACATATATGCATTTTGCTTCTCCTGAGTTCTTAAAACATTGATTGTAATGAGTTGCAAATGAGCTATTGGAAATTATATCCTAGGTGTGTGGCAGGAAAGCCTGTAGTCTGTGAAAATTTCAAGGACCAGGTTACTGTTTTGTGAAGGATGTTGTATGGTCAGGCCACTCAATATGGCTGTTCTCTTGCTCTCTGTGCGTCCCCTGCTCTACCAGTCCCTGCTTCACTCACATGACTATCCAATTCTCTGAATCATAAGGCTTAATCAGTAATTGCCTATGTGCTTGCCCCCTGCCCCAGCTGATGGTCTCCCTGGTAACTGATGAGCCAACCTGACGTCAATTCCCCCTATAAATGGTAGCCTTCTCCTCCCCTAAGTAGTGAGGATTGTTGTCATGTCCCGTCTGCCATCTGCCAGACACGGTAGGGTGTTGCTCCAGGACCCTTTGTTTTGGATGTGTAAGATCTCCTGTCCAGTAAGCCATTGATGTCTCTGTCTCTGTCCTGGGCTCTTTCTTTGGTCTCAAGCCTGGGCAACTACAAGGCTTTCAATCCTGCTGGTGCAGCCTAACAATTGGCGAGTCAGCCAAGAGGCCAAGGAGACTCCTGTGAGCACCAAGATGTCAGGAACTAAGGACTGGGAATGGAAAGTTGAGGGGGTACCCTGGAGGTGGCTGTCAACTAGCATGTGGGGTCCTGTGGCAGCTGAACACCATGTCTTTCTCTCCAATTATATTGATGATATTCCATTAACCTTAGAGTTTTTTCCAGTTTAAAAGTAGCAGCCCTGTGCCTGTGGCTCATCTGACTGCATGGGGGTGGCTGGTGAATACAGACAAAACACAAGGACCTGGACTATCTGTCAAATACTTGGGTGTTATCTGGTCGGGTAAGACAAACATAGCCCCAGCCCACCACCCCTAAACAATAAGCCATTGACACAGGCTTCAGAGATATTAACTCAGGGACAGGCTTGTGAAATGAACGTGGTCAGTTACCTGGAAGGGTTTGGTTGGGGTCTGTGGTAACAGCAAAAGAGTAGAGTGCCCTTGGACTTCTGGCCCCAGCTCTGGAAGTGGGCAGAGCCAGGATACAGTGTCATGGAACAGCAGCCGTATGCAGCCTACAGTGCCTTACAACAGGTGGGAGACATTACAAAAGGCCTACCCGAGTCATCAACAAGAAAAAACACGTTTTGTGGTCTAGAACAGCTATGCACGCTATACAGGATGCCCATGGACATTGAGAGTGACCAAGGAACCCACTTTACTGGCCATGAAGTTCAGAAATGGGCTGATAGAAATACCATACACTGGTGTTTCCACCTGCCTTAAGACCACACCGCTGCCAGGCTAATGGAGAGGAGGAATGGGCAACTTCAACAACAATTGAGGCTCCCAACACAGGGACACACCCCAGGAGCAATTGTCCCAGTGCCTACGCCATGTTAACCCAGAGGCAACTAGTCCACATCATCCAAGTTCAACTGTTGACCATGGAAGGACCACTGCCAGCTATTGGTCAGGACAATAACTTGCTTCTGCCCTGGCCACAGGATCTACACCCAGGGGAACTCACCACGCAAAGGCCCTGGGACTGGCAGGTAAGTCCCCGGTGGTTTGAGTTTGCTGCCCTGTGGGCAACAGTATTAGGAAGGGACTTGCTGGTTTCACCTGTCTTCTGCCTGGCCCCAGCCGAGACTACGGAGGTAACTACTCCGGACCCTACGGAGAAAGTCACCGCTGTGTTAACCCTGGGGTCTGCTGTTACACCACCCCTCCCGGCCTCAGCACCGGCTGTGGGCACTGAGGGCGGACAGGCAGGATGGTGCTGCCGGCCAGGACAAGAGCACAGGCAGGGGTGGTGTCATCTAGAACGCTGTTACTGCTTGTAGTTCGCTTAACGGTCATGACCTTCCCGGTATCGTGCCTGTTAAACATCTCACATTTCGTCCCTCGTCTGAGCAGAGGGAATCTGTTCCTACTGGGCAGCAGTGGTGGCCTCACTGAAAACAAGTCTGATTTCTGGGTCGACAGTGAGATGTTGTTGTCGTTCTCCTCTGGACTTCGTGGACACCTGACATAAGCGCCGGGCTTCCTGTGGATACTCCTTAGCTGCTGGTGTGTGTGCTGCACTTGCGGCACCTGGTTGCAGTGCATCTCTACACACCTGACCCCAGGGGTACTGCGGAAGAGGGGCAGACCCAGATGGTTAGGGCCGTGCAGGGTGCGTGGGGATGGAGCGTGTGGTCAGCCCCTCCAGATGGCTGTTCTCTTGCTCTCTGTGTGTCCCCTGCTCAGCCAGTCCCTGTTTCACTCCCGTAACCATACAATCCTATGAATCATAGGGCTTAATCAGTAACTGCCTACATGCTTGCCTCCTGCCCCAGCTGCTGGTTTCCCAGGTAAGTGATGAGCCAACCTGACGTCAATTCCCCCTATAAGTGGTAGTCTTCTTCTCCCCCAAGAAGCAAAGATCGCTGCCATGTCCTGCCTGCCGTCTGACGGACGCGGTGGACACTTTGTTTTGGACGTGTAAGACCCCTTATCCAATAAGCCACTGATTCCTCTGTCACTGTCTCCGGGCTCTTTCCTCAGTCTCAAGGCCGGGCAATTACAAGGCTTGCAGGCCTGCAGGGTGCAGCCCCATAGATGTCTTTTTGTGGTTAGGATTGTAAATTATATGCAGAAAACTAGGCTTCCTGTTTCACCTGCTTCTCTCAGCACTGGCAGAGGAGCAGGCTGTCCTGAGCTGCAAACACCTGTGAGGTAATTTGTACCAAAACACTTTGTAATTTTGTTATGGAGGGTCACATGGACTCTATTCCAGTTTTCTGGGAAGTAGAGCTGCTCTCACAGCACTTTTCCCTCTGATCTCCACATGTTTAGCCCAACTGCTCAAGTACTTTCATAGAGGAATAAAGCAGGCGATTCTAGCCCATTCACTACCTGGGAGGCAGTCTGCATGGTACCTGTGGAGCAGCTGTCACATGGGGCTTGGGGTTTTGGCAGCCAAGATTCTGGCTAAGAATTATTGCAAATCCTCTAAATCTCATCTCATAGGTTTTCATAAAGACAGGCTCAGAAAATGTCCCTTCCTTTCCTTTTTACAGTTAGACTTAAGTTCATACCATTCTTTACCCTTAGTAACCTGCTTTTTCTCCCTTCCCCCCCCAATATAATAGAAATAACTCTTGAGACAACATTTTACTTTGTCATTGAAACAGAATATACCCTTTTCAATCACCTGCAAGATTCAACTACAGAAATCTGAATTTCTCTAACCTCCTAACCCTCTATTCAGAGAAAGCACTCTCTTTCCTTTGGACTTGGGGCTGTCTGGACTTCTCGATTTGTAGTCTCCTTTATAAAACCTTTGTAACTCATGCTTCCTCACCTGCATGTATGAGGAAACCAAAGCTTATTTCTAAAGACATGGATTTCCAGTCTTCTAACCAGATGCACTGGGTTATTCCTGCTTCCAAATACTGGAATCTTCATCTTTTATTTATTTATTTTTATTTTTTATTTTTATTTTTGCGGTACGCGGGTCTCTCACTGTTGTGGCCTCTCCCATTGTGGAGCACAGGCTCCGGACGCGCAGGCTCAGCGGCCATGGCTCACGGGCCCAGCCGCTCCACGGCATGTGGGATCTTCCCAGACCGGGGCACGCACTTGTGTCCCCTGCATCGGCAGGTGGACTCTCAACCACTGTGCCACCAGGGAAACCCCATCTTTTATTTTTTATAGTCTTTTTTCTTGCTTCTTCCAGAGTTCAGGTGCCTCTCATTCTTCCATTTGCCCAACTCTTTCTCAGAAATTCTTAATGTTCTTTGGATCCTATGGAGACCCTATTGTAAATAAAATGGCTGTGTACCTTCTTCTCAGCAAAACATTCATTCACATCTCTACAGATGCTCAACATCTGCTAAGGAAAATTTTACACTCTGTCTTTAAAGTATAAAGGATTCCATTAGAAATTTACCACAAAAGGAATATATTCAATCAAATGTAGAAGAAAGGCATACTGATCACCTTTATATGAGAAAGGATATAAGTGTGTTTAGAATAAAAGAATGGTCACAGATGTATGAATTTACTGAGGCTACTGTAACAAAGTAACACAAACTTGGTGGTGTGCATAATAATAGAAATTTATTCCCTTATTGTTCCGGAGGCCTGAAGTCCAAAATCAAGGTGTTGGCAGGGTTGTGCTCTCTAAAGGTGCTAAGAGGAGATGGTCCTTACTCTTTTAGCTTTGGGTACCTTTAGGGATTCCTTGGTTGAGGTTGCATCACTCCAAGCTCTGCCTTCATAGTCACATCACCTCTTCTGTCAGTCTCCACTGTTTGACCTTTATAAGGACACTTGCCATAGGATTTAGGGCCCACACAGAGAGCCCAACGTATTCTCATCATCTCAAGATCCTTAACTTAATGACCACTACAAAGACCTTTTTTCCACATAAGGTCACACTTATAGGTTCTGGCAATTAGGATATAGACATAGGATTTTGCAGCCACCACTCAGGGAACAGTAAGCTTCCTGAGGGCAACTCTTCTGGTAAATATTGAATCTTTAGCTACACACAGGCTACTGTTCCTTTCAGATCTGGGGATGTCACATCCCCTTCCCAGTTTGATCACATAGATGTTTTTAAAATGGAAAAGAGCATGGACTTTGGATTTAGATAGTGTGATATTTTAGACTAGGCTCCACCAATTTCTAAGCTGTATGACCTTGGAGAAGTTACCCTGAACTTTAATTCTCTAATTTTGAAATGGGAGTAATAATGCCTACTTGAGAGTAACTGAGGATTAACTGAGATAATGCATGCATGGGTTAGAATTCTTCTGGTTGCCAGCAACTGAATACCTTACAGTGTCTTAAACAGAAAGGTCTTCTTATTAAGTTTAGAGATAAGCTATCCAGGATTGATTTGGCAACTCGGGCTCATGCCATCTTTTGCTCTGCTGTCTCCAGTGTGTGGTAATGGTTCCCCCATGGACACAAAATGGGTGATAAAGCTCCTATTAAAGATGCTGTGGTATATTACCCACCCAGGTCTCCCTTGAGACCAAAGCACTCAGATGGCAGAAGTGTTGGTCTCTGATGGCCTATAGTTGGCTCCCTCTGCAGGAATTGCCCTTGGCTGAAGGAGGTTGTCTCACCCAAGTTTAGAGCCACTCCCCGGGAGTAGCTCATATCCAGTGCTGGTCAATGTGGGAGATACAAAATCTTGATCCTCTTGCCTCAATCGAGACAACCCATCAGGGGCATTCCAGCTCCATAGCTCCTGATTGGCTGAGGCTTCAGCAACTGCATCATAGCTCAAATTCTCCCTCTGCCCAATCCTGCTTCCCTGACTGCTCACAGGCATTGTTCTGGAGAGCACTCCTTACTAAACGTCCTGCATGAAAATCTCAGGGTCTCACTATGTGTTTCATGGGCAAGACTATCTGTGATAGCAGGGTATAGAAAGGGGTCTGTAAAATGGGATTTTAGGAGCTGGGCCACCCATTGGCCCGCTGGCAATGAGCCCCTGGAATGTTGTAGTCATGCCATTGTTACAACTTTTACCGGAGTTGAATTAGGATGTGATACTAGAGGCCAGGAATATACTGGCAGGGGCAATATCTCAGATGTTGCTGATACAGCCAGATGGCAGAAAAAGTTAGGACTGGGCCCAAGACTTAACTAAGAAAAGCAGAGCTCCAAGAAAGATTGAGTTTTCAACCCTGACAGATCTGCCACCCCAAGGTTAGGGTCCTGACTGATGCATCTGAAATCTTGAATCCTCAGATCTCCCTCAACTCTCTGGACCTGCAGAAGTGACCTAATCCTCCCTGTTAAAAGCTAGCACTGCACTCCTTGCCTGAAGATAATGCAGAGGCTTCTGCCTGGCAAGGAAACACGTGCCCCCTTGAGATGTGTCCCCACCTCCCCTCCTGGCTACCAGACCTATAAATAGGATCAATTCACATCGTACACTACCCAGAGACATGCTGGGCCTGCTGCAGGAGGAAAGGGACTATAGGCCAAAAGAGTGGCAAAGACTCGATCAATATATACAGGAGCTGGAGGATTATACACGGGACTTGATACTGAGGGTGCCGATGGGATAAAACCTATCAATCAGACTTTCAATCAAGGAAGAAAAGAAGTGGTTTCCATTTGCATGGAATGGATCATTGTATACATTTATGGTTTTGCCCTAGGACTACATTAACTCTCTTGCTATTTGCATATGTGACCTGGACCATCTGGACACTCCTCAGAACATCACATTGGTCCATTGTTTCCATAATATCATGTTAATTGGACTGGAAGAGTAAAAGTGACATTTGTTCTCTGGAGAATGGTAGAGAAACCCATCACAGGCCTACCATATTTGTGAAGTTTTTAGGAGTCCAGTGGTCTAGGGCAAATCTCTCCCACCACCTATTTTTGTAAGTTTTAATTGGAACACAGTCATGCCCATTTGCTTATATATTGTCGTGGTGGCTTTTGTGCTACAATGGCAGAGTTGAGTAGTTATAACAGGCTGTTTGGCCCACAAAGCCTGAAATATTTACTCTGGCCCTATATAGAAAATGTTTTTGATCCCTAGTCTTGGACATTCCAGGACATCCCTTCCAAAATAAAGGACACATTACTGCATTTCAAATTTTCTACCACGAAGAAGAAAACACTGTGCCTAGTAATCTCTTCAGGTTTCAGAGGCGTCATGTTCCACTGGGATATCACAATCGGAATATTCATCCAACCCATTTACTGAGTGACAAAGAGGGCTTCCAGTTTTGTGTGGGCCCAGAGCAGTAAAAGGTTCTGCAGCAGGTCCAGGCTGGGTACAAATATTCCTGCTACTTGGGCCATATGAATCAGCAGAGCCTATGCTATTAGAGGTGTCTCTGATTGTGGAAGATATGGGATTTATGGTAAGTCCCAGTAGGAAAATTACAAGACAGACTCCTAGGATTCTAGAGAAAGTCTATACTATCTGTAGCAGAGAATTATTGACCATTTGAAAAATAGCTCCCAGTGTGTTATTGGGTTTTGGTAAAGACAAATGTCTGGCTAAGGGGAAGCAAGGGATTCTGTGGTGGAGCTGGTTTCTATCAAACCTATCAAGTATTACCGTCTGGTGGCCTAGCAGCAATCCATTGTAAGATGGAGGTGATAGATCCAGGATTAGGCACAAGTAGGGTCACAGGACACAAGAAAGGCATATGGCCCCAATCTCCATGTCATACACCACTGCTTCATCACTTCTCGTGGCTGTAAGAGCCATACTCTTCTTATGACAGTGGTGATGGGAAATCCTTCTAATGAATAAAGCTTCAGGAAATGCCCCAAAGGGTCATCTACTTTGGGGGAAAAAATTGGTTTTAGATAATATATATAAACTCATGGGCAGTGGCAAATGCCCTGATTGGTTGGTAAGGATTCTGAAAAGAGAAAGATTGGAAAGCTGGGGAGAAAAAAAGGCTTGTGAATGGACCTGTGTATATTAATCATGTTTTTAATTTTCTGTATTTTATGTTTTGACATCTTGGGGGCCATAAAGACCCAGGGAAAGATTGCTCCTCCCACAGGTAGCTAGTACCTAAAGAGAGAAAACAACTTACTTGACAGCATGCCTGTCATATGCAAGTCAACCACCTCCTTATTGAACAATCAAACACCAAGCCAATACTTCCCCTGCCCTATGTCAACCCAAGGCCAGGAACCAGAGAGCTAGAGGTAGCCCCTATGCCCCCAAAGCCTGCTGGAATTATTCAAACCAGGCAACCTTAAACTATTTACTCTGCCCTGCCTGGTCTCTACAGCAGTTACCCCAACAAAACCTAGGCTTTCCCCTAGCTTCTGCTTCTGCCTCCTAACCAAAACCTGATGTTTCCATTGTGGCCCTGCATGGCATGGCTTGCCCCCTTTTCTCAGGAAATGTAGGTAATAAATTGTTTTTCAAGTTAAAACCTGGGCACAAGTCTCTGTGGGAGTGGTCATTAAATGTGAATATTTTTGTATTGCATAATATCTACCAAAGGGCATCAACCATGGAAGAGGCACTGGCCAATCAAGTAGACAGAATGACTTGGCCAGTTGATGTCAGTCGGCCTCTGTCATTGGCAATCCCAGTGCTGGCACAATGAGCTCATGAATAGAGTAGTCATGGTGGCAGGGACAGAGGCTATGCACGGACCCAAAAGCATGGATTCCTGCTTTCCATTACTGATCATAATTGTTGCTAACAAATATCCAACTTTCTAGTGGTAGAGACCAATATCAAGTGAGATCTTTATGGCACAAATCCTTGAGAAGACTAATCAGCTACTTGGCAGCAAATTGAATACATAGATTCTTTTCACTCTGAAAGGAGCAGTGACTCATCTTAACTAGAATTGATATATATTTTGGATATGTTTCCCTTTCCTGCCAGTGGGGACTCAGCCAGCAGCACTGTCCAAGGGCTTACACATTAATCTTGCATAACATTACTCAGACTAAGGGACCAAAATGCCTATTTTAAAGGAGATGTGGCAGTTTGTAAATGACCATATGATCCACTTGTCCTACCACATACTGCACCATCCAGAAGCTGTTCGCCTGATAGTGATGGAGTGGTTTTTTAAAGGCATAACTGGGGCTCCAGGTTGGGGATGATACTATGTGATGATGGGGTATCATCCCCCAGGATGTAGTACATTCCCTAAACACTTGATTCTTATATGGTGCTACGTCTCCCAAAAGTAGAACACGTGGATCTGGTAAACAAAGTGTAAAAATAGAAATGGCCCCACTTACCATCGTCCTAGTGACCCACTTGGGAAGTCTGTGCTTTCCCATCCCCTCAACTCCAGGCTCTGTTTGTGTAGAGGTCCTATTCATAGAGAGGAAATACTTCCACGATGGGTTTAAAGTGAGAGTAGTTTAAAGTGAAAGCTACGGGGTTGTACAATGAGCAAATCTGACAATTCTCAAGAAAGGCAACTGTTTCCAGCCCACTACACAGCCAAGAGAGAATCATAATCAGACTGAAACCACAGGACATTTATGAAGGGGAAATGACATTGTAAAACGTGACAATGCTGTGAGATTTAATCGAATGGTGGAGAGAATCAGTGACACATATAAATCAAATAATTGGATTCTTAGAAAATCAAAGACATTGAGTACTGAAATAAACTTCTCACTGAACCTTTTATTTTACATGGGAGGCAGTTGAAGCAAGAGAGGTTAAGAGGCTTGTACAAGGTCTTATATAGATAAGTCGGCAGTGGATCCAGGACTAGAACCCAGGTCTCCTGACCCCTAGTCCAGTGTTCCCTTCCTCTTCTGTGGATTCACATCTCCAGTTTTCCCTTTTAACTATGTGTGGATTAGGCCAATGTTAACTTATTCTGCATTCTACATGCACACCATACAGAAGGCTGATGAATAGCCTACAGACATTATGGTGGCTGGGAGAAGTCACGTTAGCATTAAAAATTCATTATAAAATCAGCCCAAATAGGCAATTAGACAAACTGATGTCAACCTAATTGGCTCAAATTAATGCAGATCTACTGAGATTTTTAAAAATTTTATTAAAAAATTTTTTTTGCTGTTTATTATTGACCCACACGTCTTCATTAAAATCACAAAGGTATCAGAGGTCTCCCTTTCCTTTGTCTCACAAAACCATTTTGAATGTCATTGAATGTTCATTTTGGATTAGGAAGAGGATGTATTTAGAATGCACCAAATGCCTCAAACTAACTTCTCTACGTCTTTGGGGACCAATAAAAGCTTATATACATTTTGCTGAGCACATTTCCCTTAACTCAGCATAACAATTTTTCATGGACCTTAAATTATGCAAGTTTTTTCCTTTTATGTGCCTTTATGAAGATAAAGCATCAAGAACCACCCAATATCCAAGGACCTAAGAAAGTAATTATTTTATATTTCAGTAGTATTAGGGTGCACCAGATGAACAGTATTGGAGTTTAGCATGTGTTTGTTAATTCCGGGACTAGGCTGGGTTTAAAATGGAGTGAGATCATAGTAATAAAACCTCACTTTAAAGCACCCGTCATGTAATACTAATGACTGTGCAATGTCCTCTCAATAAATCCTCCATCAACCTTATGAGATTGGTACTATGGAAGGATTGCTAGCTTCCCCCCAGTATCCATCCTCCTGTCCTTGTTTAGCTGAATACTTGGCTGCCTGAAAGAAAGACTAGATTTCCCAGCCTTCCTGGCAGCTAGGTATAGCCAAATGACTAAGTTCTGGTTAAAGAGATGCAAGTGGAAATGCTGTATGCAACTTCTCATAACAGGTATCTTTCTCTCCTCCACCTCCTTCTTGGCTAGAATACAATTGTGATACTGAAGCTTAAGCAACCATCATGGACCACATAGGAAGCTATGTGTTGAGGATGGTAGAGCAAAATTCTAGAAGACTGGGACCAAACGATTATGAAGTAGCCATACCAACTCTTATCTGCTTACCTTGAGACCTCATATATACTGTAGAGAAATTCTGTCTTGTCTAAGTCACTGTTATTTGGGTTGTCAACTGAAACTAATCCTAACTGATACACTGGAGCTGTCTGTCCTGAGATGTACTGTAAGAATAAAATACACAGTGGATTTTGAAGACCTGAAGAAACAATTGTAGAGTACATCATTAATAATTTTTATATTGATTACATATGGAAAATGGTAATATTTTGGATATACTGGGTTAAATATATTCTCCTGTTTCCTTTCACTTTTTAAAATGTGACTACTAGAAAAATTTAAATTGCATATGTGGCTCATGTTTATATTTTTATTGGACAGTGCCAGGCTAGTGCTGCTTTGCTCTCTGTATCTGCACTAGAGAATAGGTGAGGTACCTGAGGCTAAGAGGAGCCGTACAACTTACCCAAGTTCCCATGTCAAGTCAATGATGGGGCTGGATTCACGCTCAGAACTCTCTGGAGCAGCCCCAGTGCTTCCACCATTGTACCACAGTGCTTTTCAACTGGTGTCACTGGGTTCTGGCACAGCAGAGAGGATACTGGCCCAAACATTCATTTTATTTGTTTATAAATTTATTTATTTTATTTATTTACTTTTGGCTGTGTTGGGTCTTCATTGCTGCGTGCGGGGTTTCTCTAGTTGCTGGGAGTGCGGGCTACTCTTCGTTGCAGTGTGCAGGCTTCTTATTGCGGTGGCTTCTCTTGTTGCAGAGCACGGGCTCTAGGCACGCAGGCTCAGTAGTTATGGCTAGCGGGCTCTAGAGCACAGGCTCAGTAGTTGTAGTGCACGGGGCTTAGTTGCTCCGCGGCATGTGCGATCTTCCCAGACCAGGGGTTGAACCCGTGTCCCCTGCATTGGCAGGCGGATTCTCAACCACTGCACCACCAAACATTCTGAAGCCCCAAACATTCATTCTTAAAGGCAGGAACTGCTGGTTGCTTGAAGAGTTTTACTGAGTTTTCCTCAAAATACATTTATATTCTGATAAATTTTATAGTCTTATTTTCAAATTGTCTATTTCCCAGTATATAAAAATAGAGTATAATCCACTTTACTTATTCTGTGGAAGAAGGACATATTTTTTATTTGGAGATTGCCTGGCATCCCCAGCTTTTGTGATTTCTCCCTAAAGACAACTGTAAACAGGAACACCAGGTCCAACTAAGGTAAAGAGACATCAACCTAGCTACCTATTGTGGGTAGCCAAAAACTACTCTTGCTTTACTCACAGGGTCCTCCATTATTCTGCCCCTGTGTTAGACTAGACACTATTTTCTTGAGGTTCACAAAGACACAGCAGCCACAGTCACCAAATGAGCCTGGATGTGATCATTTCAATCTCTTTCTCTCTGTATAGAACTGCCAGTACTGGCCAGAAATGGTACACAAAATACTTAATTGCCTACAGAGCTACAGCATGAAGCTAACAAGCTGCTCATTAATGCACCCATTGCATGCTCTCTCCTTCCTGTAGATTCTGTTCCTGGTTTAGAAGCAGAATTAACAAGTTTTTTTCTAAGAGGCATATCAGTCCTATAGCAGTCAGGTATTTGAATATTTAACTTCATCTTGCAAATCATTACAGAAAACACTTAATGGCTCTGTGCCCAGACCTGACCCCTGCAGATCCCATTTGTAATGACCGTCAAAAACAGATGGATCACCATCAGCAAGTACTTTTTGCATTCGGCTTCTAAATATGGGAGTGGTTGGGCAACTCTAGGTCATTAGACTTTTTCAAATTAAATTCCTTCAAAGATATATTTCACTAATGCAATAGAAGGACATTGTGTGCCTCTGACAGTGTATGCTAAGCTCAGAGGGACAAATTCCTGCTCACATAGGATATTTGTCAAGGACAAAATGAAGAGACTGCTACCAACTGATCTCTTTTTCATTGTCATCCTGTCCACTAGGTATCAAAAAATGATGCTTATGCCTGCTGCACATTCCAATGCAATATGCCAGCATGTTTTCTTTTCAGCTAAATCTACATGCAATTTCTAGTTCCTGAATTAACTTACTTTAAGGAGGCTCTTTGTGTGTGTTCTTTGTTTTAGATCAGAGTCCAGTTAGTGTAAAAGGGCGCAGCTTCTGGTTGCAAGATATTAGGGAAGTAAAGAGACTGTAATAAATTGGAGCTTTTGGCCTCACCTAGAAGAACACAGATGTAGTTGTAAAAACATACACATATTGCACTGGCCAAAGGAAAACACGTCAGCTTAGATTCTACTGAAAAGCAACCAGTTTGTGACCTTGCCTATAAATCAATTCATTAAATGTCCTTTGTAGAGTCTGGATCTGAGGTTCAAATGTAGGGAGGGGAGGTGGAGTGGCAATTACTTTTTAAAATCCCTCGTGATTCTGATATCCTGTCTGCCCCTCTGGTTGAGAATAATCAAATTCATCATTAAACAGTTCTCACATAAAATGCCATCAAGGCAAGCTCATTCCCACTTATACTCATGAATTGCTTCCTTATGTAGCATGCGTTTTTGCTGTTTGTTGCAGACCCAGATCACATTAATAGAAATCCAGTGTGATCTGAAAAGAAATCAGACATCTCTGGTTTTACAGCTGTCTGGAGACAAAGGCTGCCTACCTGCTGAATTTCAAGTACTTCCAGCCTCTCTCTATGGCCTATTTTGATCACACTGCTTTTCCCTGGATGGGGTGGGGGAAGGAGGGAGGGAGGAAAGCACCTTCAGATATTGCCAAGGCACTCAGGCCTGCCTGTCATAGGCCTTTATTCTGGGTATAAGAAAGGCAGACTATCTTTAATTTGCTAATTTTGCCTGAAAGCTGTCAACAGAGACTGAGGAATGATTTGATTTTTTTTCAGTTTGCTTTTCAATTAAGATATTTTCCTCTCCTTTTTTTTTTTTTTTTTTTTTTTTTTCTGACAAGCATTTTTACAGTAGTCCAGGTCTAAAGATTAGTTGAGTTAGGTTGGGGGTAGTGAACAAGGCTTCCAACAGCTGTGAAAGGTGACTGTGATAAAAAATATCCAGAGACTGAGGGAATGTGAGCCCAAGTTCAAATCTAGAGAAAAATACAATACATAGAGAAGATACATAGAGAAAAATACACACTTTCAGTGTCATTTTCTCCAAGTGTTCAACAGCCGGCTGACAGTGGTAACAGGAAATTGTCCTCTAATACCCCTTTTCCTTTGTCTACAGAATAATGGGACTTTTGAATTTTAGCTGGGCCCATCCACTCTAAGAAACAAGCCTCCCTTGCAGCTTAGGTATGGGAATGTGACTGAATTTTGGATAGCAAAATATAAGAGGAGGTAATGCTACTTCTTACTACAATTTCTTGGAAGTGTTCTTAAAGGAAGGAGGTATGTTCCTTTTCTCTTTTTTTCTCCCCACTAGTTGGAATTCAAGTGGTGATGGTGAGAGCTGAAGCAGCCATCTTGGGCTGTGAAATGATTCTGGGAATGAATAGCTGCATGATGGAGCAAAAAGATAGGAGGAACTTATTTCCCTAACATCATGGAGGGCCTCACCATCCTTAGCCCCTCTATCTGGACATTTACATAAAGAAAAGCAAGCTTCTGTTTTGTTTACATTACCTGGCATGGTAGCGAGGGAGGCAACTTTTTTTTTATCATTCACAGCCAAATCTTTTCCAAACTAATACAGAAGGAATCAGGTAGATGCACAGAAGCAGGGCTCGGACATTCCTCATGCTATCCTTTTGAAGTAGAGAGGGCTCAAACATCATCACTATTTCACTTGTGGGAAACTCCTTCAGAGAGATTAAGTTCTTCCTTCCATCTTCTTTCTGTCTGATCTTCTGTCCCTTCTTTCCAACCCAGGTCTCCAGCAGGTGTAGTCCTCCTGTTTTGCCACTATCACACCTCACAGTACTTTACTATATTCTGCCTTTTGGTCTTATGTGTTTTGTAGTCTGTGAAAAGTTGGGGATGGAGAATGTCTCTTTTGTAAATCCTTCTCCCACTTATGCAAAACAAAGCATTACTTAAGTTTCAGGGAATTCCCTGGCAGTCCAGTGGTTAGCATGCTGCACTTTCACTTTCACTTTCACCGGGATCAATCCCTAGTTGGGGAAAAATGTGAATTAATTTGGGATACATTTCTGAACCCCATTCACTATACCATTTCCTCTGTTTCTTTTCACTCTCATCTTTTTAGACTTTCTTTCCTTTAGAGAAAATATCTCCACAGGGGACTGAATTATAACACTCTCTAAAATAAGGACTATTGACTTGAGGAGGGGAAAGAGGGAACTCTGGGGAGTCCATCAACTCTGCAAAGTTTTGTGTGTGGGAATATGAGCTTTCATCTGGAAGGAGGGTCCAAAGCTTTCATCAGAATTTCAAAAAAACCCCACAACATCCCTTCCCCCACTGGCCTACAGCAAAAAAACCCCCACAAAACTTTGGCTAAAATGACACCTAAACTTGGTTGTTGGATCAGGGTAAGGAATAAGGCCTAATAGACAATTCAGTCCATAAAGAAGATAAATCTACATATAGATCTATATGTTTTCGATATCTAACATTTATTTTTTAAAGAAGGCTTAACTTTCTCTCCATGGTTTCAGGGAGTTACCTTAATCCTTAAGCCCAACCAAAGAGGCAACCAAACTGAAAAGATCAAAAATAAATACACTGGGAATAAACTGAAGCAATGCTTTATTGTGACCACAAAGCACCAATTCAACAAGGCATTGACACACAGAGATTGAACAAATGTCTCTTTGAACAGAGATGTAGCAAGCCCACTTTTTCAAGTTCTTAAAAACAAGTACTCAAATTGGAAATCAAACAAAGCATCAGAGCAATTAAAAAAATATTACACCATCATGAAGGAATATATATATAAAAATATTCTGTACTAGTAACAAGGCTTTTCAATCTATAACTCTTGGCAATTTTCTTCAGAAACAAATTATTATAAATACAAACCATAAAGTGAAAAAAAATGCTTTCTTCAGAAACAAAGAACCAATTTTAAAGCAGATCTATGCAGAAAATACCATTACTCCCATGAAAGCTAGCTGAAGATGGATGGATGTCCCCAAAATACAACAGAGTTTCTCTTTTCAGAGCTACAGTCTGCTCCTGAAGGGGCCATGATGCATGTCCGTTTCAAACAGTGCAGCATATCCCAGTGAAACCTTAATAAGGTCAAGTGGAGGACCCTCTACAAAAAAGGGTGTCGGCAATTCCATCCAAATAACACAAGCTCTAAGGAGCAGAGGAATTCAAGGGAGGCACAATCCCTTTCTCTTTCTCCCTCTCCCCAAGTTCTTGCTTTTGATCTTCCCACATCTGTAACTGAAAGATGCTCATACCATTCGATTCTTTTTTCAGGAATTTGGGAAAACAAACTATGAAGAAAATCCTCTTTGTGGGGAGGGCTGTCTAGTCTCATCAAAGATCATTCTATTTGACAAACTCCACAAGGTAAACCATCCTGTCCACATGTCCTCGCTCCTCCTGGCTGAGTTCAGGTCAGCCGATGGATTGCCTAGTCTATCCAATAGGATAACGTTTCATTTGATTGAAATTCTTTACATATACACATGTATGTATTCTGTTTACAAAGTTTCATCACATGAAACTAAATTATGTCATTATGTATTTTTTGAGGTTCAAGACCCCAATTTGACTATACTATGAAGAGTTGTTCTTTAAATGCTTTGTCTGCAGAGGTTTTACATGATACTCATAGATTTTCAGAGCAGGCCCCAATTTTAACTGAAGTCCTGTCAACACATCATTTCTTGTCATCAGTAGCAGGGATTTTCCATCAATTTCCTATAATGGAAGCAGAGGGTAAGGCTCAAGGATAATGAAGAAAGGTCAAAGGAAGAAGTCATATTGCTTTTCTCCACACTAAAAACATTATTTTTTTAATAGTGCCAAAAATGGAATCTTCTACTTTTATCTTCCACCTTTTACATTTATTTTGGAGTTAAATATAATCTATAGCTGATCTTATTTTCAAGATCACATCACAAATGTCACATTGTAAGAAACTGACAGCAAGCTTGGAGTATGTACCCTGAAGGATCAAAGATGCTGCTTCTGAAAGGAATAATGACACTTTCCACTTGTAAAATCTGTTGAAGTTTATGCAGAATTTTTGTCTAATTCCAAAACAAACCCTATAAATTAGGACAGGCAGGGATTGCCATCTTAATTTTATAGGTAAACCAAGGATCAAGGCAAGAAGTTAGCCTGCCCAAGAAGTTAGGAAAGGGTGGCACAGAATTTGAACTCCCATCTGCCTACAGCCAAAGCCGATGTTCTTTTCATAACTCACTTCTGTTTCTCTTGACACTTAGAAGTAAATATGTGTTGTCTAGATGGACCAATGGGGACCAGAGCCTTGGGTTTTCTGAAACCTTTTCAATTGTAACAATGGGCACCGGAAAAATGACTTACTCTCTGTGAACTTCTTTTCTCTCCTTTAAAAGGAGAACCATCCTGCCTCAACCTGAATATCAAGTCTCATGCTACCCCACTTCCTCTCGGTGGAGCCTCAAGATTCCAAAGAAGGTAGCGAGGGGCAGAGCTGTGCCCACCACAAATTCCCTCCCCTATTCTCCTTGCAGTCCACTCCCCACTCCTCTCAAGTACCC
Source organism: Mesoplodon mirus (assembly GCF_964341445.2). Classification (NCBI taxonomy): domain Eukaryota; kingdom Metazoa; phylum Chordata; class Mammalia; order Artiodactyla; family Ziphiidae; genus Mesoplodon; species Mesoplodon mirus. Next base: position 77,631,861 of record NC_138978.1, on the reverse strand, counting down.
AACCAGGTAGGCTTCACTCCAGGTACCCTGGAGACTACAAAACTTTGGAATGAAATAAAAATGGGCTTCTTGTGAAAGAGATAAGGACCCCAAAAATAGAAAGTCTACAGTCTGAAAACCTTTGGAAAGGATGCACTGAGAAGAGTGCTGAATACCACCATTTTTTGTTATTGTTTGTTGTGGGGAGAATCTGAGCTGGTTCTTAGGAAACCTGGGTTCAAGAGATGGACCAGCTGCGCATGCTCAGTAAGCCTCGACACAGCTGTTCATGATTTTACCCACCTACCCCACTGATGGACAGACAAGGAGGCACTGTGTGCAACTGCAGCTACATAAAACTGTGACTCCCTCCTACACTGTCCCCAAGAGGGCCATTCCTCCAAAGTCTCTCATGTATTTTGCCAGGCTGTGAGGAAGATGTGCACTGAATGTCTGAGTATGTGGGAGATACAGCACCGGGCTAGGGGCTGAAGAAACATCCACTTTGTGACCTTAGGCAAGTCCCTTCCTCCTCTGTCTCTTCAGTTGATAATATAGGATATTGGGTTTTGACAGAATTTCATGAGATACCACCCTTGCAAGTGCTCCCTGAGCTTTGTGTTACACAATCACATGTCAGTATTCCTGGACAGACTGAAGCCCTCATTTTACAATTATTTAAGGACAAAGGAATTGACTTTTTAATCCTAAAGTATCTTTTTCTATTTAGGCAGCTAGTAACCCCAAAGACTGTCCATCAGTAAAACCTGCAAGTATGAGAGTTGGAGAGGAGCCCTGACACCTGGAAACCACTGCAGCAGCTCTGAAGGCATTGTGAGGTCACAGGAATCTGAATCGCAGGTTACATCAAAGCTCATGCTCTATCTTACACACTGAGATGAATAGTGATTCACTCGGGCTGCTTCAAAGAACAGCAAAGCCCTTCCTGCTCTCCATCTTTCCTTTGCTGTTGTTTGCTCATATTTAATTTACCACATATTTTAAACGGGGACCAGGAGGAGATGCCACTGCTTTCATTTCTATACAAGAAAACTTCCTTGACTAACTGCAAATGAATTTTTTTTACATCTTTGCTGGCAAAAAGTCCTTCTACAACTCAGCATTTCTGTCAAAAGCCAAGTACGTCTGTGAAAAATGCTGAAATTTGGATTTTATTTAAGACAAACTGGAAAATCATGTTTCATGCTCCAATTTGATTTTCCTTTGTTTGGTAGCTACACTGCCGTTCACCTCAGATGAGGGTTGGTAAAAGAAAGCTCCATCTGGAATTCCTCATTTAAAAAATTTTGAAATGAATATAATTCATATATACAACAAAACTTTCCTCTTAAACCATGACTATGGCAGCTCAGATGAATGGGAGTGGAGATGGCATAATGGAAATGGGAGCTTCCAGGTCAAACAAACTGCAGTCTGAACACTGTCTCCACAACTTATTGTGTGGCTCTGGGTAAGGGACTTAACTTCCCTGAGCCTCAGTTTCCAAACTTGTAAAATGGAAATAACCCCCTGAAGAATTTTGGAGGTTAAAAATGATTAATTCATATCAGGCACCTAGCACCGCGTCTGACATATAGGACGTTCTCAATGACTACTAAGTGGAAATGTGTAGGCTTTGAAAGAACTGGGATGTGTTCCAATTCCAAATCCATCTTCTGTTTCTTTTCTGGAAGTATGTCCCCTGCCTGAAAGCTACCCTTTGCCAGAGGGATGCAGGAATATTCTTGTTCAAGTTCAGAAAATTCACTGAGATTAAAAAAGTTCAAAGACTACATAAAAATGTGTCTCATAAAAATCACAAACATAGGAAAGTTCCTTGATTAAGAAAGCTAATCATTTGTTATGTAATTTCTAGAAAAGCTTGCAAGGCAAATGAAATCCAACTTTTGCCAGTCAGCATGGTATACTAGGATGCACGTGAGATTGGAAATCGGGAGACAGAGGTTCTAATGCAGACTCCATCAGTAACTTTCCACAAGGAACCACTCCTCTGGAGCCTGGTTTGTGTATAAATGAAGGAGTTGGAGTGTGAACAGATCCAGTTAAACAAACAAACAAAAAAGTTCCATGATTTTGCATTAACAATCCAAAATTCAAAACAAAAATATAATTCACATCTTAGGATTTTGTTTACATTTCTGTGTTAAGGGATAATTATTTGTTAGTTTCAGTGAAACTTTTTACATTGCTTCTGTCTTCTGTCTTCATGTTAGAATAACCAAGTGCCTGCTGGGCAATAATACTCAAAATGCTTGCATACTTAAGTTCCCACAAGTACTCATGCATGGAAGTAAGGTTTAGAGATGACAGGTGTAAATTTCCAATGACGCCAAGACCCTAGATCTAAAAATAAATGAGTAGAATCCATAGATGTCATAGCTCAGTAGATAAACATGTGTTTCAGAGTAAGACACTATCTTATTGCTTATTAGGCGGGGCCTGGGGCAAGTTACTTAATCTCTCTAAACCTCATTTCCTTATCTATATGGGGGTGGGGGGGAAGTAGTTACTGTATCTCACTGCTGAAAAGATCACTGAGATAACACATGAAGTAGAATTCCTTAATTCTACTGAGCAGTCGATAAATCCTAGCTATTTTTAAAAGTATATTTAAAAAATCTTAACCCATTTACTTTTCACTCTTTCTCTGACAACTTTATACATAGGTGACTCTTTCAGTTAAGCTTAATTATGATATGGTCTATTGGAAATGGGGAGAAAGAAGAGGTGGGGAGAGAAGAAGCAAAGAGAAAGAGGCTAGGAAGAGAAAAAGGGCCATCAAGAAAGAGGCAATGGATAATAACAAGGTAGGTCAGGAAAGAGAAGTCAGGAAGAGGAGTCAGTGGGATTTATAATGGTAGGGCCCTGCAAATGTCTCAGAAGGCCATATCTGTGGTGGTCTCTACTGTCCCAGATAGAGTACAGGAGAAAAGAAGGCTCAATTTAGAATCAGAAGACTTGGGCTGGAAGCCAAACTCTGCTGCTTCCTAGTTCCTATGGAGCATCTGGCCCATTATTCCCTCCTTCTGTGAAATGAGAAATTTGTATTAAGCTGACCCCTGTCCATTCCAGTTCAACACACTCTCAGATTCCAATTCTGTCTTTGATAAGCATCAGACTCACCAGCCTCACAGCAAAGTCTCCCCATGGAAGAAGACGGCAGCAACTCCTTACCAGTGGCATGGAGGAATCTGATGAAACAGGCGTTCTTTTCCCACTTCAGTCTTCTGCCTCACATATTCTAGAACTTTCTTTATAACAACCTCCTTGCCATTCACTATCTGGATACAAGTGGTGACCAGTTTGAAGTTTCCCATTCCACTGCTTATAAAAGGTACAAATGTCACAGAGGAAGGGGAATTTTGTCCAGAGCCCAGGGATACAAAAGTGGAAAATCCTGTGTCCAGTATGGGGGTCACATAAAAGAAGGAGAAGTGGAACCTCCTGGCCCTACCCACACGGCCACTGGGAAAACAGTCTCCTGAGAAGGGCTCTTTATCTTCAAAGACATTTTGAAAGCCACAGTGTGGCCTCTCAAACCACAGTTCCTCCTTCAAATAGTCCTGTCTCTGCCATCTCCTCTGTTTTCCCTTTTGATGCAATTCCTTCTGGACTTGTCATAGTTGTTGTGTTTCTCAGCATCAGACAAGACTGCATAGGTCTCTGCTACTTGATTGAACTTCTCCTTAGCTGCCTCCTGGTTTTCTGGGTTCTTGTATGGGTGGACCCCAAGAGCTAACTGGTGATAAGCCTTCTTAATATCAGAGGAGGAAGCATTTTGTGGTATCCCCAGTACTTTGTAGTAACTCACCATGTTTCTTTAAAGGACTTTTCCTCACCAAGACACAGAGTTTATTTTCTGAAGAATTTCCAGGTAACTTCAGAAAGGAAGATGGTGGACTATTCAAGTCTACAACAAGACCTTTTGAATCGTATCACATGATTCTTGGGACAAAGGCTATTCTGGGGAAGAAATTCCTATTTGGGGCTGGTATCCTCTACAATGTCCCCACCCCTTCCCTGACCTCTGCAGCTCATTGTGGGTGGAGTGACTACGAGCTCAACACTATCAGCCAATGACTATCAGCTGATGCTGTGCTTGCCTTGTAATCCTATTGGTGGAAAATTTGGGGTGGATAATATACATCTTGGAGGACAGAAACTATCTGTGTGGCTCAAAAAGAAGTCTTTACCTCATTTGTTAAAGTAACAATCGGAAGCAACATGGGTCTTGCATTTATATCAGACACAAAATCCATTTCTGCTCATTATGTGGGCTCATGCCTTCAGTAATGTAATGGGTATCTCCCTGTGGATATCTGCTGCAGGCACGAAATGGGTGATAAAGGGGCTCTATTCCAAAAAATCACGTACACATTTCTGATGAAGGAAAGAGATTGAAACTCATGTCATCAAATGAGGAAACTAGGTTACAGAGAATTCTGCCTAGATAAGAAAGAAAGAATAGATTGAAGGAACAGAATTAGAAGTGAAGGCTTCCCATGTATGGTCAGATAAGGCTCCTTCACTTCAGTTGAAATCTTAAAGTTAGTCTTCTTGAAATTTATCTGTGGACTTAAAGATAGAACTAAGTAGCAGTGTCGCATCAGCCAATGCTTTAAAGAATGGCTTTAAAGCTCAAGTGTAGCAAGGCTGCTCTTTTTCCAGGACACACAACTACACATTTCCCAGACTTCCTTGCAGTTCGGTGTGGCTGTGTGACCACACTGTGGCCAACAATCAACATGTGAAGGGATGACGCGCACCTCTCTCCAGCCTGGCCCATGAAACGACCATGTGTGTTCCTTCTTGTGCTTTATCCTTACACCAACTGGATGTCAGTGCCCAAGTGATCTTGAAAGCATACAGCTGAAGATGACAGAGCTCCCATCAGCCTGGGACCTTGAATTACAGTGGAGCAGAACACCTCCACCAACAACCTTGGACTATTTATATTAAGAAACTTCTACTATAGTTAGGCCATTGTATCTATTTTCATCCACTTGTGACAGCAGTTGATGTCTACTCTAATACACCAACCATTTCTACAACTTCACCTTCCCCATTAGAACCTAATCTTATAATGTCATCAACCAGAAGAGTCCCACCTCTGCCACATTGGAAGTCCAATATCCTAGTCTATCTCTCACTCCTCCCTCCCATTATACCCACTTTTTCATTTCAACTCCTCTTTCTCCAGGGTAATGAGTCCCCTGCAGACTCCTCTTTTGTATCAAATCTGCACCCACTGGTTGGCCCTTGGAACCATTCTTTTACATGCCCTCTCGTATCACCCTCTTAGGCTAGTAGCCCTCCACTGTGCCCATGCCATAAACACTCCATCCAGGAGCAGTTTAGCAATCAATCCAGCTTCTCTGATTCCTATACCTGATGAAGTGGGGGAAAAAAATCAAGAAACCAAGAAGATGAACACTAAACGTGCAGGGTACCAGTCTCGGCTGGGTCAGGAGACTATATCAACAGTTCTTGTGTTTACCATTGCTCAGCTCTCTCTCCCATTCCCCTAGGTCATTCTTAACCTTCACTGCTCTCCTCTAGTTCCTTAGTAAACTTCTACCTATCCTGTCCACTCCAAGCAGAGGAGCTTGCCTCTTGGTTAGCAAAGAATATAGAAACTGTCAGGAACTCCCTGAATGTCCCTTAGGACAAGGGCCATCTCAGCTGTATCCACACACATCCTTACCTATGCTCCCAGAGCACAGGAAGGACAGAGGAAGATGTCCCTGTCTTGCTCAGAACTAATCCCCAATATATTTTTTTATATTGACCAAATTGAGTCTTCATGTATATTACCTGACATTACATTTTATTGCAATAAAAAATATATAACATAAAATAGGCCATTTTAACTATTTGTAAGTGTACAATTCAGTGGCATTAGTGATATTCACAATGTTGTACAATTGTTGCCACTGTTTTTTAAACTCTTCCATCATGAAACAGAAACCCCATGAAGCAATAACTCCCTCCTCTCCACTAGCCCTTGATAACCTCTAATCTGCTTTGTGTCTCTATGAATTTGCCTATTTTAGATATCTCATATAAATGGAATCATACAATATTTGACTGGCTTATTTCACTGAGCATAATACTTCCAAGGTTCATCTATCTTGTGGCTTGTATCAGAACTTCATTCCTTCTTATGGCTGAATAATATTCCATTGCATGTTAGGTACCACATTTTACTTATCCATTCATCTGTTCATGGATACTTGGGTTGTTTCCACCTTTTGGTTATTGTGAATAATGCTACAATGAACATTTGTGTACAAGTATCTGTTTGAGTCCCTCTTTTCAATTCTTTTGTGTGGAATTGCTGGGTCATATGGTAATTTTATGCTTAACCTTTTGAAGAACTGCCAAATAGTTTTCTATAGCGGCCACACCATTTTATATCCCTACCAGCAATGTATGAGGGTTCAAATTTCTCCATATCCTTGCCTCTCCACACTCTTTTGATCTCATCCACTTCCTTGTCCTCAGGGATTTTGCTTCACTGAACTGTTCTCAATTTCATTCAATTTTAACGTGTCCAATTCTTCTGGCTACTTTCCTGCATGTAAATAAGTTTGAGCATCTCCTCTCTTAGAAAAGAGCTCCCATGTCTTCACGACCCTCCTGCTGCTGGTGCTCCCTCCACTTGCCTCCCACTCACTCCTCAACTTGGAGGAAACAGTCCTCCACGTTCCAGTCCACCCCCAGCTCCAGTGAAACTCCACTGTCATTGGCAGACCCCATTGGGCTTCACCTTTTTGAGGTATTTGACCTTGTTGATCATTTCACTTTTTTTGAAACTCTTCCCCTCATTGGTTTCTAGACAACTTTTCACACTGAGTATTTCTCAGATGCTTTTGCCAGTTCCCTTTCTTCTCCTAACAATTGAAACCTGGGTGCTCCCTAGGGTGCTGTCCTTGGCCTTTTTCTTTTCCCCTTTTAAATGCCTGTCTCTTCCTCACCCCTTCCTATGACTGCTGATGACTCTCATGTCTCTCTTTCTAGGCCTTGCCCTTCCCCTGAGCTCTCTTCTAGATATATCCACTAGATGCCTACATGCCCTCAAACTGAACGTGCCCCAAACTGTACTCAGTCCATCTGTCTTAAAACTGACCTCTCGGGGCTTCCTTAGTGATGCAGTGGTTGAGAGTCTGCCTGCTAGTGCAGAGGACATGGGTTCGATCCCTGGTCTGGGAGGATCCCACATGCCGTGGAGCAACTAGGCCCGTGAGCCACAACTACTGAGCCTGCACGTCTGGAGCGTGTGCTCCGCAACAAGAGAGGCCACTATAGTGAGAGGCCCATGCACCACGATGAAGAGTGGCCCCTGCTTGCCACAACTAGAGAAAGCCCTCACACAGAAATGAAGACCCAACACAGCCAAAAATAAATAAATAAATAAATAAATAAATAAATGAATAAATAAATAAATAAATAAATAAATTTAAAAACAGAACAAAACAAAACTGACCTCTCACTAAAGTCCTGGTTAATGACACTTCTTTGCAACTAACAAATCCAGACATCTAACAGTCGTCACCCAAGCCTCCTCCCTCTCCCACTCTGAGCAGTGAGCTCAGTCCTGGGGCTAAGGCAGAGAACTGAGACAGGACAAATCTTCACCCTCCATTGCCAATGATCCACTAAATTCTCTTGACCATCTTCCCCAGACTTTCTAATCCATCTCTTCCTTTCCATCCCCCATCCCCAATGGAATGATTATATCAGCTTCCCTGCCTTCTGTCTCCTTGTCTTCCAAGCCACTCCACATTGTCACCAGACTGATCTTTCAGAAACACAAATCTCATCCTGGCACTCCCCACTCAATATCCTTCAGTGGTTTCCTAGTTCCTCTCACCCAAACAGATTATATTTATCCGGACCCCTGTTTATCTTTCAGTCTTATCCTTAGGCATTCCCTGCTCCGCACCTCTTATGCCAAGGTACTGGGAGTTCTCAAGATAAATCATGTTTTTTCATGCCCCCATGCCTTTGTATCTAATCCTCCTTCTGCCCAGAATCTTCCGTGCTTCCTTCAAACAACTCTCATACCTACAATAGTTTCAGGTGGCCTTATTAAAATAATACTTGTAATAATGATCATTAATTTACTTTAATAGTTTCATTTATTTATTTTATTGTTGGCTGCATTGGGTCTTTGTTGCTGCGCACGGGCTTTTCTTTAGTTGCGGCGAGCGGGGGCTACTCTTTGTTGCGGTGCGCAGGCTTCTCACTGCAGTGGCTTCTCTTATTGCAGAGCACAGCCTCTAGGCACACGGGCTCAGTAGTTGTGGCTCGCGGGCTCTAGAGAGCAGGCTCAGTAGTTGTGGCACACGGGCTTTGTTGCTCCACCGCATGTGGGATCTTCCCGGACCAGGGCTCGAACCCATGTCCCCTGCATTGGCAGGTGGACTCCTAACCACTGTGCCACTAGGGAAGCCCCAACTTTAATAGTTTTATATTTATTTTCATAAGTGTTAGAAAAAGCTGTAACAGCTATGGAAACAATTGAACAAGTGAATAAGCCAAAAAAGCACCAGGTACCTGGCTATCTTATAATGTCTTATAACTTCTCATTTCAAATGAATGATTTAAACAACAATTTGGGGGTTTGGTCTATAGAAATCTATTCTATTTCAATCAAAAAAATTCAAAAGGTTCTTTCCTTATCAGTTTTGCTTCCATTCTCTTTGCTGTTTTCTTATTGCTAGCATTACCCATTTGTTTTTTAACTCTTTTCTAAATTTTTGTGGGCTGAAAGGACACATCAGCAGAGTCTAAGGTGCCACTTCCCCTGTTCATTATGCCACAAAATATTTTAAGCATTTCAGAAGCCTTCGACTGTTAAGAAATATCAGGTGTCAAAGCACCTCATATATTTCCAGTACTTGGTATTATAATATGCTGAAAAGGTAATAAAAGTTATGGTCAATTTGTGGGATTTTAACTGGTCTAATTCAGAGCTGGATTTATTTATTTATTTATTTGTTTGTTTATTTATTTATTTTTGGCTGCATTGGGTCTTCGTTGCTGTGTGCGGGCTCTCTCTAGTTGCGGCGAGCAGGCTTCTCATTGTCAAGGTGGCTTCTCTTGTTGCAGAGCACGGGCTCTAGGCGCGCAGGCTTCAGTACTTGTAGCTGTGGCACGTGAGCTCAGTAGTTGTGGCTCACGGACTCTAGAGCACAGGCTCAGTAGTTGTGGTGCACGGGCTTAGTTGCTCCATGGCACGTGGGATCTTCCCAGACCAGGGCTCGAACCTGTGTCCCCTGCATTGGCAGGCAGATTCTTAACCACTGCTCCACCAAGGAAGTCCCAGAGCTGGATTTACCATGAAGTTAATGAAGCTTAATTTTTGCCTTAGCAATTTTGTATCATGATTTTGTACTTTTATTCCAAAGGAGAGCTCTTAGAATTGTATGATTTTAATCTCCCTCTCTCCCCCAACCTCTGCAAACCTGGATTTGTCCCAGGTCTAATTAGAAGTATCCACCTAGAATCACTACAGTTGAAGTCCATCCAATCACAACTTAGGACACATGCTCGTGGTTGCTCTGATTGGCCTTCCCACTTTACTACTCCATTTGAGGAAGTTAGTGTTACTTGGCAATTTGTAACAATAAAATATTTTATTTATAGTTATTAAGTCAGTGGCCCCAGAAATGTATCAAAAGTTAGCAATAAGCCATCTGAAAAGAAATGTCAGTCTTGGAATTTCAGGCAAACAGCTTAAACAACCAGTTGGACATTTCAGAGTAAAATACTGTTCTTATTCATGTGGTTTAGGGGAAGTGAGGTGATATGGAGTAAAATTAATTTGTCACCATGAGTTGCATATTATTTTGTCATGATACTCTGAGAAAAAAATTCTCAGTGATTCATATTGTTCTAGAAACAGATGCACTGATGTCACTCACTTGTGATTTTGAGGATCTGAACAATATGAATTATGTGACCTTGACTGAATGGCCCCTTTCCATGTCCATCTTATTCACATACATTCTGAGTGAATGAGTCAGATAGTGAAGAAATGAAGTGATTACCCTACAATGGGCACAGTCTTTGCGACCTGCAGTTAGGGTCCAGTTGGAGTGGTGAAGTTGCTGTGATGGACTTAACTGGCAACTAAAAGCCTTGTCAATAGAGATGGCTTTTCAGTTAACCTTCAGAGTTTAACAAAATAAACCTTATCCTAAATGTTCTGTGTGAGGAAGGTGGAGATGCTTTTGAACGAGTTAGTCAAAAGGTTCTTTCTTAAAAACTAAACTCTTAGGAGAGTAAAATTCCTGAGGTATCTTTGACTCTTGGAAACCTGGCAACCCACATCATCCCTGGGCAAGTGCCAATTTTTTATCATCTAGTTGTGAAAATTCAACAGTGTATATACAGCATCTCAAGGGGTTTTGCGCCCTGTGTTGTGCATTGAAAGCTAACTTCATGAGGGCCAGTTTCAAGGTAACACTTGACTCTTAAAGCAGGAACTTGAGCAATATTCTGCTTGTTTAACTCAACATTCATCATAGAAATCTGAGTCCTAGAAAGGCAAACTCTGCAGGGTCATCTAATGACCATGAGTCAATCAGGAGAAATGAAACCAGGAGTCATGATTCTCACTCATGCCTTTCACCGCGGCCTAAGAGGTCTGTCTGCTGGAAGATACTTGGGAAAATAGCCACCATGGTGTCTGTGGGAGAGAGAGATAGTACTGACAATGCTGGAATCACTGCCTTCTCTAGGAAGGGATCCCACTGCCTCCTGCTCTTATGGGCCAGTGAGTCCTCTGGGGCACCACATTAATGAGGCCAGTGGGCCAAGGGACAGCGTCATCACTAGCCATGACAGAATGGCCAGAGCAGGAATACAACCCCAGACACACACACTGTTGACACTGAATCATTGGTGCAGGGGTGGGGAGGGAGCTGGGCAGGGGCCTAGGCCTTCCTTCTTTTTTTTTTAAAATAAATTTATTTATTTATTTTTGGCTGAGTTGGGTGTTCATTGCTGCGCACAGGCTTTCTCTAGTTGTGGTGAGTGGGGGCTACTCTTCATTGCGGTGCATGGACTTCTCATTGCAGTGGCTTCTCTTGTTGAGAAGCATGGGCTCTGGGTGTGTGGGCTTCAGTACTTGTGGCACGTGGGCTCAGTAGTTGTGGCACACGGGCTTAGTTGTTCTGCAGCATGTGGGATCTTCCTGGACCAGGGCTCGAACCCATGTCCCCTGCATTGGCAGGCAGATTCTTAACCACTGTGCCACCAGGGAAGTCCCTGGGCCTTCCCTCTTGATAAGTCTTTTGGTTTGCACCTGTGGCTCACACAGAGGCTCAAAAGAGGTTGGCCAGAAGAAAACCTGATGGAGATAATTGCACTAGTGGGAAACTTAATGGAGATAATTGTTAGGTGTCAGTGTGCCTGCATAGAGAAAAGGAGGTTATACAAAGATCCCCCAGTTAATTCAGCTGCCCCTCCATACCACAGGAACATGGGACACTCCTGCACTTAGGACAAACCTCGCTCAATGGCCTGACATCTTCCAAGGGAACGCGTTGCTAGAAATCCACCTGAGTCTGGTTGCTACAACAAGAGAATATCCAGTAATGTACTGTGAGACCATACCAAGAAGACAGACACTCTCCTGAAAGTTGGCACATGGGATGGTGGACACGTCCAGCGTCAGTGTTAGTGTCTTAGTCAGCTTAGGCTGCTATAACAAGACCCCATGTATTAGGTAGCTTAAACAACAGAAATTTATTACTCACATTCTGGAGGCTGGAAGTCCAAGATCACAGTGCCAACATGTGGCTCTTGGTAGGGCCCTCTTCCTACCATGCAGATGGCTGCCTTTGTGCTATATCCTCACATGGCACAGAGGGAAAGAGAAGCTCTCTGGTCACTTCTTTTCAGAGCACTAATCCCATCATGAGAGTTCCAGCCTCACGACCTCATCTATCTCCCAAAGGCCCCAAACACCATCACACTGGGAGTTAGGGCTTTAACTTTAACGTGAATTTTGGGGGGACACAAATATTACATCCATAACAGCCAAGAAATTAAGCTCTCACATCAACTGAGACATGCTACCCTTGGCAACCCTTTCTGAACCTGCCCTTTTCTAAGGTGGTTTAGGGGATGTTCACATCCCTGCCATGCTTCCATCAGATGGCAAGGCAAAGCCTCCCCTAAGGAGATTTCAGGACGTGACCATTCTTATTGTTTCTCAGCTGCTGTGACCTAGAAGATGTGCCTAAAAGGGACATGTGTTTGGCCTGGGGGTGGCCTGCAGTCTTCCCATCTGGGATGATTGGTGAGTGACAGCTGACTGCTTCAGGTTCATTGCCGGGAAGATCCTTGGAGGTGAAACACTGAAGGCCTCTGAATCATGAAATGGAAGAGGTAGGTTAACATAGTAGAGGACCCTGATCCTCAGTCCTCATGAAAATCATAGCAGCTGCTTGTCATATCAGCCTGAGCCTGGCCAGTGGTTCCCTCCTTGCCCTCTACCTCCTTTAATGAGAAGAGGAAAGACAATGAGAATTTCAAAGCAGGAGGAAGATTTGAATCACTTCCAGAGAATAATTCAAGGCAGACTCTTTTCCCCGCCCAATTACCTTTCCACAAGAATGAAGAACTTGAGCTTGTAGACGATGCTTGCAAAATTCCAGTCCCCTGGGAATTCATTTCTCAGGCTCCAGAGTTGGAGAAGCAAGATGGTGCTCCTTTCCTCCCTTGAAGGACTTCTGAATGAGATGCTTTGGGAAACTGTGTTTCCTTTTGCCTCCCACTGTCACTGGTGCCAGAGTGAAGTCATCCTTGGGAGAAAGGGCCTGCTCCTGGGCCGAGCTCAGAGCTGGCCAGTTCCATTCCAGAATCTGGAAGGCCCAAAGAACATCCCCACCCCCAATCTGGGACATCTTCCCCAGAGGAGTCTGAGCAAAAGCTCATTCTGAAAAATGCTTTTGGACAGCAGGGAATCTGGCCAAGAGACCTTTTAGCTAAGTCCATTTTTTTGTTAACCTTTCACAGTATTCTTTAAATTTAATTTTAGAAGTGAGTTAACTCAACTACAATGACACAAATGGACACTATATCAGTAAACCAAAATAAAATATGTTCCAGCTGATTAGCCTTCCACTTTCCAACCTGAGCTACTTCCCCCCACAATTTTATTACAAAAATTTTCAAACATAAAGTCGTAAGAATATTATAGGGAACACCCATACTCCCACCACCTAGATTCTACAATGAACATTTTCCATACTTACTTTATCATATGTCTATCCAACTACTCATCCCTCTAGCCAACTATCAATCCATATTTTGATGCATTTCCAAGTAAGTTGCGAAATCAGTATACTTCTCCCCTGAATACTTCAGTTTGCATACCATTATTGTTTTATTTTTTTACAGTTCTTTTCATTTTGAGGAAAAATTTATTGGCTATGTAATACACAAATCTGAATTGTTTGCATATACCTGTGCATATGTGGTGACCAACGCATATACCCATAACACAAACCCTTATCAAGACACAAAACACTACCATCACTCAGAATGTTCCCTCATGCTCCTTCCCTGTCATTCCCCTCTCCCACCTATCCAGAGGCAACCACTGATTTTTTTCTACCATTAGTGCATTTTCCTGTTCTCATCCTTTAACTAACTGGAACTGCTGTGGTCTATTTGTGTCCCCCCAAAATTCATATGTTGAAACTAACCCCCAATGGGTCTTAGGGATATTAGTAATGGTATTAAGAGGTGGGCCCTTTGGGAGGCAATTAGATCATGAGGGCAGAGGCCTCATGAATATTTGTGCCTTCATAAAAGCAGCCCCAGAGACCTCTCTCATCCCTTCCTCCATGTGAGGACACAGTGAAATGACAGCTGTCTCAGAAGCGGGTCCTCACCAGATACCCAATCTGATAGTGCCTTGATCTTAGACTCCCTACCTGCAAAATCATGAGAAATAAATGTTTGTTGTTTATAAGCCACACAGTTTATGGTATTTTTGTTATAGCAGCCTGCATGGACTAAGACAGAAACCATTCAGAATGAGCTCTTTTATGTAAGGCTTCTTTCACTTAGCATAATGTTTTGAGACTCATCCAAACTGTTGTATATATCAGTACTTCATTTTTCTTTATTCCATTGTATGACTAGACCAGAGTTTGTGTATTCACTTTCCTATTGATGGACACTTAGGCTTCTGGTTTTGGACTATTATGAATAAAGCTATTTGAACAATGTTGTACCAATCTTTGGTGGACATATGCTTTCATTTCCCTTGGGTAAATACTCAGGAATGAAGTTATTGATCATGGGGTAGATGTATGAGTGTTTATTTTACACTCCCACCAACAATGTAGGACAGTGCGGTTGCTCTACATCCTCATGAACATTTGCAATCAGTCTTTCTAATTTTAGCTATCCTGGTGTGTGTGAAGTGATTTAAGCTGTTATTCTGGCAAATTTTCCAAATTAACAAGAGACACATATGCATAGGGATAAGGTTGAAGGAAATACTGATTGAAGGGAATCTAGAGATTGGAATATATGATATTAGAAAAGTGCACTTATCCAAACCCAGCTTGAGAGAGTAAGAAATGGCTAAAGGGATGTGCAAGAAGCAGCTAAACACATTGCTCACTTTATAATTCTCTCAATTATATTACAACATTAGAGAAGTAAACGTAATGCTTAGAAGACTGCAGACTTCATTGATAGGGAGATGGGAACTCTGTGTTTTCCTACAGAGCTGGTCTGTAGTACACGTGGACCACGTGTACCCCGATTTGCTTCCTCATGGTCAAAGCCCTTTGAGCACCATCTCTACACAGCTGGCCCAGCCTGGAAAATGGAATCGGGACTCACCCAGACAATTGGGAAGGACCCCCTGCTCCTCCTTCCCTCTCTCCAGTACCAACCCTGGACCTGAGCGAGGGAATTAACTTTTGGGGGCATCAACGTTGGGCCAGCACCTATCCTAGGCACTGTGCCTTTGCTGTCCTTTAATCCTCACGGCACTACCCTACCAAGTTAGGCATTGAGAGCCTCCTTTTACAGATGTGAAACCAAGACTCAGAGAGTCATAGTAACTTATCTGGGGTCACATAGAGTTACAAGAACCAGGATCTGAGTCTATCTGAGTCTAGTGTCCTCTTTCCACTAGACTTTGCTCAGCACCCAGCAAGCAAACTGGAGGAGACTTGATTAACAGCTCAGGTGGTGTCAAGCCCAGGAGCAGACGAGGCTGCATGTCTCTCAGCCAGATTGGTCCCTGCTTTTTCTCTCTTTTCTGCTTTCTAGTGTGTTTGTGTGGAAGGTAGAGCTGTGCCGTCTTTCAGAAGATGCAGATGTTGAGGAGACTGAGACCTCCTCTCTGCAGCTGCGACTGTGTCTCCTCTCCTCTCGGGCTTGGGCTTTTCTCTTGCAGGAAGGACTCATTAGCTTGTCACTCCCGTCCTCCCCTCCCCCACCCACTCAGTTTCTCAGGGGCTGGGATGATCGGGAGCCTCACTCATCCTTTACCGCTCTCTGTTCCTCTTCCTCTCACTCCCTTCTGCCCACTGTGGGAGAGGGAGGTGATCTTGTTCATCATGTGTTTCTCTAGACCGAGTTACCTGTTCCTGAAACGCACTAGCTTGCTCTTCGAATCCTGCGGTTCGGAAATAATTGACGACATCCATCACGGCCCAGTCTGCAGGATCGGGTGGCCTCCCGTTCTCCATGGAACTGCAAAATAACAATCAAGATGGCTGTCAGGGCAGAACATGCAAGCGTGTGTGGCTAGGCTCTCCACTCAGCCTCCCAGGGGCAGGCCTGGGCCAGCTCACTGCAACCAGAGGCCCAGATCTCAGTGTATCTGCCTCAGGATCAGAATCACTTGTGCGTTTCTTGGGCTCAGAAGATCACTGCTCTCACTGGCTCAGTCACTCCTTTCTCTATGAACCTTTAATATAAAGTATTTCCTCATGTATTGTTTTTTCATCCAGAGACATTAAGAGTGGTCCAGTGATTTCTGGCGGCCCACAGTATGGTATTCATACCCCTGAGCTAAGAATACCAGGCCTCTTACAATGTGGCCCCAACATGTCATCACTTTTCCCATCCCCAACCCCAGACATCCAGGGCTAAAGCCATTCCCCAACACACCATGCCCTTCACATGCTGTTCCAGCCACTGAATTTACCTCCGACAAAATCCTACCCTTCCTACCAGTTCAAATGCCACCATCTCTGTGAGGCATTTTCTGGCTGCACCCGGGTAAGTGTTTCAGTTATAACATCCTCTGAGTTCAAGACCTCCATTCTAACTCCCAGTGCAGCATTTTTCCCACTGGATTATACTCTGCTTATTAGACAGTCTCTAGAATTTCTATGGAGATGTGGGCTGAAGAGGTACATTTGGACCTGGACCATTTCTCACTTTATTATCCCTTGTGTCAAGTACGTAGTTAGGAATTCAATCAATGTTCAGATGACTAGATGTTGATCAAGCATTAGTTTGAGAGGGTCTCTGGGTAACCTCCTCAATGGATTTAGAGAGGAGTGGAGGAAAGGTGGAAGAGAGAAAGAGTGGCAAGGACCTGCAGTTACTGTGACTCTTATTTCTGTGTTTCAAGAGTATTTGTCTAGATTTCTCTATGCCTCATCCCCAGTGATTCTTCCAGAGTGTATATCCCATCACATTGTCCCCCTGCTTCCAATCCTTCAAAGACTTCTTCCCATTGCCCTTTGGATAAATTCCAAATAGTTTCACTTGGTTCAGGAGGTCCTTCAGGACAAAGCCCCCTCCTAGCCCTCCAGCTGGGAATATATTGGTGAGTAAAACAGAAGGGTCATTACTCTTGTGAATACACAGCACTGTTGGGGTAGACACTGATCGGTAATCATACGACTAAATGTACAGCCACACAATGTAGCTGAAGGATAGGCACTCTGTACTATGGCAGTTTGAGGGGCTAGGAGAGGCTTTCTTGTGGAAGTTTCTTTTGAGGTAACGTCTAGAGAGCAGCCAGAAGGTTAACCATATAAAGAAGTCAGCTGAAGATTATTCCAGGCTCTGTAGCAGGAATATACAGCCCAGGGAGCCATGCTGGTGTTGGAGGCCACATCAAGGATTCTGGGTTTTTGTCTACGAGCAATGGGACTTATTGAATGGTCTGATGTAATGGGTGTGACCTGATCTGACTCACATTTCTAAAAAGAGGGTATTGGAGAGGAGCCAGAGGAGAAGAAGGGACCAAGCAAGAGATCATGGTGACTGAGACTATGGTGGAAAAGGAGAGAAGCATGTGGATTTCAAAAATATTTAACCAATAGAATCAGCATGATGTAGTGGTGGACTAGACATGAGAACAAAGGAGATCGAAGTGTCCTGGAACTGGATGGATGGTGGTAACTGCACTTAGACTGCATCCCCAGGTTTGGTTGGACACACTGAATGTGGGGTACCATCTATATCGAAGTTGAGATTTAATGTGGAACATGGGTCTGGAGCTCAAAGCAGACGGGTGGGCTAGAGGTACACAGTGGGGCGCCAGAAGCATTTAGATGGCATGTGAAACCTTGGGAGGAGAAGAGAGGAAAACTGGGCCTAGAATCAAGCTTGGGAAGGTTCAACATTTAGTGTAAGTTGAAAAGATTCATGTTACTTTTAATGGAAATGAAATTGCCCAGACTTTGGGGATTCCTGAAAGTCTTCAAACATCCAAAAGTCAAGGGTTGACCTGTACCTCTGCCTTGTTCCCAGGATAATGTTTTGCTCTTAGTAGCAACTTAAAATATTTGATTAAAAAAACAAACTTCTCTCCTAGTAAAAGAAAAGGGAGTCACTAATCAATGGCACATGTGATCAACTGCTTATCAACATAGCACTTAATTTAAAAACATTTAGAGTCAATGCTTGCTAGTTATAAGTATTTTCCCTTTTGGGCATAGGGATTGTGAATCTATAAATACTGCCCATGTTCATACACACTCATGTACATGCTCATTCACACATGACATGTGCCCCCTCTGCCACCTTCCTACCATTTAACAGTCAATATACATGGGGAAAAACTATTTTTTACTCTAACATTGTTAAACATTAACATGTACTTTCAAATCAAAGCTAAATGTGTTTTTAAAAAATTATCCACATGCTGGGATTTTCCATCATCTCTTTAACATAAGCAATCATGAGCTGACACAGGGGACTCTCTTTTAGGTACCATTTTGCCTTCCTCTCTTGCTTAAGTTGGGCTTTAAAAATGTTTGGAAAGGATTCATTGTTTTAACAAATCTTTTACGTTTTCTAGTCAGCTCGCTTCTAGCAGTGAGCACAGCGTCCCATCAGATGCACTTTTAAATGCCCCAGAAAACATCTGAATTCACTCTCCCTGTGTCTGACTTCAATTAGCTGCCTTTCTTCATAAAGAATTGTTATCTAATTATGATAAAAAAAATTATGCTACATTGTAATTTTAGGATGGGAGGCTTTCCTGATTCTTATTCTGCTGGGATATGACATCATCACTTCCTCAGTTCTGAAATATTCTTGAGTAGTAGCATTGCAGCAGAGAACAAAGGCTTTGCAAAACCGCTGGCAGCATACCATGAAGAGCACCAGTAATGAGGAATGTCTCATACTTAGGGTGAGGGGATACACAGAAGAAGACAATGTTAGACCACTCACATCCTGAAAGGAGAAACTATCTGTCTCCACCTCTGCCTCTCTACAGCTCCCAGCACAGGTTGGACTGGTGTGTACAGTTGATACATGGCAAAGATCTGTTACATTAATGGAATAACAACCAGAGAGCATTTAGAGTCTACAATGTGCTTTTCACTCATAATCTATTATCAGCCTCCCAGCTCCTTGTGAACTGGCTACTATAACCTGTTTTTAGGAAACTAAGGCTCAGAAAGGTTAAGAACTCATCCCAAATCACAGTGTATAAAGCCAGGATTGGATTCCACATGTGCTTGCCTCCAAATCTATGCTTTTTTTTCACTCCATACTCATTGATACAACAGATATTTACTAAAAGCCTACTGTCTTCTCAGTACTGTGCTAGAGGCAGGGTTACCAGGATAGGAATGCATATCCTTCAAGAAGCTGGCACTCTGGTGAGGGGAAACAGCATACTCTAAGTATTAGAATTGGGGGGGTGAACTGGTGCTACTGGGGATGCACGCACTGGAGGGGGCCCGGATAATTCTGCCTGACCAGGACCCTTGAAGATTTTTAATGCAATTCTGAAAGGTATAAATTGTTTCAAACACACACTAAGTTCCTCCCTGAGAGGGGATGGCTTGCAGAAGCAGAAATATGCAGGCACACATCGTCACTTCTAGGTTATGTTAAAGAATGGTGGATGGTTTTGCTGGACCCGTCCAGTGGTTTCAGCAACAGCTTAAACAAGAAACCTGGAGATTATCCAAGGCCACATGATGGTGGGTGTTGGGGAGGCCAGAGTGCCAAAGCCAGATAAAACTATGAGGACATTTCAGAGGATGGATTTAAGGGTCACCTTTCCCCACTGGGAAAGCCAGTATGTCTCCTCAAGGACTGTTATTTGTGGCCAAACTGAGATGCTTTGTTCCCTTTTAAAGGGACCATTCTCTCCAAATCTTTTCTTATAATTCATACATGTCAAATTCCAGGAGGAATTTAAATGGTGCTGTTTAAAACACCTCCCAGATGGTAGTTCCCACTGTGGCTGCTAATTTTGCACTGATGAAATGAGATGGCAGATACAAACGTTCCATTATCATTTGATACTTATTATTCATTATTGTCATAGCAAAATATTTCCTAGAATATAATGTATAAAGATGATAAATTCATGAATATTTTTTCAAGCATGGAGGCTTTAAAAATATATATGTATGTTACCTTATTACAAAAAACTAGCAAGAAATGAAGAGCAGAATTTGTCTCCAATCCCATCACTTAATCAAATCAATGTTTCCATTTAACATAGTCACCTTTCAGTCCCTGTGCATATGGTTGGGTACATCATGTATGGATAAAAATTACATAATGTGTGAATAATTCACACTAGGAACTGATTATCCCTTAATTAAACAATCACCTCACTTTTAAAGAGAGCTAAAGAGACACAATCATGAGGACAGAAGTGTAATAAATAACAAATTTGGCAGATACATGCAGATCGAGACCTTATGATTAACGTTTTCATGTTGGCACATGATAATTTTAAGTGCTGGTGGCAAAAGTCTCCATTTCCCCTTTATATATTAGTGGAGGCAGATGAAAAATAGTTGAAACACTTTCTCAGAATTTAGCGTGTGTATATTTTATGGTATTTATGATATTATAGATTCTGAGGGTTGATCAGACCAAAAGGAAACTCTGGATAAATACAGCCCATATGTGATTTCAAAACCCCATTATACTTATTAATTGCATTTCTGCTTTAAAGTTCAGAGCAAAAGTTACCTCCTACTAGTTAATTATGGTGATATATTTATTTATCATGCTACTCTTATAAAGCTAATTCTCAATGTTACTTGTGTTTCTACTCAGAAATGCACTCTAACTTTGTACTGCCTTGATCTTAATAACTTATTTTCAAAATTAAATTAACCTGCTCTTTGCTCATATCTTAAATCAGCCTTTGGCTAAAAACAATGTAATTCTGATTGTAATAAATTAACAATGATCTCTCGGCCTATGACATAGCTAAGAATGAAGCGACCAAATGAGTTTTAGTTTTATCTCCATTTTTTTCTCCCTCTCCCATCATCCTAACAAGCAGGGATCTGGCTGAAAGACAGCCGGAGAAAGAGAAAGGATGATTCAAAGTTTCTTGACAGGACATTTTCCATTTTTTAATATCCAGCTAAATAAGAGTTGACTGCATTTAGCTGCAGCATACCCAAGCAACGAAAGTATTGAAAAAGCAAATAACTCTACTGTATATTTCAAATTCTTTAGCTTGGCATTCAGGAATTTAATTCAAACATAACTTTCCAGGATTCTTTCCAATTCCAAGTTTGTACTGAAATCCAACCAGTCAACATCCTGGACTTTCCCATATCCACAGCTTTGGTTATGTTACTCAAAGCCCTGTCTGTTCAACTGCCAAGGATTAGAACCCTACTCATTTTTAAAAGATACTGGTTAAATATCTCCTTCCTAATAACCCCAATCAATCTTCCATTTCAATAACTAATTAATTTTAACCTGCCCACAATGAGCCAGGTACTTGATAAGCCTTGGGAACTAATCTAGTGAAAAGGAAAATCTCAAGTCAACTGCGTGATGAAGATGGTCATATATGTTCCCTGCCTTCATTATTTGTAGTGAGGTGTATGGACCTAGAGTCTGTCACACAGAATGAAGTAAGTCAGAAAGAGAAAAACAAATACCATATGCTAACACATATATATGGAATCTAAGGAAAAAAAGGGCATGAAGAACCTAGGGGTAAGACGGGAATAAAGACACAGACCTACTAGAGAATGGACTTGAGGATATGGGGAGGGGGAAGGATAAGCTGTGACAAAGTGAGAGAGTGGCATGGACATATATACACTACCAAATGTAAAATAGATAGCTAGTGGGAAGCAGCCGCATAGCACAGGGAGATCAGCTCGGTGCTTTGTGACCACCTAGAGGGGTGGGATAGGGAGGGTGGGAGGGAGGGAGATGCAAGAGGGAAGAGATATGGGAATATATGTATATGTATAACTGATTCACTTTGTTATAAAGCAGAAACTAACACAGCATTGTAAAGCAATTATACTCCAATAACGATGTTAAAAAAATAAAATGGAAAAAAAAAAGCAAGTAAAGAACAGGAGGACTAGCTAGATGGAGGAAGGAGGGCAGTATGAGTCAGGCTGTGCTAGGTGTGTGGAGCCCTGAAACAGCAGCAACACCATGATCAAGTCCCAAGAACAGAGGAGCCATCTTCCTGCATCATTTCTTTCCTCTGTAACAGGCATCTTGCCTCAGGCTCATGACTTTCCTCTGAAATCACATGGCACTCTGTCCTTGGCATATCTCTGCTGCAAATGTCTTCTGAACACCCCACCCCATCTTTCTGAAAACAAGTCTGCCTCTTTCCTCACCTGCTCTCAGCTTTCTAGTATAAAGACCTCTGAACTAGTGTAAATAAGGACACTCCTCTCAAGAGGACTCATGAATTTCTGTTTTTCATTTACTATCAGATGCAACTCATGCCCACATTCATACTAAACAAAATATATGCACATTTCATATCCTGATCATTAATACTAAAGACAACTGCATACAGATTGCCGGAAGAACTTTCCTTCCCTGCTCTGAGCCATGGCACAATGGTCATTATTCCAAAGAACTTAGTGTGGCTTTAATGCTGAGACAAACTCAGGTTTCCTTCAATAGGGATATCAGTAGCACACTAGAATCTATGTAGAAAACAGCAACCCTTCAGAACTTCTAATGTATAGAAGATACGTAATGCACGTTTGTGAATTCTGCTGGCATCGATTGGAACTCCTGTTGTTTTCACACTTAAAATATGATGATATTCTTAGCTGACTCTATAGTTTTACTCATTTTACTCTTTTGAAATGTACACTTCCTTAAGGCAGTTATTTACAATGGACAAAATTGTACAAGTCAAAAAAGTGAACAGACTCAATTCTTAACCCAAGTTGTCATTTAATTTAAGGGAATAACCAAACATAACCAAACTTTTAGCATAAGACCATATGATAAGACTGAATTGTGTCCCCTCCACCCCCAAAATTCATATGTTGAAGCCCTAACCCTCAGTGTGATTCTATTTGGGACTAGGGCTTTTAGGACATAGGGCAATTACGGTTAAATGAGGTCATAAAGGTGGGGTCCTAATCCAGTAGGATTGGTAGCCTTATAAGATCTGCATGCATACAGTGAGGCAAGTCCATGTGAAGACATAGTGAGAAGGCAACCATCTACAAGCCAGGAAGAGAGCTCTCTCCAGGTAATGTATCAGCCAGCATCTTGATCTTGGGCTTCCCAGCCTCCAGAACTGTGAGAAATATGTCTATGATGTTTAAGCCACCCAGTCTATGGCATTTTGCTAGGGCAGTCGAGTAGATTAATACACCATATATCAGAATGAGCAGACAGCCATAAAATACTAAGGAATTAATTTTGGCTTCACTAAGAAAAATTAAAATGCACCAATTAAAAGTATCACTATTCACTACCATATATTCTCTGTATTCAAGAATCCATACATATGGCACTCTGACTTATTCCACCAAACATATCTGCAGAAGGGTTATGACATCAGATCCTGATTAGAAAGGTCATTTTTCAGGTTTGATTTAGTGCCTCGGTTTACTCCCCTCCTTTCTTCTCCTTTTCTCTCCCTCTCTCTTTCTTCCTCCTCACTTTCTTTTTTCCTTCCCTCCTCCCTTCCTCCCTCCCTTCTTTTCTTCCTAACAAACTATCTGTTAAGAAGTATTTGGTATTTAGCCACTTATACTGTCTTGGGAGTTCTATTTTTCCATGTTTTTACTATAGTGGTATCTTACATCATGATCACTCCCTGTTCCAGATTGCTGTTCCCTGGAAAGAACAGTATCCCAGGAACCATCACTCACTGTGTTCAGGTAGAATTGGGCAGTGTGGTTGTGGGGTTTGGGAAAGGTGTATGAAACAGAACACTCAGGAACTACCTAGCAAGCTGGTTACAATCTCCTCGTTGCTTTCAAAGAACATACATCTAAGGACTGCTGATCATCTACTTGACAACACAAAAGGACAGGAATATGAGTAAATGTACAAAAGCTGAAGCTAGTGATCAGACACACAATTACTTCTAACAGTTTCCTCTTCCTCCTTCCCTAAAGAGCCTGGCAAGACTTCCAGGCAAATAAATAAATATCCTGTGAAGTTATTTATTTAACCCTAGATGTGACCACTTCCCTTAGAGTTAGATCCCTGGCTGATGTGTGGGTTGCTGTATGTGTAAACACTGTTGGATTCTTTTTTATGAGGTAGTAATAGTAGCCATTGTCGTTTTTGTTATATAAGAATTCTCTTTGATAATTCTACGATGAAGTCAGAGTTTTGAAATTCTAGCAATACAAATAATAATTTCTAACTCTACCCTAACATTTTACTTCTATCATTCACCTCCTAATCCTCTAATTCACATGGGCAAAAATGACAACTTCTTTAAATTAATAATTATCCTAATATTTAATAGTTAACAGCCTTCAGAGGGGGCTATTCCAAAAGTTAGTGTTAATGCATATATGGCCAATTAATTTATGACAAATGAGCCAAGAATATACAATGGGGAAAGGACAGTCTCTTCAATAAATGGTGCTGGAAAAACAAGAGAGCCACGTGCAAGAGAATGAAACTGAACCACTATCTTACACCATACACAAAAATTAACTCAAAGTGGATCAAAGATTTGAATGTAAGACCGTAAGACCTGAAACCGTAAAACTTGTAGAAGAAAACATAAGTGGTAAGCTCTTTGACATCAGCTTGGCAATGATTGTTTTTTGGACCTGACTCCAAGAGCAAAGGCAACAAAAGCAAAAATAAACAAGTGGGACTACATCAGACTAAAAATCTTCAGCACAGCAAAAGAAATCATCAAAATAAAAAGGCAAGATACTGAATAGGAGAAAATATTTGCAAATCCAAAATATATAAAGAATACATATAACTCAACAGCAAAAAATAAACAAATAAACAATCTAATTAAAAAATGGGCAGAGGATTTGAATAGACATTTTTTCCGAAGATATGCAGATGGCCAACAGGTATATGAAAAGATGCTCTACACCATTAATCATCAGGGAAATACAAACCAAAACCACAAGGAGATATCACCTCATGCCCTTTAGAATGGCTATTATCAAAACAAACAAGAAATAACAAGTGTTGTCAAGGATGTGGAGAAAAGGGAACACTTGTTCACTGTTGGTAGGAGTGTAAATTAGTGCAATCAGTATGGAAAACAGTAGGGAGGTTCCTGAAAAAAATTAAAAGTAGAACTACCATACAGTCCAGCAATTCCACTTCTGGGTATCTATCTGAAGGAAGAAACCACTAAATCAAAAAGATATATGGACCCCCCCCACATCCATTACAGCATTATTTACAATAGCCAAGACATGAAAGCAACCTGAGTGACCATCAGTGGATAAATGGATAAAAAAAATGTGGTATATACACACAATGGAATAGTATTCAGCCATAAAAATGAAGGAAGCCTTACCATTTTTGACAACATGAATGGACCTTGAGGGCATTATGCAGGGGAAATAAGTCAGAGAAAGACAAAAATATATAATCTCACTTATATGTGGAATCTAAAAACAAAAAATTAAAAAAAACATTTTAAACCCCAAATCATAAATACAGAGAACAGATTGGGGGTTGCCAGAGGTAGGGGTTGTGGGTACACAAAATGGGTGAAAGTGGTGAAAAGGTACAAACTTCCAGTTATAAAATAAAAGCCATGGGTATGTGACATACAGCATGGTGACTATAATTAATAATACTACGTTGTATATTTGAAAGTTGTTAAAGGTAGTAGATCTTAAAAATTCTCATCACATGAAAAAAAATTTGTAACTCTATATGGTGATGGATGTTAACTACACTTATCAAGGTGAACGTTTCACAGTATACAGAAATAATGAATCATTATGTTGTACATCTGAAACTAATATGCTATATGTCAACTGCATCTCAATATTTAAAGTTAGTATTTTAATATTAAAGTGAATTTAAAACTTTCCAACATTCATTACTAAGAAAAGTATCACTTGACTGATTTTAAAAAGAAATGTTATTTCCAAAATTAAAAGTTTTTGCTTCATAATAAAATAACAAACTGAACACAAAGGCAGAGGAAGATGGTGAGATACACGTGCAAGAAAAGGCGTGGTTTTCATAAGAAAGAGCTTCTTTTGAAAGTTGCTAAACTTTGTTGCTGTGAACTTTCTCTTTCAGTAGAGCTTTTCCACTGAGGGGTGAGGGGCATGGTGGTGGTGGGGAGATAAACCACTTGTTGAGAAGCTGCTAACTTACTATTAGCATCTATTGTGTGGGAACATTGGTTCCTCCTCTATCCTAGGAGAAAAGGGAAGAAGGGAAAAAAGACCAACTGATGAAAAAGGGAGTAAGATAAAGTGAATGGGAAAAAAATTCACATTGTATACTTGTAAGTTGTACGGGTATGAACGTACATGTGAAACACCTAGAATTTTTTTTTAGAATTTATTGAAAATTCTAACATGGATCTAACATGGCTAAACATAGATCAATGGTAAGAGTGTCATGTACCAAGGTTTTGATTAATCCAAAAATCTGTGTATCTGAAATCCACAAAAAGGGAACACTATGATCCCATTTGTTCAGTAAAGGTTTATGTGTACTTTATATACATATACATATGGATACAGAGAGTATTTGTACAGAAACTGTCTAGAAGGACACATTCCAAGCTATTAAGATGGTTCCCTCTTAGATATTTAGTTATTTTTAAATTTAATAAACACTATGAATCCACCAGGCAAAATAAAAACTATAATCTTGATAATTATATCTAATTAATTATATCTAAATAATTATATCTAGCCCATGCCTGTGTCCCCCACTTGAGGTAATCATCCTCAACCTTATATTCATTTAACCTTTCTCCCTGTGCACATGTGCAAGAGCTTGTCTTGGCTATATACCAAGGCAATATGGTAGCCTCTAATCACATGTGGCTGTTGAGCATTAAAAATTTGACTAAGAAACTGGGTTTTTAATTTTCTTTAATTAGTTTAAACTTAACTTTAAATTTTGAACTGGTATAAATTATGTTTCTGATAAACACAACTTCATTGTTTTGGTGTGACAACATTTCACTTTAACCACTGAATCACAAAGGATACTACTGTTGAATTGAAGTTCTATCAGATACGTCTCCTCTCTAGTTTTACACATAAACACATGGCAATCTAGTTGGTGTCCACACATTGACTCAGGTCAAATGATCTTTTCTATGCACCCATATAATATTGTAATGTGTTTGATGTAGACAGTACAAGTTATGAAAATCTTTTCATGTGCTGTACTGGTAATTAATAGTCTTACTATTTCAATTGAAATATAATTAAGTATTTTTTAGTTAAAAATAAGTATGTATAAAATTTAAAATTTAAAAAGGAGGCATAGGAGGAGTCAAGATGGCAGAATAGGAGGATGCAGAATTTGTCTCTCCTCACAAGTACATCAAGTGCACATCTGCAAATGGAACGATTCTCACAGAGCACCTGCTGAACATTGGTGGAAGACTTTGGACACCTGAAAGGACAAGAAAAATCCCCTCACAACTGGGTAGGACGAAAGAAGGAAAAACAGAAAAGAGGAATCAAAAAAGGGACCTACAACCCTGGAGCATTTGTGGGAAGTGGGAGGGGCACCCATCTGAGCAGGCTTGCCCGACCCTCAAGCCAAGGTCTCCTTGACCCGCATAGGCTCCAGGATCCTGAGTGCCACCCACTCCAAAGCCTCCTTGGGAAACATCCCTGGGCACTCCTGCCTGAGACAGGAATCCACCAGTGCTGGTGGGGGCTGAGTGCTAAAGCGTGGGGTTAAGAGAGCAGATCCAGGGAAAGGACTGCTGTTGGCTGTGCAGATACAACAGTGGGGATGGGAGTAAGGGGCTCTGTGGCTGGGAATGCCCTTAGAGGAAGCGTGGTCTGCCTAGGAAATGAGGTGCCATCGTTGAGTGGAATGCAACGGGTTGGGCCACCACCTGCCTCCATGAGCACTGGGAAGGACTCCACCAGAGCGAGCATGCCCCAGTCTGTTGCAACTACCTGCTGGTCTCTGCAGCGACAGGCACTTGGTGCATACCCCAGTTGTGGCTGCCACACCCCTCCCTGGCCTGAGTAAGTGTGCCCCAATCAGCCACTGCTTTTGTTCCCTCTTGCCTGGGTGGGGAACAGATGCCTGAGGGTGGTGCACATGGACAGGTGGGGCCAAAACAAAAGCTGAGCTCCAGGGACAGTGTGACTACACAGGGCATGGATTAAACCTCTGTGATCAGCTTGGTAAATCCTGCGTATGGGAATATATGAATAGACAATGAGTGTTCCCACAACTGAGACCAGTCTAGCTTTAGCAGCAGTGGACTCTGGGGGCAGGTACACGTGGTAGTTTGGTCAGGTGAGAGTCTGAGTGCCCCACTTGGCCCACAGCAGGCCCAGAGACCTACCTAGAGGTACTGGAGGGCCTCCTGGGGAGGCAGGGGTTGGCTGTGGCTCACTGTGGGAGCAAGGACACTGACAAAGGAGGAGCCAGGAAAATATTCTTATTACTATTATTCCTTTTTTGTTTGCTTCATTTTGTTCAATTGTTGATGTTATTGTTTTCATTATTTATTTTTATTTTCAATATTTTTTATTTTTCTATTTTTACTTTTGTGTGGTTTTTTTTCCTGTTTTTGATTTTTTTCAATCATTTTTATGTGTTGGTTTTATGTTTTCTTTGCCTTTTTAAAAAGTATTAGTTTGCTTTCAGTTTTTGTTTTGTTTTTCATTTTTTTTTGTTTTCATTAGTGTAGTCCTTATTGATTGTTCTCAGTTTTGAGTTCTTTTGTTTGTCTGTTCTCTTGTTTTTTGTTTTCTGTGTTTTATTTTTGTTTTTTCTGTCTGCTTTGTTTCTTTCTGGTTGTATGGTTTTCTTTTTACAATTTGTCTTGGACTTGGTTTGTTTGTTTTCTTCTTTTTGTGTGTGTGTGGGTTGTTGTTGCTGTTTGGTTTTGTTTTTGCTACTTGTCTTGGGTTTTTTTTGTCTGTTTGTTTTATTTTCCTTTTTTTTTTCCTCTGGTTATGCTACGTAGTTTGCAGGCTCTTGGTTCCCTGGACAGGGGTTGGACCTGGGCTTCCAGGGTTGGAGCACCAAATCCAGGATGCTGGACCGCTAGAGAATTCCCGAGCCCAGGGAATATTAATCGGTGTGCACTCTCCTGGAGGTATCCATCTCCACACCAAGACCTGACTCCACCCAACTGCCTGCAGGCTCCAGTGCTGGAAACCTCATGCCAAACAAAAGAAAGGAAGACACCTCACCCATCAGCAGACAGGATGCCTAAAGTCATACTATGCTCACAGACACCTCAAAACACACCACCTGATGTGGCCCTGCCCATCAGAGGGAAAAGCCTCAGCTCCACCCACCAGAGCACAGGCACCAGTCTCTCCCACCAGGAAGCCTACACAAGCCCCTGGACCAAACTCACTCACCAGGGGGAAGACAACAGAAACAATGGGAACTATGACACTGCAGCCTGAGGAAAGGAGACCACAAACACAGTAAATTCAACAAAACGAGACAACAGAGCAATATGTTGAAGATGAAGGAGCAAGGTAAAACCCCACAAAACCAAATAAATGAAGAGGAAATAGGCAATCTACCTGAAAAAGAATTCAGAGTATTGATAGTAAAGATGATCCAAGATCTCAGAAATAGAATGGAGGCACAGATTGAGAAGATACAAGAAATGTTTAACAAGGACCTAGAAGAACTAAAGAACAAACAACCAGTGATGAACAACACAATAACTGAAATGAAAAATACACTAGAAGGAATCAATACCAGAATAACTGAGGCAGAAGAATGGTTAAGTGAGCTGGAAGACAAAATGGTGGAAATAACTGCCAGGGAGCAACATAAAGAAAAAAGAATGAAAAGAATTGAGGAAAGTCTCAGAGACCACTGGGACAACATTAAACACACCAACATTCGAATTATAGGGGTCCCAGAAAAAGAAGAGAAAGAGAAAGGGTCTGAGAAAATATTTGAAGAGATTATAGTTGAAAACTTCTCTAACATGGGAAAGGAAATAGCCACCGAAGTCCAGGAAGTGCAGAGAGTCCCATACAGGATAAACCCAAGGAGAAACATGCCCAGACACATATTAATCAAACTAACAAAAACTATATACAAAGAAAAAATTTTAAAAGCATCAGGGAAAAGCAACAAATAACATAAAAGGGAATCCCTGTAAGGTTATCAGCTGATGTTTCAACAGAACCTCTGCAGGCCAGAGGGGAGTGTCAGGATATATTTAAAGTGATGAAAGCGAAAAACCTACAACCAAGATTACCCAGCAAGGATCTCATTCAGATTTGATGGAGAAATCAAAAGTTTTACACACAAGCAAAAGTTAAGAGAATTCAAAACCACCAAGCCAGCTTTAAAACAAATGCTAAAGGAACTTCTCTAGGTGGGGAACACAAGAGAAGAAAAAGACCTACAAAAACAAACCCAAAACAATTAAGGAAATGGTAATAGGAACATACATATCGATAATTACCTTAAATGTAAATGGATTAAATGCTCCAACCAAAAGACACAGACTGGCTGAATGGATACAAAAAGACCCATATATATGCTGTCTACAAGAGACCCACTTCAGACCTAGGGACACATACAGATTAAAAGTGAGGGGATGGAAAAAGATATTCCATGAAAATGGAAATCAAAAGAAAGCTGGGGTAGCAATACTCATATCAGACAAAATAGAGTTTAAAATAAAGACTTTTACAAGAGACAAAGAAGGACACTACATAATGATCAAGGGATCAATCCAAGAAGAAGATATAACAATTGTAAATACTTATGCACCCAACATAGGAGCACCTCAATATGTAAGGCAAATGCTAACAGCCATAAAAGGGGAAATCGACAGTAACACAATAATAGTGGGGTGCTTTAACACACCACTTACAACAATGGACAGATCATCCCGACAGAAAATTAATAAGGAAATGTAAGCCTTAAATGAGACATTAGACCAGATAGACTTAATTGATATTTTTAAGACATTCCATATGAAAGCAGCAAAACAAAATTTCTTCTCAGAATATTCTCCAGGAATATTCTCCAGGATAGATCACATCTTGGGTCACAAATCAAGCCTCAGTAAATTTAAGAAAATTGAAATTGTATCAAGCATCTTTTCTGACCAAAGTGCTATGAGATTAGAAATCAATTAAAGGAAAAATACTGTAAAAAATGCAAACACATGGAGGCTAAACACTATGCTACTAAATAACCAAGAGATCACTGGAGAAATCAAAGAGGACATCAAAAAATACATACAAACAAATGACAATGAAAACACAACAACCGAAAACTTATGGAAGGCAGCAAAAGCAGTTCTAAGAGTCAAGTTTATAGCAATACAATCCTACTTCAAGAAACAAGAAAAATCCAAATACACAACCTAAACTTACACCTAAAGCAATTAGAGAAAGAATAACAAAAACAAAAACCCCAAAGTCAGTAGAAGGAAAGAAATCATAAAGATCAGAGCAGAAATAAATGAAATAGAAAGGAAGAAAAAAATAGCAAAGATCAATGAAATTAAAAGCTGTTTCTGGTTCTGTGAGAAGATAAACAAAATCGATAAATCTTTAGCAGGACTCATCAAGAGAAAGAGGGAGAGGACTCAAATCAATAAAATTAGAAATGAAAAAGGACAGATTACAACTGATACTGCAGAAATACAAAGGATCATGAGAGACTACTACAAGAAACTGTATGCCAATAAAATGGCAACCTGGAAGAAATGGACAAATTCTTAGAAAAGTACAACCTTCCAAGACTGAACCAGGAAGAAATAGAAAATATGAACAGACCAATCACAAGTAATAAAATTGAACTATGATTAAAAATCTTCCAACAAACAGAAGTCCAGGACCAGACGACTTCACAGGTGAATTTTATCAAACATTTAGAGAAGAGCGAACACCTATCCTTCTCAAACTCTTCCAAAATATTTCAGAGGGAGGAACATTCCCAAGCTCATTCTATGAGGTCGCCATCACCCTGATACCAAAACCAGACAAAGACATCACAGAAAAAGAAAATTACAGGTCAATTATCATGGATGAACATAGATGCAAAATCCTCAACAAAATATTAGCAAACTGAAACCAACAACACATTAAAAGGATCATACACCATGATCTAGTGGGATTTATCCCAGTGATGCAAGGATTCTTCAATATATGCAAATCAAAATGTGATACACCATATTAACAAATTGAAGAATAAAAACAATATGATCATCTGAATAGATGTAGAGAAATCTTGACAAAATTTAACACCCATTTATGATAAAAACTCTCCAGAAAGTGGGCATAGAAGGAGCTTACCTCAACATAATAAAGGCCATATATGACAAACACACAGCCAACATCGTTCTCAATGGTGAAAAACTGAAACCATTTCCTCTAAGATCAGGGCCAAGACAAGGTTGCCCATTCTCACCACTATTATTCAACATAGTTTTCGAAGTTTTAGCCATGGCAATCAGAGAAGAAAAAGAAATAAAAGGAATCCAGACCAGAAAAGAAGGAAAACTGTCACTGTTTGCAGATGACATGATACTATAAATAGAGAATACTAAAGATGCCACCAGAAAACTACTAGAACTAATCAATGAATTGGGTAAGGTTGCAGGATACAAAATTAATGCACAGAAATCTCTTGCATTCCTATACACTAACTATGCAAGATCAGAAAGAGAAATGAAGGAAATAATCCCATTTACCATCACATTCAAAGGAATAAAAAACCTAGGAATAAACATACTTAAGGAGGCAAAAGACCTATATGCTGAAAACTATAAGACACTGATGAAAGAAATCAAGGATGACACAAACAGATGGAGGGAGATACCATGTTCTTGGATTGGAAGAATCAATATTGTGCCCTATCAAATTACCAATGACATTTTTCACAGAACCAGAACAAAAAATTTTACAATTTGTATGGAAACACAAAAGACTCTGAATGGCCAACGCAGCCTTGAGAAAGAAAAATGAAGCTGGAGGAATCAGGCTCCCAGAGTTCAGACTATACTACAAAGCTACAGTAATCAAGACAGTATGGTACTGGCACAAAAACAGAAATATAGATCAAGGGATCATTATGGAAAGACCAGAGATAAACCCACACACCTATGGTCACCTAATGTATGACAAAGGAGGCAAGAATATACAATGGAGAAAAGACAGTCTCTTCAATAAGTGGTGATGGGAAAAATGGATAACTACATGTAAAAGAATGGAATTAGAACACTCCTTAACACCATACACAAAAATAAACTCAAAATGGATTGAAGACCTAAACGTAAGGCCAGACGCTATGAAACTCTGAGAGGAAAACATAGGAAGAACACTCTTTGACATAAATTGCAGCAAGATCGTTTTTGACCCACCTCCTAGAGTAATGAAAACAAAAATAACAAATGGGTCCTAATGAAACTTAAAAGCTTTTGCACAGTCAAGGAAACCATAAATAAGACGAAAAGACAACCCTCAGATTGGGAGTAAATATTTGCAAATGAAGCAACTGACAAAGGATTAATCTCCAAAATATACAAACAACCCATGCAGCTCAATATCAAAAAAATAAACAACACAATGCAAAAATGGGTGAAGACCTAAATAGACATTTCTCCAAAGAAGACATACAGATGGCCAACAAACACATGAAAAGATGCTCAAAATCACTAATTATTAGAGAAATGCAAATCAAAACTACAATGAGGTATCACCCCACACCAGTCAGAATGGCCATCATTAAAAAATCTGCAAACAATAAATGCTGGAGAGGGTGTGGAGAAAAGCAAACCGTCTTACACTGTTGGTGGGAATGTAAATTGACAAAGCCACTATAGAGAACAGTATGGATATTCTTTAAAAACTAAAAATAGAACTACTATATGATCCAGCAATCCCCCTACTGGGCATATACCCAGAGAAAACCATAATTCAAAAAGACATATGCACCCAAATGTTCATTGCAGCACTATTTACAACAGCCAAGACATGGAAGCAACCCAAATGTCCATCAACAGAGGAACAGCTAAAGAAGATGTGGTACATATATAGAATGGAATATAACTCAGTCATAAAAAGGAACGAAATTGTGTTATTTCCAGAGACCTGGGTGGACCTAGAGACTGTCATTCAGAGTGAGGTCAGAAAGAGAAAAGCAAATATAGTATATTCACACATATATGTGGAATCTAGAAAAATGGTTTAGATGATCTTATTTGCAAAGCAGAAATAGAGACACAGTTGTAGAGAACGAGTGTATGGATACCAAGAGGGAAGTGGGTGGTGGGATGAATTGGCACATGGGAACTGACATATATACCCCACTATGTATAAAATAGGTAACTAATGAGAACCTACTGTATAGCACAGGGAACTCTACTAAGTGCCTTGTGGTGACCTAAATGGCAAGGAAATCCAAAAATGAGGAGATATGTGTATACATATGGCTGATTCAATTTGCTGTACAGTAGAAACTGACACAGCAGTGTAAAGCAACTATAATCCAATAAAAATAAAACAAAATAAAATAATGAAAAGGAGGCATACTACTGATGCAGAATCAAAAGGAGATGTAGAAACTAGCACTAGAACCAGAATAGTAAAGAAAAAGGAGCCTGGCTGAAAGTATGTTGGAAATTTCATGATGAACAGCAATTGCAATTTGTTGGAGCAGAGCAAAAGGAAAAAAGCTATTTGTTTGTTGTGTAAAAAATGGACAATATTAAGAGACATTTTTATCAAAGACATAGTGAATTTGGTAACTTGCTTCTCAACAGTCAAAAAGAATTGATGACATTAGTCACCTGTAATCAAAACTAAATGTACAACAAAACATTTTGAAGTGATTTTAAACAGAATCTGAGATGATTCTGTATCTTTATGATACTCATGTTCAGTCTTCTAAAACAGATTCCTGAAAAGTGTCATGTATACCATTGTTAAATCATTCAGTAAATATTTGCAAATGCTATGGATCAATGCCAGACAATGGAACTCTTAAAAGAAATAGAACACAATACATTTAATATCTGTGTTCTTTGCCTGTACTTGTTGGTTAAGTCATGGAAGAAATATACAGAGAGTTATTGTATTGTTAAGTCCAATTCAAGATTTCATTAAAACAAAAAAATGCTTTCCAAATATTCAATAATTAAAGACAAAAAAATACTTAAAGACAAAAAAAATGGCAGAGTAATTTATATTTTCTCATTGATATCAGACTACATGTAAATGAGCTTAATTTGAAGCTCCTAAAAAAAAAAAGGAAATGCTAGCTAACTTAGCTAAATAGGCGCAAAATTTTGTGTTAAAATTGAAACTTTTCAGAGTACAATACAATGAAATTAATTTTACACATTTTCTAACATAAATCAATTTTAAGAAAAATTTGAAGAATGGTTTGCTGATATTGATACATTTATAGTTGCTTATAAATTTATGTAATACCTTTTGAATTTAATGTTAAAAATATGACTTAAGTATCAGTAAACTTATTTAACTTGGACAGAGATAGTTTTGAAACTGACGCTATTGCTTCAAAGTCAAATCAAATCTTCTAAAAAAAGAAGAACCAGTTGTGTTAATGTACATGCATATATTAAAAGAAAATAATTTTTTGGTACGTGATTAATTTATTGGGACTTTTAGGTATGTTTGGAATTATTAGGGTATGTGATTCTGCTTTTTCGATTGCAAATTTTATGAAATCTAATAGAGATCAAGCATTTCTAATAAAAATTTGGCATCCAAATTGAGACATACTCTAAGTATAAAATACATAGTGGATTTATAAAATTTAGCATGAAAAATGTAAACTATCTCATTCATAATATGCTATATTGATTACAATTCAAGATGATAACATCGTGAGTATTTTCAGTCAAATATAAAATATACTAAAATTAATTTCATCTGCTTAAATATGACCACTAGAAAATTTTAAATTACATACATGTCTCAAATATCATTTCTACTGAGCACTTGTATATATCCAGAAACGGAATTCCTGAGTTATAAAATATTTTATGGTTCTACACTTGAAAATAATGCCAAATTGTTTTCCAAAGTCTCTGGATTATCAGCATCAACATCACCAGAGAACATGTTAAAATGCAAATTCCCAGGCTGAATCAGAAACTCTGGAGGTGTGGCCCAGCAATCTGTATTTCCAAGTGACACAAACTCAAGTTTGAGAAATCACTGGCCTAGTACTTAGAACAGACTTTAAAATACTCTGTACTTAGAAGAAATATGCCATTATGGAAAGGGAAGTCCTATCTTTGTTATGGTCATATTTTTGAATGTTTGCAACATCTACAAATCGTGGAGACAAAAATAGGCTTCTATAGCCTCCTGGTATTGAGAGCCATGCCTCTGGTGAAAGTGACTGAAAGCCACCTTTAAACAACCTAGTCACCCTAGTGCAGAAGAAAGGACTCAGGCTTCAGAACCCGAATACCAGCACCAGCACTTCTTAGCTGTGAACTCTTAAAAGGTCTTTTACCTCCTGGAGCTTTGGTATTCTCCATCATAAAGTGGGAATTATAGCACATACCTCAAAATATGGTTGTGAGGATTAACAAGGCTCACACAAAGTGCTAGACACAGAAAAGGGACACCATAAATAGTAGCCTTATAAAACTAAAGCTCTGATCAGGAGCATGTGGCCAGTGAATAAGAGCCATTATCCTAGGCTTCTTTGGAAATGACCCTTTGTGAAGTACATTCCCTAGTAAAGCAACTATATTTTCCATACCTGGAAAACAAAATGGAAGCAACTGTGAGCCCCAGTTTGGGCAGATCTCAGAAAGGGCCTTAAAACTCTATGTTTAGGAATTTTGTATTATAATCTAACTCTACCCTGACCAACAGGTTGGCCGATAGCCACTTGGCTATATAAATTAACTGGAACTTCTACTTCTGATCAAGATGGAGTAATGGGGCCCAGATTTACCCTTCTGCCTAAAACAACTAAAAAATAGACGAGATGTATGAGAATGGCACTCAAGGCATTCACTGGACATAGGCAATAAAGAACAGTGACCCCTGAGGGATGGGAAACAAGCAAGGTAAGCCGTATCCACTTACTGCCTGCAGAGAGATTTTAGGCTGTGCCCGGGAAAGAGTTCTAGAGAGGAGAGAGCTACACAGAGAGGATTCTGGAGAGGTGTAGAGGCTTTCCGTCAAGTGCTCAGCAGAGTGCTGATTGTCACGTAGACATGAGGAAACAGGCTGGGGAAAGAACCACGAAAAAGAGACAATAATCCTTAGAGATCACACAGAGATGGGAATGGTGCCTGTTTCCATCTGCCAGAGAGGAAAATCTCATCATTCAGGAGCATTGGTTAGAGTACAAAGATGGGTCTTACTTCAATAAAAGGGGAAAAATACCCTTAGATTAAATACAACTCTGGTCCTGCACAACAATGCTTAAAAGAATCAAATTGTTTGTTTCCAAGTAATTTAGGCACATACCAGGACAAAGATCAGGAATATTTATAGGAATACAAAAATATCCAACACCCAAGAACTTAAAATTCACAATACCTGACATATAATAAAAAATTACCAGGCATGCAAAGAAGCAGAAAAATATGACCCATAATGAAGAGAAAAGCCAATCAACTGAAACTAACTGAGAAATGATAGAATTAGTAGACAAGGATATTGAAACAATTATTATGACTATATTTCATATGTTCAGAAGCTAGAGGGAAGAACATGTTAAGTGAAGACATGGAAGATATTAAAAAAAGACCAAGTTGAACTTCTAGAGATGAAAACTACATCATCTGAAATGAAAAATGCATTGGGTGGGATTAACAAGAGATTATACATTTCAGAAGAAAAGATTAGTGAACTTGAAGGGGAGGCAGTAGAAACTATCCAAAATGAAACACAGAAAAAAGACTGGAAAAAAATTAACAGGGCATCAGTGAATTGTGGGGCAATATCAAGTGATTAAATAAACCTATAACTGGAGTCCCCAAAGAAGTGGAGGGGGGACTAAAAAAAATTGAAAAATAATGGTTGAAAACTTCCAAACTTGATGAAAACTAAGTCCACAAATCCAAAACACAAAACAAACTTCAAACACAAGAAAGATGAAGAAAACTACATGGAGTCTCATAATCAAATTGCCCAAAAATAAACGATAAAGAGAAAATTTTAAAAGCAGACAGAAAAGACACATTTATACAGAAGAACAAAGATAAGGAAAAGAGTAAATGATTTCTCTTAACATCAGGAACAAAATTAGGATGTCTAATCTCACCACTTCTATTCAGCCTTTTAAATTTCTTACAAAGTTTAACATACACCTACCACACAGCCCAGCCACTTCATTCCCAGAGATTTATCCAAGAGAAATGCGTATGTCCACACATAGACCTGTACACAAGTGACCAAAGTGGCTTTAATTGTAATCCTTAAAAAAATGGAAACGACCCAAATGTCCATCAACAAGTGGGTGGATAAACAGTGAACAAAGTATTGTATATCCATACAATAAAATACTACTCAGTAATAAAAAGGAACAAACTATTGATACACACTCTAACATGAATAAATCCCAAATTAATTATTCTGGGTGAAAGAAATCAGACCCATTCCCTCCCCCCAAAAAAGTACATTATGAAAAATTAAACTTATATAAAAATCTAGAAAAAGTAAACTAATCTACAGTGATAGCTTATCAGTGGTTGCCTGGGGATATGAGGGAAGGGAAGGGCAGGAAGGAGAAATTACAAAGGTTTATGAGGAACCTTTGTGGGTGAAAGATATGTTTATCCTAATTTTGGTAATGGTTTCATGGCTGTATACAAATGTCAAAACTTATCAAATTTTATACTTTAAACACATGCAGTTTCTTATATGTCAGTTATATTTCAATGAAGCTGTTAACTTTTAAAGTTGATTTAAACTGAGTAAAATTAAAAGTTCAGTTCATCAGTTACACTAGTCACATTTCAAGTTTTGAATTGCCACGTGCAGGTCATGGCTATCATTGTGGACAGTACAAGTGTAGGACATTTTCATCACTGCTCAGA
The DNA here is from genome assembly GCF_964341445.2 of Mesoplodon mirus. Taxonomy (NCBI): domain Eukaryota; kingdom Metazoa; phylum Chordata; class Mammalia; order Artiodactyla; family Ziphiidae; genus Mesoplodon; species Mesoplodon mirus. The sequence continues at coordinate 77,592,941 of NC_138978.1, read as the reverse complement.
GCAGCTGATCTAACTAACACATTAAAAGAGCACCTGTTTCTTTCATTCCTCCTCCATCTACCTACCCCGAACTTCAAAACTGGGAATAAGCATGGCAGCATGGCACTGATATATAAATTACGGGAGAAGTTTTAAAAGCAGATTTTATTAAGTTTAATGTAAGTTTAATGTAAAATACACCTTCTATTCATAAACATATATAGCACACTATTTCCTCACCTAGGTATCACAGCTCCTATGGATTACATTTAATTAGTTTCTTCCAAAGCTCAAGTTGAAGGCAATTTTAAACTAACTGACATGGGAAAAATGAAACAGACAGCACTGTCTCGGAACATACTTTTTCCTTGTAAGCAAAGTGGTTATAGCTAAAACATAACTCCTAAAAGAGAATATACATTTTTTTCATATACTTACAGATATTTTGTGAGTTAGTCTGAAATACGTAGCGTGTTTCAGAATACGCTACATAATGCAACTAAATTTTCTTATTTAAAAGAATCAAGCATATAACTCACAATAAATATAAACACAAGTTTCAACTGTAAGAACAGATGTAAAAAGAGAAGACTATGGTATACATGGAAATGTTTCACATTCAAGTTCATAAAATTAGGACAGAGAAGTAGTTAAACTTAGTATTCTTACGGACGCTTTTTTCCTTCTCTCTCTATAGCTTTCAGTTTTAAGAGGGGTGATTTTATTTAAAAAGACTCAAACTCTCTTTTCTGTTTCCTCCTACCACCCCACCACCCATCCGTGTAGACTGTGGACTTGGGAGGCAGAGTCTATGTTTGCTCTGTGTTTTTGTTTCAGTATACAGCACTCAGGGCTGGAATCTTCAACCCGCCTTGTTCCAAAGGCTGATACACTAAACCTTGATGCACAGTTTGATGTCTGAGCCATCTCTGTCTTAGAAATGGATACAGAAAAAGGCAATTGGGGCTGGGGGGAGAGGGGAGGCTGGTGGCCAGTGTAGACCAATCAACCAAGACAACCCCCAAACAGTGTATTGTAGTCGATAAGCAAGAAGTATAAAAATAGAACCCAAGTCCCTCTGTTGTTTGTAGAAGCAGAACTCACAAGCCAGTTTCACTTACTTTTTTACACCGACAGAGCCATTTTCCTTGTTTTCCATGTCAACAGATAGCATGGGGAGGCTGCAGGGTTCCTTTACTTCAGCAACTAATCAATAAGGGAGAAAAGCTTGTGTTTAATTTTTAGAAAGTGAGAGAAGAATATATATTCTGAATCGGAAACATAATGGCCCCTTTTACAGCCTCACACCAGTTCACGTATGTTTGCTTACATCTCTAGTTCCCTCAGCGACTGGAGAGACGTGATTAAACCTAAAGAACTGGAGGAGACGTATTGGGGTGCTTTCCTCTGTACTGGCACTCCCTGCCTTGACAATAAGCATTTGCAAATGAAATTGAATCCTCGTTCAAAACAAGTGCTGTGTGAACTGGCACAGCTTCCTCCGGGTGCCAAGCTCTCACTTAAGACATTGCAACTTACAAATGAGTCAAAGTCGAGAAAAACAATCCCCCTTTTCTTCCCCTTCCCACCACAGGCTATGATTTCTTCTTTTCTTACTGTATTTGTTTTTCTGTCCACTCCCACTGCTCCTCTATTTTTTCATTGTGATGCAAAAGAGCACTTAAAGCTTTCGTCAGCAAGTATTCCCCTACCTCACGTATTCTCAATGAAAACCTCAAAAACCTTTCTGTGAGATGGCCACACTGTGGTAAATCTGGAAGCTCACAAAAATGTCAGATAGCCTTTAGCACAGAAAGGTGGTGCTGGGGTGTGTGTGTGTGTGTGTGTGTGTGTCTGTGTGTGTGTGTGTGTAAGAGAGGGTAGGCAACTCGTTAGATTTATATAAAAATCATCAAAAATTCAAGGAGATATAGTAGCATCCATCACTTTGTCTTTTTGTTTAGTAGGAAGAGGACTGAAAAAATAAAATCCCTCCACAATTAATATGCAATTAGCAGGATGAAAAATCTATGAACAAAACTGCTGGAAAAAAAAAAAACTAGTTCTGAAACGTGCTTGTTCTTCTGCAGCTGAAGCCATAAATTAAATACATTTCCTCTCAAATCACTTTATACTTCGGCACTCCTTCCCCTAGGGATTACTCTGACATGACAAGTGCAACATTCATTTAGTATAGTCACAAGATTTTATCACTGTTAGAGAAGTAGATGATTAACAAATAATACTGTTAAGTGTGGGATTATCTTCACTGCTGATACATACACGCGCGCACGCACACACACACACACACACACACAAACTTCCAGTCGCTAAACCACTTAGATCATCCATAGAGAAATCCAACATTTAAGATACATATAGGTATTAACATACATCCACACACCGTTACAGAGTAGACAGAAGATAGTGCAGCTTGCTCCATGCCAAAAGAATGATTTCACTTCAGTTGGAAACTGTTACACATTCACCATTTTCTAAGCATCTCAGAAACAAAACAAAACAAAACACTCACAATGATACTCTGCAACACCACACTACATTGTCTTATTATTATTTTCTTTTTTTGTGGAAGAGTAAAAAGAAAACCTACCTAGAAGCAACTAAAACATGTCATTTTTTATAGGCTTATCAAGAACAGCCAAAGAAACCCCAATGTTTTCTTTCACAAAGTAGGCTGGCAAAGGAATTCAATAAGGAGGTACAATTTGACACAGTGAAATAAAACCAGGCTGGCTCTCAGCCAACATGACGTTAGGAATCACACACAAGCTGCACCAACTGCCTTCTGGTTCATGGCTGACTTTTTAAAGCTACAGTGTGCCTGTTCACTTTTGCTAACTACCTTCAGCACAATTAGTGGAAGTGAATGAATCATGAGTCTCCAAACTGCAGAATTCTCCCTGCACCTGTCTCGTTCAAAGAAAAACAAGCTATATCAAGAGCCTCTTATTTTCTCCCTCCCCTTCATTGTTTCTGCATCATATGTCTTTGCTGCTGTTCTGAGCGTGAATGCCATGTGTCAAACTATTTCTTTTTCTTTCCTGTAGGAGAAAAGAGAAAATAAGAGAAAGCCTGGTGCTTAGGCGCTATACCCAGTGAACACCCAGAAGCTGCAGTCCTGTTACCCTTTCTTCCTAGTTGAGACTTGCCAACAAAGTTTCCAGGGCTGGCTTTTAAGTAATCTCTTTGTGAGAATAAGGAAAGCAGTGCCCAGATGAAAATCTTTTTATTTCATTATGCAGGAAGTAACATATTTCAGAGAGGATGCAAAGTAGATGACCAGATCTCCTGAGAATGCCCACATTCTTTAATTTTGGCATTCATCCTACCAGATGAAGTCAGCAAAAAATTCAAAATAAAACAAACCTTATTCTACAAAACAAAAACAATTAGTCTGGGAGGTTTCATTTTAACTGTTTATCCCAGTTGCGTAAAAAGCATAATTCAACAGATTCAACACTTATTTTCTATGAGCACCTGGTATTATATTAGTTACATATGAAAAGAAGAACTTGTGCCAGCCCCCAAATTCGTAGTATCTTCCACCACCATCCTAGGTCCCAGTTCTGGTAAGTGGGAGATGGAGTAGGGGCTGGGCATGATCTTTTGATTAAGTTACCCCAGTCAGCCTCACAGTTCTCTTGCTTGCTTGGCTGGGAACTAGTGCTCAAGGGAAACAGTCCCATTCCACAAATGTGCTGTACATACACTAGAAACATAAATGGTTGTCAGTGAAATAAACACCAATCAATATTTGCACACTTTTAGGTCAAGATGTCAACAAAACCTCTCAAGGTAGGGCAGAGAATTACAGGTTCTCAAGAAGGATCCTAGAAAAAGTCATCTGCTGCTGTAATAGGGTGTCGACTTCAGGCAGAATTGAGGAGAAAGCTGCTGGTCTCCCTTTTCTTTAGTACTTTTTAAGGGAACTAGAAGATCAGCAACTATGATCCAAATTTGCAACCTGAATTTCAAAGTCAATTTTTCCCCTTATTGCAGAAATTATATTAGAAATTTTCAACTTCTTGAAAGATCGTCACTGAGAAAAATTTCAAGGGCTCTCTCTGCCCGTCTTTGCCATTGCCCCCTTGAAAGAGCAAATAATAATAATTTAGTAAAGAATTCTAAATGTTCTTATATTTTTGAGTACCATTTTTTAAGCACGGCTCAAACAGGTGGGTTTTTTTTTGTTTTACCACCACTGATCAAAATGATGAACTCTTCTGGAGATAGAGCATTCTTTCACCAACAGATTCCATAATGCTTTTGGGTTTGATCTGAAATTTCTCAACTGTTTTCCAACTAAATTCAAATGGAAGGGCACTGGGCTGTGAGTCCTGAGGGCAAGGGATAGAGAACAGGGTGTCCTGACAGCACTGTCATGCCACTGCTCAGAAAAAAATCAGGTTCAGCACGCCACTCTTGAAAGGAAAGAGGCAAAGAAAATGTAGTTATGCTGACTCTTCCTTAGACACACTCACAGGAGAAAGGATTCTGTGAAGTTTCTCCAGGAATTTCTTCCTACATATAGAAAAGGACATCCCTTCCTGTCTTGCCTGCTGTGATCAAAAGTTTGCCTGTACACAAGGGTATGGGTTTCAGGAGGTGTTGTGAAAAACCAATCCCATTTTATACAAAATGAGCCACAATTTCTGACAACAGGAGGTTTCACTCATCAGCTAGTTTCTAACTTTGGAATAAACTGACATTTGTGGGTATAAGTATATATACTAGTACTCAACCACTTCCTCTTCATTCCCTCTACCAAACTGTTTGATATTAACCCTCTTCTCTGCTAATAAAAATTATGTGTATTTGTGTGTAGAGTGGTGTCTGGTTGTGTGTGGTGCATAGCATAAAGGCAGTGTGTGTGATGAGTGTATGTGTACGCTGTGTAATATGTGCGTGTTTGTGGTGTGTGTAGTGTGTGGTACTTGTGTGTTGGCAGAATGTGTAGTGTGCACAGTGTTTGTGTGTATGTGTGTCTGTAGTGTGTAAGCGTAGAGTGAGAGATACACATGCAAACCGACAAGACCTTCTGATCCAGGATATCATGGGACGTGCTAAAATAACTTCGGAGATCCTCCTGCTAGGATTCTGGAGCAGAACTTTCGGGGACACTTGGGAATGGTCTCAGGTAGCAGGGGAGATGGGTCAGAAAGGACGGGAAACTGGCGCCTCGATCTGCTGCTTTTATTGATCCGCACTCATCCCCCAGAGACCCAGTGCCCTCCCCCAGGAACCTCCCGCCGGCCTTGTCTCCAGGAGTGGGCCCACAGGCGCATCCAGCCCGCGTCCCAGAGCGCAGACCTGGGTGCACAGGGCTGCAGAAGTAATCTCGAGAAGCCGCCCGAGGGCACGGCCGAGCTCAACGGGTCCCCAAGGGCATCTCAAGGAAAACTAAGGAGGGCCTGGTGAGGGGGCGGTGGGGGCAGAACAGAGGGCAGCAGAGGAGATGCCAGAGAGCCTCTTGGACCAGCCGGTCCCGTCCGATAGCCAAACGACTCGCTTGTGGCACTGGTGATAGAGGGGAAAGTTTCTGGCTAAGACTTTCAAGAAGAAACCGTTCGTCCTTGAGACTGGGGACTCCCCGGGGGAGTTCGTCTTTGGAAAGGGAGTGGGGGGGTGTGGCGCTCGCTGTGCGTCCAGCCGAGCCGTGCCACCTCCCGGTCCCAGCCTGCGAGCTCTGCCCCGCAGCCCGCGGTGAGCCGCAGCTCTCCGCGGAGCCGGGCACGCTTCTGCCCCCAGTTCCACTCCAGGGTGACAGATTCCACGCTCGGGGGTGCAAGAAGCTGCAGGAGCACCGGACACACAGTAGAGACGAGGGAGGGCAGGGCGGTTTTTATTGTGGCTTTCTTCGTTTCCTTCCATCCTGGAGAGGGGGGAAGACGGGCGAGTTCCCAGCGCGCTCGCAGCACGAGCGGATCACTTACCTCCCCGCATGGCCGGCGCCGGGAGGCTTTACCCCGCACAGAGCTCGCCGGCCGCCACGCGCCCAGCCCCAATGCAGCCGGCCGGGCGCGCTGGGCACGCCGGGACTTGTAGTCTCCGCGGGCGGGGTAGGGGTCCAAGGGCTGAGGCGGCTCGGAAGCCGAGAGGCCCGGAAGGGAAGGGACGAGGCCGGGGCGTTGAGAAGGTAAGGGAGGACATTTGCAAGAACTTAAAACCTCCTGGAAGCTGGAGGTGGGAAACATTCCAAGAGAGACTTTTAAATTGGGGGTCTTCAGGCTAATACCATTTTTTCTTCCCGTCTGACTCGCATGTGGCAACTCTGATGAAGTTATTAGCTGGGTTTTGGCAGTTATGACAAGTAGAGATTTGCCGGGCCAAGCCCATATTGTTTAGGGCCTTACGCTGCCTTCACCCCGAACACACACGTGGCATTCTCTGCTTGGAACACCTATTCTGTGGCTCACTCAGTTGAAGCCCTGGGCATGCAAAGGGAGAGTGAATAATTGCACCTTACGTTTGTAGAGCGCTCTGCAGTTTACAAAGCACTTTTTATGTACTTGGTTCATTATATTAGAACCACAGGATTTTAAAACCCAGGGATTTTACCAGAGTGATTTTGCTTGTCCCAGTGATTTCGGATGGGGAACTACTGGAATGTAGTTGGTAGGGCCAAAGACACTAGACATCTTGCAGTGCCCAGGGCAGTCCTGCCCAGCAAAGAATTGTCCCACATCCTGTGTGACTTGACTGTCCCACTGCTCATTCACGTGGATGAAAAACCTGTTTATATTTACCTGAGCCTAGAATCTATTTTATACATAAACATAAACTTTTTCACACAGTGAAATGGCAATGCCATTCCTGGAATTTGAGTCACCAATACAGTCCATTTTGTGCTGCCAGTTTCATGGTGACTCTACAGATTGGATGCAAGCGTCTGACTACTTCATTGTGTCTTTTAGTTTAGGGGTGCCTGAGCAGTTCCATGTTGAATCATATGTTTACTTTTTCCTTTATATTACAGTGAAGGCATTGCTTTGAATTTTTTAAAAATTACATGTGTAGGTACCTTATGACTTTCCCTTCAAAAAGGTAAAGAGTTTATTAACTCATATTTGTTGTTCAAAGGGGCATTAGTTTTGACAAGGCTGTGGACCATTTATTCAGTCAACAAATATCTTTTGAGTGCCTACTACGTACTAGGCACCATTCTAGATACTTGAGATACATCAATAAATAAAACAGAAAAAGTTTACTGCACTTATGGAGCTTGCATTCTAATGTGAGTGTGGGAGAGGCAGACAATAAATAGTAAATATAAACTAAATAAGTAAATTCTATATATTAGAAAGTGGCAAATGTTATGAAAAAATAAAGCAGATAAAAGAGATTGGGAATGCAGGAGAGTGCTAAATATAGTAAATTTTATTGAAAAGGTGACATTCAAGGAAAAGAACAGGAGTTGGTAAAAGAGTGGCCTTGTGGATTTCTGAGGGAAGAACATTCTAGGGAGAGAGAAGAGTTAGGCATAGGCCACAAGGTGAGTATGTGCTTGGAGTTTTCAAGGAACAGCAAGGATGCCAGTGTGGCTGGTTTAGAGAGAGTTGGGGGTGAGAAGCAGGATGACTGAGGATGACCGCTGGGTTGGGACAGGGGATGTAGGGCTTGGAGAACATTAAAACAACTTTGCCTTTCATGATGAATTAAATGGGAAGCTACTGGAGAGTTTTGAGCAGAGCAATAACATTCAGGCATATTTTTGGAGGATTATTCTGGCTGATCTCTCTGGGATAGATCACAGATAGCAGTGGTGGAAGCCAAATAGGCCAGAAGCTATTGCAGTAATAGAGGTAAGAAATAATAGTGGGTTGAACCAGAGGGGTAGTGATGAAAAGTGATGTGGGAGAGGACTCATGAATTCCAGAGGGCACTGTGGGAGAGTTTCAGGGATTGGGGAAGCTGGAAGATGGAGACAGATTAGGGGATGTTCGGAGGCTTGTGGTAATGAGACTTCAGGTGGGACCTGGGAGTCTGGGACTTCTTGTGGTGATCGACATAGACAGGGATAAAGGGGATATTGTAATCAGTCCCAGAGGAGTCAAAAAATAAAATGGTAGGAAGGCTGTGAATATAGGGAGTAGGAATGAGTGTTTGGGCTCCCTGACTCTGTGGATGGAGGCGAAAAGGTCTGAGAATCAGGTGGATTCTTGATCCATTTTGGTGGAATGTTGAAGGCCTGTGGAGGGGAGGATTCAGCCCTGGTGCAGTGCTCATTCCTGGCTCCTGCCAGGAGAGACACTGACTTATTATATTCTTAGGGCATAGTCTCCTCCCCCTCTGCCCTTGATCTTTTTGATGGAGTTAACCCTTTTGATGGAGTTGAGGATTTGGGGGCAAGTTGGTAATTACTCTAAGCACAAAGCCTCTTAAACAATATTGATTCAGTAGAAATTGAATGTCTAGAAGAGGTGGATTTGTAATTGCAGAAATGGAGGATGCAGTAGAGAATTTTGGCAAAGGTGGCCAGGAGGAATCTGGGCTCTTAATGTGAAGGAATGCTCTAGGCTTGGGGACAGGAGACAACTGTTTGTAGGATGAAGTGAAGAAGCCATTAGAGGCAGGAACATGGAAGTTCAGAGCAGAGGGGATAATTGATGGACTGACATTCCAGAGAAGATGGAACTATGAGACGTTCATCCTTGGAAGGGAGGTGAGACAGTTCTTCCCATAAGAAAGGAAAGAAAGACAATGGAATTATTCAGGAGTATTCTAAAGAGGAGAAGGAACATTTTAAAAATTTATTTATTTATTATGAAATCAAACTATGTGGTAAAAATTAAAACATTCAGAAATTAATAATATAAAGTGAAAATTCTGAATAAATCCATTCCTAGAATAATTCCTATTAAATGTTTGATATATATTGTCTACATTTTTTCTTCTGTGCATATGATTTCACTTGTAAATGTTACATGGGTATATAAAGTATTTGTATTTTTTTCTTTTCTGCTATTGACAGTAATATGTGCTATGTGCTATATTTTATGTAAGTATTTTTGAGCATCTGTTATGTAGCATATATTACCATCAATCTTTTTGATCATGTTATTCACATCCTCAATATCCGTACATATTTTTTTCTTGATTTTTCAATAGTTTTTAAAAATTCACTGAAATCACCTAACGTTTTATTTTTTCTCTTATTTCTTGAAGTTTTGCTTTATGTACTTAAGGTTATAGTATTTGGTACATGAAGATTCATACTAGCAGTAACTATTGTGAGCTGTACCCTTTGCCATTTTAAAGTGACTCTCTTTGTCCCATTTAATCATTTTTTGGAATAGTTTATTTTATTCTACTTGAAATTATTTTAGTTAGGCATGTTTAATCTTATCTGTTATGTTTGGTTCCATTTTGAATCTTTATTGTTCCTTTGTTTTCTCTTTTGCTTTATGAACTGTGTTTTCTTTGTTTTGGTTTTGTTTTGGTTTTATTTTTATCTTCCTCTGTGTATTAGTTATCTATTGCTGTGTAACAAACTACCCCAAAACTTAGCAGCTTAAGACAACACATATTTTTTAGCTCATACTTTCTGTGGGTCAAGAATCTTGGCATGGCTTTAGCTGAGTCCCCTGCTTCAGGGTTTTCATTGCTCCAGTTTTCATAGATGTTGAACTGGGCTTCATTCTCAGCTGAAGGCTTGACTTGGGCTGGATCTGCTTTCAAGCTCACTCCTGTTGTTGTTGTCAGGATTTAGTTCCTCATGGGCTCCTGAGAGCCTCAGTTTCCTGCCCCTTGGACTTCTCCATAGGGCAATTCACAACATGGTAGCTGGCTTTATGAAAGAAGCTTGCAAGAAGAGTCAGAGAAAGATTGTAAGCAAGACAGAAGTCACAGTCTTTAATAGCCTAATTTCAGAAGCACTTCTGAATGAATTCATCATTTTGTCACATTTTCTTTGTTACAGGCATGTCATTATGTTCAGCCTACACATAAGGGCATGGATACCAGGAGGTGGGGACCACTGGGAACCCCTTTAGAAGGTCACCTACGAGACTGGCAATTTGGAAGTTGTAAAGTGTATTAAATAGTATGCTTACATTTGTATTTCTCAATTTACCTTAGAAATGAAACGATGAAAGACAATGAAACTAATCTACTTAGACTGTCTTCTCTCCCCATTTTCTATTAGTTTGGAGAGCAAATATGATTCTTGTTTCAGTCTGTTATCATCGAAATATTATTCTTTACATTATGTAATTTTTCTGTTAGGCATTATAACAATTATATTTCATTTTTATGACATAGAATACTGGGTTATTTAAATATAATTTATGTATAAATAGATTCAAAGCTCATCGCCAAACTTTTTGTACCCCATGCCTTTCTCATTCATGAATTCATTATTGTTACTCATCTATTCATTGTCTTGAACTTTTTTCCTGATAAATTTTTCAGAAGTGCATAAATGTTATGTTTCTTGAGTTCTTGTATATTTGAGAATTTCTTTCTCTTACCATTCCACATGGAAGGTGGTTAGACCAGGTATAGAATTTTTTTCTGCTTCAATATTCATTAACCACTGTTACATTTTCTTCTAGCATCTAACATTGCTTGGAATATGTCTAATTTCTTTGTTTTTGAAGATGACCTTTCTCCCTCTGCCTAGATGACTGTAGGATTTTTTTTTTCAATCCTTGAAGTTCTAGAAAAAAGCTTTTATTAAATTTTCTTGGAATGTGATGAGCCCTTTCAAAGTGTAATTTTAAGATCCGTTTTATTTCAGAAAATTCTTCTATTATGTAAATTTTTACAGTTCCATTTACTCATTCACATCTTCAAAGACAACATGCATTCATATGTCAGTTCTCCATTGTCTGTTGTTCATATCTTTCATCTTCTCTGTGATCACCTGTATTCTATTCACCTATATTCATGTTCTGCTAAATTCTATGTGATTTTTTTTCAATAGCTTGCCCTCCATGTTCAATTTTCTTCAGTTTAAGTTCTACTCCTTGGTGCTTTTAGTGTGATTTTTCAGTGATTTGTCTTCTTTTCCTTGTTTATTTCCTCTGCTTTTTCAGATTTCTTTTACCTTTTATTGTTGCGTGGGTCCTGTGCTATTTTTATTTGGGCTTTTTTTTTTTTAATCTTTGAAGGAAGTCAGTGAGATCAAATTTGTTGCTCGAGAATAAAGTGAGTCATTTTCTTGCCTCCCTCTCCCTGTTTACTGTTTGAATCATCCACTTAAAATGTAAACTGGAATATAGAATGTTCCAGTTATAGATGGCTCATAATCTTCGATCAGTCATTCAGTGATGGATCAGCTGGAACAATAGGAAAATCTGCAGTGAATGACAAGGAGAGAGGAAGAAAGAAAGAGAGAGGCAGAGGGAGAGAAAGGGAGATTTATTTCTTTTCTACCTATTACGTACTTTTTTTAACAAAGTATTCAAGTTACTGGTAATAATATCAATACAAGAAGCAATTTTTAAAAATTATTTAACATCCAAGTGAAAATAAAATATCAACACCAGAGGAGAAATAAAAATACACGTATATAGCTGCAGCATCCTCAAAGTTATTAATATTAAGTTATGGCTGAAGTTTTAAGCTTCCTGAAGTTATTAGTATTAAGTGATGGCTGAAGTTTCAAGCTTCCTGGTAACTAAAGCAAGAAAAACATCCACATAATTATATATATGATTCCCACTGACTCTAGAAGAAAACCTACAAGTTAGTCAAAGGGAAAATTTTTGTGACACTGAGTTCTGAAAAAAAAAAAATCAAATGGGGCAGGGTTCTTAATGAATTTGATTAGTAAATACAATTGTGGCACTCTTTTAAGCTATTTCTTATAGCATTGCTTAATGAAAGTGAAAACCTGGCATCCAAAATAGTCCAGAGAAAGCAAATTCCTGTGGTTCTAAGACAGTGTGATTCAGGCCTCTTTGGAAGGTAAAATTTTTTCTTTGGAGGAATAAATACTGTTATCGGGCTGAATTGTGTCCCTGCAAAAGGTATGTTGAAGTCCTAACCTCCAGCACCTTAGAATGTGACATATTTGGACATAAAGTAATTGCAGGTGTAATTAGTTAAGATGAGGTCCTCCTGGAGTAGGAGGAGGGCCCTAGTCCTATAAGACTGGTGTCCTTGTAAGAAGAAGTAAGACATAGAGAGGGAGAGGCTATGTGAAGACACAGAGACACACAGAGGGAAGAGGGGGGTGAAGATGGGAGTTGTGCTGCCTCAAGCCAAGGAACATCTGAGGCTACAAGAAGCTGGAAGAGGCAAGAAAGGAACCTCCACCAGAGGGTACTTGACTCTGCCAACACTTGCTATATGAGAGAATACATTTCTCTTGTTTTAATAAAGTTTGTGGTACTTTATTATGTCAGCCTTAAGAAACTAATACAGATAAACGGCATTTCTTTCAACAATTTTTAAAATTTATTTAATTTATTTTATTGAAGTATAGTTGATTTACAATGTTGTGTCAATTTCTGCTGTACAGCAAAGTGATTCAGTTATACATAGATATAATCTTTTTCATACTCCTTTCCATTATGGTTTATTATAGGATATTGAATATAGTTCCCTGTGCTATAAATTAGGACCTTGTTGTTTATCCATCCTATATGTAATAGTTTGCATCTGCTAATCCCAACTCCCAATCCATCCCTCCCCACACTCCCACCCTTGGCAACCACAAATCTGTTCTTTATATCTGTGAATCTGTTTCTGTTTCATAGATAAGTTCATTCAAGAATGTTTTATAAATATTTATTCTCTCAATCAAGATTTGATATGTGATGTTGTATGGTCAGGCCGCCCTAGATGGCTGTTCTCCTGATCTCTGTACATCCCCTGCTCAACCTGTTCCTGCTTCACCTACACCCTACTCCCAAGACTGACCTTCCCTCTCAGTCATAGGGCCTAATCAGTAGATGCCTGTGTACTTGCCCCCGGCCCCAGCTGGCAATTGTTCTAATCTTTAGATCAGAACTATCTCCACTTTGATAGTCTATCAAAGGGGTGGTGAGGGGCGTGTTCCTCTGCTGGTTTCCCTGGTAACCAGTGAGCCAACCTGACGTCTGTTCCCCCTATAACTCATAACTTCCCTCCCCCTGCCACTTTAGACATGTATGATCCCCTATCCATAAAACCACTGATGTCTCTGACTCCAGGCTCTTTCTTTGGTCTTGAGGCTGGGCAAGTACAGGACTTGCAGGCCTGCGGGGTGCAGCACAACAGTTGGACAGTAGAAGGTTTGATAAGGGACTAATGTAGCTTTTATGTGCTGATAACTGAGGATGGATCCATATACTTTACACGAAAAACCTGTAAATACTAGTAAGCTAAACATTCCTTGTGAACATTGCCATACCTAAGATTCACACCTGTATTGCTGGCCATCACACCTGTAGGAAGTGCCAAGAGTATACTTGAGAACAAGTCCAGGAATTTTGTTTTTGTTTTTAACAGTGTGAGATCTGTTTTGCCACATGAAATGAATGAACATTGCTGATATCATTTAGTCTAGAAAGTTTACAAAAGAGGTGATACCTGTCTCTGACTGCAAGAATTGGACTGACCCATGATAACAAACCATAAATCAGTTAGAAAATGCAGGTTAATTTTAGTATAGTTGATAACCCAGGATTTATAACAATGAGTAGACAGCAGTTCTGCTGTCTGTTGAAACTACCCACAATCATGGAAACTCATCATTGGAATACAGGATACCTGCCCTCACATTCTCTATAGTGGGAAGGACATATATACATATTTTCCAAAAGTTGTCTTCCTTCCTTCCTCTCTTTATTTCTTCCCACCCAGAGATGTTTATTCCCAGGCAGATGGTATTAAGCAACAAAAGTTTGTACAATCTCATCTCCTTAACCAAAGGTCAAACTTTTGGACTTTCTCCAAAACACAGCAGTTGTCTAGAGATATGAAAAGGAGGAGGTAGGTCCCTGAGAGAAATAGTCATAGATCCCTGAATTAAAATCATGAAGTTTGCAGTAGAACTAGGGCTAACTGGAGACAGACTCAGCAACAGGAGAAAGACCTGAACAGCAGGCATAGGATGATATTGGTTTACCTACAATAATGGATGTTGTATAGTGAGAGCTGGGCCCATAGTGATAACTGAACCCAGAACCAGACATCTAGGGGCAGGGAAGGATCCAGTGGTAATGTAAGTTTGTTAAATCCTAAGGCATAAGCAATTAGAAATAATAAAAATATTAAGTTAAAATATATAGAGGACTTCTCTTACTCTGAAGCACTTAACGTGAGTAATCAAATATATCATCGTTTAAATGCATGGATAAATGTAAAAGTAAATGAGTGTGTTTAATATGGAAATGGCATTGCAGATAAGTGTAATTGGCATTGCGGCAATTGGTTACCCATGTGGGCGGAAAATATAATACACTTGGATCTTTGCCTTACATCATATCAAAAAACATCTACTTCAGGCAGATTAAAGACATCAATATGAAAGGAAAAACCTTAAAATTTTTGACCGAAAATATAGGAGACTTTATGCCAACAGGATAAGAAAGAATTTTCTTAAAAAAGACACAAAAATGTAATTTATAAAGAAAAATATTGAAGAAATTTTAGCACAATAAAATTAGAAACTTTAGTACATCAGAACATACCACAAATACTTGTAGCACATTTAACTGACAAAATAATAATATCCAGAAGAAGAAAGAATCTACAAATTTCAAGAAAAAAAGCTCACAACCAAATGGATAAACAGGCATTTCACAGAAGAGGAAACCCATATGGCCAAAAAAATATTGATATTCAATCTCAATATTAGGAAAATAGAAATTCAAATCCTGAGATGCAGTTTTACACCCAACAGATTGGCAAAATTTTAATAGTTTGAAGAGATGTGTTGTGAAGTGTGGGACAATCAGAACTCTTATTTTTCTGGAGTGTAAATTAGTGTGATTATTTTGGAAGATAATTTGACATTATCATGTAAAGTTGAAGATCCATATACTCTATTACTCAGCAATTCCACACCTAGGTTTATTCTGTGGTAGACAGAATAACACCCTCTACCCCAGGATATCTGTCCACATCCTAATCCCAAGAACCTGTGAATATGTTAGGTTACATGGCAAAGGAGAATTAAGTTTGCAGATACAATTAAGGTTGCCAAATCAGTTAATCTTAAAATAAGGAGATTATCCTAGATTATCCAGGTGGGCCCAATAATCACAAGGAACCTTAACAGTGGAAGATGGAGGCAGGAGAGTCAAAACTAGAGAGATGACGCCTAAGAAAGACTTGACCAGCCACTCTTGGCTTTGAAGATTGAAGGGGCTACAAGCCAAGAAATGTGGGCAGTCTCTAGAGGCTAGAAAAGTCTAGAGCCTCCAGAAAGGAATGCAGCTCTGCCAACACCTCGATTTTATCCCAGTGAGACCCATTTCAGATTCCTGACATCCAGATCATTAAGGTAATACATTTCTGTTGTTCTAAGCCACTGAACATCTAAATTTGAGGTAATTTGTTACAACAGCAGTAGGAAACTAATCCAAGACTAGCTTAGTCGTTCAGGCTGCTATAACAAAATACCATAAATTGGGTAGCTTATAAACAATGTACATTTATTTCTCGCAGTTCTGGAGACTGGAAGTCCAGGATCAATATGCTGGCAGAGTTGGTGTCTGGTAAGGGCTCATTCCTGGTTCTTTTCATTATGTCCTCACATGGCAGAGGGACAGGCCCTCTCTGAAACCTCCTTATAAGTACCCTAATCCCTTTCAAGAGGGTTCCACCCTCATGACCTAATCATCTCCCAAAGGTCCTACCTCTGAAATAGCATTACTTTGGGGGTTAGGACATATGAATTTGGGGGACCATAGCAGGCACATAGGGATTCTCAGTGCAATGCTCCAGAGTAGTAATTTCACTGGGTTTGTCATGATGCTTTGTAACATACATATTACATATATTATTTTGTAAGCACTGAATATTTCATATATTAAGAAATAGATGGGAGTAGAAAGAAAAAAAACAAACCCTAAGTATGACAATGTAGATTTGTCCTGTGGTGCTTGAAATAATTAACTGAGCTGTTTGAAGCATTACAATTTACTTGATGCTCGAGTGAGTATTAAATATGCTATTTTTACATAAAATGAGTAACTGGGAGTTACTGTCACGCATGTGGCTTAACTGACAGCTAATCTGTGTCCATAGGGTCAGAGCCAAGAAGTCAATGAAGGTGTCTCATGGAGAGTGACTTGGAGGCCAAAGAGCCTGCCTCATGTCACCTCCACCCCTAACTACTGGTCAACACTAACGAGTGCTTGCTCTGTCCAGTACTGTTCTAACCACATACAATCCTCACAGCTGCTGTTTGAGGCAGGTACTATTATTATTCCTGTTTTACAGATGGGCAGAACGAGATCCACAAATACCTTGCTCAAGATCTCACAGCTAGGAAGTGGCAGAGACTTGTTTCAAACACAGTTTGAGTCCAGAGCCTATACTCTTATCCACCACTCGATACTGCATCTCAATTGTTCCCCAAATTTATTGTCGATAAGATTTACACTGAGGCACTAAATTAAAATGCCAGTTCTTATGACATTGTAGCTCTGAAATAGGTGTCTCTAAATGAGCCCTGGATTTTACATTGTCAGCTGGCACTTAAGCATTTGCCACTAGTTTGACTTCTGTCCAATTTACCCCTTCCACAAATACGGTCATACTTCTATACTTAAAACTCTTCCATGTCTCTCCCCAGCATCAAGACTCAAGTTCAACCCTCTTAGCTTAGCACACGGCCCTTTGTGCTTTGGCCCCTGACCGTCCTCTTTGGGTCACAACCACCCCCTTAATCCTTTCTCTACTTCCATGGACCCTCTTCCAAAACTGTGCATAATGGCATTTCATGCCTCTGTGTCTTAGTACATGCTGCTTTCCCTGCCCAGAAACACTCTGCCTACCTCTTTACCTAGCTAACTCCTACCCATCCATCAAAATTCCAAAACTTCGCTTTACAGCTTTGCCCAGTATTGATTTAGAAGCCTCCCCTCTGCTCTCTGAAATATCATATAAATATATCATGGTGCAAAATAGCACTACATTGTCAACTTCAGTGTACTCAGATGTCTCCTCCTTTAACAGTCTGTAATAATAGTAATAAATGCCACTTATGGAGCAGTTGTAGGCAATTTACATATTATTTCTAATTCCCCATCCAACTCTATCTTCAGCTGCATTTTAAGGTTGAGGACACTGAGGCTTAGAGAGTGAGGTAGCAAGTTCATGGTCAGACCATTATAATGGCAGTACCACACTCACATCTGGTCCCACAATGTCTTTGACTCTTTCTCCCCAGTACCTGGCATTAGTGCTGACACCTTCCCGGTTAGATGAATGTGGATGGATGGATGTTTGGCCTGGGCTTCCACAGATCCAGGTTTACAAGAAAGACAAACAAAGCCAAATTTGAAGTCAGAGTGTGAAGACTCTTGCTTGGGTTCTGCCTCTGCCTCTACCTAGCTGCTAAGATAGGAGAGTTCCCGAATGCTGAGCATGTCCAGTATGGCAAACAAGCATTCTCTGGCTGGGAAAGAACTTAGCACTAGAGGCTGCAGATCAATGGGGAGGGCAGAAAGAGTCTTAACCCAGAGGCGGAGTGCCCACTGGTACAAGCTTCTTTGTGGAAGAACTATATTGTCATGCAGTCTTTATCTTAGTTCCTCAGATGGGAAAGAGCGATTTGCTATCTCTGTGCACAGCTGTGACCAGAGATTCATGTGGGCTTGGTCTCAGGGCCAGTGCCTGCATACTGCCTGCCTTTTGGTTTGTGTCCAAGGCTGCTGTTTTCTGAAAATAGAAGCTGATACTGCCTCTGACTCAGTCCCTTTCACCTCGTGCTCTTTCTGGTACATTTGTCCTAAAAGTATTGACCCATCTCTGATTCCTTGCTACATGCCAGGTTTGCAAAATTTGCGAGTTAGTACTAAGAGATTTACACTTTCTTTTGTTAATTCCTGGAAGCTGGTGTCTTGTGAATCAGAGGAAATATATATCTTTTTTATGTTACCTCTCTAATAATATACAAGGTCATGGGGCCTCCTTTATGCTGAGTCCTTTGAATAAGGTAACAGAGTTTTTTTTAAAGCCACTCTCTTGGGGTCTATCCCACCTCCGTTAGTGGGGAGTGAGGTTCTGCCTCTGGATTAGCCTTCTTAACTTACTGTGACTTGCTGACACCCTCTTAACTCCCTCTCCAAGGCTCCTCTCTACCCCCACTCCTTTAATGTCTTCCCCATGTGACTGGAAGTGGTAATGCTCAAGTTTTCAGCACCTGCACAGGCTCCCTCTGTGATCTAGCCAGTGGGCCCCCCTCTCCATTCCGTACATCTACAGAGAAGCCCCGGGTAGGTTTCTGCTTCCTTATCCGCCACCCCCACCACCTTCCTCCCCAACAAACTGTGAGACTGAAGCAGAGATGACTTCTTTCAGCTCTTCTTGTATTTTCATCAACTGGTTAGACTCTGCACATTTAATTCCCTATGATGCAAACCCTCTTAGCTGTATGTAACTAAGTCTGTCTATTTCTCCCTGACACTTTCAGTCTTACATCATCCCAGATCTACCATCTACTGGTTGGGTAACCCTGAGCCCATTACTTTGCCTTTCTAAACTGCAGCTCTGTCCTGTACATGGATGCCCTTGGGCTTTCTCTCCTCAGCCTCTCCCTGTGGCCCCCAGACTCATGCCAGGAGTGGAAGATGGAAGTCCAGGAAGCAATGATTCCCACTGCTCTGATGCAGGTCCCTGCAGATGCAGAGGGCGGTACTCCTCCTGGGCGATGAACACGACCACATCCTTGGAGGACACCTGAAGGCAACATCTTGGAGTCCATCTTCTTTTACCTGGGCCTGGTCTTAGGGAGCCGATGCTGAGCTTTCATTTAATTGGATACACTTTTGAGGGTAGGGAAAGAGCTACCCAGACTGTAAATCATTGATCAAGTGTCTCTCTCAACAATGAGAAGCTCAGGAACTCCCCCACCCCCACTTCTGGGACTGAGGCTTCTCTTCCTTCCAGAAATTCTCAAAATTATGCTTCAGAAACCCTAACACACTGGTGCCCACAGGTGGAGTTTTCTTAAAGATTTCTGGGCCCTACCACTGAGACTGAATCAGTAGATCTGGGGAAAGGCCCAGGAATCTATACATTTTAAAGCAACACACCTGATTTTACAATCAAACAGATTTGGGAAGGACAAACATATAACTCTTCCTGCATAATTTTTGTTGTTTAAATTTACCTTTCCAAAGGGTGGCAGCTGGGTGGGTGTCGGCTCCTTTCCTGCAGCATAAATGACCAGCCCTCCCCAGGTATGCTTAACAGACAAGTGTGTCCAAGTCCCTCCCCGACTTTTACCCAAGTCAGTTATTTTTATTCCTAAGAGAGGTCTACGATGGAATGTTCTTCCTAAGTAGGGGGAGATCTAGGTTTTGTTTGTCCTGAAGATTATACAATTTGGAGAATCCTTCTTTAAGGAAAGGAAGATCAAAGTACGAATACAAAATTAAAGACAGAGCCTTGGAAGAGACCTATGCACGTGAAAAACCCAAAAGCTTAAACTTCGTTACCTACATAGCAGTTCTGCCTCTGAACTGCTTTCTCCTTCTGGAGCAAATCAAAAGAACACTGTTGCTCAAATTGTCTACACCTTCCATATGTATTAGATGACCTGTATTTATGGAAATGAAAAGGGGGAAAAAACCCCCAGAGAAATAGATCGTTTTGGCCTAGAAGAGTCTGGAGCTGTGTTTTTAACCACAACATAGCAACCTAGGCTTGGTTGGTGAGTTTACTTATTATTCCCTATATTCCCTGAAGTTGGAGAAAGAGCCACACGGTTCCTTACCACCCACCTCCCATTACTTTCTGACCACATCTCCTACTACTTTCCTCCTTGCTTCTCCTCTTCAACTACACTGGTCATCCTGGAGCAGACCAGGCTCACTCTCGCCTTCGGGCCTCTGCACTGGGGGTCCTCTTTCTGAAATGGTGTCTCCATGTTACAGGGAAAGACACATGGGCTCAGAAAAGCTCAATGCTTTGACCAAGTGATTAAAACCCATGAAAACAACCATAATATTTTCCCAATAGTCTCATTATTTTTTAATTGAAGTATAGTTGATTTACAATATTTATTAGTTTCAGGTGTACAACTTAGTGATTCAATATTTTTATAGATTATACTCCATTTAAAGTTATAAAATATTGGCTATATTCCCTCTGCTGTACAATGTATCCTTATAGCTTATTTATGTTATACATAGTAGTTTGTACCATTTAATCCCAACCCCTGTCTTGCCCCTCCCCACTTCCATCTCCTCACTGGTAACCACCAGTTGGTTCTCTATATCTGTGAATCTGTTTCTATTTTGTTATATTCATTTGTTTGTTTCTTTTTTTATATTCCACATATGAGTGATAACATAGAGTATTTGTCTTTCTCTTTCTGACTTATTTCACTAAGCATAATACCCTGTAGGTCCATCCATGTTGTTGCAAATGGCAACAAGTTGTTGCAAATGGCAGAATTTCATTCTTTTATATGGCTGAGTAATATTCCATTGTCACATTCTATATATGTCACACATCTTCTTTATCCATTCATCTGTTGATAGCTTGCTTCCATATCTTTGCTGTTGTAATAATGCTGCTATGAACATTGGGGTGCATGCATTATATATTGAAATTATAATATTTTGAATATATTTGATATATAAAATATATTATTAAAAATAATTTCACAAGTTTCTTTTTACTTTTTTCGTGTGGCTAAGAGAAAACTTAAAATGACATATGTAGCTCACATTTCTGGCTTGAATTATATTTATAATTTGTATCAGACAGCACTAGTCTACATTATCTGGTCCCTCCCTAAAACCTTTCCTCATCTTGTCTCCTGCTCACTCCAGTTCTCGCTCACTGCAATCCAGCCACACTGACTTCTTTGCTAGTCTTCAAACATAAAAACATACAATGCACCCTCCTGCCTCAGGGCCTTTGTACTTGCTGTTTTTACTCCTAGAAAGCTTTCCCTCCAATTATTTGGATGATTTGTTCTTTAACTTTCTCTGGACTTTATTCAAACTTCACCTTTCCAATGAAGCTTTCTCTGACCACCCTGCTGAAATTAAATTCCTCATCCACCTCCACTCCTGTATTCACTGAGCCCCTTCACTAATTTATTTTCTTCTGTAGAATCCATGAGGGCAGGGAATCTTGTTTAAAGCTGTGCTCCTAGCATCGAGAACTATGCTTGGAACATAGTAGGTGCTCAACAAATATTTGTTAAATGAAATACTGAATGAGTTTTAATCAACCACTTAATTATACAGGTGAAGAAACTGAGAATAAGTGGCTTTTTCAGGGTCTCACGGAGAGTTAAGGGCAGAGTAGAGGCACTCTCTGTATATCAAATGCTAATGATCAGAAATGCAGATGCCACCACCCAGATCTCAGCCCTTTACTTACGTTTGTGTTACTCCATTGGACTCTGCCCACAATTTCATGCCTCTTTTAGGACTCACACTTAAGAAGAAAAGTATCTACTCCAGAAATATATTCTATCTCAGTCATTACACCTAGGAGATGACCTCTGACATTCTTTTGCTCCAAGGATAAGAGATTTTTGAGATTTTTTTTCCAGACAGGAATCGTATTTCTATCTGGATCTATGAAAACCAGTGGCATTTTACCAGGAAAAAAAAAATTGCTTGAAGGAAGTCAATACCTTTGATTATATAGTTGGTCCTCTATATCTGCAGATGAGGAACCTGTGGATACAGAGGGCAACTATACTGCACCATTTTATATAAGGGACTTGAGCATCTCAGGATTTTGGTATCTGTAAGGGTCCTGCAACCAATCCCCCACAGATACTGAGGGGTGACTGTATGGTGAAATATTCAAGTTGTAACCTGAAGAGTTTAGACTAGTTCATTTATTTGACTAACCAACACATATTTATTGATATGTGCCAGGCATTATTTTAGGTCCTGGGGACAGATAAATGTGACAGGATCTTTAAGGAGTTAACAGTCTACTGTGTATGGGGCAGGGGGACGGAGGGCAGGATAAATAAAGAAATACAGGATGTGTTAGTTTTCTATAGCTGCTGTAACAAATGACCACAAATTTAGTGGCTTAACATAATACACATTTGTTCTCTTACTCTTCTGGAGATCAGAAATCCAAAATGGATCTTATTTGGCTAAACTCAGGTGCCAGGAGGCCACATCCTTCTGGAAGCTCTAGAGAAGTATCTGTCTTCTTGCCTTTTTAAGGTTTTAGTGTCTGCCTGTCTTCCTGGCTTGTGGCCCCTTCTGCCATCTTCAAAGCACATCAGTGTCTGCTTCCATGGTCACATCACCTTTTCCCCTCACTCTAACCCCTCTTGGGTCCCTCTTATATGGGTCTCTATGATGATATCCAGGTAACCCAGGAAATCCAGATAATCCAGGAAAACTCCCCATCTCAAGATCCTAACTTAATCACATGTGCAAAGTCCCTCTTGCCATATAAGGTAACATTTATAGGTGCTGGGGATTAGGACATTGACATCATGGGGGGACCATTATTCAGTCCACCACAGAGGGCAATGTGACGAGGATCACAGTGGAGTTAAGTACCAGATGCTGTGTAAACACAAATGACAGTGCAGACAGTGTGTGGAGGAGGAGTGGGACAGCTTTATAGAGTGAGTGACTTTTTAGCTGAGGCTTGCATGGTGGCAATGGATGGATGGTATATATCATGTATAAAAGAATGTAGAAGAGAAAGGAGGTTTAAATGAAGATGATTTTTCTATTATCTATTGCTGAAAAACAGATTACTCTGAAACTTAGTAGCTTACAGTAGTAGGTATCTGAGATCTCACATAGTTTCTGAGGGTCATGAATCTGGGAGAGTCTTAACTGGATGGTCCTGCCTTACAGTGTGTCATGAGGTTGCTCTCAAGTGTTGGCTGGGACTATGGTCATCTGAAGGGGTTGGAGAAGCAGTCTCCAAGCTCACTCATGTGACTGTCAGCAGGAGGTTTCAGTTCCTCACCATGGCCTCTCTGTAGCGTTACTCACATGACATGGCAGCTGGCTTTCCATAGGGCAAGTAATCCAAGAGAAAGACAGTCCAAGATAGAAGCCTTTGTCATTATAACCTAATCTCAGGAGTGATTAGGTTATTATCATTCTGCCATTCTGTTGGTCACCCAGACCAACTCTGGTACAAAGTGGGAGAAGACTACACAAGGCTGTGAACACCAGGAGGTGGGGATCATTGGGGACCATCTTGGAGTCTGGATCCTACAATATTCTCGAGATTATAAGAGTTTCTCATTGTTGGAATGTTCAACAATCATGAAAGATTGGCAGGGATGAGGTTGGCGTGGGAAGGGAGGGTTAGAACATGGAGGACCTGTACACTTGGCCAGGAGTTTGGAGATAATCCTTTTATTGGTAGGGAGTTATTAGCCAGAGAAGTGACACCGATCAAATTGCTTTTTAGAATGATCACATGTGTGGTAAGGATGTATGGAGGGTGGAGCAGAGAGCAAAGAGATTAGAGGGTAGGAGCGGCTAAGAGGTTATTGCAGTCGTGCAGGAGAGAGGGGATGAGGCTTCGAATAAGACAGTGATGATATGGAAGGTCCGAGAATGATGGACTCAGGGCATATTCAGGAGGTGGAAAATTAGGGAGGCAGAGGTTTGGGGAAGGTCTCAGGGTGACTCTCAGGCTGCTGCTTTGCAGGATGCATAGGTAACATTAAAATACTACAGAAAGAAGGGCATGGTTGACATGAGAGTCCAACAGAGTTAAGATGCCTAAATTTAAATACATTGAATCTGAGCTGCCTGTGGGACATACAGGTGTAAAGACAACTGATGGGTAGTTAGAGCGGAATAAACTTAGTTTAGACTAACTACAGCAAGGCCTTTTAGGCATTTTTCAAGAGAATCTGCATTCTGGCCAGCGGAGAGCTCTTCTCACTCCGTGTTGGTATGTCCTAACCTAAACTGCAGGTCATTTTCT
This sequence comes from Mesoplodon mirus, assembly GCF_964341445.2. Classification (NCBI taxonomy): domain Eukaryota; kingdom Metazoa; phylum Chordata; class Mammalia; order Artiodactyla; family Ziphiidae; genus Mesoplodon; species Mesoplodon mirus. Next base: position 77,568,884 of record NC_138978.1, on the reverse strand, counting down.
CAATGCCATCCTCTTATTGTCATCATCCTTGTAACTACCATTTTTTGAACGCCTGCTATATACCACACTCCGTGCCATGCACCTTGTGTTCTTTATTTCACCTTCACACTAACCCAGGAAGATACGTAATGTTATTATTTCCTTTTAATAGATGAGGAAACTGAAGTAAGTACTACTATTATCCCCTTTTTCAGATGAGGAATCAGTCTTCGCTAGTGTAAATAACATCACTCAAAGTTATATAGTGAGTACGTGATGGACACAGGTCCCAAATGGAGATCTTTTGACTGCAGGCCCTGTGCCTTTAGTTGAACAGTCACCTACAGTGTGCTTTCTAGAGTCAGAGACACTTTCCAGCAGGGCTGGGATTCGGCGGAGTGATGATTTACCACCTGTTGTACAAGAGACAGCAAGAAAGAAATGCAGGGGCAAGGTCAGAAATTCACATACGCAGTGGTGTGGAGAAAAGGTCAAACACCCTCTTCCCTGTTAAATATGAAGAGACTTTGGCCTATTGGCAATGTTTGCTAACTCTTTCCTAGGATTCTCTTCCAGTTTTTTGCTATATCTGAAAAAATGTGAGGAATTACTTTCATTCAGTTAAAAAAAAATGTTCATTTTCTTGTCACAGGAAAGTACAGTGTCCTGCGTTAGCCAGATGGCCTTTGGAGCCTAAGATTGATGCAGAGGGAGTTTCACCACAGCACATTTTTCATTAGAAAAGAGAAAGGGGAGTGGGTGTATGAAGGATGTCAGACAGATTATGTCTTTTCCTTAAAGAGGGTTCCCATAACAGCAGATAAATTGGTCTGGAAATAGCTTCCAAGCTATTTCTTTATGTAAAACTCAAATTAAAAAAAAAAAAAGGTTTCATATCTAAGGTTGTACTGTGGAATTTAGGAGGAGATAAAGGGACTGGCGGTCATGCCCCGCTTCGTAAATGGCTCCTAGACTAATCCCTGTCGTAGAGAAGGGCTGACCTCTGGACCTGCTTCCTGCAGATCAGAGTGTGAGAGCACAAGGTCCCACCGACTGGCACGAGAAGCTTCATAGCTTCTCTGCAGCCGTCTGGAATTTCCCCGAGAAAGCAAAAGACAAGGCTGAATATAGGCTTTCACCTTGATATACCATAAAGGTAATAAAACAGGGTATGGTGGGTTATGACAGGTTGCTTTGCAATGCTCCCACTTTTATGTGAGTTTCCAAGCAACAAGCTTATTGAAACTAGGGAAGTGGGGAAATGAGCGATGAGTTCAGAGAACTCGGCCATGGAAGTGCCCAGACAACTTTGGACATAAGAGACCTGCTTTTCCCGTCTCCCTAACCTGACCCCTTCCTCACCCCAGTACCCCCAGAACCTGGTGAAATCCTAGCACACAATAGCTGTTCAATTAGGACTCATGCCCTTGCCTTTATTGATACCTGACCATATGTCAGACCTTTCTGTATTTATCTAGCAATCATCAATGTTAGCAGGAAAACAGGTTCCATCCTATTTTCTTTTGATATTTGTTAGTTAGGTAAATAAAGCAGCTCAGTATTTGGGGGAGCCCTAAGTCATTATTCAACTTCTGGGACACAGCTCTCCTCGTTGTGTATAGCCATACGCCTTAACAGAATTTATGGTTCTAGTTTTGGCTTTCAAAATATTAGCACTTAAGTAAAATTAATTTAATTAAAACTTAAAACTTAACTGAGTTTTCTTTCTAACTAACTTAACACATAATGCTTTTTCCTTCTAACTTTTATTTTTCTATACAATGAAATGTATATTAAATAAAATAAATAAAATTATGGAACTTCTCTGGTCTGGGTTAACAATTAATATGACGCTTAGGTGCCTATCCATATACTTCTTTGTATGAACATAGTAAAAAGGCACAGCTTCACACAAATGGGCTAAGGAAAGCAAAAACTATGTAAAGGCTGCCTAACAGGAAGTGAATCCACACCCCAGGAGGCCCACAATAATAAAGTCAAGGCTGAATATATGAAGATTTATATGACATGTTAACACATTATTACCACAAATTATATTACTAAGTCAGTCATGGGAAATCAGTTCAGGGCCAGGAGGAAGTCAGTCCATGGACAACTTCAGCCTTTAGTTTGAAACTCTTCCATCTGCCATGATCACAGAAACCTGACCATCCAGTGCCTACTGGACATAAGATCAAGACATTAGCAAATGCTGACTGTGTAAGCCCTTAGAAACAATTTTCTGTTTGCACAACTGTCAGAGTTTTCTATAATTGTCTTTCTAATTCTACTCTTATAAACTGTGCCTGTTAAAGAAGTCATTTTATGATATTACTGAAATGGACATTGTCTGAGAGATTTCCAGAGAACTGAAATTCCATAAATGTATTTCTGGTGGCATCCGATGTGTTTGGTATTCTCCCCCTTCTCAGGGACACATGTAGCTGTCTCTAGGGAGAGGAAATACCCCATACCCATATGTGACAGGAGTACTCAGGCTGGGGCTCTGTGCTTCTGAGGTGCAAATGGAACCAGCCATAGAAGCCCCAGCACCTCACTCTGACTCTAATTTAACTCTTATCTTTTCCCCCCAATTTGTCATCTTGTTAGTTCTTCCAACTTAGTGATTCTATTCCAACTGATGGGCTTCCTTCTTCTGCCTTCTTCCATACCCTCTGTCTGTTTTCTCAGATCTATTCTTTGATCTGGTGCTTGTTTCAAACACCATCTTAGTACCTCTCCTACTCAGTCCAGGGTCACTCCCACAATATGGCCCCGGGGGGCGCTGCTGCAGTGAACTGCTGGCCCCACCCCTGTGAGGTTCACCTCAGTGTATCAGGGAGACCTCAGCCAGCTCCTGGGTTTCTTTAAAGACTTTATTTTTTTAGAGTAGTTTTGGGTTCATAGCAAAATTGAGAGGGAGGTAAAGAGATTTTCCATATACCTTCCTTCCCCCACACATGCATAGCCTCCCTGCATCATCAACATCTCCCACCAGAGGGCTACATTTGTTGAAATTGGTAAATCTGCATTGACACATCATAATCACTCAAAGTCCATAGTTTCCATTAGGGTTCCCTCTTGGTGTTGTATGGTCTACAGGTTCAGACAAATGTATAATGGCATGTATCATACAGTGTTTTCACTGCCCTAAAGATCGTCTGTGATCCACCTATTAATCTCTCTCTTTTCATTAACCCCTGGCAAGTACCATATCCATAGTTTTTCTATTCCAGAATGTCATATAGTTGGAATCATATAGTATATATCCTTCTCAGATTGGCGTCTTTTACTTAGTGATATGCGTTTAAGTTTCCTCTGTGTCTTTTCATGGCTTGATAGCTCATTTCTTTTCAGTGTTGAATAATATTCCATTGTCTGGATGTACTTCAGTTTATTTATCCATTCACCTACTGAAACAACATCTTGGTTGTTTCCAAGTTTGGATAATTATGAGAAAAGCTGCCATAAACATCCATGTGCAGGTTTTTGTGTGGACATAAGTTTTCAGTTTCTTTGGGTAAATACCAAGGAGCACAACTCCTGGATCATGTGGTAAGAGTATGTTTAGTTTTGTAAGAAACTGCCAAAGTGTGTTCCAAAGTGGCTGTACATTTTACATTCCCACCAACAATGTATGAGAGTTCCTGTTGCTCAACATCCTTCCAGCATTTGCCAGTGTTGTGGATTTTGGCTATTTTACTGGGTGTGTAGTGGAATCTCACTGTGGTTTTAATTTGCATTTCCCTGATGACATGTGATGTGGAATATCTTTTCTTTTCAATACAGGGTTTTTACTGTATCTTTAAAGTATCACAAATATGTCTTGGGAGTCATCAGCATCTTGTTTCAGTAGCTGGACATCTTAAAACTTATTCAGCAGCCTGCTGAACTGTTCCTTTTTCAGAGACATAGATACTACCCAGAAATTTTATGATATCCTTGTTTTTAACTGCTGTGGATTGCTGAAAAAAAGCAGCTAAATTTGATTTAAGTCCACTGCTGTTTCCTTCAAGAATTAACTCATCTTTCTGGGCTTGAGATATGGAGCAAGCAACTCCTGGCCTCATCCAAACTTTGTGGATCTATTTTTTGCCCAAGAAAATTTGGATTTCAACAAGAGACACATTCTTCTGAATAACAGCATTGATGGGAAAGTAAGCATACACAGCCTCATCTTGTGATGGAAGCCCAGGGTGACACTCTTGGTCATGCACTGTACGTGACTACAGATAGTGCTAGAGGTACCAGTCCCTTTCTATTTCCCCAACATTTGTCAGCCTGGAGCCTCTTCTTTTCTTTCCAAGGAAACTGAGTTCTACTTTGATGTGACTGAAAGCCTTCTTCAGAATTCCTCTGGGGCCCTTCATAATAACTGTGTATTCTTTCAGAGTAATGTCAATATTTTCTAGAATGTGGACAGCCTGATTGCTGAGAATGGTCTTCATTCTTGCAGTAGATGTGACAAAGACTTCATATGTTTATTTGCCATCTGTATATCTTATTGGGTGAGTCTCATTGGGTCTTTGGCCCACTTTTTATTGGTTTGTTCATTTCCTTATTGTTGGGTTTTAAGAGTTCTTTGTATGTTTTGGATAACATCCTTTATCAGATGTGTCTTTTGCAAGACATGCTCTCAGTCTCTGGGTTGTCTTCTCGTTCTCTTGACATTGTCTTTTTTTTTTTTAAACATCTTTATTGGAGTATAATTGCTTTACAGTGTGGAGTTATTTTCTGCTGTATAACAAAGTGAATCATCTATAAGCATACGTATATCCCCATATCCTCTCTCTCTTGCGTCTCCCTCCCACCCTCTTTTTTTTTTTTTTTTGCCAAAGGAAAGTATTTATTACAAGATCTACTCAGTACTTAATAGTATGAATACATGCAAATACAAACTTCATTTAAAAAATCTATATTAAATGAGCTGAACATCTATGTTAATATTAGTGGCACTCATAATCTTTGTACTATTTTAACAAAAACTATGTGTTAATAGTATACAGAGGGAGAATAAAAGTATCACTATCTACTCAAGTAAAATAATATCCTTTATTTTTAAAAACAGTTCAATACTCAACATTGTTATTATTCTAACTGTGAACAAAGACAGTATGTATAATTGGAATGATTATCTGTGCAAAGTTCTCACATTATCACATTATAAGGCAAGCACCAAACCAAAAATGATATTCTTTTACCCAAGCATGAGCATAATCAAATTACATTTTCAGATACATTTAAAGTAGCCCTGTAAATAAACCAGGCACTCTCTTTTGTTTTGTTGTTACCTTATAGAAAAAAAAAAAGCTTCATATCACAATTAATGCTTAGAAATATAGACTTTTTTTTTTTTTTTTTTTTTTTGCAGTACGCTGGCCTCTCACCGTTGTGGCCTCTCCCATTGCAGAGCACAGGCTCCAGACACGCAGGCTCAGTGGCCATGGCTCACGGGCCCAGCCTCTCCGCAGCATGTGGGATCCTCCCGGACCTGGGCATGAACCCGTGTCCGTTGCATCGGCAGGCGGACTCTCAACCACTGCGCCACCAGGGAAGCCCAGAAATATAGACTTTGGAGCCAGATAAAACCTTAGTTCAAATTCCAGCTCTACTACCTATTACTTGGGCAAGTTTCTTTGCTACTTAGCCATAAAGTGAACATTATAAGGCCTGAATTTATGTGTGTAGTTTTTGGAAATGAATATTAGAAGAGCTCTGAGAAAATAATAGTATTAATTAAGTTACTGATTACCTATCATGTTCCAGGCACCATTCTAAATTCTTTATGTATTGCATTACTTTGCTAGGGTCGCCTCAACAAAGTACCATATACTATGTGGCTTAAACAACATAAATTTATTTTTTCACAATTCTGGAGGCTAGAAGTCTGAGATCAAGGTGTGGGCAGGGCTGGTTTCTTCTGTGGCCTCTCTCCTCGACTTGATGATGGCTGTCTTTTCCCCGTGTCTTCATAACATCTTCCCTCTGTACCTATCTTTGTCCAAATTTCCTCTTCTTGTAAGGACACTAGTCATATTGGATTCAGGCCCACCCTAGTAACCACATTTCAACTTAATTACCTCTTTCAGGGCCCTATCTCCAAATACAGTCACATTTTGAGGTACTGGGGTTTAGGACCTCAGGGTATGAATTGGCAGAGGGACACAATTCAGCCCATAACTCATATGTAGTCTCAATCTTTGCAACATCTATTTTCTCCATTTTATGGTTGAGGAAATTAGTTTACTGGGGTTAAGAAACTTGCCTCCCACACTCTTTATCTCACCCCTCTAGGTGGTCACAAAGCACCGAGTTAATCTCCCTCTGCTATGTAGCTGCTTCCCACTAGCTATCTATTTTACATTTGATAGTGTATATGTGTCAATGCTACTCTTTCACCTCGTCCCAGCTTACCATTCCCCCTCCCCATGTCCTCAAGTCCATTCTCTTGGTCTATGTCTTTATTTCCTGTCCTGCCCCTAGGCTCATTAGAACCATTTTTTTTTAGATTCCATATATATGTGTTCGCATAGAGTATTTGTTTTTCTCTTTGTGACTTACTTCACTCTGTATGACAGACTCTAAGTCCATCTACCTCACTACAAATAACTCAGTTTTGTTTCTTTTTATGGCTGCATAATATTCTATTGTATATATGTGCAACATCTTTATCCATGCAACTGTTGATGGACATTTAGGTTGCTTCCATGTACTGGCTATTGTAAATAGAGCTGCAATGAACATTGTGGTGCATGAATCTTTCTGAATTATGGTTTTCTCAAAGTATATCCCTGGTAGTGAGAGTGCTGGGCCTTATGGTAGTTCTATTTTTAATTTTTCAAGTAACCTCCATACTGTTCTCCATAGTGGCTATACTAATTTACATTCCCACCAACAGTGCAAGAGGGTTCCTTTTTCTCCACACCCTCTCCAGCAATTATTCTTTGTAGATATTTTGATAATGGCCATTCTGACTGGTGTGAGGTGATACCTCACTGTAGTTTTGATTTGCATTTCTCTAATGATTAGTGATGTTGAGCATCCTTTCATGTGTTTGTTGGTAATATGTATATATTCTTTGGAGAAATGTCTATTTAGGTCTCCTGCCCATTTTTGGATTGGGTTTTTTGTTTTTTTGATATTGAGCTACATGAGCTGCTTTTATATTTTGGAGATTAATCCTTTGTCAGTTGCTTCATTTGCAAATATTTTCTCCCATTCTGAGGGTTGTCTTTTTGTCTTTTTTATGGTTTCCTTTGCTGTGCAAAAGCTTTTAAGTTTCATTAGGTCCCATTTGTTTATTTTTGTTTTTATTTCCATTCCTGTAGGAGGTGGGTCAAAAAGGATCTTGCTGTGATTTATGTCATAGAGTGTTCTGCCTATGTTTTCCTCTAAGAGTTTGATAGTGTCTGGCCTTATTAGGTCTTTAATCCATTTTGAGTTTACTTTTGTGTATGGTGTTAGGGAGTGTTCTATTTCATTCTTTTACATGTAGCTGTCCAGTTTTCCTAGTACCACTTATTGATGAGGCTGTCTTTTCTCCATTATATACTCTTGCCTCCCTTATCAAAGATAAGGTGACCATAGGTGCGTGGGTTTATGTCTGAGCTTTCTATCCTGTTCCATTGATCTATATTTCTGTTTTTGTTCCAGTACCATACTGTCTTGATTACTGTTGCTTTGTAGTGTAGTCTGAAGTCAGGGAGCCTGATTCCTCCAGCTCCGTTTTTCTTCCTCAAGATTGCTTTGGCTATTTGGGGTCTTTTGTGTTTCCATACAAATTGTGAAATTTTTTGTTATAGTTCTGTGGAAAATGCCAATGGTAGTTTGATAGGGATTGCATTGAATCAGTAGATTGCTTTAGGTAGTATAGTCATTTTCACAATGTTGATTCTTCCAATCCAAGAACATACTATATCTCTCCATCTGTTTGTATCATCTTTAATTTCTTTCATCAGTGTCTTATAGTTTTCTGCATACAGGTCTTTTTTCTCCTCTGGTACATTTATTCCTAGGTATTTTATTCTTTTTTGTTGCAGTGGTAGTGGGAGTGTTTCCTTAATTTCTCTTTCAGATTTTTCATCATTAGTGTATAGGAATGCAAGAGATTTCTGTGCATTAATTTTGTATACTCCTACTCTACCAAATTTATTGGTTACCTCTAGTAGTTTTCTGGTAGCATCTTTAGGATTCTCTATGTACAGTATCATGTCTTCTGCAAACAGTGACAGTTTTACATCTTCTTTTCTGATTTGGATTCCTTTTATTTCTTTTTCTTCTCTGATTGCCATGGCTAAAACTTCCAAAATTATGTTGAATAGTAGTGATGAGAGTGGGCAACCTCGTCTTCTTCCTGATCTTAGAGGAAATGGTTTCAGTTTTTCACCATTGAGAACAATGTTGGCTGTGAGTTTTTCATATATGGCCTTTATTATGTTGATGTTGGTTCCCTCTATGCCCACTTTCTGGAGAGTTTTTATCATAAATGGGTGTTGAATTTTGTCAAAAGCTTTTTCTGCATCTATTGAGATGATCATATGGTTTTAATCCTTCAATTTGTTAATATGGTGGATCACATTGATTGATATGCATATGTTGAAGAGTCCTTGAATTCCTGGGATAAACCCCACTTGATCATGGTGTATGATCCTTTTAATGTGCTGTTTGATTCTGTTTGCTGGTATTTTATTGAGGATTTTTGCATCTATGTTCATCAGTGGTATTGGCCTGTAGTTTTCTTTTTTGTGACATCTTTGTCTGGTTTTGGTATCAGGGTGATGTTGGCCTGGTGGAATGAGTTTGGGAGTGTTCCTCCCTCTACTATATTTTGGAAGAGTTTGAGAAGGATAGGTGTTAGCTCTTCTCTAAATGTTTGATTGAATTCGCCTGTGAAGCCATCTGGTCCTGGGCTTTTGTTTGTTGGAAGATTTTTAATCACAGTTTCAATTTTAGTACTTGTGATTGGTCTGTTTATATTTTCCATTTCTTCCTGGTTCAGTCTTGGAAGGTTATGCTTTTCTAAGAATTTGTCCATTTCTTCCAGGTTGTCCATTTTATTGGCATATAGTTGCTTGTAGTAATCTCTCATGATCCTTTGTATGTCTGCAGTGTCAGTTGTTACTTCTTTTTCATTTCTAATTCTGTTGATTTGAGTCTTCTCCCTTTTTTTCTTGATGAGTCTGGCTAGTGGTTTATCAATTTTGTTTATCTTCTCAAAGAACCAGCTTTTAGTTTTATTGATCTTTGCTATTGTTTCTTTCATTTGTTTTTTATTTATTTCTGATCTGATCTTTATGATTGCTTTCCCTCTGCTGACTTTGGGGTGTTTTTGTTCTTATTTCTCTAATTGATTTAAGTGTAAGGTTAGGTTGTTTATTTGAGATATTTCTTGTTTCTTGAGGTAGGATTGTATTGCTATAAACTTCCCTCTTCAAACTGCTTTTGCTGCATCCCATAGGTTTTGGGTCATCATGATTTCGGTGTCATTTGTTTCTAGGTATTTTGGGATTTCCTCTTTGATTTCTTCAGTGATCTCTTGGTTATTTAGTAGTATATTGTTTAGCCTCCATGTGTTTGTATTTTTTACATTTGTTTCCTGTAATTGATATCTAGTCTCATAGCATTGTGGTCAGAAAAGATACTTGATATAATTGCCATTTTCTTATATTTACCAAGGCTTGATTTGTGACCCAAGATATGATCTATCCTGGAGAATGTTCCATGAGCACTTGAGAAGAAAGTGTATTCTATTGTTTTTGGATGGACTGTCCTATAAATATTAATTAAGTCCATCTTGTTTAATGTGTCATTTAAAACTTGTGTTTCCTTTTTTATTTTCATTTTGGATGATCTGTCCATTGGTGAAAGTGGACTGTTAAAGTCCCCTACTATTATTGTGTTACTGTCGTTTTCCCCTTTTATGGCTGTTAGCTTTTGCCTTATGTATTGAGATGCTCCTATGTTGGGTGCATAAATATTTACCATTGCTACATCTTCTTCTTGGATTGATCCCTTGATCATTATGTAGTATCCTTCTTTGTCTCTTGTAATAGTTTTTATTTTAAAGTCTATTTCGTCTGATATGAGAATTGCTACTCCAGCTTTCTTTTGATTTCCATTTGCTTGGAATATCTTTTTTCATCCCCTCACTTTTAGTCTGTATGTGTCCCTAGGTCTGAAGTGATTCTCTTATAGACAGCATATATACAGGTCTTGTTTTTCTATCCATTCTGCCAGTCTATGTCTTTTTGTAGGAGCATTTAATCCATTTACATTTAACGTAATTGTTGATATGTATGTTCCTCTTACCATTTTCTTATGTCTTTTGGGTTTGTTTCTATAGGTCTTTTCCTTCTCTTGTGTTTCCTGCCTGAAGAAGTTCCTTTAGCATGTTTTGTAGAGCTGTTTTGGTGGTGCTGAATTCTCTTAACTTTTACTTGTTTGTAAAGGTTTTGATTTCTCCTTCGAATCTGAATGAGATCCTTGCTGGGTAGAGTAATGTTGGTTGTAGGTTTTTCCCTTTCATCACTTTAAATATGTCCTGCCACTCCCTTCTGGCTTGCAGAGTTTCTGCTGAAAGATCAGCTGTTAATCTTATGGGGATTCCCTTGTATATTAAGTGTTTCTCTTCCTTTGCTGCTTTTAATATTTCTTCTTTGTATTTAATTTTTGATAGTTTGACTAATATGTGTCTCGGCATGTTTCTCTTTGGGTGTATCCTGTGTGGTACTCTCTGTGCTTCCTGGTCTTGATTGACTATTTCCTTTCCCATATTAGCGAAGTTTTTGACTATAATCTCTTCAAATATTTTGTCAGACCCTTTCTCTTTCTCTTCTTTTTCTGGGACCCCTATAATTCGAATGTTCATGCATTTAATGTGTCCCAGAGGTCTCTGAGACCATCCTCAATTCTTTTCATTCTTTGTTCTTTATTCTGCTCTCTGGCAGTTATTTCCACCATTTTATCTTCCAGCTCACTGATCCATTCTTCTGCCTCAGTTATTGTGTTATAGATTCCTTCTAGAGTTTTTTTTATTTCAATAATTGTGTATTCATCAGTGTTTGTTTGCTCTTTAGCTCTTCTAGATCCTTGTTAAAGTTTCTCATGTTTTCTCCATTGTGTTCCTGAGATTTTGGATCATCTTTAGTATCATTACTCTGAATTCTCTTTCAGGTAGGTTGCTTATTTCATCTTCATTTATTTGGTCTTGTAGGTTTTTACCTTGCTCCTTTGTCTGTAACAAATTTTTTTGTCTTTTTTTTTTTTTTTCCTGGGTGGTGCTGTATTCCTGTCTTACTGGTTATTTGGCCTGAGACGTCCATCACTGGAGTTGCAGGCAGTTGGATAGAGGTGGGTCTTGGTGCTGAGATGAGGACCTCCAGGAGGCCTCACTCCAATTGATATTCCCTGGCATCTGGGATTCTCTGCTAGTCCAGCAGTTTGGACTCAAAGCTCCCACCACAGGAGCTGAAGCCTGACCTTTCGCCTGGGAACCAAGATCCCACAAGCTGGTTGCTGGGGGTTCCTCCTGTCCCCTTAGGTGTCCATGGCCCCCCACAGGTGCCTGGTATGTACCCTAGGTGTGAGGAGACATGAATTCCATGTCCTCCTAGTATTCCATGTTGACTCCACCCCCTCTTGACATTGTCTTCTGCAGAACAAAGTTTTTAATTTGAATGAAGTTCAGCTTATTAATTATTTCTTTCATAGATGATGCATTTGATTTGTATCTAAAAGTCATCACTTTACCCAAGGTCATCTAGATTTTCTTCTGTGATATCTTCTAGGAGTTTTATAGTTTTGCATTTTACATTTAGGTCTATGATGCATTTTTAGTTAATTCTCACAAACTGTGTAAAGTCTGGGTCTATATTAATTCCTGGGTTGTGCAAGTACCTTATAATAACAAAATAATCCTGATTTCTCCCTCCCTTTCATGTCATTTCTGTCATTCATTTTACTTACATATAAACATACATAAGCATATATATACACACACACATATTAAAGATATATAGATAAGCATACTTAATCATATACGTTGTTGCTTTTGTTATTTTGAACAAACATTTGCCAAAAGAATTAAGAAAAACAAAAACAAATTTTACCTTCACTATTCCTTCTTTGATGCACTTCCTTTCTTTTTGTAGATCCGAGTTCCTGACCCATATCATTTTTCTTCTCTCTAAAGAACTTTTTTTTTTTTTTTTTTAACATTTCTTGCAAGGCAGGTCTACTAGCAACACACTCCTTCAATTTTTGTTTGCCTGAGAAAATCTTTATTCCCGCTTCAGTTTTGAAGGACAATTTTGCAGGGTACAGAATTCTAATGTGGTAGGTTTTTTCTTTCAACATCTTCAATATTTCATCCCACTCTGTTCTTTCTTGCATGATTTCTGAGAAGTTGAATATAATTCTTATCTTTGTTTCTCTATAAGTGTTTCCCCCCACCCCTCCCCCACCCCCAGCTTCTTTCAGGATTTTTTCTTTGATTTGTGTTGTTTGTAAATGATATGCCTAGGTGGAGGTTTTTTGTTTTTTTTTTTTTTTTTTTTAGTTTTTGTTTTTGTTTTCATTTATCCTGCTTGGTGTTCTCTGAGTTTCCTGGATGTGTGACTTGGTGTCTGACATTAACTTGGGAAATTCTTAGTCATTATTGTTTCAATTAGTTCTTCTGTTTCTTTCTTAGTTTCTTCTTCTGGTATTCCTATTGCACATATGTTACACCTTCTGTAGTTGTCCCACAGTCCTTGGATATTCACTTCTGTTTTTTTTTTTTTTATTTGTTCTTTTTAACTTTTGGAAGTTTCTATTGCTGTATCCTCAAGCACAGAGATTCTTTATTCAGCTGTATCCAATCTACTAACAAGCCCATCACAGGCATTCTCCATTTCTGTTTTACTGGTTTTGACCTCAAGCTTTTCTTTTTGGTTTTTTTCTAAGGATTTCCATCTCTGTTTACATTGCCCATTTGTTCTTTCATTCTGTCTACTTTATCCACTAGATCCCTTAGCATATTAATCATAGTTGTTTTAAATTCTTGGTGTGATAATTCCAACACCAGCAATGTTAGCAGGAAAACAGGTTCCATCCTAATTTCTTTTGATATTTGTTAGGTAAATAAAGCAGCTCAGTATTTCGGGGAGCCCTAAGACATTATTCAGCTTCTGGGACACATGTCTGGTTCTGATGTGTGATCTGTCTCTTAAAAGAAGTGAGGGTTTTTTTTTTTTTTCCTATGTAGTATACCTTGTAATTTTTTCTTGATAACTGGATGTGATGTACCTGGTAAAAGAAACTTCTGTATATAGGCCTTTAGTAATGTGTCAGTGAGCTGTGGGAAGAGATGGAGAGTTCTATAGTCCTATTTTTAGGACTCAGTCTCTTGGTGAGCCTATGCCTCTGGACTTTGAACTTCACAAGTATTTTTCTCCCCACTTAGGTGGGACAGGATGGGATGGAGTTGGGTATTTCCCTTCCAGGCCAGTTAGGCTCTGATAATACCTCAGCAGATTACCTCTGGTTAACTAGTTTCCCCTGGGGGCAGGCCTTATTAAGAACAGCTGTGTTTTGATGTGCCGACCTATTTCAAAATGGTTCCTTTTCTCCCTCCCCTGCTGGAAGCCTGAGGGGATTTTTCTTAGATATTTGCTGTGAGAAACTGGTCAAGTTCTTGGAGGTAAGACTCACAAAATTTGGGGCTCTCCCTAAGACGGGGTCCCCTGTAGTTTTTAACTCATAGAATTGTCCACATTGAGCCTTCTTTAATTGATGAATTACAGTTCAGGTTTTCCTACCCTGGCACTGGTTCCCACAGTAGTTTCTGCTCAAGAATCTCTGCTCAGGTAAGCTGTGACTCCCTGCATTTGCCTGTCTGTCTCTCCAATATTAGGGCCAGTGGTTTGCCCTGTGTTCTCCCTCTCTTATGAATCCAAGAAACAATGTTTGTTTTTCAGTCTGTTCAGCTTTTTACTTGTTAGCACTGAGTGGTGATTTCCACGATTCTTAAATGTGGAACTGAAAACAGTATTCATGGTTTTTTTGCCCTGGCTGGAGGGATTTGTGAATCTCCAAGCTACCTGGGTCCCAGCTGAGACATACTGTGTGCTATAAGTGGTCTTCCACCTGACCAACCAGGCCCAGGAAAAACACTCACATGCAGAAGAGTCTTCCCTGCTTAGAAAATATGATGGGGTCCTGCCTGAGATGAGACCTATATATATATATATATATACAGTGGTCTCTGGTATCTGTGAGTGATTGGTTCTAAGACCCCCTGCAGATGCCAAAATCTGAGGATACTCAAATCCCTTATATGAAATGGCATAGTATTTGCATATAGCCTACACAATCTTCTTGTATACTTTAAATCAACTCTAAATTACTTATAATACCTAATACAATGCAAATGCTATGTAAGTCGTTGTAAATACAATATAAATGCTATGGAAGGCAGTTACGCTAACCACGATACCATCAACGACTCTGTAAATGCTATGTAAATAGTTGTTAGAGTGTTGCAAATTTATTCTACTTTCTACCTCTGTGAATTCACTGCTACAGATAACTCATATAGGTGGAGTCATAACATATTTGTCATTTTGTGACTGGCTTATTTCTCTTAGTATAATGTCTTCCAAGTTTCATCCATGTTGTAGTATGTGTCAGAATTTCCTTCCTTTTAAAGGGTGAATACTATCATAGCATAAATATACCATGTTTCGTTAAACCATTCATCCCTCATTGGACATTTGGGTTGCTTCTGCCTTTTAACTATTGTAAATAAAACTCTATGAACTTGGGTGTACAAATATCTGTTCAAGTCTTTGTTTTCAGTTTTCTTTGGTATATACCCAGAATTGGAATTGTTGGATTATATGGTGATTTTATTTTAATTTTTTTTTGAGGAATTGCTATGCTATTTTCCTCAATGGCTATCCCATTTTACATTCCTCCCAGCAATGCACAAGGGTTCAATTTCTCCACATCCTACAAATACTTGTTATCTTCCTTCCTTCCTCCCTCCCTACCTCCCTCTCTCCCTTCCTTCCTTCCTTCTTTTTTCTTTCTTAATGGTAATAGCCATCTTAATGGGTATAAAGTGGTATCTCACTGTGGTTTTGATTTGCATTTCCCTCAGGATTAGTTATATTGTTCATCTTTTCATGTGCTTATTGACCATTTGTATATCTTTGGAGAAGTATCTGTTCAAGTCTTTTGTCCATTTTCCAATCAGCTTGTTGGTTTTTGAGTTGGGTCAGAAATCTGATTTTTTTTTAGTGGTCTTCACCAAATGTTAAATAATAGTTACCAGATAAACATTTTTTAAAATACTGTGAAAAAACTGTGGAGGTCAAATCCCATCAGCCAGGTGGCTCTGGCCCGAGTACTGCCAGTTCACTGCCTCTACTTTAGACAGGTATGGATGGTTCTGAGGGGTGTAGTCCAGAAAACAAAGCATGGTGAAAAGGACCAAATGAAGGGCATCCACTGTTTAACACATAGTGCTTTCCAAAGTCCCATTTCTTCCTTTTTATTACCAAAGTCAAAATCCATATGCCTTACCTGTGCTCACCATGGCAATGAAAGCAAATGGCATATTTGACTTTATTTAAGGGAGGGCCTCACTTGGTGGGTAGTCAGAGAAAACTTCTCATCAACTGAATGTGAAGTATTAAAGAACTTTGTCCCATTTTACAACTTTCCACCAAAGAATATTCCTTTGTAAAACATCTGTTGATTCACTGACTGTTTACAGGAAGAGAAAATGGCACATTGATATGAAAGTATATTAACTAGTAACTCGAAACAGCAACTGACCTCTTCTGGCACTGCCGGGAAAGGTGCTTCAAGGGGGCTCAGTGGAACCAACCTGTACTGGAAGGTCCTGGGACTGATTTCTGCCCCACTACCATCTTGCTGTGTGACCTGCCGTACTGACTTCTCTTTCTTCCCCTATAAGATGGGCTTAATAGCACCTCCTTGGAGGGGCTTTTGGAAGGAGTAAAATATTTTTTTTAAGTGGAAGTGCTTTTTAGATGTAATGTTCTATGCAGTGCTAACCTTTGAACTGTCCTTTTTCCAAGTCCCCCTAGTCCTGGGAACAAGAGTGGGAGTGGGTGACACTTGCCCTGAAGTACAGTCTGGGCCTCCATGAATGTTAAAACTGAGCACCTTACCCCCTGAAGGTCAGTCAAGTTTTTTTCTGCTGTAAGCATTATTGTCCTTGACATTTTCCATTTGGCAGCTTGCATGCCTCCACCTGACTTGCTGGGAAGCCACAGCCGTCCTCTCTAACACATCCCTGGCAAAGACACTGCTGTGGTCAGCCAGGGTGGCCCTAGTGTTTTGTGACCCACACCAGGACACGCTTAGTATTTGCCCCTCAAGCTCCTGCCCAACCCGCTCAGGACTCAGAAGTACCTCCCCACAAGCGAGCACAGTTCTCCAGGCCAAAGTCTCTGAAACTCAAGCAAAGTACAGGCTCTTTAAAGACAGAAAACATTCTCACAGATCCTGAGAATACATTCGAGGACCTCTAGGAATCTTTGGGTCCCAGTGGAGGGAGCAGTGTTCTTGGATACCCAGTGATGGAAAACAGGAAGGCACATGACTGAGAAAGACATGGCCTTTCCACACCCCAGACCCTCTCCCGGCTGTGCTAGGAGAGAGCTGCCAGCTGTGTCACCTTGGGGCAAGTTTATCAGCATCTTTTTTTTTTTTTTTTTTTTTTTTTTGCGGTACGCGGGCCTCTCACTGCTGTGGCCTCTCCCGTTGCGGAGCACAGGCTCCGGACGCACAGGCTCAGCGGCCATGGCTGACAGGCCCAGCTGCTCCGCGGCATGTGGGATCCTCCCGGACCGGGGCACGAACCCGCGTCCCCTGCATTGGCAGGCGGACTCCCAACCACTGCGCCACCAGGGAAGCCCTTATCAGCATCTTGAGCTTCAATATACTCTTCTGTAAAATTAGAGTGATAATATCCATCTTATCAGTATGATGAGAGGGCTAAATGGGATATCAAACTAAAAGTGCCTGGTATTCAGAGGGAGCTCAAAGAGTTAATTCTTCAACAGCTTAGAGGTGGAGAAGAGTACCAGGGGTGGGGCTGGGAAGTGTTTGCCAGGTACCAGCCAGAGGAGCAGCCTGCACATTCTTCATCTCCAAGGAGCCAGGGTCTAAGTACTGGGTATTCTCATGCCACCTAGTGAGTTTTCTGTCCTTGGTGGCTGGTTTCCTGAGGTGTGGGAAGGTTGTAGCACCAAGAGTCAGTGTCCTACAGGCCCATCCTCTGTCCTTCTTCACCACTTCTCCCGGGGGGCTTAGGGGCCCTGGTATGAATACAGCTCCTGGGTGTCTGCCTGATGGCCAAATTGTCCCAGAATGGGTAGGAAGATTGGGCTCCTCGCTGTGCATTTCTCCACGGATGAACACGGCTATTGTTATTCAGGGCTGAGCCCATGGAGAAAATCGTGTAACTGCAGATTAGGGCCATGACAAATTCATGGTTTTCAAAATCTGCTAACCATTAGCGATCCTTTTGTCATGGGCCAGCTCCTCCTCCTGTTTCCCTCAGCTGCTCTTCCAAACCTTAACCCTTGCCCACAAGTCTCCTAACTTACCTCTACCCCCACCCTCTCTGAACATGGGCTGGCATCCACTTTTCCAGGAAAACCAGTGTGCTAGGTACTGACCTTCCCATTCTCACCCCGCATCTTCAAAGTTGTCCACCTGGCAGCAATCCTTCCCTCTTCCCCTCCAGCCTGAAGAGATGGGAGGCCTGTTCTTCTATTCAAGGGCACTCCTTCTGTAGTGAACTCTTGTTCTTTTTGCCTCAACCATGTCCCTTCCTCTGTCTAAGAAGCCCAATTGCCTTTTTGGAACGATCCTTTTCCTTTCTTAATCCATGTGGTTGACCCTACCCCAACTCCTGCTCCAGAGAGGACATGTGACCACTTTGGGGCCAATCAAAACACACCAACTTTCTGGCCACAGAAATAGGTCAGAATGAGCACATAACTGAAACCTGAGCCCCTCAGAGTCAGTCCAGAGACTCTTGGCAGAGCCATTGAGATGTAGTTTATTTTACTGAAACCATTGGCCTCATGAGCCATGTAATGATGGAGATGGGGGCACCATATTTGCTACTACATGGGTCCAGACTGCTTGAGAAAAGTGGAACTGGGAGCGAGAGAGAGAGAGAGAGGGAGAGGGAGAGAGATGCCCGACAACATTTTGTTGAGTCTTTGGAGGCAGCCATGCCTGGATATTTTTCAGTTACATGAATTAGTCAGTTCTCTTTTTCTCTTAAGCAGGTTGGGTTACTGGCACTTCCAACTAAAGAGGCCTGAAAGAAAACACCCTTTCTTCTAAACCATAATGTCACTAGGAAAGGAATATATCTGTGTCTGTGTTGTTCATTCCAGCACTTACGACAGTTCCTGGCACATAGTAAGTGCTCAATAAATATCTATTAACTAACACTACCTGTAACTAGTGTTGATGGTCCCATCTCTACCTCACATCCATCTTTGTTCCTTTATCATTTTCCTTCCTGTGTTTTAAGCCTCTCCCTTCCTCAGACATTGTATATGTTCAAGTCCCCTTAATCCTAAAAATAGAGCCAAGCACATAACAACAGAACAAAAATCTTCCTTCCTTATGGCATTTCTTTCTAGCACCCTGACCTACTTTTCCATCTCATCTGAGCTTTTCAAAAACATATTCTTAGCTCGCTGCAACCTGGCTTCTGTCCTAACTGTTTCAGCGATGTCACACTCATCAGTGACATGAAAGCACGTAGTCAGACTCTCCACCAGCAACTTATTACTGTCTGCACAGATGACTGATACCCCTTCTTCCTAGGAGGCAGGATGTCCCTCAGAATCCCAGACCCCACCCACTGAATCTCAGCTCACAGCTCTTCCCTTTGCCTGAAAGTTATGCTTGAAGTCTAGCCTTCCTTTAGCAGAGCATCTGGAATTCTGTTCCTGCATTGGAACTGCTGCAGCACAAGCTCTTTCTCCTTGGCCTTTGTATATTGCCCCAGGTGTCAAAGTAGGTCAGGCCTCTGTCATCCTGGGCAACCGGGGCCTACATTGATGTCACATTTTGACCTTTGGACTTACACCAAGTGGAGGCTGGTCATTGTGGCTCAGCCATCCCCCATGGCTGGCACTCTTGGCCCAATCATTTTCAGAGGCCAGTCTTCTAGGTCAGCCCTTCAGGTGTTGAACTGGGAATATTTGTGACACCTCTAGGATTAGGTTAGGGATAAATTTCTTTTTATTTGGGTTATTTTACTGTTACCAAAGGCCATTTCAGGAAAGGGACTATGAAAGAAAGTGCCTTGTCACACTGATCCAGGAACCCCTCTGAAGGTTAATCCTGGCTTGTTCTGATGACCTAACAATAGTGGAGGATTCTGGGCATCTATGTTGAAAATTATGACTTCATCCATATAACAAGCGAACGTGCACAAATGAATAATTTATAGAGGCTTTAGAGGTAAATGCTCTCTGTTCATCCTGCTAGCTTTGGAAGACAACAGAGTCCTCCAGTGGCTCCATCTCTTTCATTTATCCATTCTGCAAATATTTGGCAAGCATCTACCACCTGCATGGAGTTTATTATCCACATAGGGACAAAAATCATGCAGATAAATAGCTTTAATAAAATGTACCATTAAATTTCAAACAGGTTTCCTTCTGTTAAAGGCCACATGGAGCCTTAAGAGTAAGAGTTAAGTCAACAAGTATGAAATACTCCTTTAATCTGGTAAAACACCAGCTCATCTCATTCCGTGATGACTAAACTTGGCCTCACATCAGAGTCTAGACCAGTGGCCTGGGGTGGACCCTAGGAACCAGGATTTCTAACAATGCCCCTGAGTGATTCTGATGTGCCTCTGAGTTTGGACATCATGGGTCTATTTTACCCTTTGCCTTCAGAACTGGACTTGACATCTCGGTGTCATTTGAAGGTATCGCCTTGAAAATGGGTCATTTCTTGATTCTCTAACTGCACCCCATCTGGTTCTCTCCTATCCCTTTTTCTCAGACTCTTTGCCTGCTACTTCTTTTCTATCAGCCACTTCTTAGCTTTCTATGGCTGTCAAAACCTCAAACTTAGTGTCTTGAAATAACACAAATTTATTATTTTACCGTTCTGTAGGTTAGAAGTCCAATGTGGGTCTCAGCAGGGCTGCGTTTCTTTCTGGAGACTCTAGGGAAGGATCCATTTCCTTGCCTTTTCCAGCTTCTAGCGGCTCATGGCCCTTCTCTGTCTTCGAAGCCAGTAAAGGCTGGTGGAGTCATTCTCACATTTCATTGCTCTGACCATGCGTCTGTAGTCACATCTCTTTCTCTGACTCTCCTCCTTCCTTCCTCTTCCACTTTTAGGGGCTCTTCCATTCCTGCATCTTCGAAGCCAGCAGCATGAAGCTGGGTCCTTCTCACACTGCATCACTCTGACTTCTTCTGTCTCCTGCTTCCACTTTTAAAGATTTTTGTGATTATATTGGGCCCACTTGAGTAGTCAGTAATACTCTCCCTATTTTAAGGTCTGCTGGTGCACAACCTTCTGGGGATTTGGATGTGGATGTCTTTGGAGGAGGGCATCATTCTCCTGCTGCAGGGCCCTTTGTTGTTGTTGTTGTCTAGCCCTCTCTTTGCAAACTCAGGCTTTCTTGGGGCCCAACAGGCCATATAAGTAAGTGAATCAGGACAGAGAGACAGTGGTGAACTGGATGCCCCTTTTAAATGGGCAGCGGCTGATCTACTATGGCCATTTTTTGCTATGTGAGAATGTGGTCCCAGTGTTGCCAGATCTTCTGATTTTTTAAAACCAGAATTTTAGATTTCCTTTCTTTGTTATATCCCCCAATGTTTAAATGTTGCCAATAAATTTATCTATTTAAAACTATTACACAAGCCAAACCAAAAACATCTACTGGTATACTTGACCTTGAGCTATCCATCTGTAACTTCTGCCCTGCACATTACCCCTGAAACAATCACATTATGCCTAAAGATTCAACCACCCCCAAGCTATGCTGGATGACTCCCAAACCTATGAGTCCATCTAGACCTCTCTGATGAGCTGAGAACATCTCTGATTACGTTCCCCATGGCCACACTCACTTGTGATCTCCCTGCACAAATCTGCTTCTCAAGCCTGAAACATGGGGGTCCTTTACTTTCTGATCCAATGGTCACCAAGTGCCATAATTCATCCCCTTCTTTGCACTTTATGGGGGACCTTGATTGCCCCCTTTACTGGATTATTGTAACACTCTTTATATTCATCCCTTATGATCTATTCTTCATCCTTACCTGATTCCAGTCTAAGCTCTAAAATGCATCATAGGGCACATCATCTTTCTCTTCTACTTAACATCCTTCAGTGGTTTTCAGGAACCCACAGGATAAGGTCCAAAGTTCTCAATATGGCCTTCCATGCCTCTCATGATGGCAGCCTACGTTACCTCTCCAACCTCGTTTCTTAGCACTTTCCCATTTTTTTAAAATAAATTTATTTATTTTATTTGCTGCATTGGGTCTTCATTGCTGCGTGCGGGCGTTCTCTACTTGTGGTGAGTGGGGGCTGCTCTTCGTTGTGGTGCATGGGCTTCTCATTGTGGTGGCTTCTCTTGTTGCGGAGCATGGGCTCTAGGTGCTTGGGATTCAGTAGTTGTGGCACACAGGCTCAAGTAGTTGTGGCGCACAGGCTCAGTAGTTGTGGCGCATGGGCTTAGTTGCTCTGTGGCATGTGGGATCCTCCTGGACCAGGGATCAAACCCGTGTCCCCTGCATTGGCAGGTGGATTCTTAACCACTGCACCACCAGGGAAGTCCCATCACTTTCCCATTGCTGTCTGGGATGCCAGTATTACAGAACAGTAATTGCAGTGCCCTGTGTACATGATGTGGTTTAACACCTGCTCTTCCCTTTGCCTGGAATGCCCTTCCCCACTGATATCCCAGGAGACCTACTCATCCTTAAAGCAAAGCTCAGGTCTTACTCTGTGAGACATTCCCTGACTCCTTCCCCTCTGCCTTTCCACAGTGCTTCCTCCCAGGTCTCACTGCTTTACTTATGAATTTTTTATTGAACCTGTCTCACATGATTTTAAGTATTTGTTCACATATATGTCTCCCATCTTTGTGTCTTATCATTTTTGTGTCATGAGTACTTAACACAGGGCCTCACAACAGACACGCCTAATAATATTTCTGAATGAACAAATAAATGAATGAAGGAACCATGCTAGACAGATAGCATCTATCCTATTTATAATCAAAATTACCTCAAGGAGTTGTAATTCTTTGATGAGTTTCTCGTTCCTCCCTTCAAATAAGTTTCTATCTTCCACCAGCTGCAGAAGCTCTTTGAATGATTTAAAATGCAGAATTCAAAATTGGCTGCCAAGAAACGCCATTTCCTTTCATTTCTAGAATAACGTGATTTTCCCCGTGACCCAGACAAAACAACAACCTTTGGCTAATGTTTCATATAAAGAGGATTTTTCAGGGAAAAAGAGGATTAACCAGAGTGGATTTTAGCTTTTCTCACTTCCCCAGTATTCCCTAGGTGTTCCTTCCAGGTGTGAAGACTCTCTTCTGTCTAGATACACAGGAGAAAGCCACTCCAGGTCAGGAGTTTAATCCCATGGTGATGCCACCTCAGGAAGTGCCAGGACCCTGTGAACCTTGCAGGCTCCCGCAACACAGTCATAGATCTGGGGAAGGATGACAATTTACAAGGAGTTTCTCTCTCAGACAGAGAGCAGATTAGTCATCTTTCTAAAAATGGGAGGAACAGGCACAAAGCGGCACTTGTCTTCTCAGGGAGGCTGGCCAGCAAAGCTTGTAGACCGACTGGAAGAGTTGGGCTAAGATCAGCCTCAAGGCTGATCTCACAGTCTCTGTCACTTACAATTGGCCCAAGTGTAGTAGGGCAGATGCCAGGGTCAAGAAAGAAAATCCAGTTCCTGGACCCCCATTGCTTTTCCGTTAGTTACCAGACAGCAATCACCTTTTTGATGTCTGAGGTTTTTCTCTTCTCCTATGTCCCTGGTATATCAGCTCTCACTGCTCCTTGAGGGAAAGGGACAAGGGGGAAAAGAATGAACATCCACTGTACACCTAATGTGAACCAGGAAATGCATTAGATGCTTTAGAGGCTTTCCTTTTTTTAATATTTTAATTTTATTTGCATTCTTAAATCTCCATTTTATAAGTGAGGAGACAGGACCAGTGAGGCCAAGTAACTTGCTTGATTCTACACAACCAGGAAATGGTAGGGCTGAGATATTATTCCATGTAGGTGTTATTTTAAAGCCCATGCTTTTTTCCACTTATGATGCTGCTGATATAGGAAAATAGTTGTAAAATCTAATTTTTGTGCTTGTGTACCAAAATTGACAGCTTATGTTAGCTTCATCCAGTTTATAGTCTTATTGGGCTAATGTGCTCAGAGTATTCTCAGGCCAACATTCAGGCAATCAATCAACATACATTCTGTGAAGGGGCTACCAGATTGATCCAAAGAGATGCAAGACTTGGCCCTGACCTGCCAGGACTTAAAGGCGTCTGGCAAGATGAAGAAAGTAAGGAGTAACACAAGAGTACTGTGATAGCATAGGAGCTATAACAAGTAAGCATGTCAGCAACTCTGGACATTTCTACCGTGACACCCATGATGGTGATGATCTCATATGTGACACACTCCCCTGGGTGTTTGTAGGGTCATAGCTGTCACGTCTCCTCTTTTGCCCACTTAAAGTGTGTTAGACTGCAAGTAATTGAGAGGATGTTGTCAAAGAGATTACTTGAATCAAAAAAGATCTTTGGTATTTTAATTATTAATAACTAAATATCAGTTGCCATCTTACAATAGATGACAGTACATCCATGTGATTCTAATGTGCCTGAGAATCACTGCAGGGGGGCAGCTGAATATCTCCTGTGGACAAAACATGCTGTGAGCTGAGAGGAGGGGGACCTTGATGGGGCCAGAGCAGACTGGGGTGTCTTCCAGGAATGAACAGATGATGTAGACTCAAGCCTAGCATTGTGCCTGGCATGTGGAGGAGATTCACGAATGAACTGAACTGAAAAACACAAGGCACACAATGCCAAAGACCTACAGATGCTGGCCAGTCACCAGGTCCAGCACGAGACAGGACTGCCTTCCTCCAATGCAATGAAGCCTCAAAGGTAAACCCTCCCACTCCCTCTCTGCAGCTACAGTATCTCAGATAGAGAATCAGGCAGACTGAATTTCCTGAAGGAACTGCATGATTTATTAGACTGGATTATGTTTTAAATTGAATAACATGAAAACTGTTTCCTGCCTTAGCCAGAGAGTAGGGGCTAGAAGCGGGGTGGGGCGGCGGGAGATCAGATTAAGAAGGGATAAAATAAAGGGGCGACCCTAAGTGGAGTGTGAAATAAATTTTGTGACTCTATAACATTTATATTGCCACTTGCTGGTTTTTCAACTTTAGATATTCTCTTATGCTACTCCATGGTGTTTTCTCCCTTTTCATCTTAATTTTTGGTAGTTAACAACACTGTCTTTAGCTCTTTTACTGGTACCTTTGTGTAACTTCAAATTATATACTTAAATCTCCCTTTCTTGTCCCATGAACTTTCAGGGATGTCCCCAAATTCCCATCATGTAAAATAAGGGCACTTCTCTATCCATTACACGTTTCACCTTCTAATTTCTGTCATTTGGATAATTAATGTTTATCTTCTGTAACTATACTCGAGTCTTTTTTTTTTTTTTTTTTTTTTGGCGTTACGCGGGTCTCTCACTGTTGTGGCCTCTCCCATTGTGGAGCACAGGCTCTGGATGCACAGGCTCAGTGACCATGGCTCACGGGCCGTGGCATGTGGGATCTTCCCAGACCGGGGAACGAACCCGTGTCCCCTGCATCGGCAGGCAGACTCTCAACCACTGCGCCACCAGAGAAGCCCTCGAGTATTATTTTACATTATATGTTGGTTGATTCAAAATGGTTGAGAATCAAAAATAAAGTTGTTCCTTTGAGCATGAAATACTTTTCCCTGCAGGGCCACATGTCAATACCATGATGCCAGCACCTGTTGTAACAAATTTCTCTAAGCTGAGCACGACACAACACAGTTGCTTAATAGCTTACTAAAACAACACACATCTATAGTTTTGGGAGTCAGAAGTCCTCCAGGAGTCTCACTGGGTTAAAATCAAGGTATCAGCAAGGCTGGTTTCTTCTGGAGGCTCTAGGGGAGAAAATTTGTTTCCCTGACTTTTCCAGCTACTAAAGGTCACCTACAAATCCTAAAGGTCACCTACATTCCCTGGCTTATGGCGCCTTCCTCTATTTTCAAAGCAGGTAACATTGCATTTCTCTGGTCCTTCTTCCCTCATCACATTTCTTTCTGACCATAGCCCATAAAAGTTGTCTGTTATTAAGGACTCATATGATCTGATTGGGCCTACCTGGATAATCCAGGATAATCTACCCATCTCAGATTCCATAATCTTAATCACATTGCAAAGTCCCTTTTGCTATGTAAAGTAACATGTGCACACGTTCTAAGGATTAGGGCATGGACATTGTTGAAGAGTCATTCTGCCTACCACACAAAAATGAAATGTTCCTGGTGTTGAGAAAAAATGGATTCTACTTCTCATGCTCCATCAGTTGCTCAAAATCCACACCACACATTAATGTGCTTCATTTTTAGACTACAATTTTCTTATTTAGGTTTTTTATTGTTTTTAGTAGAGCCTTTATTTTTCTTTCTTTCTTAAAAGAAGTGTATTTTCTCTTTACCAAATCCTTAATACCTACCTGCTTTTCTCTTCCATCCTATGCATTATTAATATCACCTAATTCTTTTTCTCTTTTTTTTTTCTTTAAATTGAGGTAAAGTTAAGTCTTCTTTTTTTTTAAACCAGTTTTTTTGAGCTCACCCAATTCTTGTTCTAGTTGGGAGCAGTTGTTCTCTAGGTCTACTGTTCTGTCTTCGCTTTGGGTTTCTTGTCCTTGAACTCTTGGTATGAGCCCACCATTTCATATATTCTACATCTTCATATTTGTTGTTTTTCACTCCAGTCCCCAAGCAGCTTCTCATGAAACAATACATGGAAGATAACCTCTCTGAGTTCTAACGTGTGAAAAATGACCTCTCCCAGTCTTTTGCATTGCTTCGTTGTCTTGTGTTCATTTCTATTACTTTGATTCTGATTCCGAATATGATTTGGCTTTCTAAAAAAAAAATTGTCATTTATATTTTTTCTGTGAATTATTCATTTTCTTTTTTCAAAATTTTAGTTGGATTAGCTTCTGCTAGAGCTATATTTATATATAGTGAAGATTAATCCTTTGTAATACATATTGCAAAATTTTCTTCCAGAATAATGTTTATTAAAAAATTTTATGGAGCTTTTTGTTTCATATATTTTAAATTTATGGTTTAAATTTATAGCATTCAGTCTTTTCCTTCATGGCTTCAGGGTTTTGGGTTTTGTTTCGGAAGACTTACATATTCCAAGTTATACAAATGTTATTCTGATTTTTTCTAATAAATGTGTACTTCTATTGTTTATATTTTATTTTTAATCCATCTGGAATTTGACTCTATGTTTGTTATAATTTGTTAAAATTTTCAAACAAATCAACACCATTTAGATATTTATTCTATCTTTTCCCCCACTGTTTGAAATACAATCTGCATTAGATTATAAACTTTTATATTCTTGGGACTAATTCTGAACTATTGTTTTGTATTGATCTATTTGTCTGGCCCCTCAGCAGTACTTTGTTGTTTTAATTACAAAAGCTTTACAAAGTCTTAAGGTACCCAGGACAACTTACCTCTCCTTGTTATCTTTCTGAATCATCTTATGGAATTTTATATATGTATATGAAATCTTGAGAATAAGGTTGATAAGCTCCATAAAAATTCTCTAGGATTTTGATTGGATAGCATTGAATTTATAGATTAACTTGAAGAGACTTTACAATATTGACTCTTGTTAAAGAAAAAATTATTTTGACACTTGTTAAAATGGTGATGAAGACTTTATTCAGGACTATTGCAATAGGTGTCAAGACTATCACAATGGGGGAGAGAGATCAGGTTCAACTCAGAATACAACAAAGACAAGTGGAGATTTATAGCCAATGAGCAGAGTGAGGGATGTTAGTGGATGAAAAATTATTAAGAGATATAAAGGGGAGGGGGGTTCTTGTAAACCAACTTAATAGGATTCTTGCTGAAGGAAGGCAATAGTGATAAGATATCAAATATGGGGGGATTCTCACCAAACTGACTTTGCAAGTTTCTTCTAAAACTGGGCTAAGCAGGCCGAAGACATGTCCCAAGGATGAGGCTGGGTGAAAAAGAGGCCTCAGAGGAGCCTGTCTACAGTTTGGTCAAAGAGGGAGTTTTTATCACTCTTTCCATCCAGAAACATAATCATTCTCTATATTATTCAAATTATATACTATGTACTTCTACAAAGATTCACAGTTTTCTTTAATCAGAACTTACTCCTTTTTTGTTACATTTATTCTTTAGTATGATATAGTTTTTGTTGATATTGTGAGTGAGGCTTTAAAAATTACATTTCCAATTTTTTAATTGGAGTCATATGGGAAACCTTGATTTTTGTAGGTTGATTCTGTGTTTAGCCATCTTACTTTTTTCTCTTATTAAGTTCAGTCATTTTTCAATTCATTGTCTTAGAGTTTAAATGTAGACATGTTTTGCCCCTTTAGTGCCAATATTTAAACCTCTATTTATTTTTCTGATATTATTGTGTTAAGGTCTCAAGAAAAGTTTGAATAATAATGGTGTCTTATTCTTCATTTAAATGTGAGTGCTTCTACTATTTCACTGTGAACTAAATGTTTTGTGAGAGGTTTCTTGTAGTTACCACTGTCACATTACTAAAGCTTCCTTCTGTTCATAATTTACTAAGATATTTTTTAATTTTAAAATTAGAAGTGGATGCTAATGCAGTAAATTATAATAGAATTATTGATCTACTAAGGTTGAACCTCCTTTGAATTATTGGAGAAAAACCTATTTGAGTGTTTTTCAAAGTGTAGTTAGAAATGGCTTGTGGCTTCAAAGGGTAGATCTATGAACTAATCTCATTCATATTCGTTTCACAAATTTTCCTTTTGTCTATTTATGCTTATTAAGGTATTTGCTAATTTCTTTTCTCATTATTGCTTCTTGTATCCACTCCTTCTCCTGGGCTTACTTTCTTTCTTACCAAAGTACATTTAAAAAATATTTCTGTCAGGGAGGGCCTGAGTGGTTAATTCTGACTTTGAAAATGTCTTCCCTGCCCTCCTTCTCTTGAAGGGCAGCTTAGCTAGAAATAGGAGTCTAGGTTGACAGATACTTATTCTCAGCTCTTGAAGATATTACTCTGTGATCTTCCAGCATGTATACTTGCTAATTAAAAAAAAAAAAAGTCTGTCTAATTGCCATCCTTATAGGTAATTTTCTTCTTTCTGTTTTCTCTGAAGATTTTCTCCTATTCTTTGATGCTTTACAGTTTTCTCTGCTGTATAGTGTGGATTTGCTTTTATTCACCTTTCTTGATGTACTTATCAATCTAAAACCTCATGTTTCTTCCATTATAGAAAATTCTCGGTCATTGTTTCTATGAAAATTGAATATCTGCTACTCTCCTTTTGATGTATTTTGGATCATCTCATTTTATCCTACAATTCCTTTAAACTTTTACACATTTTTAACTCTTTGTTCCATATTCTGAGTTATTCAATCAGTTTTCCTTTCCAGTTTTCAAATTCTTGATTCAGCAGTGTATAGATTACTACGCCGTGATCTTCTGTTCCTCTCCTCAGTGGCTATATACATATATTTAAATGACACTTTTCCTTTATTGAGGTATAGTTGACATACAATATTATACAAATTAGAGGTGTCTAACATAATGATTCACAATTTTTAAAAGTTATACTCCATTTATCGTTATTATAAAATATTCCATGTGTTGTAAAATATATCCTTGAGGCTTATTTATTTTATACATAATAGTTTGCACCTCTTAATCTCCTACCCTTTCCCCTTCCCTCTCCCTACTGGTAACCACTAGTTTTTTCTCTATAACTGTGAGTCTGTTTCTTTATTGTTATATTCACTACTTTGTTTTAATTTTTAGATTCCACATATAAGTGATATCATACAGTATTTGTCTTTCTCTGACTGATTTCATTTAGCATAGTACCCTCCAAGTCTATCCATGTTGTTACAAATGGCAAATTTTCATTCTTTATGGCTGAGTAGTATTCCATTGTGTATACATAGCATGTCTTCTTTATCCATTCGTCTGTTGATGGACACTTAGGTTGTTTCCATATCTTGGCTGTTGTAAATAGTGCTTCTGTGAACATTGGGATGCATGTATCTTTTTGAATTAGAGTTTTCCTTTTTTTCTGGATATATACCCAGGAGTAGGATTGCTGGATTATATGGCAGCTTTACTTTTAGTTTTTTAAAGGGATGTCCATACTCTTTTCCATAGTGGCTGCACCAATTTACACTCCCAGCAACAGTATACAAGGGTTTCTTTTTCTCCACACTCTCTCCAGCATTTATTATTTGTAGATTTTTTGAGGATAGCCATTCTGACTGGTTTGAAGTGATACTTCATTGGGTTCTGATTTGAATTTCTCTAGTAATTAGTGATATTGAGCATCTTTTCATGTGCCTGTTGCCCATCTGTATGCCTTCTTTGGAAAAAGGCATTCTGCTGAATTTTTGATTGGGTTGTTTGTTTTTTTGATATTGAGTTGTAAAAGCTGTTTGTATATTTTGGATATTAACCTCTTGTTAATTGCATCATTTGCAAATATTTTCTTCCATTCTGTATGTTGTCTTGTTTTGTTAATGGTTTCCTCTGCTGTGCAAAAGCTTTTAAGTTTCATTAGGTCCCATTTGGTTATTTTTGCTTTTATTTCTTTTGCCTTGGAAAACAGATCTAAGAAAATATTGCTATGATTTACACAAGAGAATGTTTTGCCTATGTTCTCTTCTAGGAGTTTTATGGTATCATGTCTTATATTGAGGTCTTTAAACCATCTTGATTTTATTTTTCTATATGGTGTGAAGGAGCGTACACCACATGTTGAAGAGACTGTCTTTTCTCCATTGTACATTCTTGCCTCCTTCATCATAGATTAATTGACTGTAGGTGCGTGGGTTTATTTCTGGATTCTCTAATCTGTTTCATTGATCTATATGTCTGTTTTTGTGCCAATACCATACTGTTTTGATTACTGTAGCTTTGTAGTATAGTCTGAAGCCTGACAGGGTTATACCTCCAGCTTTGCTCTTTTTCCTTGGTATTTCTTTGGCAATTCTGGTTTTTGTGGTTCCACATAAATTTTAAGATTATTTTTTCTAGTTCTGTGAAAAATATCATGGGTATTTTGCTAGGTATTGCATTAAATCTATAGATTGCTTTGGGTATTATGGCCATTTTAACAATATTAATTCTTCCAATTCAAGAGCATGGGATAATTTTCCATTTCTTTGAATCATCTTCAGTTTCCTTTATCAGTGTTTAATAGTTTTCAGTGTTTAGGTCTTTCACTTCCTTGGTCAAGTTTATTCCTAGGTATTTAATTTTTTTGATATGATTTTAAATGGGATTTCTTTTTTAGTTTCTCTTTCTGACATTTCATTATCAGTGTAAAGTAATGCAACAGATTTCTGTATATTAATCTTACATCCTGCTACTAATTCATTTATTAGTTCTAATAGTATTCATGTGGAGACTTTAGAGTTCTCTGTATAGAATATCATGACATCTGCAAATAGTAACAGTTTTACTTCTTCCCTTCCAATTTGGATACCTTTATTTCTTTTTCTTGTCTGATTGCTGTGGCTAGGACTTCCAATACTATGTTGAATAGAAGTGGTGAGAGTGAGCATGCTTGTCTTGTTCCTGAATTTAGAAAGAAGGCTTTCAGCTTTTCACCATTGAGTACTATATTGGCTTGGGTTTGTCAAAAAAGGCTTTTATTATATTGAGGTATGTGCTCTCTCTACCCACTTCGGTGAGAGTTTTTATCATAAATGTATGTTAAATTTTCTCAAATGCTTTTTCTGCATCTATTAAGGTGATCATGTGGTTTCTGTCTTTCCTTTTGTTTATGTGGTATATCACATTGATTGATTTGCATATATTGAACCATTCTTGCAATACTGGAATGAACCCAACTTGATCATGGTGTATGATCCTTTTTATGTATTGTTGGATTTGGTTTGCTAATATATTGTCAAGGAATTTTACATCTATATTCATCAAAGTTGTTGCCTGTAATTTTTTTTTTTTTGTGGTGTCTTTGTCTGGTTTTGGTATATGGTGCTGGTGGCCTCATAGAATGAATTTGGGAGAGTTCTCTCCTCTTCAAATTTTTGGAATAGTTTGAGGATAGGTGTAAGTTCTTCTTTGTATATTTGGTAGAATCCCACAGTAAAGCCGTTGATCCCAAACTTTAGTTTGCAGGTAGTTTTTGTTTTGTTTTGTTTTTTCTTGTTTTTATTACAGATTCTATTTCACTTCTAGTGATCAGTCTGTGCAAATTATCTGTTTCTTCTTCACTCAGTTTTGGCATGCTGTATGTTTCTAGAAACTTGTCCATTTCTTCTAGGTTGTCAAATTTGTTGGCATATAGCTGTTCATAGTATTTTCTTGTGATTTTGTTTGTATTTTTGTGGTATCAGTTGTTATTTCTCCTCTTTCATTTCTTATTTTGTTTATTTGGGTCCTCTCTCTTTTCTTCTTGGTGGGTTTAGCTAGAGGTTTCTCTACTTTGTTTATTTTAAAAAAACAGCTCTTGGTTTTATTGATCTTTTCTGTTGTTTCTTTGATTTCTATTTCATTTATTTTCTCTCTGATCTTTATTATTTCCTTCCTTCTGCTGACTTTGGGTTTTGTTTCTTCTTGTTTTTCTAATTCTTTTAGGTGTAGGTTAAGTTGTTTGAGATTTTTCTTGTTTCTTGAGAAAGGCCTGTATCACTATGAACTTCCCTCTTAGACCTGCTTTTGCTGCATCCCACAGATTTTGTAAGGTGGTGTCCTCATTTTCACTTGTCTTGGTATTTTCTGATTTCTTCTTTGATTTCATTGTTCACCTGCTGGTTTTTTTAGTAACATGTTGTTTAGCCTTCATGCATTGGTTGTTTTCTCATTTTTCTTTCTGTGGTTGATTCCTTGTTTCATACCTTTGTGGTCAGAAAATATACTTGAAATGATTTCTATCCTCTTAAATTTACTGAGGTTTGTTTTGAGACCTACTATATGGTCTATCCCAGAGAATGTCCCATGTGCTCTTGAAAAGAACATGTATTGGTTTTGTTTTTTGTTAGTTTTAGTTGTAGTGTCCTGTAGATATCAATTAAGTCCAACTGGTCTGTTGTCATTTAGGATTGAAGTTGTCTTATTGATTTTTTGACTGGGTGAGCTGTCTACTGATGTCAGCGGGACGTTAAATTCTCCTACTATTATTATATTATTGTCAATTGCTCCCTTTATATCTTTTAGTATTTGTTTTATACATTTAGATGCTCTTATATTGGGTGTGTATATGTTAATGAGTGTAATATCCTCTTCTTGTAATGATCACTTTAATGCTCTCCTCTGTTTTTTTAATAGCCTTTTATAAAAGTCTATTTTGTCTGATATGAGTATTGCTACTCCCTCTTTCTTGTCGTTTCCATTTGCGTGAAATATCTTTTTCCATTCCCTCACTTTCAGTCTGCGTGTGTCTTTAGATCTGAACTGAGTCTCTTGTAGGCAGCATATATACAAGTTTTGTTTTTGTTCCTATTCGGTCACTCTATGTCTTTGATTGGAGCATTTAGTCCATTTACATTTAAAGTAATTTTTGGATAGTGGTATAGTCTTTTTGCCATTTTTAAAATTGTTTTGAGTTTGTTTTTGTGGGGGGTTTTTGTTCCTTTTTTCTTCTTTTGTGATTTGATGACTATCTTTAGTGTTATGTTTGGATTCCTTTTTCTTTTTTTGTGTGTGTATCTATTACAGATTTTTGGTTTGTGATTAACATGAGCAATCTATGTATATATACATGGCTGTTTTGAGTTGCTGATCTCTTAATTTCAAATGAATTTAACAACCTTGCACTTGTACTCTTCCCTCCTCACAATTACTATCATTTTTTAAAATTGAATTATAGTTGATTTACAATGTTGTGTTAGTTTCAGGTGTACAGCAAAATGAGTGAGATATATATTTTTTTTCAGATTTTTTCCCTTATAGGTTATTACAACATATTCAGTAACAGTTATTGTTTTTGATATCATATTTTACATCTGATTGTTTTGTGTACCCCTTAACTGCTTATTGTCAATATAGATGATTTTACTACTTTGGCTTTTTAACATTCCTACTAGCTTTGTGCATGGATGATTTCCTACTTTTACTGTATGTTTGCCTTTACCAAGGAGTTTTTTTTATTTCATAATTTTTGTGTTTCTAGTTGTGGCCTTTTCTTTTTCACTTAGAGAAGTTCCTTTAACATTTCTTTCAAAGTGGATTTGGTGGTGTTGAACTCTTTTAGCTTTTACTTGTCTGGAAAGCTTTTGATCTCTCTGTCAAATCTGAATGAGACCCTTGCTGTGTAGTGCATTCTTAGTTTAGTTTTTCCAGTCTTCACTTTAAAATATATCATGCTCTTCCATTTTGGCCTGCAGAGTTTCTGCTGAAAAGTCAGCTGATAATCTTATGGGAGTTCCCTTGTATGTTATTTGTTGCTTTCTTTTGCTGCTTTTAATATTCTCTTTTTATCTTTAATAGTTCCATTTATTTATTTGGCTGTGCCAGGTCTTAGTTGTGGCAGGCAGGGTCCTTAGTTTTGGTTCACAGGCTGCTTAATTGCTGCAGGTGGGATCCTTAGTTGTGGCATGCGAACTCTTAGTTGCAGCATGCATGTGGGATCTAGTTCCCTGACCAGGGATCGAACCCAGGCCCCCTGCACTGGGAATGTGAAGTCTTATCCACTGTACCACCAGGGAAGTCCCTTTAATATTTCCTTTTTAATTACAATGTGTCTTGATGTGTTCCTCTTTGGGTAAATCCTGTATGGGGCTCTCTGTGCTTCCTGGACTTGGATGTCTGTTTCCTTTCCCCTGTTAGGGAAGTTTTCAGCTATTATGTCTTTAAATATGTTCTCAGCCCCTTCCTCTCTCTCTTCTTCTTCTGAGACCCCTATAATGTAAATATTAGTATGCTTGATGTTGTTCCAGAGGTCACTTAAACTGTCCTCATTTGTTTTAATTCTTTTTTCTGTTCAGCATCAGTGATTCCCACTGCTCTGTCTTCCAGCTTATGATTCATTTCTTTGTTTCATTTAATCTACTGCTGATCCCTTCTTGTGTATTTTTCATTTCAGTTATTGTATTCTTCATCTCTGTTCAGTTCTTTATATTTTCTAACTCTTTGTTTAAAACTTCTAACTTCTGTTCACCTATTATTCTCCCAAGTTCTTTGATCATCTTTACTGTCACTACCCTGCACTCTTTCCTGGGTAGATTGCCTATCTCCACTTCACTTAGTTCTTCCTCTGGGGTTTTATCTTGTTCCTTTGTCTGGAACATATTCCTCTGTTGTCTCATTTTTGCCTAAGTTGCTGTTTTTATTTTTATGTATCTGGTAGGTTAGTTACATTTCTCAACCTTGGAGAAGTGGTCTTTTGTAGGAGACATCCTCTGCATCCCAGCAGTGCACTCCCCTCTTGTCACCAAGCTATATGTTCCAGGGGGTCCCTCTATGAGGGCTGCGTAGGTCCTTCTGTTGTGACAGGCTGACTATGTGGGCAGCCTGGTAGGCTTTGTTGGCTCCCAGTCCAGTTATTTGCCTGGTTCTGCCTTGTGTGGAGGCTGCTGGCCACTGTTTGGGGGGACTAGGTCATGAGGCAGCTGACTGTGGAAGCCTAGGGGGCACCAGGGCTAGTGCTGGCTCACTGGTGTACAGAGTCAGGGTCCAGAAGACTCCTGGGCTGTTTCCCACCCACTTGTGCCAGCCTACTGGTGGGCAGAGCCAGGTCCTGGAGTCTGGTTGCAGGTCCCAGGAGTCCCAGAGCTGGTTTTGGATCACTGGTGGCAGGGGGTGGTTCCTGACACAGTTGGGTATGGGGTCTGGGGTGTCCTGTTGCTTATGTTGTCCTGGTAGTCGGCAAGGCTGGGACCCAGTTATTCCCATGGCAGCATTTGGCCTTCTAGTGTGGAGGCTGGGTCCACAGGCTGTGTGATTGTCGTTTTCTTTCTTTCTTTCTTTCTTTCTTTCTTTCTTTCTTTCTTTCTTTCTTCCTTCCTTCCTTCCTTCCTTCCTTCTTTCTTTCTTTCTTGTATTGTGTTTTTGTTGCTGCGTGTGGACTTTCTCTAGTTGCGGGGAGCAGGGGCTACTCTTCACTGCAGTGCACAGGCTTCTCACTGCAGTGACTTCTCTTGTTGTCGGGCACAGTCTCTAGGCGTTCAGGTTTCAGTAGTTGTGGCATGCAGGCTCAGTAGTTGTGGCTTGTGGGCTCTAGAGCACAGGCTCTGTAGTTGTGATACATGGGCTTAGTTGCTCTGCGTCATGTGGGATCTTCCTGTACCAGGGATCAAACCCATGTCCCCTGCATCAGCAGGCAGATTCTTAACCACTGTGCCACCAGGGAAGTCCTGGGATTGTGGTTTTCTTGCATCTGGTGTTTGCCCACAGTGGGTGAGGCTGATCCAGAGGCTAGAGAAGACTCCCTGGAGGGCATGGCTAGTACCCAGGGGATTCTGGGGCTAGTGCGTGCCCACTGGTGAGTGGAGCTGGTCCTGGGCTCTATGGTGGTCAGGGCCATGTCCAGAGGCAGCTATGGGCTCAGGGGCTCTTAAGTCAGCCTGTCTGCTGATGCATGGGGCTGTTTCCCTGCCCAGTTAGTTGCTTGGCCTGAGGCATCCCAGCACTGGCACCTAGAGGCTTTTGAGCCAGTGTGGGGCTTGATCCTGGGGCTATTAGGCTACATGGAGGATTCCCCAATGGCACTTGCCAGCACCAGTGCCCACCTGGTGGAAGGAGCTCCCCAAACTGGCTGAAGCCAGTGTCTTTGTCCCCAGGGTAAGCTGCAGTTGCCTCCTGCCTCTCTGGGAGACTCTCCAAGATCAGGAGGTAGGTCTGACCCAGACTACTATGAAATTATAGGACTCTATTTTCCCCAGTCCTCTGGGACTCCTAAAAGTAAGTCCTGCTGGCCTTCAAAGCCAAATGCTCTGGGAGCTCATCTTCCCAGTGCAGGACCCCTGGGCTGCGGAGATTAAATTTGGCTCAGACTTTTCTCTCCTCTGGGAAAACCTCTGCAATTGTAATTATCCTCTGGTTTGTGGATCACTCACCCCAGGGTATGGAACTTGACTATATCATGAGTCCACCTCTCGTACCCATCTCATTGTGGTTCCTTCTTTATATCTTTAGTTGTAGAAGATCTGTTTGGGTAGTTTCCAGTCTTTTTGTAATCAATGGTTTTTCTGCAGATAGCTGTGATTTTGATGTGCCTGTGAGAGGAGCTGAGCTCAGGGTCTACTCTGCCATCTTGGCCGATCTCCAATGGCTATATATTTTGTTTCTAGACTTTCCATTTGATTCTTCTCTCAATCTTATGATCTTAAATTAATTTTTGAGAGCAGATTATTTTTTGTTTTAGTGCCTCCAACTGTTAGAGCACTACTTTCCTGTTTCGTTGTATTTGCCACTCCTCCTCATGGTAGTTGACTTCCTTATGTGGTTTCTGATTTTTTTTTACAACATTTTCATATTTTTCCCAGGGAGAATATTGGGTTGTGGAAGTTTCACTGTCATATGGTTTTGCATTTGTGTTTGACAAAGGAGTTTAACTAATCCTGAACAAGTTTCTCTGTTAATTCCTCTGCTTGATATCCCACACCAATACATTGTGACCTCACATTTGTGTAAGTTTCAGACTTGGAGATTGATAGCTCAAGGTATTTTTTTTTTCTACATGTCCCCCAAAATGATAAACTTTGTTCCTCCCACTGGCCAGGGATAGAGGTTGGATTAATTCTAGTACCCATTTCATAGATGTTCAGTCTTTAAGTTCTATATTTAATGCTGAAGTATCTGCTACTCTCCTTGTATGTGCCTAAGACCACATCTTCTCTCCTGACCCTAATTGGCAATAAAACTACATCAGCCAGTCCCTAGGGCCTCAAGCTAGTCCAATATTCCCATGAGCCACCCTGACAGCAGCTCCTGCTCACACCAGGCTTTGAGCTCCCTCTTTATTTCTAGTACTTTTGTGTTTCCTTTATTTTCTTTTGAAATTGTTCATAGTTTTATGCTTCTGAGGTTCAACCATGTTGATATTTGTAGCTCTAATTCATTCATTTTATCTCCTGTATAGAACTCAACCATGTGAATTTACCTCTATTTATTTATTTATTCTCATTTTGATGGATATTTAGATCACTTCCAAATTTTTGCTATTACAAGTAATTTTTCAATGAATATTTTTTATACATATCTCCTACTGGACAAATGAGTTTCTCTAGGCTGTATTGTATGAGTGAAGCTGATGTTCACAGACCACATGCATAAGCAATTTTACTAGATTTTGCCTGGTTTGCTTTCCAAAATGGTTGACCAGTTCACATTTCCAATGGCAGTGTATGAGAGTTTTGATTACTCCACATCTTTACCACAATTATATTTTAAGCTTTCTAGTTTTTGCCCAGCTGATGTGCATGCAGTAGTCTTACTGTGGTTTTAGCCATTACATTCTTAACACTTTATGAAGGTATGCCTGCTCCAGTTATTTCTTGGTGAATAACAAATTACCCCAAAATTTAGCCTCTTAAAACAACCAGTTTATTAAGTTCAGATGTTTCATGGATCACAAATTCAAACAAGTAGGAGCAGAAATGGCTTGTCTCGCCACAAAGATGTCTGGGGACTCAGCTGGGAAAATTACACAGCTGGGAGTGACTCCACGGAGGGGGCTGGTACCATCTGAAAGCATCTTAACTGGGAAGGGACATAGACCTCACCTCCCAATGGGAAGAATGTCGAAGAATTTGTGACCATGTTTAGAACAGCCGTCATGCCCCACAAGGGCTGTTTGGTCTTTTTCTCTAAAATGACATTCAGTTAACAGGGTGTAGTTAGTTTTGAATAACACTTTATGTGTTATTGTTAAATTTCATGTTTTTTTCTAGAAAGGTATTAATGTCTCCAAAGAGTTTATTGAAGGATAAAAGTAGTGATGAAAATAACAAAAAAATACTTAACCTCATAATAATTTTAATATCTTAAATAGTGAAGTAGGTTCCAGTGAGAATATTAATTGTGAATCCATGTATCAGAACAAATAAATCTTTGAGTTTGATGATTTCCCACAAGCAAAAGAAAAATAAAAATGGGAAGAGGGAAGAACCAGATATCTTTGAAAATAGAATATTGTAGGATCGGTCAGTCATTTGCCCATAGCCCATGATGTTGTTTATTAGCATAATTTCTTAATAAGTGGTATGGTACCAGTGAAGTGTTCACACCCGTCATTCTGGTAAACCTATAAAGTTTTTCCACAACACACAAAATAATTATTTTCCATACAAAAGTTTTGGTTTTTGATGGTGAAGATGTAGAAGAGATCTTAGTGAACATCAGCTTTTTTTCCTTTCTGACCCACACATCTTTCTTTGGAGAACTACACCTCCCCCAATCCATGTTAATTCTGGTGAGACTGTCATCATGTATATCCCTTTACCTGGGCACAGAAGTAGGTTCTGACCCGGGCTGGACCATCAGAGTCCCTTTCAGGGACTGATATAATGCACGAGAGACCTTCTCCTTCATTGAGAACAATGAACTCTTCAGAAAGTGCAAGCCAAGAGTGGCTGCTGGTTTTATTTTCTGCCCCATGGAGAGCACCTACTGAGGCTGAAGTCACTTCTGAGGAAAGCAGGGTTAAGAGGTGGAATGAGAGGCAG
Organism: Mesoplodon mirus; assembly: GCF_964341445.2. Lineage (NCBI taxonomy): Eukaryota > Metazoa > Chordata > Mammalia > Artiodactyla > Ziphiidae > Mesoplodon > Mesoplodon mirus. Next base: position 77,529,871 of record NC_138978.1, on the reverse strand, counting down.
AGTTCTGATGATATAGTTTGATCTTTTAGACCTTATTGTGACAAAAGTCCACCCTTGGACTTCCTGGTTATGTGAGTTCACTGCTTCCCTTGTTTTGCTAAAGCTACTTTGCATTGTGTTGTCTGAGAGAGACTTGACTAATATCAATTCCAAAAGCATGAAATCAAGATTCAAAGTCTTCCTCCTTATAGCAAAAACCATACTAAGCATACTAAATTAAGAATTGTGCAAAACCAGCCCCAAATAAATGACAAGTGTGTATGGTGGGAAAGCAAAATGAGAGGAAAAAAATGGTGGCATACTATCTAGAACAATGTAGGTAAGACCACTGATGAGTAGATTCTATTACATTGGGTTTTAAGTGTTGAATTATATGTGAAGGAGAAGGGCTCAGCACCTTTTTTTATTTGTTTATCACAGAGAAGAAAACTTTTGTTTGGTTAGTGATTATTTTCTGAGCCACAGTATAGATAGGAATGAGGTTATCTTCAGATCAGTAAGTGACAAAGAAGGACATTGCTACTTGAATGAAAGAAGCTTTTCTCTGGACGCCAGTAACCATAATATGTATTCACAGAGAACAGTCTGCACTTAACTCAGCTATGTGCTTCCTGACTTGGACTTAGTATTACAGAAAATAGTGAAAATTTTAATAACAATTTGGTTGTGGTTACTGAGTGTGAGTTTTTAGCATACTGTGTGAAGAAATGGGCAGCCGAGACAAGAGCCTTTTCTCCACATGACAATGGTGTTGGCTGTTAAAAGGAAGGGTGCTCATGAGCTTGGGAAATGAGGAATGAGATGAAAATATTTCTTCAGGGCAATGCTACTGTTAGTGAGCCATTTCAGTGACATCAGGTGGCTTGCTCAAAAAGTATTATCATTTTTAATCTTGAAAGGAAGGAATCAGGATTTCTTAAAACTGGACTCTGATGAAAATGGCTTAATTGCTAAGAGTAAGTCTCATAATATTTGATGATTTTTTAAATGGATAAAGATATTAATGTTCTGTTATGGAGCATATTTATTTTTGATTAATTACTCTATCATTATAAAGAATGCAAGCAATATTATTACTAAAATATTTATAAAAAACCAAAAATAAAGACAAATATTAGGATGGTGAAGTTAACCAAAGACAGGGAGCTCTATCAGCCCTGGACTGGAAGAAAAAAAGGAGTCAGGGCTCACAGAGCTCAGAAGCTTGGGCTGCCCACTGGAACATGGAACCATGACAGTGACCAAGAGATGGAACAATGAAGACTCAGGAAATTGTACCGATCGCAGAGAGAGATAGGAAGAGAAACACTCTGATTACATCTTTTGGCCATCCTCCAGTCTTTTCCCATCACTTCCCACTGGCCAGGTCTATCTAGGTGCCAGAGGGCTAGGGTACCTGGGAACTAGAGTCCCCACTTTACAATCAAGCAATAGTGTGCTGAGGTATTGATATATAATTCTAAGTAAAACAATCATTCAGAACTTCAAAGACATTACTTTGTCATTTTTCTGTCTCTTCCTTTTAGAACTTTTAAACAATTTTCTTCACTCTTGAAGCTAATTTCCCATATTTCTTAAGTTTTCTCTAATGTTTTCCTGTCTTTATCTTTGAATATTAACTGAGGGATTTCCTAAACTATATCTTCCAGATCACTAACCTTCTATTATAATCATATCTATTCTAAAATTTATTTTCTTTTCATAATTCTTAAAATCATCTTTACAAAGGTATAATGTACTCATTTTAAAGTATATAGTTCAATGAGTTTTGACAAATGTATACAACCAAAATGCTTTTTAGATGCATTCATGTTGTTGCTGGTATCAGTAGCTTGCTCCTTTTTATTGGCGAGTAGTCTTCCATTGCATGGATACACCACCATCTGTTGATCCATTTGTTCAGGACTGTTATAAAGTTGCAGTTAACATTCACGTCTTTGTGTGGATATATGTTTTCATTTTCTTGGGTAAATACATAGAGGTAGAAAGTCTAGTTGTGTGGTAAGAAAATGATTAACTTTATAGTAAACTGCCAAACTGTTTTCCAAAGTGGTTGTGCCATTTTCTATTCCCACTAGCAATGCAGACAGTTTCCATTGCTCTACATCCTCACCAACACTTGGTATTCTCAGTGTTTTTAGTCATTCTGTTGGTGTGTAGTGATATCTACTTGTGGTTTTAATTTTCAGTTTGCTGATGAATAGTGATGTTGAGTATCTTTTAAGGTATGCAGAACTGATATTGCTACTCAATTAGGTTCTATGACAATGTACTTGAATATTCACTGCATGCTAAGCTCTATGCTTCAGGAAAATCTCAGTTTAAGCCTTTGTTCTATTAGAATTGTGAATATTGTCTCTACCCCCATCTCTCAGATAATCATATTTTCCACCTAAAATTACATTAAGTCTGGTAGGCAAAATAATGTCTCCCCCGCACTCCCTGTGCCCCAAAGTTGCCCATGCCTAAATCCTCAAAACCTGTGAATGTGTTAGGTTATATGGCAAAGAGAAATTAAGGTTGCTTATCAGCTGATCTTAAAATGAGGAGAGTAGCCTGGATTACCCAGGTTATATAACCCAGGGCTCAATATAATCATAAGGGTCTTTAAAAGTGAAAGAGGGAGGCAGAAGAGGATGTTAGAGAGATGCAGTATAAGGACTCAGCTCAATTTTGCTGACCTTGAAGATGGAGGAATAAAGTCACAAGTCCAGGAAAGTGAGCAACCTCTAGAAGCTGGAAAAGGCAAGGAAACAGATTCTTCCATAGAGATCTAGAAAGGAATGCAGGCCTGCTGATGCTTTGATTTTTTTTAAACATCTTTATTGGAGTATAATTGCTTTACAATGGTGTGTCAGTTTCTGCTTTAAAACAAAGTGAATCAGCTATACATACACATATATCCCTATATCTCCTCCCTCTTGCCTCTCCCTCCCACCTTCCCTATCCCACCCCTCTAGGTGGTCACAAAACACTGAGCTGATCTCTCTGTGCTATGCGGCTGCTTCCCACTAGCTATCTATTATACATTTGGTAGTATATATAAGTCCATGCCACTCTCTCACTTCGTCTCAGCTTACCCTCCCCCCTCCCCATGTCCTCAAGTCCATCTCAACGTCTGCATCTTTATTCCTGTCCTGCCCTTAGGTTCTTCAGAACTATTTTATTTTTTTTAGATTCCATATATACGTGTTAGCATACAGTATTTGTTTTTCTCTTTCTGACTTACTTCACTCTGTATGACAGACTGTAGGTCCATCCACCTCACTACAAATAACTCAGTTTCATTTCGTTTTATGACTGAGTAACATTCCATTGTATATATGTGCCACATCTTCTTTATCCATTCATCTGTCGATGGACACTTAGGTTGCTTCCATGTCCTGGCTATTGTAAATAGAGTTGCAGTGAACACTGTGGTACATGACTCTTTTTTTGTGTGTGTGTGGTACGCAGGCCTCTCACTGTTGTGGCCTCTCCTGTTGCAGAGCACAGGCTCTGGACACGCAGGCTCAGTGACCATGGCTCACGGGCCCAGCTGCTCCGCAGCATGTGGGATCCTCCTGGACCGGGGCACGAACCTGCGTCCCCTGCATCGGCAGGCAGACTCCCAACCAATGCGTCACCAGGGAAACACCATGACTCTTTTTGAAGTATGGTTTTCTCAGGGTATATGCCCAGTAGTTGGATTGCTAGGTCTCATGGTAGTTCTATTTTTAGTTTTTTAAGGAACCTCCATCGTGGCTCCATCAATTTACATTCCCACCAACAGTGAAAGAGTGTTCCCTTTTCTCCACACACTCTCCAGCATTTATTGTTTGTAGATTTTTTGATGATGGTCATTCTGACTGTTGTGAGGTGATACCTCATTGCAGTTTTGATTTGCATTTCTCTAATGATTAGTGATGTTGAGCATCCTTTCATGTGTTTGTTGGCAATCTGTATATCTTCTTTGGAGAAATGTCTATTTAGGTCTTCTGCCCATTTTTGGATTGGGTTTTTTTTTTTTTTGATATTGAGCTGCATGAGCTGCTTGTATATTTTGGAGATTAATCCTTTGTCAGTTGCTTCATTTGCAAATATTTTCTCCCATTCTGAGGGCTGTATTTTCATCTTGTTTATGGTTTCCTTTGCTGTGCAAAAGCTTTTAAGTTTCATTAGGTCCCATTTGTTTATTTTTGTTTTTATTTCCATTTTTCTAGGGGGTGGGTCAAAAAGGATCTTGCTGTGATTTATGTCATAGGGTGTTCTGCCTATGTTTTCCTCTAAGAGTTTGATAGTGTCTAGCCTTACATTTAGGTCTTTAATCCATTTCGAGTTTATTTTTGTGTATGGTGTTAAGGAGTGTTCTAATTTCATTCTTTTACATGTAGCTGTCCAGTTTTCCTAGTACCACTTACTGAAGAGGCTGTCTTTTCTCCATTATATACTCTTGCCTCCTTTATCAAAGATAAGGTGACCATATGTGCATGGGTTTAACTCTGAGCTTTCTATCCTGTTCCATTGATCTATATTTGTTTTTTGTTCCAGTACCATACTGTCTTGATTACTGTAGCTTTGTAGTATAGTCTGAAGTCTGGAAGCCTGATTCCTCCAGCTCTGTTTTTCTTTCTCAAAATTGCTTTGGCTATTCAGGGTCTTTTGTGTTTCCATACAAATTGTGAAATTTTTTGTTCTAGTTCTGTGAAAAATGCCATTGACAGTTTGATAGGGATTGCATTGAATCTGTAGATTGCTCTGGGTAGTATAGTCATTTTCACAATGTTGATTCTTCCAATCCAAGAACCTAGAAACAAATACAATGAAAACACGATGACCCAAAACCTATAGTATGCAGCAAAAGCAGTTCTAAGAGGGAAGTTTTCAGCAACACTATCCTACCTCAATAAACAAGAAACATCTCAAATAAACAACCTAACCTTACACCTAAAGCAATTAGAGAAAGAAGAACAAAAAAAAACCCAAAAAAACAAAACAAAACAAAAAACAAACCCCCAAAGTTAGCAGAAGGAAAGAAATCATAAAGATCAGATCAGAAGTAAATGAAAAAGTAGTGAAGAAAACAATAGCAAGGATCAATAAAAGTAAAAGCTGGTTCTTTGAGAAGATAAAGAAACTTGATAAACCATTAGCCAGACTCATCAAGAAAAAAAGGGAGAAGACTCAAATCTGTAGAATTAGAAATGAAAAAGGAGAAGTAACAACTGACACTGCAGAAATACAAAGGATCATGAGGGATTACTACAAGCAACTATATGCCAATAAAATGGACAACCTGGAAGAAATGGACAAATTCTTAGAAAAGCACAACCTTCCAAGACTGAACCAGGAAGAAACAGAAAATATAAACAGACCAATCACAAGCACTGAAATTGAGACCGTGATTAAAAATCTTCCAACAAACAAAAGCTCAGGGCCAGATGGCTTCACAAGCGAATTCTGTCAAACATTTAGAGAAGAGCTAACACCTATCCTTCTCAAACTCTTCCAAAATATAGCAATGGGAACACTCCCAAACTCATTCTATGAGGCCACCATCACCCTGATACCAAAACCAAAGATGTCACAAAGAAAGAAAATTACAGGCCAATATCACTGATGAACATAGATGCAAAGATCCTCAACAAAACGCTAGCAAACAGAATCCAACAGCACATTAAAAGGGTCATACACCATGATCAAGTGGGGTTTATTCCAGGAATGCAAGGATTCTTCAATATATGCGAATCACTCAATGTGATACACCATATTAACAAATTGAAGGAGAAAAACCATATGATCATCTCAATAGATGCAGAAAAAGCTTTTGACAAAATTCAACACCCATTTACGATAAAAACCCTCCAGAAAGTAGGCATAGAGGGAACTTTCCTCAACATAATAAAGGCCATATATGACAAACCCACAGCCAGCATCATTCTCAATGGTGAAAAACTGAAACCATTTCCACTGAGATCAGGAACAAGACAAGGTTGCCCACTCTCACCACTCTTATTCAACATAGTTTTGGAAGTTTTAGCCACAGCAATCAGAGGAGAAAAAGAAATAAAAGGAATCCAAATCAGAAAACAAGAAGTAAAGCTGTCACTGTTTGCAGATGACATTATATTATACATACAGAATCCTAAAGAGGCTACCAGAAAACTACTAGAGCTAATCAATGAATTTGGTACATTAGCAGGATACAAAATTAATGCACAGAAATCTCTTGCATTCCTATACACTAATGATGAAAAATGTGAAGGAGAAATTAAGGAAACAGTCCCGTTTACCACTGCAACAAAGAGAATAAAATACCTAGGAATAAACCTACCTAAGGAGATAAAAGACCTGTATGCAGAAAACTATAAGACACTGATGAAAGGAATTAAAGATGATACAAACAGATGGAGAGATACACCATGATGTTTTTGATTTTTAATGCAGTGAGACTCACTTCAGATGTCAGACTTCCAGATCTGTAAGATAATAAATTTGTGTTGTTTTAAACCACTGATTTTGTGGTAATTTGTTACAGTAGCCATAGAAAACTGACATATTAAGGTAATCATTTGCTGTGAGCATTACTACCCCCTCAGTAATGACAATAAACCAACTGGGGTTCCCTCACTAGGCCTTCATCCCCATTCCAACTTTCCTTCTGGCCATTTCATTAACATCACCATTAAGAGATGAGCGAAGACTCTAAACTCAACCACTCTTGTGTGTTCAATTTTATGTTGTATTATCAAAAGGATAGCTTGATGCCAAGGGTAAGTCTGACCAGGTGTTAGTCATGGTTTCAGTTACCCATGCTTTCCCATACTCTCATTAGCTACTGTTTCCTGTTTCCTGCTAATGTTCCAGGAAAGAATAGAAACAAGCAGCAGGTGCAGTGAGGTCTGTGAGTACACTTTTTTTTTTTTTCTTTTTGGCTTATGGTAAGTATTAGCCAAGTATAAAGCATTTGAAGGGAGATGATGAATGCAAGCCGTTCACCATGGGAGTACACTCAGTGGGTGTACTAGTTTGTTAGGACTGCCATTACAAAATACCACAGACTGGGTGGTTTAAACAACAGAAATTTATTATCTCACCTTCCTGAAGGCTAGAAGTCCAAGATCAAGGTGTCAGCAGGGTTGTCTTCTGAGGCCTTGCTCCTTGGCTTATAGATGGTCATCTTCCTCTTATGTTCGCACATGGTCTCCCCTCAGTTTGCGTGTTCTTTCTGTCCTAATCTCCTCTTACAAAGACACCAGTCTTATTGGATCAGGGCCCAACATATGACCTAATTTTATGTAAATTATCTCTTTAAAGGCCCTACCTTCAAATACAATCATATTCTGAGGTACTGGGGGTTAGGACCTCAACACAGGACTTTTGGTGGGGCAAAATTCAGCCCTTATCAGAAGGCATGAAGTCTATTAAATAGGGCATATAGAAAATGTTCAGAAAAGCTAAAATCACAAGTATTTAACTTCTCATCCAGTATTTGTGTGTAAGAGAAAAGTTAAGTGAATTTCAAATGATGATAGTTCTGGAGTGAAGATATGCCCAGATTTTTATAATTAGTTACATAAGGAAGTGAGGAAACCAGAATTTATATTAAGCCCTAACAATGAGAAAATGAAGCAATCATAAAAGTAGTATCATGTTATAAAATGCATCAATATTTATGTTTGTAGTAACAAAGCAATAACAATGGTAAGCTATTAAAATAATTACCTAAAAATGTATTTCTTGAGGTAAAGGACAACTATAGAAACACACATTAATCAACCTGGCTAAAACTGGAAGAGGTAATGGTGAAGCACAAAAGCACCTCTAAAGAAAAAAAGTATAAATTCATAGTTCATTATTACAATAGTATGAGGACTCTTGTAGTGTCAATCTTTTAAATATGAATATTTTCAACATTATTTTAAGAATAATTTAGACTAATAGCATGAGAAAAAAGTAGAAACACTTTTAGATACTATGGAATAAATCTAGTAGTTTCTCAGTAAACACACAGTTTGGTGGACATTTCACCCTCTCTTGCTCTGTTCTCACCCAAATACATAAAAACTAGGAATCCATAAGCATATGTGGTATACGCAGAAAATAAATCAGGAAATAAGGGCACTGAATAGAATCCAGGACTCAATAAATTGTTTTATCCTTTCAAGATACTTTAATTTTGCAGTTATTGATTAATTAAAAAACACAGTTGTTTTCAGCATTTCCTAGCTACAGTAGTGCATAGGAAATTCCATTCTAAACAAAGAAGTAATTAATGAAATAACAACACACCTTAACATTTTACATTGATAGGTTACAGTTTACAAGGTGCTTTCACATACATTATTTCATTTGATTCTTCAACAAGCAGAAAAAACAGTGGGAAAGAAGAATGATTTTTTTAGGCTTACAGTGAGTATTTTCAGGCCAATGGGCAGTCACTACAAGAACATATCAGAACAAGACAGCAGTGCCCACAAGCCACAATATCTTTTTGGTAGGCTGACAGTTTGATATCAATTGGATATTTAGCATCAGTGAAGGAGGAAGGAATCAGAACAGACACGAGGTTCTCATGATATTCAAAGAATTGTAAGAACACTGTAGAGTAAGAAGAAAGATGCCCTAAAATATAGCCTTACCGAGACTTGCTTCTAAGCATGTTATCCCTTCAAAACGTCAAAAAGTCTTGCCACAACATATGAAAGTTAGAAGGGACCTTAGAAACTGCCTAATGGAACTCTTCCATTTCATAGATAAGAGAACTGAGGCCAATGTCATTGCTAATAGTGACAGGCCAGTCTTGACAGATGCCTTGACTTTCAGTCTAGGGCTCCTTCCTCGACAATGCCATCTCATTATTTCTTCTGTTTCAAATAATGTAATCTGATATTAAACACTGATTCATTCCACTTATTTATTAATCAAACTTTTATTTTTGGCTCAATTGTGGCTGAAACTGGGAGTTTTATATAATTCTAAGATATTCTAATTCAGTGTACTTGAGTGGTCAGAAATAGACTCCCTTGATATATTTGAAAGCTTGCTGGTGTCCTTTAAATGGAGAGTTAAAATGGAACGGCTAAATAGCCCTCAAAAACCAATGTATGCCTAGGGTAATCAACCTAGGTAGATTCTATAGCAAATTGTGTTGGGCAGTAGTAATTTCATTTTTTTTTTTAGAATTCATAGAAATCATTTTAATTACTGAAAACTAAAAATGTAATAATCAAAATGTCACCCCCATGATTTACTAAAATTATTTTGTAATAATTTTACAATAATATACAACAAAGGTACCATAGCATTTATAGCATACATATAGAATACATGATGAGCATGTTCTTGGGTCTAAATGAAATACAAAAAAAGTAATTAAAATTTTTTAGATTTATTAACATGATATATTTTTGTTACATAAAACTTGCTACAGCAAAGTATTTCATATTTTTCTTGCACATTTTAAATATAAGTGACCAACGAATCAGTATCAGCTTTTAAGTGACATGACCATGCAGAAACACTTGACAACCAAAAGATGTACAGACTGATAAGGAGAATATCTCAGACAGATTTTTTCAGTGTCTTCAAAGGTTTTACAAGGGTGTGGTACAGATGAAAAGAAGTAGAATCAGTGACCTACCTGCACCGATAATGAAGCAAATAGAGTGCTTATATACATTAAGATCAGTTTGATTAAACACAACTCATCTTATATGCATGTAAATTGATCATAAAAAATGAACACAGTTTATTTTCAACTATTTTGGTGTGTTGTTTTAAGATAGGTCACTGACACATAGAGATAAAACTAGACAGGAAATTTAAAAGCAAAGAAAAAACATATTTAAAAAACTGAGTTAAGCCGTGGAGTCTCAACAAACAGTGAATGAAATGTGCAAAAGTGCTTGAAATTTCCACATGACAGCAATGTTAAGTCAACTGGCAAAAAAGTATATTAAAAAAACTAAACTCAAATACTAAAATTGTATCTGCATGATCATAATTCCATTTACTGAAAGAAGAGGCAAGAAATTACAACATATCTAAAAATACCACACCTCAAAATTAAAACACAGTTGTGGTAGTTTTATAAATTTTGTCCCCTTTCCTCATTGCTGAGGCATAGGATGAAAGCCGAAGTTGCAACAGGGCCTCTACCTCAGGCTGACAAATATAGTACACCAGCATAATCACCTGACAACAACTTTTGTTCTTACTGTGACAAAACAAAGCAAAGCAAAGCAAAATAAACAAAAAAACCTCTATATTTAAACAAAAGTGCCTCTATATTGTTTACAAGAATCAAGCCACTTGTTTGACTTAGCTAAGTATTTGTTCACATTAATGTTCTTTTTACTTCATTTCTCTTCCTTTCAAAAGTTTACAATGGGGACTATTTGAGAAACTTAAAAATGTGTCACTTTCATTAGTCATGTTCTATTAAAATACTGGCTAAAATCCTTATGGAAAGTTAAAGTTTAGAAATCTTAGAACCCTTCTCTGATACCTACATAAATGCTGGTATCAAGTGAGAGAACCTGGACGATGATGATCCATATCATTAGCTTTTCCTGCAAATGAGACACGCTTGTCATACTGCACAGGCTGGTCACTTATTTACTCAAGGGGAGGATGACAGAAAAGGCGGTGAAGTGAAATAGAGCTTCTGATCTGTAGGAATCCAAATTGCTGGGTCTAGCTACTCTGTATTAGTTCTAGGAAAGTTATTGTTTTATTTGTATAAATATCCTTGGTGTAAAGACATTCTACCTTCAAAAATTGTCCAGCGTTTTGGCAAAACCGAATATGAGCTACTCAAAGTAAAAATAATTATTAGAAAGTATATCCTTAAGCAACTGACCAACAAAAATATTGGTAAGAACTACTAAAAGGAACATTTATCCTTCCCTTCCAATGTCACATAGCCGTAACACTGCCCATCTGCAACACCAACAAAATAAAATGAAGCACTATTTGCAGAAAAAATAATGAAAATGAAACGCGAAGAAATAGATTTAGGAGAAGAGGAGAAAGACGAACCAAAGAGAAGCAGGAAAGTGTCTAGTTCTGTGTTATGGCACAGACAATGCTTGCTTAGCGGTGCCTTGTTACATAGGTGGATGTAGAGTGCACAGACGGATGACGGCAATAAAGACCTCACTCAGTCGCTGGAATGAAGGAACTAGGTAACTGCTTCGACAAGGACGGTCTCAGCTCTACCTTATCTCTTAACAGAGTGCAAAGACTGAGTGTGAGCTCTGATGTCATCTTGTTGCTCATCTCTAAAATTCACAAAATTCTTTTCCACATTTTTCTGTTATAGAGACACGGATATCTTCTTCTTCATAGTCATCAAAATTGCTGGTATCTCCAGAGCCTCTGAACTTTGGTATGAATGGAGCTTCAACCTATAATTGAGACAGAGAGAGAAACAAGAGTGATATTGTGATTTATAATAAGAAATATATATTTGGTCTTTGTGCCAGTTAGTGGCACAAAGCTCCTAAAACCCTTGCATTTCCTGAGTTGAGAGTGGCAAAGGTGTCTTTTGTTATGTTAATGAGGTGTCTTTGGGAAAGCCCCTAAGTAACCTAAGGATGGAGGCTGGTTCCCAGGGGACCCAACCCTGTGATTAGAAGGTTGGAACTTTCAGTCCCACTCCCTGACCTTCTGGGAGGGGAGAGAGACTGGAGACTGAGTTCAGTTACCAATGGACAATGAATGAATCAATCATGCCTATGTAATGAGGCCTTCATAAAACCCCAAAAGGAAGGGGTTTGGGTTTCGAAGAGCTTCTGGGTTGGTGAACAAGTGGGGATTTGGGGAGAGTGGCATGCTTGGAGAGAGCAGGAAGCTCTGAGCCCCTTCCCACACACCTTGCCCTGTGCCTCTCTTCCATCTGGCTATTCCTGAGTTATACCCCTTTATAATAAGCTGGTCACCCAGTAAGTAGTTTCTCAGTTCTGTGAGCCGCTCTAGCAAATTAATCGACCCCCAGGCGTTTGTGGGACTCTTGACCTATAGCCCGTTAGTCAGAAGCAAAAACTGTACTGGCAATTGGTATCTCCAGATAGATAGTGTCAGAACTGTTAACTGCTTGGTGATATGGAAAAAGAGGAAAAACAAATGCCACAGAATTTCCAAACAAACACTAAGGAAAATAAATTCCGACTATTACTACACAGTGGCAATCTTTAAATGCCTTTAAGTCCCTAAATGATCACAACATTAAAAGAAGAAGCAAACTATAGGTTTGCTACTGATCTCAATATTTTCATTCAAGGAATGGTACAGGCCAACAACAATACTTGAGATTTCTAGGATAATTAACTGCTGGCATCAAAATGCTGGCACTTAAGGTTATAGAACTCCAGTTTTTCCTGTATCAGTTCCTTACTTCTAAAGTCCATTTTCTATCCCCTTTTCCTTAATTCCTTCCTCCTGAGGTTACAGATAATTCAGATTTATTTTTAATCATTTCTTAAAAATTCCCAACACGATTTTGTTTAAAATATCTGGCTATCAAAAATTTCTGAGAAATTTGAAAAAAAAAATCTCTTTTAGAATTACAAAATTGTTAAATTCTGACAGTTTTCTCTTTGGAGCCTAAAAATAAAATGTCTTTCCATTACTTAAAATGTGGTCTGTATAAAGACAATGCAGTGTATTGAATATGTTTGAGGAAAAGATTTGAAAAATTGAAACAATAACACCACAATTTACACAGCATCTATAATGTTTACAAACAATTATATGCAGGCTGTTTCATTTCTTCCTCAACATAACACTGTGAGGGAGGCAGGGAAGGTAGCCTTATTGCCATTTTACAGATTATAAAACAGAAAGTTGACCAAATTCATGTGACTAATAAGTGGCTAAAGCAGGTTTCAAATTCATTAGGTCTCCACTTCCAGTCCAGAGCTGTTTCTAATATTTATACCAGTGGTTTCCAAAATTTTTTGATTTATATGCCCTTTAGTAAAACATTTTTGAGTATATATCACCAATAAATGTATAGTTATTTATTTATAAATTATTTACACACATGGCTAAACTATTATAAGACACACACAAACAAGACATCTAAAAAGAATAAGGTAAAAAATAAGTAGGAATGGGAAGTCTAATATCTTATTGTTTGCCAGATGGTTGCCTATGTGCCCTGCATTGGATCCTGCAGTTCTACACTGCACAGAAGAATGGGCTAAGCAGACAGTCACCTCATGTCTACTAGCAAGGCAGCAGTTTAGGATCACACCTACTGAGGCAATCTCTGGAAAATGATTGTACAGTTTGAGCTGTCCAGGCCATTTTCTCCCATTTTTTGTCTTTCTGCCAGATGCCTTTGTCTATTCCGTTGTTCATAAGCACTTGGTCAGAGAATAAAAAAGGACTATGAAAATTATTCAAATTTACTATCATTTTTGTACTTCTCTACATACTTAGAATTGAGATGATAGTAAAACAAATGGCTATGTTAAAGTACTGAATTATTTCTGTTTGTAAATTATCTGGAGAGCCCCAAGTCCATTTTTGTTAATCATCAAGATTTGCTATTGATCAATTTGCCCAATAAAATAAATTGTTTGTTATAGTGTGCTACTTCTTGGCAGATAAGCTGTTTACTACCTGAGATAAATCCAGCCCTTTGGAAAGCACATGAATGCTAAATGAGCAGTAGAAGTTCTACCCATTTTAAGAATAATTGTTTAAAATACATGATATGTAAAGATTAGTAAATGTTGGCTAAAATAAATTTGAAAATATTCAAAATACATTATAAATCTTTAAGATACTAATAAAAAGTATAAACTTCAACGAAGTCTAATCAATTCATCTAAATATAGCATTAATTAACATAATATAATAAAGATAATATAAATAGTGATAATTGCAAAGGGATATAAATGATTTTATAGGAAAATATAAATTTCTATAATTGACTTTATAAGAGGCAAAAATTTGAAGAGGCCAATATCAACAGGAGAATTAATTTCTTAAAATTTCCAAGGTATAAATATAATTCCTATTTTCCTTAAATTTCCCAAAGAATAAGAAACATGGAAAATTTCCAGACTCATTTTATGAATGCATATAATCTCAACTCCAGAAAAACAAAAACTATAGATCAATAAAACTTATGACTATGGAAGTAAAAATCCTAAATAAAACTTTAGCAAATTGATTTTAGGCAGATATTAAAATAATAATACCCTAGGATTAAATGATGTTCACTTCAGGAATGTTAGGATATCTCACTGATGTAACTCCTTATATGTCAAAGAAGATAAAATACAGTAAACTAGCAATCAAGGATATTTCCTTAACCTGATCAAGAATACTTATCCAAGGCAAATAGCTAATTTCGTATTTGGTGGTAAAGCATAAAAGGCATTCCCATTCAAAAGAGGAACAAGATAAGACAGCTCAACAGGCCCACTGTTTTAAAATATTATTCTAGACATTCTAGCATATATAATAAAACAAAATGGAAATAAAATATATAAATATTGAAAAAGAAGAGGCAAATGACACCTCCGCCCACTGTGATTATCTGTCAATAAAATCCAAGGAAATCAATAACAGAATTTATTTAGTAAGGTAGCCAATTGTAACAAACATAGAAATGTTTTCTCCCATGTGCTCTTACAATGGGAGAGAAACACATTCACAGTAGCAACCAAAATATAAATTTAAGGAATAACTTTGAGAGAGAAATTGGACCTGTATGAGGGAAGGGGTTTCTAAAACTTTATCAAATGACAGAAAATATCTGAATTAACTGCAGAAATATAACATGCTCATTAAAAAGAACCCTAAAGATTTTGGTTCTCTTCTAATTAATATACTATAATCCCAATTAAGATCACCCAATACAACATAAATATTTGGAAAGACCAATAAAACAGAGGAGTTATTGTTTAATGGGTACAGAGTTTCAGTTTCGCAAGAAGAAAAAGTTCTGGAGATGGATGGTGGTGATGGTGGCACAACAATATTAATGTACTTAATGCCACTGAACTGTACACTTACATACGGTTAAGATATTAAATTTTATGTTATGTGTACTTTACTACAATAAAACTGGAGAAAACTGAATTATGTATTTTTCATAAATATTTATAAGAATTCCACATATTAAATATATAAGTATTCTGAAAATTGAAATAAAAAATACAAAGCTACATAAAATGGTGTGGTGGTGTGGTATACAGTACAAGAAGAGACAAAAAGAGCTCATAAAAAATGAAGTTCAGAAACAGACTGAAGTGTATAATAATTTAGTATTAGGAAAGGTGGAGTTTCAAATAAGGAGTCAGATAATTATTATTCAACAAATGCTAAGAGGATAATTGGTTAATTATTAAACAACAATAGCAAAAAGAAGTTAGATCAAAAAGCACTAAAAGAAAATGTGGATTAAATAAGTCACCCAAATAGAATCTTGTAGTAGGTAGTAACTGTGATGTAATGGCCTGAAGCTAAGGGGAAAATGCAGGATCGGAAGAAGTAGATCTACTACTGAAGGTGGTCACTGAAGTCATGGGAATGGACTGTGGTGAGGAAAAGCACAGAAAAAAGGAATAAATATACCAACTGTTAATAGAGGTGCTGTCTGGATGACGGGATTATGATGATTTCATATCTATTTACTTAACATATTACCTGATTATAACTACATGAAACATACCTCAACCAGAAAGAAAAATAGAGCCTGGACCAATCTATTTAATCTTTCTCTCCAAACTACTCTTCCTTTTGCATCCTCTACCTTAATACAAATTTTAAGGATGAGAAATCTGATGCTTTAAAGTGGTTAAGTAATTTGCTTGAGATCTCACTCCTAATGGTTGTCTGATCTGGGATTCAGATCAATGTCTACCTAACCCCAGAGTTCATGCTTGCTCTTTTCTGCCTTCTGAGGAAGAGTCTTTCTACTCCAAAATTGCTCAAAGCATGAAAGTTAAGCATGTAATATGTAAAATCTATGAATATCTTATGAAACAATGTACTGTTCAGTGGTTTGGAGCTTTATTTTAATAACCATGTTAAAAGGTCTTTAAAGGGGTAATGTGATCTTGGAATTGGGAATCTGAAGAACTTGGAATCAAACACAGGCATTATTTAGCAGCTGTATGATTATGTTTAAAGCAGTTAGCCTTTCTGAGCCGGATTTTCTTATCAGTAAGATGGGGAAAATGGTACCACCTATCCCATAGGATTACTTCAAAGATTAAAATGAGAGGTTACAGAGTTGCTTTCATTAATTTGAAAGTACTGCATTGGTGCTAGGAAATTTAGAAAAAACATGAAAATATAAAATATTTATTTATTAGATCTAAAATCTATTTTAAATTGCTTTGGACCTTGTTCTTGACTAAACACAACCAGCTGAGATAATGATGCTAATGGCTATGTTTCATGAATTTAATGGTTAGAGAGTTTTTGAACCCCTTTGAGATGCAAAGGCTGTACTGCACTCACATTGTTTTGGTCTTGCTATATTTTCTATTTGCTGCATTCTAAAATTCTTTTAATGTTTTTTAAAAAATCTTTTATAAAAAATATAAATTAGAAAAACTGTGCTATTAATAATTTGAGCATTTACATTTTTTTCCTAAGGAAGTTCACTCATGTGGCTGCATGGCATTATTAAATGTGGCAAATTTCTGAAATATTATAAGTTTTTGTTTTATGAAAAAAAAGAAAAAAATAACATATTCAAGATGAAAACACTTTATTCATACAAACTATCTTTAACTGGGCATTTAAGAAGCAAAAGGAGAGATAAAAGTAATTCAGCACTGCAAAATCTTTTCTTAAATGTCTCAATTTATTACAAAGGTAAAGTAATAATGACTGAAAAATACCTGATGAATCCAGCACTTAAACGTTATTATATCTGGCTGTATGCCAATTCTGGGTAAGAGAATATATTTGTTTACATATCATCCTACTAATGTGGCTTCACATCAGTTTTGAAGTGCAAACCATTACGACATTGTCTAATATATAACTGCCATGGCATTATGAAAAGAGGCATGGGTAGGAAAAATTTAACCAGGAAAACATTTCAATTGGTGGTCAAAATAGAATATACACTTTCCCTTCTATCAAGGAGAAAACTCATTTTTAAGTTGTGGGCTATAAAGGTTCTTTAAGTCCTGCATAAGATTAATTCAAAAGGTAAAAAAAAAAAAAAAAAACCATGTGTTAAGTTAGATACCTCTACTACATATAATTTAAACAGCAACTTTTAAAAAGCTTTTAAATTAAAGAAAGAAAAGGCTCACCTTCCTCTGGTAAATAGCAATCCAATCAGTTGTGGCAAACCACTTGTGAGTTTTTATATCACTCACACCATTCTTTAGATTTCCAAACCGCTTCGTCAGGTCCACCTGCAGCAGGTTCCTTAGAAGGTCCTTGAGATCTGAACTGAAGTGAGAAGGGAATCGAACCTGCAAAACAGACCATGTGGTAAAACGCACATTCCAAAATTTTTTTTGAGGTGATAGATCATTATATAAACAAAAATATATAGTGACGACCTTCAGATACTTTTAACTACACACTTCAGTCTCCATAGTATTCTTTAAAAAAGAGAACTGAGTCAATGAATTAAAACTGTTCTTGTAGGGCCTTGTTTTGGTCATGGACTCTCTTTAAGAACAAGGACCCCTCTCCAGAAAAATGTGCATAACTACAGAACTTTTCCAGCAATGTCAGAAGGTTTACCCATCTTCAAGAGAGACCCCTTGGATCCCACATGATAAATCTTGTGTCTTAGCGACATACAAATTTAAACTTGCAATTTAAATAGAAAAAACACCATATGAAAGATATCAGTATGCACATTTTTGAAAGAGATGATCAAAAAGGAAGTCTAAAAATGATTATAAAAATCCACACTGCCTTTCATAGCATAGGAAACTACTTTTCTTTTACTTATGAGTGGCTTTAAAAAATATTCTGCTATTATGCAATAGTGTAAAAAAAGGATTTAGATTGGTTTAAAAGCATTTTCCACTTTCTAAACTGTGAAGGCTTTACAATTAGTTGACCAGCCCCCAGCCTTAAAAACAAACAAAAAAAACCCCAAATAACTTAAGATGTTATATATCAAGTAATCAATAAAATAAAGTGCCAGTCATCAGAGACCTAGGTCTACTTTTTGTTTTGTTTAAACACATTCTTCTCCTCTAACTCTCTACTCCAACCTAACTCCCAGTTCTCACCCTATTATTAATATGGGTACTGAAAAATTAAATTAAAATGAGTACTACTAAAGGATGATATTAGAAGAAACAGCTGCATCTATGTCTCCTTACTCTTCCTTCATTACTACCACCTCTCCATTATCCTTTTCAACTTGTGTTCAATAATTTCCACTGCCCTCTTCCCCATCACACACACAAGGTATGTATGTGCATATATACACATGTGTGTGAGCACGTGCACTTTCATTTTAATCCCATTTTACTACTGTGCACTTGTAGGTCCCATTTCATGTTCCCACCTTCACTAAATACCAACATTATTCTCTGGATTATCATGGCTTTAACTTCAAACTGACCATAAATCTCTGAAGAAATGCTTTAAAGGGTTAACAGATCCACTTCTGAACTTGCATTCTTTCTTTTGTTCTCTACAAGTGCCACCATCACCTTATAACTTGCAATGTGCATCATTACATTACCTCAGGTGATCTTCACAATGCACTCATTCATTTAACTATGCTGTAGTATTTATGCATGTCTGTCTCGCCCAGACTGTGAGCTTCTGGAGGGAAGGTACTATGCTATTTTTTTGCTTCTATTCCCAGGATTTATTAGATCACTTCAAATAATATACTTCATCCATTCCACAATTGCCTATTGAGTACCTACTATGTACCAGGCACTGTTCTAGGTGCTGAATATACAACAGTGAGCAAAAACAAAGTCTGATTTCTTGGTACTTACATCCTAGTTGGATATGACATACTTGGTGAATATGGTATTAACTCTTTTCTAAAGATGGAGAAACTAAGATTTCAGAGACATTATATACCTTACCCAATCATTACACTATAAAGTAGCAGAGCTGGGACGAGAAATCTTGTCTTACAGTTCTCAGCCTAATGAATTTTGCTCTTTATTACATTGTCTTCAAACATATAGAACTTCTTAATTTATATTCTGACTTTGAAAAAGTTCAACATACTTGATGTACATTCTCATGTTCTCAAAGCAGAAGTTAAATCATTAGGATGCAAAGCTAGAAATCTATGGCAATGCTAGATTCATAACCATAGTCTTCTGATTGCCACTCTCATGCTATTCTGTGAATAAATATTTCTCAAAGTGTGGTCCTAGGGACCACTTTCATCTAAATCAACTGGGAAGTAGAGGATGATAATGCAGTTTCCTGGGGCTTATCTCAGATGTTAATGGTATTGGGCCTGAAAATCTGAGCTTCTATCTCCAAGTAATTAATCTGTACATGAAAGCTTGAGAAGCACTATTTGTAACACTATTTACTATTTATGCAGAAGTTTTATTTTTTCTGCTAGTGACAGATCAAAAAACAATTTTAGTGTAAGTAATAAACTAAGTCACCATCATACCAGAGGAATAGTATTGTGTCAAGCAAACAAAGACTATTTGAAGGTTGAAGGTTTGGGGTCAACTCATATTAGCAACTAAAAAAACTTCATTTTTGCAAAGCCTATATTATTACAGATTATTAGAGGTTTTATGTTCTAAAAAAAAAAAAAAGACATGAACTACCACCCTCTCTAGTTTTTGCTTTTGACACAACGGCTTATTAGAAGTCAGGCACTATGCCAAACAGTTTATATGCACTGGCTCATAAAATCCAGAACATAACACCGAGGTAAATACGATTACTATCCCCACTTTACAGGTGATGCAGTTAAGACCTACAGAGATTAAGTAATTTGCCCAGGACTGCAGAGATAATAAGTGGTAGGGCTATAATTGAAAACCAGACTCTCCAACTCCAGGGTATATACTCTAGCTTCAGGTTGTTGTCAGGAACTTTATAAAAGAATGAAATTTTCATCTTAAAAATATTTGCTGTGTATTTCCTCATTTATCTTACTTGGAGTAAAAACTAGAGAATATAGGGTATTCAAAGACACACTGTCCACTTGAAAAATACGATTATTGATACAATGGTTATATTCTAATTTTCTTTAGATTCCAAAGAAATAACTTATTTGAAGTATACTTATCTTCATTTAGAATAGAGTTTGCATGAACTGGTCAATATAATGTGTCAGTTATTCTCCACTTCATGATGTTCAGAATGGTAGACAGTGATGTACTACATATAAACTATCTTCTGAATTCAGGTAATATGCAATGCAATGGATAAAGAATATATACACCTGAATAAAGTAGTTTTTTATGTGGAATGCAGATACAGTGATGGTCTTGAATAGTTAATGAGAACATTTATTTGGTTAATCCCCAGAACAGTGATTCTCAAATGGGGAATGGTGGTAGAGGGTTGTGATGGTAGGTATCAGAACCATTTGGGAATCTTTTCAAATTCTAGACATGTCCTCCTCACCTCCACATCACACCCTCTTCCTCCCCAGAGATTATGATAGGTAGCCCACACTCCCATAGTAAGCCATGTTAATGATGGGGATCTGTCATACCCTTAAAGTCTACTGGAGGGGAAATAATGAGAATCATTGTGAGAGTATTTTTTCCATGATTGTTCTGAAATGTAATCAGAAATGGAGTTTCTTTGTTGACTGAACTTTCCAAAGAGCCATGTTGATTCATCAACTGAAATTAGCAAAAACTAGAAAATAAATGAAATTATGTTTTAAATGCAAGACCTTTATTTATAGTATGTTAACCTGGAAACACCAAAGACTTCTATAATGAGATGATTCAAAACTGTATCAAATTTTGATACTGTATTGTTTCTATCACTGTTATCAATTATAACTGCTGTAGATGTCAAAAGTAAAATCAGAATTCTAGAATATTGCAGCTAGAGGGAGCTTAATTTAGTCTAAACCTACCTTTTAAAGATGAGGAACCTTTTTTTTTTTTTTTTTCTTTTTTAAAGAAAGATAAGGAACCCTAGCTTCAGTGAGACTACCAACTCAGTTAATTTCATTGTTGGGAAAATAACTTAATTCTTTTGACTCCTACATGTTTCTGCAGTCCATAATAGCACAAAATATATGATAGGGCAAATAATGTGAAAACAGCTGTAAACAGCTAGATATGGAAAAGAGACACTCTAACCCCATTCAACCAGTAGAGGTGAGTGATAAGGTTATTGGAAACTGGCACTATTTAACATGAAAGAGGTGTTTGTGCAATATGTACTCCCTAGAGTGTTTATTGGGTCTTCTTTCCCCTAATATTTCCTGTTTAGGAATGTTTTTCAACCCTTAGAGACCAAGTTACTTCTGGGTTTCCTAATGATGTATTCTTGAGAATAAATCTATTTCTACAGTGAGGTACAGACACACACAACAAACTTTTAACACATCATGTGTATCAAAATCATCTGTAATAATTTAAAAAATACAGATGTTTGGAATACACAGAAGACCAACAGAATCAGTATCTCTGAGAATGGGCATCTATTTCATGAAAGCTTCATGAAGGCAGAGACCACAGCTGATTTGCTGTATCCAGCACTGGTTTGTCATATACCATGAGCTTAATAAATATTTAATGAATGCACGAACTTAAATTCAACAAACACTGATTCAATGCCGTCTATGTGCTAGGCACTGATGTGCCTGGGATATAGTAGTAAACCAAAGGGAGATAAAGATTCCTGCCTCCAACAGTGTTTATATTCTAGTGAGAAAGAAACTTAGCAACAAGAGTGACCCTTTAAAAATGTTGTTATCCTGACAAAACCTTGCTTTGTAAGGTCTTTAATTTTTTACTCTGAAGAAAATGGGGAATCATTGCAAAGTTCTGAAAGGAGTAACAGGATCTGACTTAATGTTAGAGAGCAGTATCAGTAAAGGTGGTAAGAAGTAGTTGAATTCTGCATATGTTTTAAAGATAGAGCCAAAATGGTTTTCCTGTGCATCAAATATGGAGTGAGGACTCCAGGGTGTTTTGTCTTGAGTAACTGAAAGTAGCTGAAAGGATAACGTTGCCATCAACTGAGATGGGAAAGATGGTGGGAAGAACAGATTAGCTACGGAAAACAAAAATCTGTCAGTTTTAGGTTGAAATTGAGATATTTATGAGACTGCTGAGTGGAGATTTCAGGTAGGAAGTTGGATACAAAAGTCTGCAACTCAGTGAGTCACGTATGGACGGAAAAAATGAATTTGGGAGCTGTCAGCTAGCATTAAAAGTCATAGCGAAAATGAGACCACCAATGGAAGAAATGCAGAAAAAGAAGAGGATCAAGCCAAAGAGATTTAGAAGGAAAGATGAGTAATTCAGGAATAAAACTAAGATTATGAAGAGTCACTGAAGCCAAGTGAAGGAGTAATGAATGAACCACTGAACTAGATTCTGTTTCTCTTTTTGCCACAAACTAGCTTTTATCTTTGGGCAATTCTGAGCCTTGATTTACCTACACATAGGATAAGGGAGTTAAATTAAGTAAAATGGAACATTCTTGTCATCTTAAAAATTCTACTAAGCTATTTCTTTAGTAGAAAGAATATCTGGGTTCCAATCCCAACTCCAGTTACATACATTCTCTATGCTTTAGGGCAAACTCTTACCTTTCTGAGTCTCACTTACCTCATCTATAAAATGATAAGAGTATAATTCATCTGGCAGGTATGAAAAGAAATTAGTTAACTTTTATGAAACGGCCTTTTCGTTATTTTTGGCTGTGCCATGCAGCTTATGAGATCTTAATCTTAGTTCCCCAACCAGGGATTGAACCCAGGCTCACGGCAGTGAAAGCACCAAGTCCTAACCACTGGACTGCCAGGGAACTCCCTGTGAAACTGCCTTGCATCTTGCAGGCACTAATTCAATACATGTTTCATTTTTAAGTCTTTTCATTAGGATAATATTTTAATGAACTGAAGTTGAATTTCTGAATCAAAGAAGGAACCTGGAAGTCAGCAATATCTATCATTATGTTTCCAGACTACCCAAGGGCACTTGTGCTAGAAAAGTCATTGGAGAGTGTAAGAAGTTCCTCTTTTCTTCTTGTCTCATGCTCCACCTGTTAAATTTGTACAACAAACACTCTTTTCTTTTCCTAAGGTTCTTAAATTTGATAGAGGCAGGGAGAAAATGGACAGCCATAACCGTTTTATAAGGACAGAATTGTGAATATAGCTGATACCTTAAACAACTTTGTCAAATTATATTACATAATATGTTAAAACAACTGTGAAATTTACTCTGAATTGAGCAAACAGAATATTGTTCTGCTTTCAACACTGATTATAAAGTCCTGTACATTTTAGTTTTAGGAGTAACTATTACTTTCTAAAAATTTAAGAATTTACATCCAGAAAGCAAATCAGTACATGTTATTATAGTATCCATACTGGGTGATTTAAATTCACTGACTCTTTTTTAACTTTAGAAATAAAATAAGACCAAAATCAAGTTTGTCTACACTCAGCTTAATCACAGAAATTACAAAGTTGATCTTTGATTGAAGAAGAGAAAAATTTTACTGCTATTCTTCTGCAATTTATACAGGAAAAGATTGTTCAACCAGTAACATTATCTTTTATGCATCAGGGTAAAATTTACTGGGCTTAAATGACTCAAAAGAGTTTGCATACAGTAAATAATCTGTTAACTTCTGTCCACATGCATACTGGAATAAATTTTGAGAAATCCTCTCTCTAAATTAGTACAGTTCAAGAAAACTACCATCCCAGTAAAAAAAATTGTCTAGAAAAACTGAGCATATACATTAGTTAATTTTTCAAAACACATAATAACTTTTCATACATTAGGCTTTCTAATAGATATGGTGCTAAGTTCCACACTGCCTCATAGGACCCAGGGAAAGTTTAATCAGTCTGGATCCTATATATAAAAAGAAACATCTAGGACATTAACAAAATACTTATAAATATTAGTACCATGATTGTGGGCTCTCTGATCTGTTCTTACCTATGCAGAAACAGTGCATAGACATAATGAATTCAGATGGTTGCAAAAGGTTATTACCCACCCCATCCTCATTCCATCCCCTGCAAAACAAGTTGCAATCATTTGCCCATAGGACCCCTAAGGTAAGGACTGTCTCAAACAAGGTATTAAGAAGAATTTTAAATGTCCACAGCAAGATGTTAAAACATGGCCCTGGATTTTATGTAAATGGTATAACTGCTTTTGTACTTCATGAAAATAACTCCTGCGTACTGTTAAGTCTCTTTAACTGTAGTCATGCCAAATAGAAAAAGCCATTTTAATTTCTCCAAAAGCACTAACAATGGTGCCTTAGAAAAAGTGTAGTGGTACATCTGTATACGTATATATTACTTAGGAATACACAAAAAAGAGAAAATATAGCAGGCCTGAGACTGCTACCCTTCAGGAAGGCCTGCCTGCAAGTTTGGTACTTGGCAGGTATCTGGGAATTGGAATGGTGATTCAAAGTTCCATACATTGAAAAGAAACTTCCTTAAATGACATGAGTGGCTCACTGTACCTAGACTGTTGGTACAAATAATATGGTTTATGCTGAACATCTGTTTTTGTTCTGGGAGTCTGGGATTTTGCTATGTGTTAGGTAGAGGGTGTATATGTGATCCCAATAAAACCCTTGGGCACTGAGTCTTTACTGTGCTTCCCTGATAGATAACATTTCATCCATGTTGCCAAATTTGTTGCTGGAGGAATGAAGCGTCCTTTTCGACTCCTTTGGGAGAGGACTCTTGAAGGCTTGTGCTGGTTTCCTCTGGATATTACCCCATGTGACTTTTGCCTTTGCTGATTTTAGTTTATAAACTTTCTTGTAAGGTACTTGTTACAATGAAAGGTATTCATTCCTTGAGTATTACTATATGCTGAATTTTGTGAGTCTTCCTAGTGAATCACGAAACCTGGGAATGGTCTTGGGGACCTTGGACATAGAAGGGAAAAGCCATCTGGCTGCTAATCAACTACATTTCATGTGAATGTGGATTGCTCTTCAGGAAAAAATTAACTGACTTTTGGGGGCTTCCCTGGTGGCACAGTGGTTGACAGTCCGCCTGCCGATGCAGGGGACGCAGGTTCGTGCCCCGGTCCAGGAGGATCCTGCATGCCGCTGAGCAACTGGGTCCATGAGCCGTGGCTGCTGGGCCTGCGCGTCCAGAGCCTGTGCTCCGTGGCGGGAGAGGCCACAGCAGTGAGAGGCCCGCGTAATGCAAAAAAAAAAAAAAAAAAAAAAAAAAAAATTAACTGACTCTTGGATCATTCCGTGTATACATATGTTTACAACTTTATATTTTGTATAGTGTCTCCTTGTACATTTTTGGTGCTCATTAAAAATAGAATAATATTTACTTCATACATAATGGAGCTAAGAATTTTTTTTAATTACATAAGTCAAAAACTCTAACTTTAGGGCTTCCCTGGTGGCGCAGTGGTTGAGAGTCCGCCTGCCGATGCAGGGTACGTGGGTTCGTGCCCCGGTCCGGGAGGATCCCACATGCCGCAGAGTGGCTGGGCCCATGAGCCATGGCTGCTGAGCCTGCGCGTCCGGAGCCTGTGCTCCGCAAAGGGAGAGGCCACAACAGTGAGATGCCCGCGTACCGCAACAAAACAAAAAAAACAAAAAAACCTCTAACTTTAAAGTTTCCACACAGCTCTTACTTGCCTGCCACCTTACTTGCAAATGTCATTTTTGAATACAATGTTAACTTTTGTATTAACAAGAGTAATGCAGCCAGATAGAGTTGCTGTGGAAACCATAACTGATTCTTGTATAGAGTATATGGCACTGAAGTATTAAATTTAAAGACTATATACAGAAACTCAGCATATGTATTGCTAGGATGAGGCACAGTTAATGTGGGAATTATAAGACTTTTCTGTTAACTATGCATTTCTAAACCTGAATCTTAATATTGCATGAATAATTTGACATTTAAATACCACCTCCAACTCCCTCTTGCGAGAGCACTGGAATCACAACTAACTACTGAACAATCATTGACAGCAAGACACTGGAACTCACCAAGAAAGATACCCCACATCCAAGACAAAGGAGAGCTGCAGTGAGATGGTAGGAGGGGAGCAATCACAATAAAATCAAATCCCAAAACTGCTGGGTTGGCGACTCTCAACTGGAGAACAATTATACCACAGAAGTCCACGCACTGGAGTGAAGGCTCTGAGCCCCAGGTCAGGCTTCGCAACCTGGGGGTCTGGCAGTGGGAGGAGGAATCCTCAGAGAATCAGACTTGAAGGCCAATGGGGTTTGATTGCAGGACTTCGACAGGACTGGGGGAAACAGAGACTCCATTCTTGGAGGTCAGGCACAAAGTAGTGTGTGCACTAGGACCCAGGGGGAAGGAGAAGTGACCCCACAGGAGACAGAACCAGATCTACCTGCTAGTGTTGGAGGGTCTCCTGCGGGGGGCGGGGTGGAGTGGCTGTGGCTCAAGGCAGGGACAAGGACACTGGCAGCAGAAGTTCTGGGAAGTACTCATTGTAGTCAGCCCTCCTGGAATCTGCCATTAGCTCCACCAAAGAGCCTGTAGGCACCAGTGCTGGGTCTCCTCAGGCCAAAGAGCCAACAGGGAGGGAACCCAGCCCCACCCATCAGCAGACAAGCGGATTAAAGTTTTACTGAGCTCTGCCCACCAGAGGGATGCCCAGCTCTACCCACTACCAGTCCCTCCCATCAGGAAGGTTGCACAACCTCTTAGATAGCCTCAATCACCAGAGGACAGACAGCAGAAGCAAGAAGAACTATAATCCTGCAGCCTGCAGAACGAAAACCACAATCACAGGAAGATAGACAAAATGAAAAGGCAGAGGACTATGTCCCAGATGAAGGAACAAGATAAAACCTGAAAAAAAAAATTAAATGAAGTGGAGATAGGCAACTTTCCAGAAAATTCAGAATAATGATAGTGAAGATGATTGAGGCCCTTGGAAAAAGAATGGAGGCAAGGATTGAGAAGATGCAAGAAATGTTTAACAAAGACCTAGAAGAATTAAAGAACAAACAAACAGAGATGAACAATACAATAACTGAAATGAAAAATACACTAGAAGGAATCAACAGCAGAATAACTGAGGCAGAAGAATGGATAAGTGACCTGGAAGACAGGGTGGAAATCACTGCCGCAGAACAGAATAAAGAAAAAAGAATGAAAAGAAATGAAGACAGCCTAAGAGGCTCTGGGACAACATTAAATGCACCAACATTCACATTATAGGGGTCCCAGAAGGAAAAGAGAGAAAGGACCCAAGAAAATATTTGAAGAAATTATAGAGAAAGCTTACCTAACGAGATTATAGTAGAAAACTTCCCTAACATGGGAAAGGAAATAGCCACCCAAGTCCAGGAAGCACAGAGAGTCCCAGGCAGGATAAACCCAAGGAGAAACAAGCCGAGACACATAGTAATCAAACTGAAAAAAATTAAAGACAAAGAAAAATATTAAAATAAACAAAGGAAAAATGACATATAGCATGCAAAGTAACTCCATACATTTAACAGCTGATTTATCAGCAGAAATTCTGCAAGCCAGAACGGAGTGGTATGATATATTTAAAGTGATGAAAGTGAACAACCTACAACCAAGAATACTCTACACAGCAAGAATCTCATTCAGATTCGACAGAGAAATCAAAAGCTTTACAGACAAGCAATAGCTAAGAGAATTCAGCACCACCAAACCAGCTCCACAACAAATGCTAAAGAATCTTCTCTAAGTGGGAAACACAAGAGAAGAAAAGGACCTACAAAAACAAACCCAAAACAATTAAGAAAATGGTAATAAGAACATACATATTGATAATTATCTTAAATGTGAATGGATTACACACTCCAACCAAAAGACAGACTGGCTGAATGGATACAAAAACAAGACCCATATATATGCTGTCTACAAGAGACCCACTTCAGACCTAGGGACACATACAGACTGAAAGTGAGGGGATGGAAAAAGATATTCTATGCAAATGGAAATCAAAAGAAAGATGGAGTAGCAATTTTCATATAAGACAAAATAGACTTTAAAATAAAGACTATTGCGAGAGACAAAGAAGGAGACAACATAATAATCATGGGATCATTCCAAGAAGAAGATATAACAATTGTAAATATTTATGCACCCAACATAGGACCACCTCAATACATAAGGCAAATGCTAACAGCCATAAAAGGGGAAATCAACAGTAACACAATCATAGTAGGGGACTTTAACAGCCCACTTTCACCAATGGACAGATCATCCAAAATGAAAATAAATAAGGAAACACAGGCTCTAAATGACACAATAGACCAGATAGGTTTAATTGATATTTATAGGACATTCCACATGAAAACAGAAGATTACACTTTCTTCTCAAGTGCACATGGAACATTCTCCAGAATAGATCACAGCTTGGGTCACAAATCAAGCACTGGTAAATTTACGAAAACTGAAATCATATCAAGCATCTTTTCCAACCACAATGCTATGAGATTAGAAATAAGTTATAGGAAAAACAAAAAAATGTAAAAAACACAAACACACGGAGGCTAAAAAATGTTACTAAATAATCAAGAGATCACTAAAGAAATCAAAGAGGAAATCAAAAAATACCTAGAGGCAAATGACAATGAAAACACAATGACACAAAACCTATGGGATGCAGCAAAAGCAGTTCAAAGAGGGAAGGCTATAGCAATACAATCCTACCTCAAGAAACCAGAAAAATCCCAAACAATATAACCTTACACCTAAAGGAACTAGAGAAAGGAGAACAAACAAAACCCAAAGTTAGTAGAAGGAAAGAAATAATAAAAATCAGATCGGAAATAAATCAAATAGAAATGAAGAAAACAATAGCAAAGATCAATGAAACTAAAAGCTGGTTCATTGAGAAGATACACAAAATTGATAAACCTTTAGGCAGGCTCATCAAGAAAAAGAGGGAGATGACTCAAATCAATAAAATTAGAAATGAAAAATGAGAAATTACAACAGACAGTGCAGAAATACAAAGCATCCTAAGAGACTACTACAAGCAACTCTATGCCAATAAAATGGACAACTTGGAAGAAATGGACAAATTCTTAGAAAAGTACAACCTTGAGAGACTGAACCAAGAAGAAAGAGAAATTATGAACAGACCAATCACAAGTACTGAAATTGAAACTGCGATTAAATATCTTCCAATAAACAAAAGTCCAGGACCAAATGCCTTAACAGGTGAATTCTATCAAACATTTAGAGAAGAGCTAACACCCATCCTTCTCAAACTCTTCCAAAAAATTGTAGTGTAAGGAACACTCCCAAACTCATTCTATGAGGCCATCATCACCCTGATACCAAAACCATACAAAGATACTACAAAAAAAGGAAATTACAGACCAATATCACTGATGAATATAGATGCAAAAATCTTCAACAAAATACTAGCAAACAGAATCCAACAACACATTAAAAGGATCATGCACCATGATCAAGTGGCATTTATCCCAGGGATGCAAGGATTCTTCAATATACACACATCAATCAATGTGACACACTATATTAATAGATTGAAGGATAAAAAACATATAATCCTCTCAATAGATGCAGAAAAAGCTACAGTAATCAAGACAATATGGTACTGGCACAAAAACAGAAATATAGATCAATGGAACAGGATAGAAAGCCCAGAGATAAATCCACACACCTATGGTCAACTAATCTATGACAAAGGAGGCAAGGATATACAATGGAGAAAAGACAGTCTCTTCAATAAGTGGTGCTGGGAAAACTGGACAGCTACATGTAAAAGAATGAAATTAGAACACTCCCTAACACCATATGCAAAAATAAACTCAAGAAGGATTAAAGACCTAAATGTAAGACCAGACACTATAAAACTCTTAGAGGAAAGCATAGGAAGAACATTCTTTGACATAAATCACAGCAAGATCTTTTTTGACCCACCTCCTAGAGTAATGGAAATAAAAATAAGCAAATGGGACCTAATGAAACAAAAGCTTTTGCACAGCAAAGAAAACCATAAATAAGACAAAAAGACAACCCCCAGAATGGGAGAAAATATTTGCAAATGAATCAATGGGCTAAGGATTAATCTCCAAAATATATAAACAGTTCATGCAGATCAATATCAAAAAAACAAACAACCTAATCAAAAAATGGGTGGGAGACCTAAATAGACACTTCTCCAAAGACATACAGATGGCCAAGAGGCACAGGAAAAGCTGCTCAACATCATTAATTGTTAGAGAAATACAAATCAAGACTACAATGAGGTATCACCTCACACCAGTCAGAATGGGCATCATCAGAAAGTCTACAAACAACAAATGCGGAGAGGGTGTGGAGAAAAGGGAAACCTCTTGCACTGTTGGTGGGAATGTAAATTGATACAGCCACTATGGAGAACAGTATGGAGGTTCCTTAAAAAACTAAAAATAGACTTACCATATGACCCAGCAATCGCACTACTGGGCATATACCCAGAGAAAACCATAATTCAAAAAGACACATGCACCCCAATATTCATTGCAGCATTATTTACAATAGCCAGGTCATGGAAACAAGCTAAATGTCCATCAACAGACAAATATATAAAGAAGATGTGGTATATATATACAATGGAATATTACTTAGCCATAAAAAGGAACAAAATTGGGTTATTTGTAGAGACATGGATGGACCTAGAGAGTGTCATACAGAGTGAAGTTAAGTCTGAAAGAGAAAAGCAAATATCGTATATTAATGCATATATGTGGAATCTAGAAAAATGGTACAGATGAACCAGTTTGCTAGGCAGAAAAAGAGACACAGATGTAGAGAACAAACATATGGACACCAAGCGGGGGAAGCAGGGGGCACGGGTGGTGGGATGAATTGGGAGATTGAGATTGACATATATACACTAATATGTATAAAATAGATAAATAATAACTTGCTGTATAGCACAGGGAAATCAACTTTGCTGTACAGTAGAAACTAACACAATGTTGTAAAACAACTATACCCCAATAAAAATAAATAAATAAATACCACCTTCTCTGTTTCTTTTAAAGGCAAAATATGTGTAGGAGAGGATCTAACAAGCTGATCGATCATCTTTCTGTGCATTTATAAATACCAGTTTGAATTAAAATATGGTATATAGAGAAAGAACGTAAAAGTCTAATGTTCAACTATATGTACTTTAGTGAATTAATCACTTCATTAAACACATTTCATTTAACTTTGATAAGTCAATGATACCTGTAATCTTTATAACATGGTTTCCGAAAATATAATCAACATAAAATACTGTTGCATAAAATACCATGCTTTTTAAAAAAAGAAAATAATTCTGAATGCAAAGTATATTTTTAAATGTTATTTGATATCATTAAAACCATTAAAAAATTTAAATACAAATACAGGATCTGTAAGACCAAAACTGGATTTTCAATGACTTGAACAATTAAAAAATTTGAAAACAAGTTTGTCTCCAATTTGACTTTTAGCTACTAACTAGAGAGACAATAATACTTTGTAATGTGGATAGAGGTAACTTCTAGTTTGGATTTGAGTGCTGAAACAGATTGCTTTATTGGGAAATGTGAATATGATTTTTTTTAACATATTTATTGGAGTATAATGGCTTTACAATGGTGTGTTAGTTTCTGCTTTATAACAAAGTGAATCAGTTATACATATGCATATGTTCCCATATCTCTTCCCTCTTGCATCTCCCTCCCTCCCACCCTCCCTATCCCACCCCTCCAGGAGGTCACAAAGCACGGAGCTGATCTCCCTGTACTCTGCGGCTGCTTCCCACTAGCTATCTACCTTACGTTTGGTAGTGTATATATGTCCATGCCTCTCTCTCGCTTTGTCACAGCTTACCTTTTCCCCTCCCCATATCCTCAAGTCCATTCTCTAGTAGGTCTGTGTCTTTATTACTGTCTTACCCCTAGGTTCTTCATGACATTTTTTTATTCCTAAATTCCATATATATGTGTTAGCATACAGTATTTGTCTTTGTCTTTCTGACTGACTTCACTCTGTATGATAGACTCTAGGTCTATCCACCTCATTATAAATAGCTCAATTTCATTTCGTTTTATGGTTGAGTAATATTCCATTGTATATATGTGCCACATCTTCTTTACCCATTCATCCGATGATGGACACTTAGGTTGTTTCCATCTCCGGGCTATTGTAAATAGAGCTGCAATGAACATTGTGGTACATGACTCTTTTTGAATTATGGTTTTCTCAGGGTATATGCCCAATAGTGGGATTGCTGGGTCATATGGTAGTTCTATTTGTAGCTTTTTAAGGAAGCTCCATACTCTTCTCCATAGTGGCTGTACCAATTCACATTCCCACTAGCAGTGCAAGAGTGTTCCCTTTTTTTCCACACCCTCTCCAGCATTTATTGTTTCTAGATTTTTTGATGATGGCCATTCTGACTGGTGTGAGGTGATATCTCATTGCAGTTTTGATTTGCATTTCTCTAATGATTAATGATGTTGAGCATTCTTTCATGTGTTTGTTGGCAGTCTGTATATCTTCTTTGGAGAAATGTCTATTTAGGTCTTCTGCCCATTTCTGGATTGGGTTTTTTGGTTTTTTGTTATTGAGCTGCACGAGCTGCTTATAAATTTTGGAGATTAATCCTTTGTCTGTTGCTTCATTTGCAAATACTTTCTCCCATTCTGAGGGTTGTCTTTTGGTCTTGTTTATGGTTTCCTTTGCTGTGCAAAAGCTTTGAAGTTTCATTAGTGAATATTTACATTCAAATAATACAGATCCTAGAGATCACTTAATAACAATTATTTTGTTTTCACGAGTTCTACTTTAAATGCATAAAGAGAACAAGGAATGAAAACTTTACATCCAATATGGGGAGAGATAATCTGGCACCTTTAGTTAAAAACAATAGCACACCAAACACCCTATCGTATTTCTAATAAATAAAGGAAAAAAAAATCAGATATTGTGATATGATAAAATTTTATGTTGCTACTCTTCTCTTCTAAGGTGACCAGGATTTAAACTGTTACAATTTTAGAATTTTTGCAGATTTAAATTTAAACCGTGTGCTACCATTGGATTCTAAATGTTAAAGTTTGATATGAAATAAAAACATATTCAGAAGTAGCCAAAAAAAATTTACACAATGTACAATGATTGGCAAACAGAGGCCAATTCATACAGATGAAGATACATTTGTTTTAGCTAAAACAATTTTTCTAAGTAAATAAAATTTAGTTAGGACAGCATCCCTGTCAGAAAATTTGATTCCTCCTATGAAATTAAGTATAAATAAAAGCAATATAGTAAAGATTCAGGAACTCTACAATTAACTGTAATTAAATTACTTGGAACTATTACTATAATTTCTGCATTCTTAGTCTTTGTACTAGTAAAATATGCTTCTCCCATTCAGTTATTTAAAAGTATTTTAGTCCTCTCATTATTCTTCATATGACCTTTGGCCTTATTTTCTCTTGAGATTTTACATAATCACTTCTCAAATTCTTAAAAAATAAATCACTGCCTTGTATATTAATTTTTCTTGATTTTTTGTTTTGTTCATCTCAAAAGTTCTCTTACTTTGACTTTAATATTCTGCTGGGTGAAAACAATTACAAAGATAAGAAACCTGAAGCTTAGAGATCTACAAATGTAGCAGGGACAGCAGTAATACTTAATTACGTAAATATCAATTCTTCGTTCTGCCTTTCTATATTACTTTAGTGTGAATCTTTCAAAAACCTAGCTTAGTTAGCTGTAAGAGGTACTTATTTTTTCAACCTTTGACATAGTTGAAGTATGCATTCTTTAGTTAGTCCCCTAGTTTGTGAACCTGCCATAATATAAGACTTCCCCCCATAATATACAGTAAAATATAACTGAAAATCTTGTGATCCCTGTAGACTGCATATACACTATGACATATGGAACAGCACTGTCATGTTGAGATGTGGGTTCTAGGTGGCTGGAGAGACTCATTCTATTGGTGTCTTGTTCCATCCAGCTATTTAAATTTGGGTCTTAGTAAAAAAGATAAATTATTATATTATGGACATTGAAGGTATCTTCTGAATAGGTGACATTATAAATTTTAAGTTCATGAATCCTAAGGGTCAGTTTTCATACAAAATACAGAACATGAATCTGGCTGAGATATAAAGAAACAGATTTTTCTTCTATCTCCTTCCAGATTCTTTAGGTTGATTAGGCTTATCTCTGCCTTAGAAGGTCACAAAATACAAAAAAGTCAACTATATCACATCTCAGGGAATGTCATGTCAAGACTGATGTTATATGATCAAAAACAAACAAATAAATAAAAACTAACTAATAGAGCATACCACATGTAGGAAAAGGAAAAATAAGGAAATATAAGGAAATGAACATTCCCATGAACTCTGTCATAAATGCATAGAAGGCCTTCTGGGAATTTTTGAAAGCCTACTGAATCAGGCTCATCTCTATTAAAACTGACTGCAGTATTTTTAAAAAGGATCTAATGCATGAGTTATGGCAAGAGTGAATGATTGACCTTAAACAAAATACTCTTGGAAAAAAAATTAGGGATTATAAATGCAAAAGAAGGAAGGTTTATGGAGTAATTACAAAACGTAAAATACTCTGACTTATAGTACATCTACTCATATTCAAGAAGAATTAATGTTAGTTTCATATTTGCTAAAGATCAATGGCAATTATAATCACAGTAACATGAAAAACTGTTTACGTAATTTCTATGTATTCCCATCTTAAAAAGGCTTATCTATTCTATGTCTACTTCCAATTTTGTAATGTTTGACATAATTCAAACAAGTCTCTCCTAAAAAAGCAATGGCATATAAAAACAGCCCCTAAAACTTCTCTCCAAGCAGATACCCACATGAAATAACTAACAATTTTTATTTATTTGAAGGAATATGGAAGAATTAGGGCTATGATCCTGTGTTTTACAAGTGATAAAAATGCTAATAATGGAAACTGCTTTATTATTTTGCTAATATGTTTGTAAAATTGCCCCTTTTTCCTTAAAAGACTTCAATGATTCAATATTTACGCTATCTTAAATGAGTGCTGCTCATTTAAGCTGCTAAATATAAGGGCAGCAACTATGGATATTTCTGTCTTTTTCCCAATTTAGGGTAATATTCTGATGACATCAAATGGTTTCAATCTACAAAGCTTAAAATTCGTTTATAGAAATAATGAATAATAAAGGAATAATAAATTGTATTACTTACCTTTCCGGAAACAATCTTTTCATAAATCTGAATTGGTTGGTCTGCAAAGAATGGGGGGTAGCCAGCTGCCATTTCATAGATTAACACTCCTAATGCCCACCAATCCACTGCCTTATTGTAGCCCTAAGATAAACCAACACCAAATGTCAATTATTACTTAATTCACTCAGAGGAGAATGAAGTCATAAATTATTTCAAAGTGATCTTCAAGCATATGAAAATTTTTAAAAAGCAGTTGCTGAGCAGTAATCCAGGATAAAATAAAAAATAAACAAAATGTATCAGGTCAGATTTGAATTAAACAAAGGGGAGAATTTCCAGATACTGAAATTGGATATTAGGAAGTATTATTAAATCTTCTTCCTAAAATCATTAAGAATATTAAAGACAATAAAAAGTGCCCTGTTTAATTGGGATAATTTAGTTGTTGCTCAACAGTAGGAAGGGAATTGGACCAAATTACCCCCTTAAAGCCCAATCTAGTTCCATAATATTATGAATCAGGTTTTCTAGAGAATACTTAGAAAGGTCAAAAGTTTTGAAATGAAAGAGTACATACTGTACTTCATAATAAATAGTGGAGTTAACTTCAAAATATTCTATATTGTTGGGGTTAAGAGGGTGAGTATACTCGGGATAATCCCATCCATTTCACAGGATCTTATGAAAGCTAAAAATTTAATGTGGAACATAATAAATGTAAATATTTAAGTATACTTTATTCATCTAGTGTTTTGTTTCTCATCTCTAAAAGGTATAAAAGAAAGATAACTAATTCATGGGATTTTGTGGGGACTACATCAAATGAAAGGAAATGATGTGTATAAAGAGTGTGTTGCAAACCAGATGTACAATTCTAAGGTTTCTTATTTGGGTTTGTTTTTTTCATGTTAAGCCTACTAAAATTAAGATTTAGAAGTACTGATAAGAAAATAAATAAGAATAAAATATTAACATGTTTATATAAAGTTTGTTATCAGCCATAATCAGTGTCAACTGGCACAAACGATTATAAAAAAAAAACAAAACAACTTGATCATGGAGAGAAATGAGCTGAGTTCTTGCCAGATCTTTTGGTCTGCCATCAGATACAGCCTTTAATTACCTTTGCCACTCCCCCTAGTCCAACCGTTTTTCAAAATTTTAGCTTATAAATATTTAATTTTCAAATTGCTGGCTAAAATATAATAATATAGAGATTTTTTCTTTTTATTTCCTGCTTCTGTATGTTTTTAAAAAGAGAGAGACTAGTAAAACAGGAATAGCACTTTGTTTTGCTAATAGAAATGGCATCAACTTTGCTTTAATTCTTTAAATTCAACTCATTAATAATGTAATTACCATGTTTTTTTGCTATAATGAAAGCATGTAACGTTGAAACAGATCCTTTTACCAAACTTTGATTTCTATGTTTTGGATTGTGTACTAATGTTCATAATAAGTATTCCAGATGCTTTCAATACCCTAGGTATGGAAAACGAAAACAAATCAGTAAGAAAAACTAAATTATAATAGAAAAATGGGCAAAGGACATGAACTAATAATTCATACACACAAAGAAATACCAAATGGCTATTAAGCATTAAAAAAATCTAATAATCAAACATAAGACTTAAAATAATTAGATATTATTTACTGTCTATCAAATTAGTAATGGTTTTTAAAACAAGAATATCCAATGCTGGAGAAAGTGTGGTGAAACAGGTACTCTCAAACACTGCTGAGAAGTGCAAAATTGTTACAATCTTTTTGGACAGTGCTTTGGCAACATGTATTGAAAGCCTTAAAAATGTTCATACTCTCTGACCCTGTAATTCCACTTCTAGGAATCTATCCTAAAAAAATAATTTAAAATATAGAAAAAGCTTTATGTACAAAGTTGTTTATCACAGTGATTTATAATAGAAGAAAACGAAATAACCTGAATACTCAACAACAGAAAATGGCAAAATACAATATGGTACATTTTCAAATAAGCCATTAGAATTATATTTGCATGCCTATTACCATTCAAGTGAAAAAGCTGAATACAAAACTGTACATTCACTATAACATGCATAGAAAAATATATTAAAATGTTTTTTTAAAAAGGCTACCTCTGGATGGTGAGATTATTTTAAAAAATAATTCACATACTTTTTTTCCATTTAAGTGGTAAAGTTGAAACAAAGGAAGAATTGACAACTAGTACATGTCGTCTTTAGTTTGTCTCTTGGTGTAACCCAGAGCAAGGGCCTCCTCGCCCTCCTGTATTGGGAATAATTATGAAAAGGCTATGCTTTTGGCTTCAAAACATGGATCTAGAGGTCAGATTTATTCATACTAATTCTCTCAGATTCAGAGTTAAAATCACCAGTTTATGGGATTACTGGTAGACTCTAAATAATTACTTTTTAGTAATTATGAACAAAAGATTTAAATTCATATTTAGATTAAATAAACATGTAAAATTAGATCAATAAACTTTATTTTTATAAACGTCCACAGTGATGCATGCCTTATATTTCTACTTCTTACATAACTACATTATAAATATACCTTGCTGAGAATTATTTCTGGAGCCAAATATTCTGGAGTGCCACATAATGTCCAAGTTCTGCCTTTAACTCTTTTGGCAAACCCAAAGTCTGTGACCTATAAAAGACAAAAAAACTTGTAAACATTTATTATTTCATAATAAATGTACTACTGTACCTAAGTTGAAAGTTAAAAATCAGAGTTAAAATTAACACCATGAAAAAAATTAAGTCAATGTAACTGAGACTAATCCAAGAAGGCACTGTTTAGTGAATAAAGGTTAAAGCAACCCATGCTGGAGAACCTTTCCCTGACACAAACAAAGAAACAAATGAACCAAAAAAAAAAAAAAATAGTTTTAATAAAAATGAAGCAGTGCTAGGAGTGTTCCTTAAGTCCAGCATTGTCCTCTGCCCTTAATTACATCCTCAGAAGTGCAAAAGCATCACTGGGAGAATCTTAATAACTGCGTAAAAAGGAATGCTCTCATTCTATTGATAGTACAGATGGAAAGAAAACACTACCACCAGTCCATTATTGGTAGCTGGGCCTCCTTTGGTAGCTGCACTGTAGCGTTAAAAAGCATGGACTCTTGGGACAGGCTGACAGGATTCAAATTATGACTCTACGTGTGTGACCTTGCTGTTCCTTAGTTTCATTAACCTTAAAATGAGGATAACAATAGTATTTACATTTCATAGTGTTATCAGAATTAAAAGAGGTGATACATGTAAAACACTTAGAATAATGCCTGGCACTAAGTGAGTACTCACAAATTTAGCTATTATTTCTTTACACAGGAGCCTGAAATCAGTTCACAACTATAGACTAAGGGAGATAGAAACAGGTTCCATCTTTGATGGAACTTTTGGTTCTTTGTAATAGCAACAGAACTGTGAGCTCAATTTAAACTGTTAGGAAGAATTGGCTCCCTCAAAGAAAAAAAGAATCCAATATTGGTAGTTGTGGTTAAATACATATAACTTCTTACCCAGTATTTCTCAAATATATTATATATAATGTGTTCAAGTCATACCTGGATATAACCTTGGTGGTCAATTAAGAGATTTTCAGGTTTTAGATCTCTGTAGATGAGGTCTAGTGAATGGAGGTACTCGAATGTTAGCACTATCTGAGCTGCATAGAACCGTGCATGGGGTTCACTACAAAGAAACAAAACATTGATTTTCAGTAAAATAGGTTAACATATAGTAATTAGTAGAATATACAAAAAAAATAACATGAGGTAGAGGCATTTTGGGAGAAAAATTTTTTTTTCTTTTAAACATATGTAAATAAATATGTTAGTTTCCAAATATTTACTAAATCTATAAATCATCTTCAAATAATGCTTTGATATACTTACTGGGCAGCATATGTTGAAGAAAACTTAACTCTCAGATTGTCATTGTAATTTAAATTATTATTGGCCATGTTAGAAGACATTGAGAATGACTGAAAAACACCAGTTAAATTATCTGTCGGGGCAACTGCTATTGCTGATAGGCTTCATCTCATCTACCTTTCTGATAAATTTCAAATACTTAAAGAATTTCTGCATTAATCTGCAGATTTATGCCATTTTACCCAGGCTGTTACTATTACAAAAGTGACGTATGCTCATTATAGAAAAAGAGCCATAAAATATTAATGAAGAATAAAGATACCAATAATCCCATTCAGAAACCAGATTTAATCCTGGTGTCTCAATTTCCAAATCTTCTACTATGCATATTTATACAGATACCTGAACATAGGTATAATCTGTATATTTAGGTAAATACACACAGTTCTGGATACATAGATTAGATTAACTGATAGATTATGGTAATTTTGATGCCACATTCTGAGTATTACTCCAAAAGGATGTACTGTTTTCTAGTTTGAGTTTCTATTTCATCTTGTCGTGTATACACTGAATTCTTCTAATTTTCCTGATATATTGCAATGACTTTCAGATTTGTGTCCTCAATGAACAACCTTAACTATGAATAGAATTTCCCTCAAGATGGCTGGCATGAGTTTGATCTGGTAGCACCAAAAATAGGAATTCTAAAAAGAGATTGTATATGCTACTACTTTTGCTTGTCACTCACTATATTTCTAAGGTCTTAGCCTGATACACACCAAGTGCTCAGCAAATATTTGTTAAATGAATGAATATTCACTTGAATATTCATTCAAATAAGAAAAACATTTTTGTGGCAATATTTTATGATATCCTTCCAGTTCCAGCCCTATCATGACACTGTAATAAGCTATACCATATGTCCTATGACAAGGAATGAGAATACTGTAAAGGGAGATTAGAAGAATCATCCTGGTCACTGAAACATTTATCCTTAATTTTGGAAGTGTTTGACCTGGGAAGTTCCCTCTCATTTTCTTCATACACCCGTTAATATAAGATGCATTTATCATCTTATCATCATAAACATAAGATGCACTCAGCATTTTATGTTTATCTCCACACTGGTGTTTGATTGGAGGTACACAAACATTACATAGATCTTTAATCAAATTGTTGAAAGGTCAGAGCAAAATATTCTATAAGGAGCATTTAATGCTGTAGCAGCTTTAAGTCTAGACAGTTACTATTTAAGTAGAGAATCGTAATGACTCCATTGATTCTGATTAGAACCATGCTCAACAATAACTCAGTCTTCCTGTTGCCTCAAAGTTTCTAAGGTGGGTGTTAGCAACCTTTCAAATATATAAATAGTATGTGTGAAAGGTTAGAAAAGACAATATCTCTGTGTGAATTATGTCAATCAACTTGCTTTCCTCTTAGTATCAAGTTAAGTATTAAAGAAATAAGAGTGTGGGGAGTTGCAAAGAAAATAAATAATCACAGAAAATGGATAAAATATTTTTTGAAGACAGGTTAAGGTGTGGTAATTCAGTGTAAAACTCTAAATTATCATAGGGCAATATGAGAATTCTGGACCTGCCTGGACAAGGAGTGTAGGAGAGGACAACAGGAAGTTAAAAAAAATCATTAAAGAGAAGTTACTCTGCATCAGCACAGTGCCTGACATATATTAGGTGTCCTATACATATTAGGTCAATAAATGAATTTTGGTTTAGGCCTCAGGTAACTAAAATAACTCTCATTCTGGCCCATTACTGAATATGATCTCATGGTAATCCAAGTCTACCATCATGTTTTCATGAATTGAATTACCATCTTCAGTCTTGTTTGAATTCATACTGATGTTTTAATTATGTCAATATACAGTATACTGAACAAAGCTGGACCTGCTCTTGGTTTCAGCTTCATTCTAATAGTGATTTTTAATGAATAGTAGTAGCTTACAAACTATTACACACAGGGAACGTTAACAAAATCTATAAACTCCTTTAATAACTGTGTGACCTTATTAGTAATAACTTAATGATAAGGTACAAACTCCTTTTAAATGACATATATATGTTTAAAACTCAACATGGCAACAACGTTAAGGAGAATAAATTTGTGCAAAATAAACTTGCATAATTTTATCACTATGATACCAATGATTATCTTTTCTATATATTTCTTTCTTATCTTCATCCTTACACAAACTTCTTCCCCAGAGATGTATTATTAATATTTATTCAGTAAATACTGGTCTAAATTCAATTAATTTTTGCAATATCTGGATATTCTTCAAATAATGGACCCTCATGATACCTACGAACGCTAGAATATTTATACTGCTATCATGGTGCTTTTATTTAATTTTTAAAACTCAGTATGATGTGGCCTCTTATTAATGTTTCCATGTAATTCTTCATATAGCTAAAATATTACTAAATTAAATGAAATAAATTTTTAACATTGAAAATAACTTAAAAGTTTGGTTTAAAACAAACACACAGCATATAAAGATTTGAGGAGTGTAAAGTGTTAGTTACCTGAACCTTCCAATTCTTCTTAGATGTGAAAACATTTCACCACCAGGGACATATTCCATAACCATGTATAAATTAGAATTATCCTATGAACAAATAAAAAGGATAAATAAATCAAAATTATGAAACATTATTTTGCACACAAATATTTTAAGATAACACCACGTTCAATTAGAAAAAGACAAATTTAAAAATCTGATACATTACTAACATTGGGAAGTAGAGAATAAATGGAAAAGGCCCTAACTTTTCTACACTGGGGCACTTATTTTTCCCCCCCTGGTACTCTTGCCACAGATTAGTCTGGGATTTTTGCTGCTCCTGCTCTTGCAGGGAACACTTAACTCTTGAACAATTAAACACTGTGGCAATGACATAATGCTATAGTGTAAGCAAAAGTTAAAAAAAAATTTGAAAAAGTAAGAATATTTACATTTTATGTACTAAATTAGGTCAGAGAGATTAACGATTTTTAACATCATCCTAAATACACAGATCTTCATTTGATTTAAAGAATAAATCTAAATATATTACTTTTTTGTTTATTCATTTTCTCCAGGTTTATCATATAGATTAGAATCCTATTATAGCTTTTTAATTTAAAAAATATGAAGTTGAAAATATCTCATTTAGATAGAAGTAAAATTTACCTTAAAAGAATACTCCAGTCGAACAAGAAAAGGAAAATTCACTGCCTGTAATATTCTTTTCTCATTCAAAGTATGCTCTATTTGCTTCAGTTTAACAACCTGTAATTGACAAAAAAAGATATATTTATGTATTTGAACAAAATTTAAAAGTTGTTATAATTTTAAAAGAAAAAAAAAGTTTTCCATATAATAATGAACTTGGATAAACAAAATTGCTAGCTTAAATAAGGATAATAATAATAACTACCAACTAGGCTTATCAGATTCAAATGAAAAACCTAACAGAGGTTTAAAACTTGGTCTTTGGAAGGTTAACTATAACTTTCAGTAAAGAAGCAAGAACTAAGAAAAAAAGGACTTATAATAAATTACTTAAAAAATTAATAAGTGAAAATACTGAGGTCCTAATGACTTATAGACCACTAAAAGAGCTGGCACAAATTACTGTAATAAGTAGGTATTGATTTTAAATCTTGAGAAGATAAGCAAGAAAATTAAAGATTGAGGAAAAGTCAATAACTAAAAAACAGGAGGTAAAAATGAACAATCTGTTAATTTCATAATACCTGAATAAATACAAGAACATTTGCAGAGCCACAAAATATTGAAAAAAATGACTGTCTTTATAACAAATAATGTCATATAGGATTAATCAAGCTTCCACTGGTTTGTCTAATCAATCAGCTACATAGTAGGGAAAGAAACTTATCTTGACTTCATGAAGACTGTGATTCTATTCCACATGTGATTCTATTCTGAATTTAAGAAAAACAGGGTTTTGTATATGTGTAAATCATTAGGAAGTGGCATTTTTTCTTGACAGAAGCTTATTGTCAGTGTGGGGTAGTCACAGAACTCAAGAAGTTGAACATGAATAAGAAAGGTTATCAAAGATACCATCCATTATTAGGATATAAAATTATAGTATAAAAATAATGCTGAGTAAAGAATAATTGACTAAGAGTCAGAAGACCTGTGTTCTCTAGACCTTCTATTCAACCAGTTTGTGACACTGGCGATGTTATTTCAACTCGTCGGACCTCAGCTGTTTTTTTTTTACCTGAAAACATGAAGTGAATGAATCACTATTGTCCACATTCTAACTGGTTACAGAACCAATTAGTCCATACTTATCACAATAAATTATATAACATTAGCTGGAGAATTATTGTTGCTTTGTGTTTACTTTTTATTAATAGACTTTTTTTTAAAGCAGTTTCAGGTTCACAGCAGAACTGAACACAAAGTACAGAGATTTCCCATATACCCCCTGCCTCCACACATGCATAGTCTCCTCCATTATCAACATTCTTCACCAGAGTGCACATTTGTTACAATTAATGAACCTACACTGACCCATCATTATCACCCATTAATTTCATTAGGGTTCACTCTTGGTGTTGTACATTCTATGGGTTTGGACAAATGTGTAATGACATGCACCCACCATTATAATATACAGAGTAGTTTCACTGCCCTAAAAATCCTCTGTGCCCCACTTATTCATCCCTCCCTCCCCATCAAAACCAGGCAACCACTAATATTTTTACTGTCTCCATTGTTTTGCTTTTTCCAGAATGTTCCATAGGTGAAATCATATAGTATTTATTTAGCCTTTTCAGATTGGTTTCTTTCACTTAGTTTATGCATTTAGTTTCCTCCATGTCTTTTCATGGCTTGATAGCTCATTTTTCTTTTTTTTTTAGCATTGAAGAACATTCCATTGTTTGGATATACCACAGTGTTTACTTTTATGTATTACGATATACTGGGTTTTTAGTTAGGCATAGACAATGTGTTACCTTGTGAAATAAGTAATGAAAACTGTAACAGAGAGGCTTTCTGCATTATAGCCTTAAGCCAAATGTGTGTATATGTTGGGGGGCATAACAATTAAAATGAATCTAAGACATATGAGCTGGCAAAGCAAATAATGTTGGGTAATTTTTAAATTAACTAATTAAATTTTAATTTAC
This sequence comes from Mesoplodon mirus, assembly GCF_964341445.2. Lineage (NCBI taxonomy): Eukaryota > Metazoa > Chordata > Mammalia > Artiodactyla > Ziphiidae > Mesoplodon > Mesoplodon mirus. Next base: position 77,485,476 of record NC_138978.1, on the reverse strand, counting down.
TTTTAAATATGCATATCTACTACATGTAAGGCACAACAAGTGCAAGAGAGATAAGGACAAGAGAGTATCTCCCTTCATGCTCCATAAAATTTACTTGAAAGTATGATGCATAAATATGAGAATAGCAATTTATGAATAACTGCCAAATAAGAGTTATGATGTTATAATTGTTCAGTGGAGAAAATGTTTACATTAGGCCTAGTACATAATCTTTCTGAGTCCAAGATTCTTTATTTATAAAATGCTGACGATAGTTATAATACCTACTTTGAAAGTGACTGTGTAGCACAATACATGTCAAGTGATTAACACAGTGCTTGACACAAAGTAAAAGCTCAATAAATGTCAATTGTTATTATAATCTATTAAAAAAGGTGAGGGCTCAGCTGGGTTTTAAAGATGGATAGATATCAAAGGTTAGAAAAACATAGAAGAGTAGTACAGGCAGGGTTAATATCCAGAACCATTACCTGAAGGGGGAAAATATAGAAAGATAAGTCTTCTATACTTAGATAAATAGTACTAGAGATGTAATGTACAACATGATAAATATAATTAACACTGCTGTATGTTACATATGAAAGCTGCTGAGAGTAAATCCTAAGAGTTCTCATCACAAGGAAAAAAATTTTTTTTCTTTTTCTTTTATTTTGCATCTATGAGAAGATGGATATTCACTAAACTTATTATGGTGATCACTTCATGATGTTATTATATAAGTCAAATCATTACTAATACAGTGCTATATGTCAATTATATATCAGTAAAACTGGAAAGAAAAAAAAAAGGTAAGTCTGATTGCTAATTCCATTTGGTAATAGCTTAGGACAGTGCTTCTCAAAATTTGGTAATGGGGCCTCCCTGGTGGCGCAGTGGTTGAGAGTCCGCCTGCCGATGCAGGGGATACGGGTTCGTGCCCCGGTCTGGGAGGATCCCATATGCCGCGGAGCGGCTGGGCCCGTGAGCCATGGCCGCTGAGCCTGCGCGTCCGGAGCCTGTGCTCCGCAACGGGAGAGGCCACAACAGTGAGAGGCCCGCGTACGGAAAAAAAAAAAAAAAAAAAAAAAAAAAAAAATTTGGTAATGAAGTATGCCAGAATGGCAGAGAAAATTAACAAGTACCCCTGAGAATATAGTCCATGTTTTATTTTCAAAATTCAAATAAAATTTATATTTACTTCTTAATATTTATGTTAATTTAAATATATATATTTAAAAGCACTTCTAAATAATTACTTATCAGCTGACTTTTTTTTAGCCAAACACTTGAGAAGATATTAATATAGAAGATAGGCCATGTATCATCACATATTACCCTGCACCACCCAGCAGATCACCAAATACTCCTGTGAGTCAAGTTTCAATCAGAGAAGTAGAGAATAGAGGACATGTAGGAAAACAGTGTCAAATAAGCCTATAATGGAGTCTGGAAGAAAATTATAAAGTGTTTGAAAGTAGGCTGCAGAGTTCTGGCTTCATTTAATAAACATCAGGAAGCTTTTTGACTAAGTGAAGTGATATGACATGGTAAGAAAACTTCACTGGCAACAAGGACGGTGAATTAGTACAGGGGGAAAAGTGTGGGGTTGTAAAAATTAATTAAGATGCTATTGTGAAAGCCCAGTTAACATTAGTGAGAGACCAAACTATGTGGTGGTAGAAAGAATCTTAGGGATAACAAATACATTCCAAAGGAAAAATTAAACAAGGAGTGGAGGCATAGAAATCAGACAAAGCTTGTGCAGATTCCTAGTTCATCTTACTAGCTGTTTGACTTTGGAAAAATTACTTAAATAGGTTATGGTCTTAAAAGGGGAATTAATATCACACAAAGTTGTTGGGAAGATTCACTGATACAATAATATAAAGTACCTAGCAATACTAGACATATAGTAAGGAATAAAGAAATGAGATTCCCTTGATTTCTGCACTGATTTTCTTCCCCATGCTCCATACACTATAAGATAGAAGCCAAAAAGAGTTAATTGAAAGATTTATGGCAAAAAGGTTATTATGGAGTGTTATTTTATTACTTATCTTTAGCAAATTACAGTAAATAAACTTGAAAAAAATTCAGAACATAAACACTTTGTCCTAATTATGAACAGATCCAGAACATTGCCACAGTAGAAATGACTTAAAATGGCAGCTATTCTTCTGGAAAATGCTCTTTCACCAAGATTTAATCAATGAGTTAATCTTCTCAGTAACTTACACAAGTCACTATCTTACCAAAAAAGGAATTTGAAACTTCCCTAAATACTTTAAAGCATAAAAATGGTATCTTTTGTAATCCTTTTAATATTTTATGACTAGAGTATATTCTGTTAACATCTTAAGAAACAAAAAATATTAGGGACTGTATAGATAATAACATTTAAATAGGTTTAATAAAAAACATATAAATTTGATATAGTATCATGTCATCTGCCAACAGTGACAGTTGTACCTTTTCCTTTCCAGTTTGGATTCTTTTATTTCTTTTTCTTGTCCGTTTGCTGTGGCTAGGACTTCCAATACTATGTTGCATAATAGTAGACAGAGTGGGTATCTTTATCTCATTCCTGATCTTAGAGAAAATGCTTTCAGTTTACCAGGGAGTATGAGTGTTAGCTGTAGGCTTGTCATTTTTGGCCTTTATTATGTTGAGGTATTGTTCCCTCTATACCTACTTTGTTGAAAGTTTTTGTCATAAATGGATGTTCATGTCAAAAGCTTTTTTGTCAAAAACTTTTTCTACATCTATTGAGATGATCATATGATTTTTATTCTTCAATCTGTTAATGTGGTATATCACATTGATTGATTTGAGGATTCTGAACCATCCTTGCATCCCAGGGATAAATTCCACTTGATCGTGGTGTATGATCTTTTTAATATATTGAATTTGGTTTTCTAATATTTTGTTGAGGATTTTTGCATCTGTGTTCATCAGAGATATTGGCCCATAGTTTTCTTTTTTTATGGTGTCTTTTTTCGGTTTTGATATCAGGGTGATGCTGGCCTCATTCAATGAGGTCACAAGCATTCCTTTCTCTGAAATTTTTTGGAATACTTTGAGAAGGACAGATGTAAACTCTTCTTCAAATGTTTGGTAGAATTCACCCATGAAGTCATTTGGTCCTGAACTTTTGTTGTTGGGAGGTATTTTCTTTTAATTACTGATTCAATTTCATTACTGGTAGTCGATCTGTTCGTATTTTCTATTTCTTCCTGATTCAGTCTTGAGAGAGTGTACTCTTCTAGGAATTTATCCATTTCTTCTAGTTTGTCCAATTAGTTGGCATGTAATTGTTTGCAGTAATCTCTTACAATCCTTTGTATTTCTGTGGTGTCAGTTGTAACTTCTTTTTTTTTAATTTCTGATTTTATTTATTTGGGCCCTTTCTCCTCTTTATTTGATGAGTCTGGTTAAAGCCTCTTATCTTTTAAAGAACCAGCTCTTAGTTTCACTGATCTTTTCTATTGTTTTTTTCAGTCTCTCTTTCATTTATTTCTGCTCTGATCTTTATGGTTTCTTTTCTTCTACTAACTTTGGGTTTTGTTTATTCTTCTTTTTCTAGTTCTTTTAGGTGTAAGATTAGGTTGTTTATTTGAGATTTTTCTTGTTTCCTGAGGGAGGCTTGTATCACTATAAACTTCCCTCTTAGAGATGTTTCTACTGTGTCCCACAGATTTTGGATCATTGCATTTCATTTTCATTTGTCTCCAGGTATTTTCTGATTTCCACTTTAATTTCTTCAGTGACACAATGGTTGCTCCGTAGCACTATATTTAGCTTCCATGTGTTTGTGTTTCTTGTACTTTTTCTTTGTTGTTGATTTCTAGTCTCATATAATTGTAGTTGGAAAAGATGCTTGATATGAGTTCAAAATTCTTAAATTTATTAAGACTTGTTTTGTAGCCTAGCATTGATCTACCCAGGATAATTTCCATGTGTGCTTGAAAAAGAATGTGTATTCTGATGCTTTGGGATGGAATTTTCTATATATAGCTATTAAACCCATCTAGTATAATGTGTCACTTAAGGGCAGTGTTTCTTTATTGATTTTCTATCTCAATCTGTCCATTGATGTAAGTGGAATATTAAAGTCCCCTACTATTAATATGTTACTATCAATTTCTCCCTTTATGTTTGTTAATATTTGCTGTATGTATTTAGCTGCTCCTATGGTGGGTGCATATATATATTTATAATTATTATTACTTCTTCTGGCATTGACCCAATTATCATTATGTAATGTCCTTCATGTCTCTTATTATGGTCTTTGTTTTAAAGTCTATTTTGTCTGATATAAATATTGCTACCACAGCTTTCTTTTCATTTTCATTTTCATGGAATACCTTTTTCCACCCTCTCACTTTCAGTCTGTGTGTGTCTTTAGATGTGAAGTGAGTCTCTTGTAGGCAACATATATATGGGTCTTGTTTTTTTTTTTGTTTTTTTTTTGTTTTTTTTTTTTGCTTTACGCGGGCCCCTCACTGTTGTGGCCTCTCCCGTTGCGGAGCACAGGCTCTGGACGCACAGGCTCAGAGGCCATGGCTCACGGGCCCAGACGCTCCGCGGCATGTGGGATCTTCCTGGATCGGGGCACGAACCCGTGTCCCCTGCATCGGCAGGCGGACTCTCAACCACTGCGCCACCAGGGAAGCCCTGGGTCTTGTTTTTTTATTCATTCAGCCACTCTATCTTTTGACTACAGCATTTAGTCCATTTACATTTAAGGTAATTATTGGTAGATATGTACTTATCATTTTGGTAACTGTTTTCAGGTGGGTTTTTTGGTAGTTTTTTTGTTTCTTTCTTCTTCTTTTGCTCTCTTCCCTTGTGAACTGATGTCTATCTTTAGTGTTATGTTTGGATTCCTTTCTCTTTTTTGGGTGTGTATCTATTATAGATTTTTGGTTTGTGGATACCAGGAGGTCTATATATAACAAACTATACATACATGTGGTTATTTAAGTTGATAATCTCTTATGTTTGAATGCATTCTAATGACGCTGCATTCTTACTTCCCCCCTCCATTTTTTAGATGCCACAAAAAAAGACTATTATAACTAATAAATGAATTCAGTAAGGTTTCAGGACACAAAATTAATGTATAGAAATCATTTGTGTTTTAATACACTAACAACAAACTATCAGAGAGAGAAATTAAAACAATCCCACTTACAACTGCATCAAAAACAATAAAACACCTAGAAGTAAATCTAACCAAGGAGGTAAAAACCTGTACTCGGAAAATTAAAACACATTGATGAAATAAATTAAAAATGACACAAACAAATGGAAAGATACATTGAGTTCATGGATTGGAAGACTTAATATTCTTAAAATGGCCATACTACCCATGGCAATCTGCAGATTCAATGCAATCTCTATCAAAATACCAATGGCATTTTTTATAGAACTAGAACAAATAATTCTAGAATTCATATGTAAACACGACCCTGAATAGCCAAAACAATCTTGAGAAAGAAGAACAAAGCTGCAGGTATCATGCCTGCTGATTTCAAAGTATACTACAAAGCTACAGTAATCAAAACAGTATGAAACTAGTACAAAAACAGACACATAGACCAATGAAACAGAATAGAAAGCCCAGAAATAAACCCATGCTTATATGGTCAATTAATCTACAACAAACAAGGCAAGAATATACAATGGAAAAAAGATAGTCTCTTTGATAAACGGTGCTGGAAAACTTGAACAGCTATATGCAAAAGAATCAAACTGGGTTATTTTCTCACACCATATACAAACATAAACTCAAAATGAATTAAAGACTTAAATGTAAGATCTGAAACTATAAAATTCTTAGAAGAAAACATAGGCAGTATGCTATTTGACACCTGTCTTAACAGTGTTTTTTTTGATATGTCTCCTCAAGCAAGGGAAACAAAAACAAAAGTAAACAAATGGGACTACCTTAAACTAAAATACTTCTGCACAGTGAAGGAAGCTATGAACAAAACAAAAAGGCATCCAACTGAATGGGAGAAAATAACTGCAAACAATGTATCTGATAAAGGGTTAATATCCAAGATATACAAAAAAACTCATAAGTCTCAACATCAAAAAACAACCCTATTGAAAAATGGGCAGAGGACCTGAATAGACATTTTTCTAAAGATGACACACAGATGGTCAACAGGTACATGAAAAAATGCTCAACATCACTTATTATCAGGGAAATGCAAATCAAAACTACAATGGGATACAACCCTACACCTGTTAGAAGGGCTATTATCAAAAAGACACAAATAACAAGTGTTGGCAAGGACATGGAGAAAATGGAACCCTCATGCACTGTTGGTAGGAATGTAAACTGGTACAGTCACTATGGAAAACAGTATGGCGTTTCCTCAAATAAGTAAAAGTAGAACTACCATATAATCCAGCGATTCCACTTCTGGGCATTTTTCCAAAGAACATAAAAACACTAATTCAAAAAGATATATGCACCCCTATGTTCACTGCAGTGTTATTTACGATAGCCAAGATATGGAAGCAACCTAAGTGTCCATTAACAGATGGATTGATAAGAAGATGGAATATAAAATGGAATATACTCAGCCATAAAAAAAGAAGGAAATCTTGCCATTTGTGACAACATAGATGGACTTAGAGGGTATTATGGTGAGTAAAAAATAAGTCAGACAGACAAAGAAAAACACCATATGATTTCTCTTATATGTAGAATCTAAAAAACAAGTGAACAACATAACAAAACAGAAACAGCCTCATAGATACAGAGAACTCAGAGGGGAGGAGATGTGGGGTGATGAATGATATAGGTAAGGGAGATTAAGAGATATGAACTTTAAGAGTTTACAGGATAAATTAAGAGTTACAAAATAAATGAATCACAGGTTAAAATACAGCGTAGGAAATATAGTCAATAATATTATGATAACTTTGTATAGTGACAGATAGTAACTAGACTTATCATGGTGATCATTTTGTAATGTATAGAAATATCAAATCATTATGTTGTACACCTGTAACTAATATAATATTGTAAGTCTATTATGCTTCAAACAAACAAGCAAGCAAGCAAATTGGAGACATTTTGTTGTTGTGCTAGCAATACAAGTATGCTGGTCACTTACCCTCCCTAAGATCCAATTACCTCATCTAGATAATTAGGGTAAGGACTAGTTGATCTCTAAGAGCTCCATGCTCTTACTCCATGCATGTACAAATCAGAAGTGTAGAGTTCAAGGATGAGTTGAAGCTTGGATTAGAGTACATGGGAAGAGGGTATAGAACAAGAAAACAGGAAGAGTGGATAGTCCAGAGATTGAGATTAGCAATCTTTAAAGAGCAGACAGAAGGAAAAAATAGAACAAAACAGGAAAAGGCACATGAAAAAGAAGAGCCCAGAAAGGAAATACTATAATTAGGAGCATGGGGTTCCAGAAGTCCAGGGACAAGACAGTTTCAAGGGAGCATCACTACAGTCATAGGCTCTAAAAAAGTCACATAAGATGAGCAAAAAGAGTCCACTGGACTTGGTGATTAAGTCACTGGATTGGTGGTCCATGGTAGTGCCATTTCAGTAGAGTAGCAAGAAGCAGGAGATAAAAAAGGAGGCAGCTAAATTCTTGTGGGTTGAAGAATTAAAAGGAAGTGAGTTAGCGGATAGTGATTAAACTATTTTTTCAAGAAGCATGGTTAGAAAAGATAAAGTGAAAGAGGGCAGTAGACAAAGATGCACAAATGTGTGTATGGGTGTATTTAATTTTAGAGAGACTTAATCCATTACTACTTTTCATGTTAAAGGTTAGTTTTGGTTTTTGTTTTAAAATAGAGGTTGGGCTTCCCTGGTGGCGCAGTGGTTGAGAGTCCGCCTGCTGATGCAGAGGACACAGGTTCGTGCCCTGGTCTAGGAAGATCCCACATGCTGCAGAGCGGCTAGGCCCGTGGGCCATGGCCGCTGAGCCTGCTCGTCCAGAGCCTGTGCTCCGCAATGGGAGAGGCCACAACAGTGAGAGGCCCGTGTACTGCAAAAAAAAAGGAAAAAAAAAAAAAAATAGAGGTTGGACTGAAACCTCAGACCAGTCTAATGCTGTGCTGTGCAATATGGTAGCCACTAGCCACATGTGGTTATTTAACACTTGAAATGTGGCTAATTTGAATGGAGATATACTGTAAGTGTAAAATAAACATCAGATTTTGGAAACTTGGTATGAAAAAAAGAATATGAAACATCTCAGTAATTTTTTTTTTTTTTTTTTTTTTTTTTTGCAGTACGCAGGCCTCTCACTGTTGTGGCCTCTCCCGTTGCGGAGCGCAGGCTCCGGACGCGCAGGCTCAGCAGCCATGGCTCACGGGCCCACCCGCTCCGCGGCATGTGGGATCTTCCCAGACTGGGGCACGAACCCATGTCCCCTGCATCGGCAGGCAGACTCTCAACCACTGCGCCACCAAGGAAGCCCCAGTAATTTTTATATTAATTACATGTGGCAGTGATAGTATTTTAGATACGTTGGGCTAAATAAAGATCTATTAATTAAGAATAATTTTAACTATTTTTTATTTTTAAAAAAATGTACCTACTAAAAAACTCAAAATGACATATGTGCCTCACATTATATTTCTATTGGATAGCACTAGTTTACCCACCATCTCTAACCCTGATTACTCGTTCAGTACTGTTTCCTCCACATTTTCCCATCTGTATCCCAGCAAGCCAAAATGTCATTCTTGAGTACATAATATCTGTAAGATAACATATCAAGATTCGCCATTTTTCTTTTACTTTCCCTCAATCGTGATTACTAGGAAAACAGAAGCTTAATATTTAAAGCATGAATAATTCAGACACCTTGATTCATTAGATAACACTAATATATGATAAATACTTAAAATTCATTTTTTAATTAATTAATTTCTTTTAGCTATAACTGACATGTAACATTATTAGTTTGAGGTGTATAATATAATGATTTGATATTTATTACAGTATGCAGGTTTTCAAATTTTTCCCTACTTTAACTTACATTTTAAATTAAACAGCTCAATCATGTTAAACAACAGGGCTTCAACTGTCAATTAAAATAAGTCATAAAATAAATCACTAAATTTCTGTTACCTCAATCTAAGGATCAAGTAATTGGTCCCAACATTTTTCCACAAAGCCAAATGTAACAGAGATGCCTGTTCTTTACATATAGAATTCAATATTTTGTTAGCAAACATATATATACCTATTATGTATAAATAATTATTGAAATAATAATGTACCCCCCTACACTCAAACTATTAATTGTGTGTGTCATATAGTCACAATAAAGAGGAATGCAAATTAAACGCAACAATAAAATTATCTGAAGGTGTCAATGGTAAGTTATTCTATTGCATGTGTTTAATAATCTAGCAGATAAAATTTACTCTTCAGGTAAATAACAGTGAATACACTAGTATCATTTTTAGATTTCACATATAAGCAATATTATGTGATATTTGTCTTTCTCTGTCTGACTGCTTTACTTAGCATGATAATCCTTAGGTCCATCCATGTTGCTGTAAAAGGCATTATTTCATTTTTTATGGCTGAGTAATATTCCATTGTGTATATATACACACCTTCTTTATCCACTTATCTGTTGATGGACATTTAGGTTGCTTCCATGTCTTGGCTACTGTAAATTGTGCTGTTATAATCATTAGGGTGCATGTACCTTTTCGAATTATGGTTTTCTCCAGATATATGCCCAGGAGGGGGATTGCAGGATCCTGTGGTAGCTCTGTTTTTGGTCTTTTACGGAACCTCCACACTGTTCTCCATATTGGCTGTACCAATTTACATTCTTACCAGCAGTGTAGGAGGGTTCATTTTTCTCTACACCCTCTCCAGCATTTATTACCTGTAGACTTTTTGATGATGGTCATTCTGACCAGTGTGAGGTGATACCTCATTGTAGTTTTGATTTGCATTTCTCTAATAATTAGCAATATTGAGCATCTTTTCATGTACCTGTTGGCCACTGTTGGTATGTCTTCTTTGGAGGAATGTCTATTTACATCTTCCACCCATTTGTTGATTAGGCTGTTTGTTTTCTTGATATTGAGCTGTAATAAGCTGTTTGTATATTTTGGATATTAATCCCTTGTCAGTCGTACCATTTGCAAATATTTTCTACCACTCTGTAGTAGGTTGTCTTTTCATTTTGTTTATGGTTTCCTTTGCTATGCAAAAGCTTTTAAGTTTAATTAGATCCCATTTGTTTATTTTTGTTTTTATTTCCATTACTCTAGGAGATGGGGCCAAAAAATATTGCTGCAATTTATGTTAAAGAGTATTCTGCCTAGAGATTATCATACTAAGTGAAGTAGGCAAGACAAAGACAAATACCATATGATATCACTTATATGTAGAATCTAAACAAATGATACAAATGAATTTATTTACAAAACAGAAATAGACTCACAGACATAGAAAGCAAACTTATGGTTACCAAAACGAAAGGTGGGGGAGGAGGGATAAATGGGGAGTTTGGGATTAAAATATACACACCACTATATATATAATAGATAACCAACAAGAACCTGTATAGCACAAAGAACTATACTCAATATCTTGTAATAACCTATAATGGAAAAGAATGTAATAAAAAAATATATGTATATAACTGAATCACTTTGCTGTATACCTGAAGCTAACACAACATTGTAAATCAACTGTTTTAATTTAAAATTTTTTTTAAATTCCCCCCCCAAAAAACCCAAACCAATGAATACACTAACCTTCTGCTTATCTAAGATCTTCATTGCATAATACTGTTCAGTGGCTTTATGTTTCACCAACATGACTCTTCCAAATGAACCTGTTCCAAGGGTTTTTTTCCTTTCAAAATCTTCCAGCCCGGCATTATTCTACATATACATGAAAAAATAAACTTTAAAATTAGAAATTTTCATAAGACTATGAAAACTATAATAGATTTAATGATATGCTATCAGAATAGGTAATTTATAACTACCCATTTAAAAACAATACAAAGAGACTACTGAAATTACAGATTATTAGTTCTATTTTTCCCTTTGAATAAGAAAGGATCTAATATTTGAGAAGAGACTTACATCGCAAAACAAAGTATAATAGTAATGTGAGGAAGTAAGATCTTCAGTTGAAATATGAAAGGTCATATTCTAATATGAATTCATAGTATTGGACTTCTAATAAATTAGCTCCATATTTTAATAATTACAAACTGACCAGAAGTATGCAGTCATGGAAGCCACATAATCTTAATGCACTTACAAATAATTATAATGAATAGATAAGCTGAGGATCAGAGTCCTTTCACTAGTTACCTCTGAAGAAACACTGTCTTACTTCATTTCTATCCTTATATGAACTAGATAATAACAGCATGAGAGATACTAATGGTTTTCTCTCTCTGATGTGATAATAACCCAGTATTACCTAAAAAAGGAACAATAAGGTAAAAAGAGTTCCTCACTCCCACAAAGATAACCAGAAGTCGGAGTCCCAGAAGAATAATCACTCTTTCTCCTTGAAAGATTCTTTGTTTTAAGCAAACATCTTTGTTTGGCTTTGACTATAGCATAGAAGCAAAGAATTGAAGGCATCAATCTATTGAATTTGTTGCTGCCACAATAAAATGAAAATTACTAGGAACAAATTATGCGCTAAGTGGCACCAAATAGTAATTGCTAACCGATTTGCTTAATAGGTTTTCATTATAAACATCTTCATGAAAATCTTGGAAAAAATATTTCCAAGGGCCATTCTGTATAGCATTAAGCTTGAGAAAAATGTGATGCAATATGGTTCTTTTATAAGTGAGGAATTTGGATTGCTACTGGAATTCACTGTAGTTGGACTTAATCTTTTGCAAATCAACCTTGCCTTTGTAGACACATCACAGCTTCTTACTGAATCATTAAGGAGAAAGCAAGTAACTCTAAGTTTTTATTTATAAAACTTGTTGTCATTCTTATTTCTAATAATTTTAAATTGCCATGAGATTCTGTATGAATACAGAAAGAAAAAGTCCTTATAATTCTGACTGAATTAATTATTTAATTTTATGGATTCATATTTAATTTTTGGTTTTATCAACAACAATGGATTGAAATGTTTAATAAAGTTCCCAACTAAATAATGAAAATAAACATCATTAATAGACAACAAAACATCTCTTTCTGCTAGTCACTGCTTTTCATACGAATATGCCATCTTCCTCATAAATTATATAGCTCATGCTCTAAATCTTGGTAATGATGGCATCTTCATTAAACATAACATTTTATTTAGAACTAAATATTTTTTAGTGAAAAAAATACTTCAAAAGGATTTTTATGCTAGGAAAAACGTTTTCAAAATTTCACCTACTATTAAAGGTCATTAATTATTTATAAAAATAAATTGAAGAAGAGTTTTTGGCAAGTGTAGATGGCTCTTTTTATATATAATTTTTAGATCTTAGTTAAGATCTAAAGTACTTAAATTATATAGAACTTAACCCATCAAAACATTTATGAAAGGATCCTAGTGTACTTGGTATGTTGTCAGTAGCCAAGTATTTGTGATTAAGAATTTGAAACTGCACAATATGATCCCTAATTGTCATAATTAATAAAAATAATAAATATGGTATCAAAGGCATAAATTAAAATTACTAGAATATTAGAAAATATCAAGAGTTTGTAGCAACTTGGAATTAGTATCAAAATGTATAATCAGGTATTATATCAGAAATTAGTTCCTTCTCCAATTTAGGTATACATAAAATTATTAATCAAAACATAATATTATGGCAAAATTATCACGTTCAGCCTATATTTATTAACGCTATTTGAAAATTAAACTTTCTGAAGTAGTTAATTATTTAGGTAAGAATCATGATTTTACTTAAAGCAAGATTTTTAAATCATAGAAAATTTTAAATGTTCCTTACCGGAGCAGGATTTTCCCATTTTTTTAAAAAGTCTTCTTTGGCTTTGGCTAGAAACTCTTTCACTGAAAATATATTAAAAAAAAAAAACAAAACAAATTTTGACTTCTAAGAATATTTATACTACATACATAAATACATTACACATAAATATACTTGCTTAAAAAACACAGACTTAAGTCAACTATGGTTGCCATGAAACATGTATTCACAACCATGATATACTAGAGAGCTATTTAGTTTCTCTAAAGAAGAAGCAAACAGTTTCTCCAGTTTCTAAGAATATCTAATACTGTTCTCTATGGAGGTCACTTCGATAATTTCAAATTTAATAATAAAAATACTGTTCCTGAAAACATACCTGAAAGTAATGAAAAAAGTTAGAAATCAATATAGGACAAAATACTTATTGTAAATAAATAAGCCAGCAGATATTAACAGAGCATTTAAACATAAGAAGTAAAAAATCCGGAGAATGTGGATTTGTTGATTTGTGGAGTTTCAAAAATAACTGACTTTGATAAAGGGCTGTTTTCAGGTATAAGGATTTATATTATTAGATTTGTATCCTCTCTACTAAAGGTAAAGTGAAAGGGAAAAACTACAGAATAACACAAAGAATAGCCACAAAGACTTAAAAATAAAACAGAACAAACCACAGCCAAAAAACCCGAACAGCTTAAAACTCTCATTCTAAATTTGGAGCAAACGAAAGGCCTGAATGCCTAATTTATAATATAAACTAAAGTAAAGCAATTCAAAATCAGATGTTTATATAGTGATCAATAATAGCCACATTATTTTATAGAGCTTTGGTTTGAAGTTTTAGATTGGATAAATGATGAATCATTTAAAAGGATTCCTCTTTTTCATTGTCTTCCCACAAAGCTATTAACAATGACTTCTGTTTACAAAATAACTTCAGGGTTTTAGAAACAAATAGGAAAAAAATTCCAGAGAGATAAAATGGCATTAACAAAATGTATTATTTTTCCCATAGTTAGGTTTGAGAGAGCAAAACGTAACTACACAAGAAGTAATTATTTTAGTCTTTCTTTTTTTTGGGGGGGGGAGTTCCCAATATTCCTCTCATATCTGAATCTGTAAATAAAGATGAAAGTAGGATTTAAATAGTGTTGAAATAGTAAAAGGCTAAACAAATGGCACGGTGGCATTTATTTCAGAAGTAATAATAAGAATGATGATAATGATGATAAAAAGACAAAAGTTCAATGAGGGGTTCACAAATACTTTAATAAGATCTTCTAATGATGCAGTAGTATTAAACTGAGGCATGTAAGATATATTGTAATTTCCTCCTTTACCCCCACTGAAGTACCTTTGGCAAAATACTGTTAAACAAGAAAGCTGTTGGCATTTTAAGTGCTTTGAGATTTCAAAATGGTGTTAACAGGCACCAACAGCAGACATTAGTTTTTATGTAACACTAGTGTGCATTTCTGAAGATATTATTTTACTACTTTATATAAACTGTCACTTGTATTTTGCAAAATACTCTCAAAATACCTATTTTAGAAAATTTGAGAAAAATAATTTTTAAAATTAGAATTTTCCATTGTATGAAAATCTCATTCACCAAAACAATGAATCAAATAATTGCAACTAATTATGCAAATATGATCTAATTCTTCCTGGCGGTGGATTTGGGGGTGGAAAATTATTACATTTTCTTTGAGTTTAGGAAGGTTCAAGGCATCCTACTTCTAAAAAGTTAATATACTAGTTAAAACTGAAGAAGAGTGGTTTTATAAGTAAGATCTTTTTTTTTTTTTTTTGCATGAAACAGACATCTGCACAGGCCAATGACTTGGAAACGACAGCTATAAAATAAATTAAAAACATAATTTATTGCTAAATGCAACTGTGGCTTTTAAGAAACAACTTGTGATTCCCAAAATATACCTCTGATTTCTTTTGAAAAATATTTTTAGTTATTTTCTATCTATAGAACTTGCACATCAAGTTGCAGTATAAACTCTCCAGATGCCTGCATGAGTACAGATATTTTGGAGACATGGAAGAAAATCAGGAAAAGGAAAAAATCCCTAACATCCTGTTTCAGCTTCTCCTGTCACTTCTTGCTAATTGGATCTTGAGTTAAGAAAAAAGTAACTGGTCAAAGGAAGGACTGGCAGTATTTGCCAAAGATGGTAAGTTGAAGGAAAATTTCCTTTTTTCCTGCTTGGTGAATAAACTAAAGGAAAAATTTTAAGTACTACTGAATTTCATGCACTGATAGGATATTCAGGAAAATCTTTGAAATACTCTCTGTACTCATCAGTATTCTGAGTTTACTGTCAAGTAACACTATAGAAAGTAAATAACAGTTCTCATAAAGGTCTTATATGAAAATTATCAGAAATGGTATGAATTAAAGATGTTAAATTTTGAAAATTATTTCAACAAATAGATTCCCTTTTAGAGTAAGGATAAGCATTAATTATAATGTCATTAAATAATTCCACAAAGAAAACTCTGTTCCTGCAACACTTTTTGTCACATAAGTATACATATACACATGAAATGTCTGGTTTATATGTGTACTATTTAGATGCAAAGATGAACACAGTTAACTCTTTGTAAAAATATTGGCTAACCAAAATATATACGTTATAAATATAAACACAAAAAATAAAATATTTTATAACACGCTAGATTATGAATAACTCTAAAACAATAGGCAATCTAGAACCACATGTATTTGCTTTGGATTTTATTATTTTTACACAGTGGTGAATTTAACTTTCTAAATGCTTTTCTCTAGTTATTTTTAAAGTTTATTTCCACTGACATAAGGTGTTGGCAACTAATTAATAAAACGAGTGGTGGGAGAAAGCCAAATTCAAACACTGCAGCACATTTAATCTGGAGTTCCCTATAAAGCATATACTTGAAGTTCTCAATTGTTTTCTTGTGTTCGTATATAAGCCATATCTACATTTACACTCAATTTAAACCCTTGTGATATCCTGCAACAGCCACAGGTTTTGGAGCTCAACACATATGAGTTATAATATTGGTTGTAATGCTTCTTAGTAATCATCAGTACCTATCTAAAAACACAGTGATTAGTAACACTCCTTAGGAAAAAACATCTCAACAAAGGATTTTTCTGCAAAAATATTTTGTTCTGTACTGGTCAATAATGGAGCAAACTAGGTACTAAAAAAAATGAGGACACACCAAAAATTACCTCAATTTCTTCCCAGAAGTATATACTTCAATTACATTTATTTTCCACATAAATTTATTTTCTCTTCAGTTTAAGAAATACCAAAGGAATCTATATGTTCACCCAGGGTTGGTTTGTAGAAATATTTACCCACATTCATGAGATGAAGAAAGAAGAAACAAAGTGATAATTTTTATGCATATCTACAAGTACATTAAAAAAAACTTAAATCTTACCACCCTCAAAATATCTTTGAATATATTTATACACACGACATTGTTAAAAATTAGAGAGTTCATTTTAAACATTAGGAAAATTTATTAAAAATTCAAGTACGGCATATCTTTATTCCATGTGATTCAGATAATTCTGCAATGTTTCACTAATTATAGTTAGTAAATTTATTTACTGGGCAATTTTTGGTTCTGTGTTGCTGCTAGATTCTAGATTGCTACTGATTATAAAAAGGGCATGTTGTTCATTACAGTATGCCATTATGCGAAGCTTAAAGGAGGTTATCATTCATGTTTTATAAGAAGGGTTTAGAAATCTATTACTGAACAGATTATAACTACTCCAGATGTTGAATTGTCCAGTTTTCTTTGTAATGTGATAAATGTCACCTCTCTCTGACACCTCTTTTAAAATAAAAGCACAATTTTATTTAACTTCTTTTAATGGATGTCAGAAAATAGAAGGGAAACAAATAGAAAACAGAACAAAATAGAATATAAACTTCCTAGGGTAAACACACAGTTAAAATATTAGCTGTTTTACTCAAAATTTACAACTATATTTTTCTTTCAAAAACCTTTCATTAAGCTGTTATCTAATTTAAGTGGTGTGTATTAATCTGTCTTATGCTACCCTGTACAGCTCCCACTATTTCACAGTGCTATATTTGTTGTTTCTAAAATATCACACAAGAAACTGCAATATAAATAATTTCTGTGGATAAAACTCAACATAAAACTAAATAAACCATTTCTCCCATCAACTAAAATATTTTATTAACTCAGAATACTTTATAAAAATATAACTTTAAGAGGAGCATAACAACTTGCAAACAACCAAATAAAAAGTTTTAAAAGGTAACATTTGTTTTATTAAAAGTAATTGCCTACCAGATACTTCTGAAGAGGAGCAAGCTTGTATCCGAAAAATAAATTAAACAATGATTAAATGACACTCATAAAAACAGCATATTAGCATGAAATCACTTATACACATTTTTACAGAATATTATGTACAGACTAAAACATTAATGTAGAAATGATTATTTGACCGAACATATTCAAATAGAATATTTTAAAATTAAATGGTTAGGAAGTAAAATCAATAATTACTGTTCAGCACCAAAATCAATACCATTCTAATTTTCCTTAAAACAGCTAACAAAAAATGTAACTCCTCATAGCAATAGCACTAATAATATTAAGTAGCATATACTGAAATACACATCCTATAATTACTGCAATGCCATCTCTGGACTTCTGTTCTTTTTCAAAACTCTACTGTAGGAAAGACACTCTGAATTGTAATACTTCATTAAGTCCCTTCTGAGAGACAGTAGTGTCTTCCAGGTATTTTTACTTCATTGGTGCTGGTTTAACAATCTTCTCAACATTTATTGAGCACTGTTCAATGGTACCAGAAACTGAGCTAGACTCTGGGAACACATCTCCACTATATAGGAGATGAGCAGCTAAAGGGGAAATAGATGAACCACTGTAATAGAATGTGACAAGGATTACAACTAAGAAGTCTACAGGTGCTATTCGAGCTCAAAAGAGGAAATTCTTGGGTAGTAAGGTAAGGCATAAAAGATGATGCAGCATTTGTGCTGAATCTTGAAGGATAAACAGTTCCTCTGGCAGATGAAGTTGAGGACAAAGATAGGCTGGGATGATCTTGAATCAAATGCATAAAGGAAAGAGCATGGTTTACTCAGGAAATGTCAACAGACCTGAAATAGCTGCAGCATAGGGTAAAAGTGTAGAGCAGCAGTGGGAGGTGAAGTGTATGGGCAAGAAAGTGCCCAATCCGGGAGGTAGCTGCTCGCCACAGCGACGCTTTTCAGTATGTGGAAAGGCCCAGGAGTAAACTGAGTTATTCACAATTGCTGTACTCTATTTCTTCTGGGAAACAGGAGGCAAGACCACTTGCTAAAGAAAGAGGGGAGCCAGATAGAGTAAGGAGGAAGAACAGTGGGAGTTACAGGTCTGAATATTTTAAATCTTGATGGCTATCCATTTAGGGAATAAGAGAAGGAGCTGTTCCTCTAAAATTTTCTATTAGGGAAAGAGCAAGTATTAGGTACTATAAGCAGTTGTTTCTTAACAGTATCTTTTTTTTGTAATAAGTTAAAAATTTTTTTAATGAGATTATAATTCATGGGCCCCCTAATCTCTTTGTAATTAAATTATTTTCATCTTCATTCTTTACCTAAGTAAAAGCATTATTCTATTTAGGTTATTTAGTGTATGTCAGAAAGCACAAAACAGGATGGGAATGGAGGTAAACTGGTTATGAAAATACCAAGTTCTATCAACAAAATAACAGTACAATCTCTTCCAAAACCTCTAGGAAGTGTAAATCTAGTAGACTGTAATACTGTCTTCTGGCACTCCTACTTCAAACACTCACCTCTTTAGAACTCAATATTTGTTATTTCTAAGTATACCCCCCACACACATACATGCTGTAGTACAAATATTTTCAGTAAACTAATATAAAATATTCTAGTTGCTACAAAATGCCTCATAAAATCCAACTTATAGCAACAAAGCAAACAAATTATTCTGTAAAAAGTGGTTTCCTACCAGATGCTTCTGATGATTTGCGTGCTTGATCAAAAAGAATAAATTAAACAGATTAAATAACATAAAATAATATACACACAAGAAGTTACCAACCCATACATGTTCATTAGATATTCACACATAGGAATAGAATGAAAAACACATATTCAAAAGTGTTTTATACAATGATTACAATTAATTCTTTGGATACATATATTTTTTTAACCCGTCAAAAACCCTACTCTGGAAATGTATTAATGAAATATCATATTTCTATCCCTTTAATCTGAAGAGCAATTGTGTTCACTTTGCTGAAGAGACACTTTGCTTCACCATATTCAAACATGTTCGTTCAAAGCAAATTCACTGTAACCTTACAATAACAGTGGGTATAAAAAACAACTTTAATTACTATAACTGTTATTTGTGTAGTTCAGTGGATGGGACTACTTAATGGCACAAACGGGCCTACTTTTGTTTTCTAAGATATTAATTAGTCTTGCACAAAGTCAAACATGAATGAGTGGTTGAAAATTTAATAGGCAATAAAGGCTATTCTTATTGCAATACTAACATTTACTCTTCTGTCCTCTCCTTATAATTTTTTATTAGTTAATTTTTTATCAAGTCTTGGTTACAAGTGAACATTATAATTGACCCACTCTTTCACTACACTGTTAAAAAAATTTTAAACTTTTGGTGAGACATATATATTTAAATGATCAAATTATAGAAAGAAACACATTAACTTATTTGACTAGTATCTATATGGACAGATGGATATACTATGAATTCACATAGTGTACTTATTCACTACAAATCACATGTACATGCTTTCTCTCCAAACTTGCTCTCTATCTAGGGATGCTGTGGATTTTCTAGGCCATCCAAGCCATGTTTGACTGAAGATGTTCCCTAAAGGATTTTGTGATAAAACAAAGTAAATTTATAGTCATAAAACTAATGACCCAGGCAATTTTTGAAATGCTCTTTGAAAAGTACTTTACTTCCTTAATTGTTCACTGAGGCTTTTTCTCAGAGGACATTATATCTACCAGAATCATATGCTAAAGATTTTCCATCTGGTCCTGAATTCAAATGTTCTGTCTTGTTGCCGGACAGTATAGAGCTAGGAGTGGATCCCTAGATGATAGGGTATGCACGTTTTCAACTTAACTAAACAGTAAGTGGCTCAATAAATGGTTGTGCCAGTTTATACTACCACTCTATCTTTGATGATCCATATCCTCAACAAAATGTTACTGTTTAATTTTTACTTTCTAATTTTTGCTAATATAATGGGTATCAAATGATATCTGCTTGTTAAATATCTCAGTAGAATTTTATAACTTTTTTCTCTTAAAGGTCTTATTCTTTTATTAGATTTATTCCTAGGTTCTTTAGAGCTTTGGTTGCTATTGTAAAAGGGAGACTTTTTAAAAAATTACCATTTGTTTGTTGCTGATGTATAGCACATAGTTGATGTTTATATACTGATCTTATTATATGGCAGACTGGCAGACTCTCATTAATTCTAAAATAACACTGGTAGATTCTCCTGAATTTTCTATGTAGATAATCACATATTTGTAAATAATGATAATTTTTTTTACTCCAACTTTTTCTTGTCCTACCGTGTAGGTTATGACTCACAGTGTTATACTGTACAGATAGAGACAATGAGCATCCTACTGCTGTCCCTAACTTCAAAGAACATGTTTCTAACTGCTTTTCTTTCCCATACTTTACTTGTAAAACTATTACTAGAATAGATATATTTAAGAAATTAAGAATATCTCCTTTTTAATTCTTTGAAAAATTTTGTACAAGATTAAAATTTTTGTTTTTTGAACTTGACTATAAAACTGTCCAGTCCTAATTTTGCTAAGTTTTGAATAAACATTTTAACTATGATTAAATCTTAAATAGGTACAGTTCTAATCAGTTCTCTTAAAAGTCTTCTCCATGAACTAAGCTTTGGCTCTGATGAATATTTTCTATTCCACTGATTTTTGCTCATGTCTCTATTAGTTTTTTTCCTCTTTTGATTAACCATGCTGTGCTTTCTCTAACTTGTTTACTTACATCCTTACATCACAAATGTCTTTCTCTTTTCCTAACATACACATTTAAGATTTTGTCTCTAAATCCTTTAGCTGCACCCCACAAGTTCTGATACATAATTGAATTTTAAATTTATGAGTTATTTCTTGACCTGTGTGTTATTTGAATTTTTTTAATTTCCAAATATAACATTTGTGTTTAGTTGTTTAATTAGTCTTTTATTATTGATTAAACTTAATTGCTTTGTGGTCAGAGACCACAGCCTATGTATCAATTCTTTAAAGTATATCAAATATGTGTAGTCAAATCATCAATTTTGTAAGTGTTCTATATATTTCTGTGTATTCTCCAATTACTGGGTGAGAATTCTTTATATACATCTATAAATCTTACATAGTTATAATTTTTCCTTCTAAACAGGTCAATTTTGTTTTATATATTTTGAGGCTCTGTGGGAAGCACATACAATTTTTTTCTCTTATATTTCTTTTTTATGTGATTATTAATTTAAATGGTAGTCTGTATGTGACAATTCTACTCTGACATTCTTGGTAGGGTCTAATGCTGTTGTATCTGCTAAATATCTTTTGTTGTAGATTGTGTGTGTGTGTGTTATGTATCTATTTTGATTTTGGACTCTGAACTCAAAGTTCAGGGGGACTTTATCTGTGAGAAAATCGCAGGGTTTGATATGAGGATATGTTTTGTATTAGCTTCTGCCTGGCATCCGATAGATGTTACCAGCCTGGAACTGTTACTATAAGATATTTTATTTAAAATTATTAAACCACACAATTAATACAGATTATAACGTGAAAGCTACTGGAGAAGAAGCAGTTGATTACAAACTCTCAGGAAAAGCATCCTATACACATGCACACACAGCCCTCTGCCCTCCCCAGGAACCCAAGCCAAGAAATGTAAGCTTCCTTATTTTCCCCCTGTCAGTGGAGACGTTTTATCTTTTAGTCTATGCTTTCACTGAGGTTATGATCCTTTGAGGATCCTGGCTTTATACACGAGTCTAAGAAATCCCAAGTTGCATGGATCAAAGAACTTTTCTGTCTCTGTGAGGTCATTTAAAACAAAAGCCATTTTGTTACCAAGGTATGAAAATTTCCTCAGGGTAGTCAAAGTATGCTCCTCCTTACAGCTCTGGTTTTTCACTTACTATTTGACTTTTTGCACACTGGGGATTTCTATTATATTCTTGTAAATTCAAGTATTCATTTAAAGTGATGCTTGTTATATTTTATTCAGTATTTCTATGTGCTGTTGTATCTTCATTAATTTTTGGTCTAGAAGGATTTTAAAATTATCCAGTCTCCAATTTATGGATTTTTTTCTGTATAAGAAAAAATGTGTGTTAAGTTGTAAGATGCAAGGAGACCTGGATATTTGTGGAATTCATTTTTTATCCTCGTAATTCAAACTTCCATCAGGATATATTTAGGTGCTGGTATTTTTGTTAATTTTTGTCAATACACAATGAGCTCTTTCAGTGTATACTTTTAGGTTTTTCTTCAACTAAGTTTTCCTGAATCATAATTTTTTATGATTTTTTCTGTTCTATTAGTCATTATCTGTTCTGAAGGAATGCTATGCATTCAATTTGTAGAGTTCCTACTTTTATCTAACATACTTTTCACCTCATAATTTTTATCCTGTCCATTTTCCCTACATTCTGGTAGCTTTTATCAAGTTAGTGCTTTACATGTTCAATTTACCTTCCTGCAGTGATTATTTTGCTCTTTACTGCTTCTAATGCAGCTTTATACTCTACAAATGCCAGGTTCATTTTCTTATAACCTTCTCTTATCATATTATTATTGCTTCTTTTCTATTCCTGCCTCTCGTCCAGCTCTCCTCTCATCCTAGTCTCGTTTTATCTTTAACGTCTTATTTTATAGAGTCCATGTTCACTTGAAATTTTTAAGAATTCCACATAGACGCTACCTATAATTTCCTATTTTAAACCCTCCCTCATAAATATTTTCTAAACTTAAGTTCATTCTCTTCCTCTTGAAGGCTGTGAACTTATCCTTGAGCATGATCTCTTTTATAGGCTCTACATTGGTACTTTTCTTGTTTATTCATTCATGAACAATGAGAAGCCTTTCAAAACTTTACAAATGCTCCCCCAAAATAAGGTGGACCCTCCCACCTCCTATTTGGGTATGTCAGAATCAACTTCTCAGACCTTTTAGTTGATACATATACATATTTATATTATCATTTAAATAATCCAAAATGGGAATGGAGCCAGGACTATAGGGTTCCTTACTAGTTGTGATGCCCGTCACATCAGGGAAGAGCCCTGTTATATCTGGAAGAAAAAAAGCCACTTTCTCAGCTTGATTAGACTAACGAATTTCTGGTTGTCCCACTATTAATTGTTTTAGAATGAAAGAAATCAGCAGTGTTGGATTTTCCACTCATCTCTCCCACAGTCTTTCTTAAAAGCTTCATCCATCCAAGTTAGTAAGGGTGAAATTATTTTTATTTCTTTTCCATGAAGGCAAACTACTCAAGATAAAACTGTTAAACTTTGGCATCTGATCTTCAATCTGATACTGTACATTTCTAGGCAAGTACCCTTCCTTAATTCCATTGATATACTGTTTTTCCAGTTTTGTGTTCTTAAATTTTCAATTTTGAAAATATTGATCTAAAAATGGGAATTACTCAAATGCTTTTGCTCAAGTCTGTAACTTTCCTGTAATTCAAAGCACAGCAAATCTTTTTCAGAGATTTGCCCTCAACTACTGCAAGGCCAATCAGAGTTTTCACTTGAGATTTTGATATGATGCTAGTTATGTTCCGATAAGCACATGAACCAAAAAAATCAAAATACATGACTGATATTCTTCATCAATAATGTAATAAAAGTGTTGTACTATACAAAAAATGGATAAGTTTTAATCATTCATTTATTTCACAAGAATTTATGAGTTCATTACTATGTTTGGGGCACTAGGGTAACCGCTGGAAACACAGAGATGAACACTGAACTATCCTTGACTTAAGGAGTTCAAAGGATGGTGATTGGAAACTGATATGCAAATATATAATTTCAGTATAATACAAATAATTGTTATAGTTTATAAGTTTCCTTTGGGAGTATAGAGGAATCATCTGACTCTACAGAGTCAATAATGGAGGCACTGAAAAGCATACCTGGTTTTCAGAATTTTTATAATAAAAGATATAAATATGGAAAAGGAGCAAGGAATAATATGTAGTATAATATGACTAGATCAGAATTTTATGAGAGTGGTGCAAATAAAGCCAGAAAGGCAGGCCACTGCTCTCATATGCCCCACTAAGGAGTTTGGCCTTTATTTGAGAGGCACTAAGGAGTAACTGAAAGTTTTCACGTTGGGTTAAGAAATGGGCGTATCTGCAGTTTTAAAATGGCAGCATGGAAAATGGTCTGGAGGGATATATAACTGGAAGTTGAGACCAATGAAGCTGTTACTGCAATAGGATTGAAAAGATACAGAATTCCTGATCCAAAAGCATTCTCAGTGCCAGTGATAATGGAGAAAATTGAGTGATTTTGAGACATTTCTAATGTAGAATCAATAGAAATTTATGGCTGAGTGCATGTCACAAGTTCAGAGTGATTATAAGGTTTCTGTTTTAAGTTCCTGCATGGTGAGTGGGATCATTAACAAAAATCAGGATGAATGAAAAAGGAGCAGATTTGGGATGGAAAGAGAAAATTCACTTTTGCACTAAACATTCAGGTAACAACTGAAGATGTGGGACTGGATGAGATCATTCAGAGAGAATGCAGCATTAAAAGAGGGCTAAAGATAGATTCCAGAGAAAACTATTCCCCCCAAAAGCTGATATTTAATAGGCAAGGAAGGAGAAAAGAAATAGCGTTTTAACTAGAAAAGTACCATATACACATAAATATCACATGTATAGCTAAAGACTTAGATTAAAAGGTCAGGCATTTGCTCATTTTTACAAATAAAACCACACTTCATTTGAAATTTTCCACATTTTGAAATGGCTGAGGCATTTAACCACTATGAGTAACATTAGTTGAAATTGGACAATCCTGAAAAAGTCAGAATGTTTAGTTGTCATTACTATAATTCCTATGGTAAAAAAGGCTATAAGGGCAGACCAATATGATCAAGTATATCAAATACTATCTGAATAATCCATAGCTTTCTTGAAAGAAAAAGCAATAGAGAAGCAGTAACAATTTTCTTCAGCTAAAACCAACATATCCAATTGTAAAACCTCTAGAACATTTTCAGGGAGAAAAAACACACTGCCTGGATTCAAAGAAATCCAGTATTTTAAGTGTGATAACCAGGTATATTTAGTTTTGATATCCAAAAAATCCTAAGAAATGTCAACACGTTGCTTTTGTAATATTAGCCCAAATTTAAAACACTCGAACAGAAAGATCTATCTAACAGAAGAATAACAGGATAACAATAATTCATTCTTAATATATTACATGCAAAATTGCTCTTTCAACGTCTAATATCATTCTATAAATAAATACCTAACAGTGTTGAAGAGGTTTATATTATACAGCAGCAGGATAAAAAATGTTTATTGGCAATAATGAGATAGTCTCCAATTATGGAAGAAAATGTTCATCTACTTGGAATTCTACCACTATACCACAAAAATCCAACTCTCTCAGGTTCTGAATTCCAATTCCAAATCTTTTAAGTATAAACTATAGACTACTTTAAGAGAAAAACCATATAACACTTCTCCTAAACATGTATCTGATTCAAAGGTTAACTTAATAAACATCCTCTTTTTTAGTTAAGCAAAAAGATGCTAATGAATTATGCTCTAAGCAAATATTTCTGCCTCTAACAACAGGATATCTATTTTTAGCTGCAGGTTTGGCTTAAAGTGAACAGCTTTTACCCTATGATAAACTGCAGTATATACTGTAGTATATTTTCTCAAAAAACATTTTTAGAAATGTTTAGAAAAAAAAATCATATTTACAAAAACAAAAAGTAAACTATCACAAAAGTACTTGTTCTAACAAATTATTTCCCCAAAAATTATTTCCAAAAATTTTAACAAAGGCTCCAAAACCAAAATGCATATTTATTTCATAATTAAATTCCTATTTCTCAATGAATTATAGTTAAAAGCAACAAATAAATCAATAAAATTTTGGCAACATCTTATGTAAAATTGAGTATTTTTTATATAACCAAAAAGAAGCTAACAAAAATTAATATTAGAAAGACAAAGCCAATAAAAGGAAAGTTTAATTATCTTCAGGATCAGATACTAAAAAAATTCCTCCTTTACCACAGTGGGTCTTTTACTCACTAATTTATAACACAATTAATAACAATGTATTAATGAATATAATGAATACAATAAATCACACCATAAAATAGATTAGAAACTGATTACTGGTATTGACTATTAATAGTGGTATTAATTATTCACAGTTCTTAATGGATTTAAAAGGCAAATGACTATAATCCCTAAATGCAAAAGCATCAAGAGAAAATGTAATCCACTGTAGTTCTGGCTTTACAACTGCCCCTCTAAAAAACATTTTTTTGCTTTTATAGTTAAATATTTTTAAAAAATACAAACCTACAGAGTCTCAGAGAGCATACTTACCACTCATGATGAAAATCAACCTTTCCAAAACATACTGCTCAAAACAACAATCCAACGGCAAAGGGAGTTATGCTAATCTCTAGAGGTATAAGAACCAATGGTGTAAACACATACATTAGAGCATGCAGCACACAGAAAATGAAAAGAGCTTTCTTTTGTTTTAAAAAGAGAAGCCCCTAGAAGCAAAGCATAACTACTCAGTGCGAGATATCACTAGTAAACATCAGATTAATGCCAAAGATGTGTATAACTAGATTTAATTTCTTTCAAGCTAGTTATCCTAGGCTTCTTCATATACCAGTAGAACAACTCAAAATGGCAGGGAGAAAATGTTCGAACCAGGATGTATAAGATGTTCTCAATTATATCAGCATGAGTTGTTACCACGGCAACATTAGAGCAGAATTATCGGTTCACTTGTAACCAAGGAGTAGCTTTTCTAAAGCTTTAATCAACCAAGACAAGTAAAATGCCTTTTTATTTTAGAGCCACATGATTTAAAAATTACCATGTTTCTTAAATTTAAGCACTTATCTACCATTTTTACATCTTTCAAAGACATTTTAAAAATTGCTGTTTTCTTCAAATACTCACACAATCCCATGTTGAACCTGGCAAGGAACAAACAGCAGAATGATTGCACCTAAACGTCTTTCAATTACACCAGCTCTTACTGCTCGCTGTGGACCTCACTGATATTAAAATGCTGTGTGCTGTTGCTAGTGACTATTGGCGATGAATCTTATTGCCCAGATCGCTGATAGCTTTCATTTTTCATGAGCCAGAAAGCTATACTGCAGCACAAATGTTAACCATTTAAACATTCTGTTATTATGGAAGAGACAAAATATAATACTATGTATCTTCATTTATAAAGGAGAATTGTAAAACAACTTATTTATAAACTTCCATTATATTCAGTATCACAAACAGTGTCAGATGCCACTTATGTGATTTTCAAAAGAGGGGAGTACACAAAAAAGTTACTGACAATTATTGTTGAAGTGTAAAATCCCTTACATTAAACAGGATTAAGATGACAGACTGTATAGCAAGGTAGATGGTATGGTGCTGTTCTGATTCCCAGAGACCCAAAATTTGTACCAAAATGGTACAAGGGATCTATAGAATGGTTTCTTGTTAAGTGGAATGTCACCAAGTGAGCATGCCATTTTAAAAGTTGCCAGGTGAGACAGGACTTCCGGTGATGAGAGAATGAGTAAGTCAGCAAATCTTCTCTCCAAGAAACAATTATGAAGTTGGACAGAATTATCAAAAACAATGACTTCATGGT
Source organism: Mesoplodon mirus (assembly GCF_964341445.2). Classification (NCBI taxonomy): domain Eukaryota; kingdom Metazoa; phylum Chordata; class Mammalia; order Artiodactyla; family Ziphiidae; genus Mesoplodon; species Mesoplodon mirus. The sequence continues at coordinate 77,457,561 of NC_138978.1, read as the reverse complement.
TCTGGACATCTAGTAATCACAAACAACAAACTGAGAAGCATTTATTCATGAAAAATTGCTACACTTTGCATGAGAACAGTGGGAGTCTGTGGTATTCTTGCTTGGTGCTGCTCCTGTTCCCCCACAGCTCAGTCAGTGCAGTACTTCTGTCAGGGTGGGGGGGGGGCTCCATGACAACCAGGAGCTTTACTGCCAGAGAGGGCTGACATGATTTGGAGAGGAAGCCAAAAAACCCCATACAAGTGATACCGTCTATTAAAAAAAAAAAAAAAAAGCAAACTGTAGCAAATGAACAGGGAAAGTATCCAGCTTTGCTAATCTGAAGTTGTGGCCTTAGTAGGGGTGAGCAGTAGACTGATGGTCTAGCAAAAAATTTAGTATAGAAAATGTAAATGAGAGAGGCAGAGAGGGCCTAAATAAGCTCTCCACATATCCCAGCTTGACAAGGAATCTACTCCATAGGAGAGATCCAAGAGGACCCAAAGGAAAGTTAAAGCTGGTACAGGCTTGAAAACTGCCTGGACATTGAATATACTTTCCAACCCACAAACAGCTCCATCAGCACAGACTGGCTCAGAATGTTTGAGCACAAACTCTGATTAATCACTGAATAATAACTAAGCTATGCAGGCACAGGGTAATCCCTAACAGAGAAATCAGCAGCCAGACAACATGGCAGATACAGCCCATAGATTAAAGCCATGGAAGTTATTAAAACAAAACAATATAAATAAAAACAACCCTGAGAGAAGAAAAAATAATCAGAATGCAGAGCTGCTACAAAATATTATTTTGAAAACTCAAATTTCTGACAAAAACATTATATAATTCATAATGAGGAAAAATGATAGAAAATGTCTCTGAATGGTCCCAGATATAGGATTTAGCAGACAAGACTTCAAAACAGCTATTGGAAATACATCAAAAGAATAAAAGGAAATTGTATTTAAAGAATTCAAGGAAAATATGATGGCAATGATACAACAAAGAGAATTTCAATATAATGATAGAAAGAGAAACTATTCAAGATATAAAAATTATAGACTTGGAAAGTACAATAACCCAAACTTTAAAACTCACTACATAAGCCCAATAGCAGATTTGAGGAGGGCAAAAGACTCAGTCATTGAACTTGAAGATAGATCAATAGAAATCATCCAGTCTGAAGAATACAGAGAACAAAAGATAGGAAAAAAATGAACAGACCCTCAGAAGCCTGTAGGATACCAAGGGTATCAACATACATGTAACAGGAATCCTAGAAGGAGAGGAGAGAGACAAAGGGCAAAGAAAAAATATTTGAAGAAATAATGGTTGAAAATGTCCAATCTGATGAAAAATGTTAACCTGCAATCTAAGTTCAACCAATGCCAAGTATGATAAGTACAAAGAGATTCATACCTAGACACCTCATATTCAAGTTGCTAAAAGACAAAGACAAAGAAAAAATCTTGAGAGAAGCAAGAGAAAATGACTAATCATGTACAGGGGAAAAGCAATATGATTAATGATGACTTCTTCACGAAAATAAGAGAGGCCGGAAGGCAGTGGAATAATGTATTCAAAGTACTAAAAGAAAAAAGAAACAAACCTTTTCACAATTCTCTATCCGGGAACACTATCCTCTAAAAACAAAGGTAAAATAAAAACATTCTCAGATAAACAACAACAGAGGATATGTGCTTCAAGCAGAAATACTTAAGGAAGTTGTTCCAGATGAAAAGACACTGGCCAATACTCAAATTGACAGGAAGAAATAAAGAGTAGAAATGATAAATATATAAGTAAAAGACTATATAAACACATTTATCTTTCTTTTCTTAATTTCTTTAAAGACCTTAAAATTGTATGAAGCAATCATTGTAACACTGCATTTCTAGGTTTATAAAAATATAAAGGTAACATGTGAAAACGATAACACAAAATTAGAGAAGAAATGGAGCTATAGTGCATCAAAGTCACTATATTTTACTAGAAAAGTAGATTGTGATAAGATAAAATGCGTATTTTAACCCCTAAATCAACTATTAAGAAAATATCTTTTTAAAATGTAGTTTAAAAATCAAAGAGAAATTAAAATGGCATCCTACAAATATCTGTTTAACACAAAAGAAGAGAGGAACAACAATACAAAAACTCTTAAGATATACAGAAAACAAACAGCACAATCGAAGATGTAAAGCCAACCATATCAATAATTATATTAAATTCGAATAAACAGATCACAAGGCAGAAATTATCAGACTGGATTAAAAAAGGTCCAACTATATGCTGTCTACAAGGGCCACACTTTAGATTTTAAGATAAAAATAGGTTGAACGGAAAGGAGAGAAAAAGTTATACCATATAACAGTAACCATAATACAGGTGGAATACCTATATCAATATCAGACAAAACAGACTTTAAGACAAGAAATATTACTAAAGTCAAAAAAAGGAAATTTCATAATGATAAAAGGGCCAATACTTCTGGGAGATTTAACAATTAGAAATGTATATGCAATGAACAAAATACTCTCCAAAATGCTAAAACAAAAATGACAGAATTGAAGGAAGAACTAGGGACTTCCCTGGTGGCACAGTGGTTAAGAATCCGCCTGCCAATGCAGGGGACATGGTTCAATACCTGGTCTGGGAAGATCCCACATGCTGTGGAGTAACTAAGTCCACGTGCCACAACTACTGAGCCTGTGCTCTAGAGCCTGCGTGCCACAACTACCAAAGCCCTAGAGCACCTAGAGCCCGTACTCTGCAACAAGAGAAGCCACTGCAATGAGAAGCCCACACACTTCAACGAAGAGTAGCCCCCACTCGCCACAACTAGAGAAAGCCCACATGCAGCAACGAAGACCCAATGCAGCCAAAAATAAATAAATTAATTAAAAATTTTTTTTAAAAAGAAAGAAGTAATAATTCAAAAATCATAGTTGAAAATTTCAATATTCTTCTCAATAATTCATGGAAAAAAGAAAATTAATACATTACAGAAAACTTGAATATAATATTATAAAATGACATTTATAAAACACAGCATCTAACATCAGCAGAATACACATTCTTTTCAAGTACACATGGAAATTCTCCATACTAATCATATGCTAAGCAATATAACAAATCTCAAATTAATTTGAAAGGATAGAAAATTCATTCAAAAATGAACTCTTATCATAGGAGAATTAAACTAGGAATCGACAACAGAGAGAAATTTTGGAAATCCCAATATCTGGATTTAGGTCACAAAGAAATCCCAAAGGAAATTAGAAAATATTTTGAACTGAACAGAAAAAACCCCACAAGAAATCAGCATTTATGGGATACAGATAAAGCATAGCTTAGAGGGAAATTCAAAACTTTAAACACATGTATTAGAAAAAAAGAAAGGTCTCAAATCAATAATTTAAGTTTCCACCTTAAGAAACTTAGAAAGAAGAGCAAATTAAACCAAAGCCAAAAAGATCACAGCAGAATTCAATGAAATGGAACATAAAAACAATAGAGAAAATGAAGAGACCAAAAGTCTTACTGATAAACCTTTAGCTAGACTGACCAAAAATAAGACAAAACAAAACAAGACAAAATAAAACAGAGCAGACACTAATTACCAAAATCAGGAATGAAAAAATGGCAAAACCACTGATGCTAGAGAAATTAAAAGGGTTAAAAGAGAATACTATGAACAACTTTACGTAAATGATATAACTTAGATGAAATGGACAAGTTCATAGAAAGACACAAATTACCAAAACTAACTCAAGAAGAAATAAAAAATCTGAAAAGACTTACAAACAAACAAAAATTTTAAGTCAGTAATTAAAATTCTTCCCACAAAGAGAAGCTCAGGTCCACATGGCTTCACTGGGGAATTCTATGAAACATTAAAAGATATAATACCAATCCAACACAAACTTTTCTAGAATATAAAGAAGGATGTAATACTTCCCAACTTATTCTATGAGGCCTGATGATGAAACTGACAAAGATCAAAAGAAAATTACAGATCAGTATCCATTCCAACACAAAACCCTTTATCAAAATATTAGCAAACCTAATTCAGCAGTATATTAAAAGGACCAGGACCATGTAGGATTTATCCCAGGAAGGCAAGGTTGGTTCAACATTGAAAATGAATTAATGGAATACACCATATTAATAGAATAAAAGACAAAACTACATAAACATCTCAATATATGTAGCAGAAGCATTCTACAAAATCCAATACCTGTGATAAAACCTCTCAACAAACTGGGACTGGAAGGGAACTTCCTCAAGCTGATAAAGGGTGAGTTTGGGGGTGAAGTGGAGAGGGGGACCCTATAGCTTATATTATATATAATGGTGAAAGATGGAACGCTTTTCCTAAGAGTGGGAATAAGGCAAGGATATCTACACTCACCACTTCTTCGCAACTTTGTATGAAAGGTTCTAGCCAGTGCAATGAGGTAAGAAAAAGGATATTTAAAAAGATATTAAAGGCATATAAATTGATAAGAAAGAAATAAAACTGTCTTTTTTGCAGATGACATGATTCTATATGTATAAAATTCTAAGGAATCTATAAAGAAACTACTAGAACTAATAAGTAAGTTTATCAACATCACAGGACATAATATATATATAAATCAATAACACTTTAATATACTAGGAACAAGCAATCAAAAAATTAAATTAAAAGAACAGCTCCATTCACAATGGTATTAACAGAAAAAAAAACTTAGGAATCCATTTTAACAAGACTTGCTCACTAAAAAAAAAAAAAACACAGAAAACATTGCAGAGAAATTAAAGAACATCAAAATAAATGGAAAGCTATTTAATTTTCATGGACTTCAAGACTCAATATTGTTAAGAGAAGAGTCTCCATAAATTAATCTATAGATTCAACGAAATCTCTATGAAAATCCCAGTGGGCTTTTCTTTAGAAACTGACAGGCTGATTAAAATTTATATTGAAATGTAAAGGACCCAGAATAGCCAAAACAATTTTGGAAAGAACAAAGTTCGAGGACCTACACTACTTGATTTCAAAATTTTTTTAAAGTTACAATAACCAAGACAATGTGGTATTGGCATAGGATAGACATACATTGATCACTGGGACAAAATTGAGAATTCAGAATTGAACCCCTACAATTATGGTCAAGTGATTTTTGACAAAAGGTGCCAAGATGATTAATGGAGAAAGAAAAGTCTTTTCAACAAATGGCGCAGTAAAAATTAGATATTTACATGAGTTAAAAAAAAGAACTCCACTCCATAGCTCACACAAAACAACACAAAAAATTAATTTCTAGATGAAAGCATAGAATAAAAATCTCTATTACCTTGGGTTAGATAAAGATTTCTTAAGATTTGGCACCAAAAGTACAATCCATCAAGGGAAAAAATGATAAACTGGACTTCAGTAAAATTAAAAACTTTTGCTCTTCAAGGATATTCATTTAAGAAGATAATACAAGCCACCAATGGGGAGAAAATATTTGCAAATTATTTATTTGGTAAAGAACTTGTGTTCAGAATATATAAAGAACTTTAAAGACTTGAAAATAATAAGAAAAAACCCTCAATTTTGAAAGTGGGCAACAGATTTGAAAATACATTTTTCCAAAGTAGATACATGAATGGTTTATAAGAACATGAAAATATACTCAACATCATGAATCATTAGGGAAATGCAAACTGAAACCACAATTAAATACCAATTCACACAAAACAGAATGGCTAAAATCAAAAAGACTGATGATACCAAGTATTAACAAGAATATGAAGAAACTGTAACCCCCTACATTGTTGATGGGAATATAAAATATTAAGCTACTTAGGAAAACAATTTGGAAATTTCTTAAAAAGATAAGCATAAACTTACCATATGACCCAGTTATTCTACCCCTAGACATCAACTCAAGAGAAATGAAAGCATATGTCTACCCAGTCTTGCATGCAGATAGATAGAGCAACATTATCCAAATAAACCAAAAACTGGAAACAATCCTAATGTTCATCAGTTGCTGAATGGATAAACAAAAATGTTACATCTACACAATACAGTACAATTCAGCAATAAAATAGAGCCAACTATTGATATGTTCTATAACATGGATGAACCTCAAAAATGTTATTGTAAGTTCAAGAAGCCAGCAACAATAGATTATATATATTGTATGATTCCATTTTTATAAACTATCCAGAAAAGGAAATCTGTAGGGATAGAAAACAGATCCGTGTTTGTCTGAGGTGGGGACTGATTGCAAAAGAGAACAAAAGAACTGTTGGGGGTGATGAAAATGTTCTAAAACTGAATTGTGATGGCTGCACAACTCTATGTTTATTAATAAACACTGAATTGTACACTTATAATGAGTGAGTCTTATGGCATGTAAATTATATTTCTCTTTTTAAAAAAGTTGTCTCTACATAAGTAGAATCAATCTGAGGCAGATCTTCTTTGCTGTGGGAAGAATCACTTCAGCCGACAACTTAATTATGTAAATTTAAGGCTGGTAGGCATCTATTACCTTGGGGGAATGATCTAACAAAACCCTTTGGAGCTTGGTAAAGGTTGTTCCTCTCAATACCCTATGGTAAAGAGAGCTAACGAATGGGAAGGAGGTAAGTAGATCTGCATTAAAAATAAAACAGGAATTTGAAAAGGAGGGATCGAAACCTAGACCCCATTCTTTCTAAGGTTCAGAATTACGAGAATTTCTTATCGATTTTAGTGATAGTATCTGTGTCCCATGAGTAAGAAGGAATATTAAATAAGCTTTATCAAAGAATAAAGGAGAATCTGGTGATTTAGGCTCATATTAGGGGCTCTGTAGGTCAAATTCAAGTGCCTACCGAGGACAGGCAGGTAAAACAACAGAAGTAGTGAAGTAGTGGAGGCTAGAACAAATGAGACAGTATAAATCCCAACGAAAGAGAATAGTTATTCAATGCAAATTCCCATTTGTTCTCATATGGGAATAAGAGGCCACTGAAATCAGTTTTTCAAATGGTTCAAGAATATGAAAGTCCAGGGACTTCCCTGGTGGTGCAGTGGTTAAGAATCCGCCTGCCAATGCAGGAGACATGGGTTCAATCCCTGGTCCGGGAAGATCACAGATGCCACAGAGCAGCTAAACCTGTGCACCACAACTACTGAGCCCGCATGCCCTAGAGCCCGTGCCGCAATGACTGAAGCCTGCATGCTGCAACTACTGAAGCCTGCATGCCTAGAGCCCATGCTCCACAAGAGAAGCCACTGCAGTGAGAAGCCCATGCACCACAATGAAGAGTAGCCCCCGCTCACCGCAACTAGAGAAAGTCTGTGCGCAGTAATGAAGACTCAACAAAACCAAAAAAATTAAAATTAAAAAATTAAAATTATAAAAAAGAATACGAAAGTCCAGATATTAATATGAAAGATCTTGTTTTAAAATCAATATTTTTTATTTACATATAAAATAATGGTATCACACTCAATTATTTTAAAATATCATGAGGACTAAATAAAACATATCTGTGATTTACATCTGGGTCACAGACAACCAGTTTGCTATCCCTGGAAAGATGTTCAAGAAAGGAAGGCCAATTTTGGTACAGTGTGGGGATGAGTCAAAAGCACCTTCTCACATTCAACCTGGCATGAAGCCAGGATGACTAAGTATATAAGTATAAATTAAGGAAACTAAATCTGTGATATAAGCTTTGAATGAGTATAACATTGGAAAGGGTGGATCATCCTCCCATTAAGAATCAGTGTCTCGGGCTTCCCTGGTGGCACAGTGGTTGAGAGTCCGCCTGCCGATGCAGGGGACACGGTTCATGGCCCAGTCCGGGAGGATCCCACGTGCCGCAGAGCGACTGGGCCCGTGAGCCATGGCCGCTGAGCCTGCGTGTCCGGAGCCTGTGCTCCTCAACGGGAGAGGCCACAACAGTGAGAGGCCCACGTACCGCAAAAAAAAAAAAAAAAAAAAAAAATCAGTGTCTCATCAACTATACTCCAATAAAAATTAATTTAAAAATTAATACATATTTATACATATATGTATATGTACAGATGATTCACTTTGTTATAAAGCAGAAACTAACACACCATTGTAAAGCAATTATACTCCAATAAAGATGTTAAAAAATAAATAATAAAAGAAAAATTTTTTAATGAAACAGTACAAGGATTTCTTAATGATTGTTGTAAGATAATAAATAATAAAATTTAAATAAAATATGAAAAAAAGAGAATCAGTGTCTCAAAATAAAAAAAAAAAAGAAAAAAAGAATCAGTGTCTCCACAAGGAGACATCCTTCCATTAAGAATCCGGTCTCCACAAGTATCAGTGGCATCGCATCAAGAGCAAGGATACATCAAATTCTTTGGGACCAGTTTAAACCGTGAAACTATGTAGCACTGGCAAAATCAATAGCAGCTGAAAATGAGATTACTAGCCTCTATACTAATCAAAATACCCATCTCTTTCTTCATCCAACCTTTGGAAAGAAGATTAGCTTCTCTGGAATGAGTAAACTCCCAGAAGTTTAGCAATACTTGAAAGAGGACTGGAAGAAGATCCCAAGAAAACTGCCATTTAGAAGTCCTGCTAACTTGAGCAGATGAGTACAGTGATTAATTCGAATATTTCAAAGATGAGACCTAATATGTATCCCAAGTGGGCTACACTTGTTATACAACCATAACCAGACCCCAGAGCTAAAAGCAGCCATTGTTTTAGGACTTGCAAGTAATATTCACTCCCTCAGAAAATGCATCATCCTTCCAGTTTCAAATTACTAGCTCTTTTTGGATGACATTTTATTTTCAAAGTTCTCTGACCAGCTTGTTATTCTTCTGGGTCCTCATAATATGCACTAGGTCTGCAACTAACAGAAAACCTCGGACAGAAATCATTGCTATAGGACCCAAAGACCGGTTTTTCTTACAAACATACAGAAAGATTTCACAGAATGGTGATTAACAGTGTTGGCTTTGAAGCCAGACTGCCTGGATTCAAATTTTATCTATTAGTTATGTTACCTTGAGGAAATTACTTTACCTCAATGTATTTTAGTCTCTTTATCTGAAAGATGTGAATAATAATAGTATACATCTTATTGGGTTTTTTAAAGGATTACATAAACTAATATACGCAATGTGCTTATTAGAACAATGCCTGACAGATAGTAAATAAATGTTTCATGTGATAGTGTATATGACAATATTCCACCCAGGAAACGTGGGAGTGAAGTGGTATGAGTCACTGCTATATTGCAGAATCAGATTTAAAGGATATACTTTATAATATGACTGAATCTCCAACCCAAGCAGATTATAGTATGTTGATTACCAAAGATAATGCTCTATTCAACAACTAAAACAAGTCTCTCAGACCATTTGCTACTAATAATTGACCAATTTTGAAAAGTGGAAAATTTTTGATAAACACTAATAATAAGAAAGTAAAGCATGCTTTTGTGCCAGAAAATTATACTAGGGAATTTAAACATGTCTTCTCTGAATATTGAAACAAATTTAACTCCAAGAGAATATATTATGTGTATATCTGGGATGCAATTTATTTAATACAAAAGCTTAAAATGGTTATAACATTTCTCTACATTTGTCCTATAAAATATAAAAATAATGATATGCACAAAGATTTAGCTACAAGAATGTTTATCACAGTGTTTTTTTATATGATAGCAAAAAATTAAAAACAATCTAGATGGCTAGTGACTGTTTAAATAAATTGTGGTGCATCCTTAAGACAATACAAAACAGCCATCTTAAAAAATATTGTAGAACAAATCTTTACAATAAGGAAAAATGTTATGAAACACTGTACGGAGAGATCCAAAGTTAAAGGCCAGTGGAAATTTGTGTATCTATGCACAAAATAGACTATATATAGAACCAGGTTAATAGTGATTATCTTTTGGTGGGATTATGTGTGATTTTTACTTTTTTGTTTGTTGTTTTCTATGGTTTGCAAATTTTCTCCAATGAAGACATAGTATTTGGTAATCAGATTAAAATGTTATTAGGGAAAAAGGGCTTCTCAAACTTTAATGTGCACATGAATCAGCTGGGTAATCTTGTTAAAATGCAGATTCTGACTCAGTAGGTCTAGATGGGGCCTGAAAGTCTTCCTTTTTAACAGGCTCCCAGATGATGCTAATGTTACTAAACTGGGACCACACTTGAGCAAGACACTATCAAGAGTATATACTCAATCTTCCTTCTCTAACTATGTAGTATGGCTATTCTTGTAAAACACAAGCAAGTACAAGCTTCTCATTATTACACTTGATATAGTACTTGGCACTGTTAAACACTCCATGGAAACATTTTCTAATTTCAAATCATTTAATACCCCGGTTTCTTAGTTTTACTATAAAGGCTGCTGATTACTCAGATTCTTATAAACAATCATGATAAAAATGTACAGGTAACACTGAAAAGTTCAGTGCCTCTGAAATGTGATATTTATTTACCAGGGTCAGATCAGCATTTCACTGTTTTTGGTTAATGGCCACAGGCCTTTAAAATAAATTGCAAAGATCATAATAGAATAAATTGAGAGAAAGCTTGTTAGTGTAAGACTGTAGTGATATTTAATGTTAATCTAACAAACAACTCAAGATGTATTGAGAACTATGCTGGCAATACCAAAATAAATTGACAAATTCTATGCCTTCAAGGAGTTCAAAGTCAAATAGGGGAGAGAGGTAACTTGAGGACTAATGTAATACAATTTTAATACTATAAAATAAAACGTAATGAAGTGAGTATGATATGAGAACACAGGAAGAGATCATGAATTCTAAAAAGGATAAAGAACAGAGGAACAGAAGAATGCTTTGGTGATTTTGTTACAAAGCTAATATGTGAGCAGTCTTAAAGTATGGGCAAATCTCACCATTGGCAGTAGTAGGAACAGGAAATTCCAGGTAGGAGAAACATCATAAATAACCACTGTTGTTATAAAGGGATTCCATTGTCTGACTATTCATTGCCATGTTCACATAGTGACCAAAAGTGTTAGCTCTCATCACTAATTATTAAGAGAAATGCAAATCAAAACCACAATGAGATATCAACTCATACCAGACAGAATGGCTATCATCAAAAAATCTACAAATAACAAATGTTGGAGAGGATGTGGAGAAAAGGAAAGTCTTATAAACTGTTGATGGGAATGTAATTTGGTACAGCCACTATGGAGAACAGTATGGCAGTTCCTCTAAAAACTAAAAATAGTTTTTAGAAAAAATGAAATGAAAAAATGAAAACAATAATTCAAAAAGATACGTGCACCCCAACGTTCATAGCAGCACTATTTACAATAACCAAGACATGGAAGCAACCCAAATGCCCATCAACAAACAACTGGGTTAAGAAGATGTGGTGTGTGTGTATATATATATGTGTATATATATATATATATACACACACAATAAAATAATACTCAGCCATAAAAAAGAATGAAATACTGTGATTTGCAGCAACATGGATGGACCTAGAGAATATTAGGCTTAGAGAAAGACAAATCTGACTCAGACAGAAACGGAAACAGACTCATAGACATAGAAAATAAACTGGTGGTTACCAAAGGGGAGAGGGAAGGGGTGGAGGACAAACTAGGAATATGGGATTAACATATATTGGGTTGGCCAAAAAGTTCATTCTGGTTTTTCTGTAAGAGCTTATGGAAAAACCCAAATGAACTTTTTGGCCAACCCAATACAGACTACTATATATAAAGTAGATAAGCAACAAGGGTTTAAATATAGCACAGGGAATTATATCCATTGTCTTGAAATAAGCTTATAATGGAATAGAATCTGCAAAAATATTGAATCACTATTCTGTACAGCTGAAATTAACACAAAAATATTGTAAATCAACTATCCTTCAATTAAAAAAAAGGTCCTGAAGAAAAGTGCTAATTCTAACTAAGTGTCCAGCTCCAACAGAAGATGTATAGTAGCTAAATACATTTCCCTGTAGTAGAATAAGCAAGTTAACTTTTCCTGTATTATGCTAGTTAAAATTTTTTAGGCTCTCCATTGTATACTCTTGACTCCGTTGTCATAGATTAGGTGACCATAGGTGTGTGGGTTTATCTCTGCACTTTCTTTCTTATTCCACTGATCTATATTTCTGTTTTTGTGCTAGTACCATACTGTTTTGATGACCGTAACTTTGTAGTATAGTCTGAAGTCAGGGAGGCTGATTCCTCCAGCTCCATTTTGCTTTCCTAAGATTGCTTTGGCTATTCGTGGTCTTTTGTGTTTCCATTCAAATTGTGAAATTTTTTGTTCTAATTCTGTGAAAAATGCCATTGGTAATTTGATAAGGATTGCATTGAATCTGCAGATTGCTTTGGGTAGTTTAGTCATTTTCACAATATTGATTCTTAGAGTGGATATATGTATGTGTATAGCTGATTCACTTTGCTGTACATGTGAAACACAACATTGTAAATCAATTATACTCCAATAAAAATTTTTTAAGAAAGGATAATGTAGGCGGTCTTTTAGCTTAGAAGTTAGAATGATACAGATTTAGTGGACTAAGAAATTAAGCATGGGAATGTACTGCCTTAAAGACTGTATGAGTTTTGGAAAGGTAAAACTAACTAGATAAAGTGGTTTATTACAACCACTTTAGCTCTGATTCTACCTAAAAAAATCCATATTCAAAATTGTTCATTTGTTCAATATAGTATTTCAATCTAAGCTTCACTAATATGGATTTGTGTCTGCCACAGAAGTAGCCTGTCAATTCATGGGCAAGGAGAATAGGTAAAGCATTTGATGGTATTTGTCTATTCAGTCCTTAAAATATTGTAGTTAGACATTAAATGTATAAAGTCCAAGATTTAAAATGTGCAAAACTTCCATTAAATTCAGCATTATATAACTCAACACACCATTTATGATCAAAGAAAGATTTAAAAGCTAACCAAAATAAATTTGCTAGAAAGAGAACTCAATGAATGTCAATACACCCATTCATTCTGAGCCAGAATAAAAAGAATTCCTTCATGTTTTTTGTTGTGAACTTCAAGTACTTATATGTGCATGGAATCAGCTGTTAAATATTTATGTTATCAAACAGGAATTCCTACTACTTAATTTAGTAGTAAAAGATAAAACATTTAAGGCACCTGGAAACCACTGTGTGGCCTTTATTTTGTATTTCTTCCTATATTTAATGTCACTGGAGAATAAAGAAACTTGGATTAAAATTCTTACATTTCATACATGCCTAGATTGGTAATTAATCTTTACTCAGTAGTTCACAAACCTAATTTTTATAAAATTACATGTAGTTTCTGTGCTTAGCTCATTTCTTAAATCTCACTTTTGGAACAAGCATACTCAGAGAGCTTATCATCAGGAGATATTACATTCCTTTTCCTTGTCAAACAAGTCATGCAAGTAAACTGCTTTAAGTAGCTTTGAAGAATGTGGTTTGTACGAAAACTTCATACTGTCAAAACTCTTTCCACAACTCACACTATAAATGAATAAAAATCTGTGTTTTCATCATGAAAATAAACCTTGGAATTTCGAAACAAAAGGATTGCTCTGTTTCTGTTGTATCCATATTTTCTCCTCTATATCAACACATTCCATAATAAGAAACTAGAACACTATGCTTACCATTCTCATCACTACATATATAAAATTATTGTGTCTATTTCTATATTTGATATGAAAGAGAAAGTGAAAGAATGCTTGATTCATGAACATTCAGTTACTCTTTAAGCATTTCTTATATCATACCTATTATTTGAACAGTTACAAGGTTTGCACCTAATTTCACTGTACACTATGATTCTATTTATTTTGTGGCATCACCATAAAGAAAAATGTTAACAGCATTTTATCAGTCTGTTTTTTCCAAAAGAAATCATAGCTCAAGATATTATCTTCAATTGCTAGATTTTAAAATGTGTCTCAGAAAATGTTACAAGCCCCACACATTTAAAAATGGTGAGAGTATAATTCAAACATAACTTTTAAATATTAAAAGTCCATGATATTCATTCATTTGAGATACATTTACTAAACACCCACTATTTGTAGAAACAGGGATTAGTGTACTAATTCAGTACTGTCCTCATTCCTCACTGAGTATTTAATTAAAAGGTCCTTGAAATGCATAAAAATGATTTCCAAAAGGGCTTAGGAGACTGCAATTTAACAGAATAGGGCAAGTAAAATGAATAACAAACTTTTGTTGCATGGTAAATTTTAATAATATACTATTATTTCAATACTCAACAGTTCATTACCTTGAAGATATTTGAGATTCCTCATCCATCAACTTGCTACATAGTAAGGATTAATTATAAATAATCAAAACCTATAAAGTAAAAAAAAATTGTACAAATATATGTTCTTTACTTTCTCCCTAAAATAGCTTAAGAAAGGTAAAAAATTCTAATGCAATAAAAAAAAAAATTCAAATAAACTTCTGCGGAACTATGAAGGTACTATATAAACAAAAGAGTCAATTTTGTAAGCCATTCTTGGTTTTTTGTTGCTTTTCTTTTAGCTGAGTTTTCTTCCTTAACTGCTATGGAGTATGTAAACAGAAAGAGGCAAAACAGTGCTATTTGATGATCAAACACACTAAAAAGTACCAAGAGTAATTCTATTGTTCCTTTAATCAGAATAACAAAAATACCTTGGGGAGGGTCCAAGGTGAGATGTGGAATGAAGGCACTGGTATTGTTTATATGTGAAATGTAGGCTTTAAAATGTGCATGTCACAAAAAATCATTACGTATAACCATTTCAGCAAAGCAGTAAGTCCAAACATTTTACCATGCCTGGAAAGAATGTGATGCATGCATAAACAAGTTTCCCCCCCCCATATGAAAGATTCTGATATTTATAATGTTACAAATATAAGATTTCACATAGAATAATCATACTATGCTTTCATATTATAAATCCTGCTTATTAAACTCAAGTAACTTTCACACATGCATTTAAAAATAAAATATGGCAAACTTAACAAAAATTTAATTACAAATTCAAGAGTCCTTTTGCCCCTGTTGAATTTTAAGGCTTATAAATCCAAGATATTTTTTTAAATAAAATGATTATTTTTCTTAACTGTAGGCATTTCACTTAAGAACAAAAAAAATTTAAAAAATTAAAAAAATACACTAGAAATGATGTAAGAATTTTGTAGAAAATTTTCCCACTGATATTCAACTTAACTAATTGCATTTAAAACAGAACCATGAGCTATGTGATTCAGCTCAACTTATAATCAAGTTTTTGTAATTTTTTTTCAACTTTACCTTGCAAAATATCCTTGGGCAAATCATAAAAAAGACACCCACACACACACAGTTCTGTGCTTGATTCTAAAACTCCAATTAGCATTTTAGTTTCTAGTTACAATGTAACATAAAAAAAAAAAACTTACTTGATCTGTCCCATAAGGCAGTATGTTCAGAGAAATGAAGGCTGTCATTTTCCAGAGTTGTTTTCTGATCATGTGCAGTACCTTTGGAGTGTCTATGAAATAATCGGCTAGCAAAACCTTCCAATTTCTGAAGAGCAGTTGTACCTGTATACTGATTACAGGGTAGTGCTCTATAAGCTGCCATTCATGTGTATTTACACTTAAATTAAAGTAACTGAAAATATTTCCAGAAGGAGCTCAACAACTTCTTACACAGAAGCCAAGAGCTATGCATGTATCAAACTTCCTGTTTGCAGTGTATTCAAACCACTACTGCTGTTCTGTTTCCTGTTAATATAAAACAGCACATTACTGAGCCTTTCTTAGCAAAACTGTTCATCTCAACTAGAGATGAAGATTTTAAAGACTTGCAATATCATCTTAAAAGGCTATGTTTAAGAGTGTTTTAATATTAATACACACTTAATGGGAACATTAAATATAAAGCTTTACATATGGATAGTAGGCTGAAAATTTTTTTTTAAAAAGGAAAAGTAGTTAAACGTGTATTACAACCCTATACAAACAACTGAAGGCCAAACCACTCTCCAAATATAATATGTTGAAAAGGTTGTGTTTTATCAAGGAAATCAGCTAATACAGATTAGTATAGATTTTATGAATCCTTATAAATAGTTAACTTTCCACTGAAAGCTGGTATGGGATATCACAAAACACTTGCAAAACAAATTTTAACACATAAATTTTAACGAAAAAATCTGAACTAGCACTTAAAAAAACTCAATGTTGCTAACTCACTGTCTTAAGTCTAATATATACAAAAACTATAAAAACTTAGTGTGTCAGTATTGCTTACCAAACATAATCTGCTGACAAGTGTGTATCAGCAGTACATTTTCAAACATTCTAAAATTTGTAAAAAATATATAATATTTAAAATTATATAAAATCAGTCATAGCAAGAAATTTCAATTGAGAGGGAAAAAAAATCCTTCTAGTTGACTGAGACATGTTAATTTTTAAACTTAACACTGAGGACTACTGCTTACCTGATCCCTGATTTAGGGGGTCTCACTTGGAAACAGCTCCTTTGGTTAAAAGTAAACTGTCCATTTGCATGAAAAAAGTAACCTGTGACATTTAACAATGATTCTGAGTACTTGCCTTCTGATACTTATTAAAGGATGAGAAATTTGTGTGGTTTTCTCTTTGGAAGCTTTAAATAAAGGAAAGAAAGAAGGAAGAAAAAAAAAGGAAGGGAGGGAGGGAGGGAAGAAGGAAGGAGGAAAAGAAGGAAGGAAGGATATTTTTAAAACTCTATCTAAAAAAAGTCTTAATCAAGACTTCGTGCCTACTGCTTAACAAACAGAATAAATAGAAACAATAATGACAAATAGAATAAATAGGAATAATAATGTAATCAAATTAGGACACAACACACACATACAGAGGAAACATTGGCTAATGAATTTTGCTAAATAACAGCTCATTTGTGTACATTTTATTTTGTATAATAAAATTAGATCAATCTAAACAAACAGGCAACAGTATCTACAACACCAAACTTCTTAAATTGTAGCTTTCTGGTAAATATGTCTGTATATAATAATAATTTCTTTATTAACATCCGACTTTATACAAAACAGACCCTGAACAGGTGTCTGCAGTCTTCAATAAACATCTACAGAGGAGGAACTGTCTCTGTATGGGCATAAGTGCATAAAATTCCTGAATTCTTTGACTTGCTCTTTTGGGATAAATTCTATTCATCCTCAAGGCTCACCAAAAATGTCACATCTTCACTGAACTTTCCCACATACTTCCTAGAAAAATAAACTGCTCTCTCCACTGTTTCCAATGATCTTATAATTTTATGTTAAAATTTTTTATTTATAAATTTATGTCTCAAATTGTGAATTACTTGAATTCATAAATGCAATGCATGTGCTAGTTACATACTCAATAAATATATGTTGAAGTATTCAGTTTTAATAAATTAAAGGTCTAAGTAGAATCAAACACTTGAAAATATTTTAATTATATTTATGATAGGATCATATTTGTAAATTATCCAACGACCACCTAGTTGTTCATATATAGAGACAACAGCAATAGAAGTAATGCCACTTAACTTCTTTTTCTCTACGTTCAGTTACTAAATGTATTCATTCTTTGAGTTTCATTTTTATTAGTGAAAATGTGGATTTCAAAATAACTTGTTTTCTCTACTTCCAGTCACTCCTTTCAATCACTCATCTCTGACATATTAACCTCCCCAAAATACTACACTCATGGCATTCCCTTGCCAAAAGTGCAGGCTAATTCTAACATTTCAGCCCCACGATGTTCGTTTTTAACACATGTCTAGCCAGACTTATATCCAATGTTGCTTGAGTTTCATACAGATATTCCAGATTTCTAATTAGAACACGAAGATTAATTTATTTAAAGCAATGTATAAGCTTTATAACAAAATTACTATATCAAGAAGAAAGTAATCTTCACTAGATGAAGAGCTAGAAAACACTACATTTAAAATTTATGCATTTTTTTCAATAAAACTGTTTTTTATCTGTTACAAAGTCCTTAGAGAAAGTAGAATCTTTAGTCCTTAGAGCAATATTTCTATATATGGTATTGTGACCAGGAAACTGTTGCTATCGAAGTACTTAGGCAATTTGATTTTTATTAAAAAGAACTCTACTGGCATCTACTGCTAGAAAGAAACAACTACAGCTTTAACTAAAACTGAATTCTTTCATAATTCAAATTAATGTTAATAAGTATATTGCTTGCTATCCTTCCTGATGGTATTTTCAGAACTTGAATTTGTACTAAGATATCTAGCCATGTACCCAAAAATTTGCTGTAATAACATATCTTATATCCTATTAATAGTTTAAATAGTATATGGTAATAAAACTAGAGAGTAATCAACTTTGAAGTTATCAAGTCCTTATTTTTCATTCTGCATTAATTTTAGAAATTATAATAATTTTCAGAGTTGAACCTCCTTTAATAGCCATAAGATATCACAAAATATTGGTTTACTTCTTATGTTTAATAATAGTAATGATACCTTACATTTACAAAGCATTTTGCAACACATAAAATGGTTTCCATTGATTCATCAGATCTTTACAAATGAAGTAAGCAGGACAGGTATTATTATCCTTATTTTAAGATGAGAAAACAAACATAAATATTAAGTGACTTGTGCAAAGTGACCTATGTCTTCTGTCTCCTAAATCAAGGCTCCTTTGTACTGACAATAATGATTACCACAAGTAAAGATTTTTTCAAACAACGGTGGGGAAGTAGGGATAAAAGGATGGTAGGAGGTGGGAATGGTTCTTGGACACACTGTCCAGAGTCTGAGATTCTGCTATGAGAATGTTTTCATCCAGATGGTCACCTTATAGCCATGCAATTTCATTGTCCACATTTATGTTTACAGTCATCTTGGGGCCAAGTAGAACTATGTACTTTAGAGTTTGAAGGTTAAAGAAAAACATGGAAGCATATTTTATATGTAAATAATGTATTTGTTCCATGTGGAGGGCAAATGATATGACCATGACCCCTGCTATTCAAATAAAGCTTTTACAGTAATAGTTTTGCCTTTCCCCAAATGGATTCATACATTTTATAAATGGATTCACCTATTTAAGATTGGCTTCTTTCATTTAGCACGGCATAACTAACTGAGCTTCATCCATGTTGTGTGTTTTAAGAGCTTACTAATTTTTTATTGAATAGTATTCCATCGTACTATGCAATAGTATTCCATTGTCAAAAATCAGTTAACTGTATCTATGTGGGTCTACTCTGGATTTTCAATGTTGAAAAATTTGAAATTTTGAAATGTTGAAAATTGAAAATTTTCAATGTTGAAAACTGATCTATCTGTGTCAATTCTTTTTCATCAATAGTGTACTGTGTTGGTTACTGTGGCTTTTTACTAAGTCTTAAATCTGATTGTATAAATATTTCAACATTTTTTTTCTAAGTTGTTTTGGCCATTATAGTTTCTTAGGTTTTCCATATAAATTTTAAAAGTCTGTCTATTTCTACAAAAATAATCTTGCTAGGACTTATTGAGATTATGTTTATTGAGAGAAATCAAAACTATACTGAGTCTTTCAATCCATGATATTATATATTTCATTTTTTGATTCATTTTCAATCATCTTTGATTTCTTTCATCAGTGTTTTAGTTTTCAGCATACAGATCCCATACGTATTTTGTTAGACTTACACTTAAGCATTTATTATTTTTAAATTGGAGCTATTGTAAATGGTGCTTTAAAATATGTTTACAATTGTTCATTGTTAGTATATAGAAATATGACTTATTTTTATATGCTAACTTTGTATACTGCAACCCTGCTAAACTCACTTATTATATTTAGGAATCTTTTTTTTTTTCTGTAGATTTCTTGGGATTTTCTATGCAGAAAATCATGTAATCTTCAAACAGATAGTTTGTTTTATTTTTTCCTCTTTAATCCCTGTGCTGTTTATTTACTTTTCTTGCCATACTGCGCTGGCTAGGACTTCCAGTAGTACATTAAACAAGTGGTAGAAGTGAGGATCCTTGCCTTATTCCTAATCTTAGGAAGAAATGGTTCACTTTCTCATCACTATGTCAGCCGTAGAAAATTTTTGTACATGCCCCTTATTGAGATAAAGAAGTTTCCTTGTATCCCTAGTTAGTTCAGTGTTTTTATATATTACAGGGATGTGGAATTTTATCGAATACTTTTTCAGTATTTGTTGATATCATATGGTTTTACTTCTTTAGTCTGCTAATATGGTGTATTACACTTACCAATTAATTCTCAAACATTGCTCAAACATTGCCCATGGCTCACGGGCCCAGCCGCTCTGCGGCATGTGGGATCTTCCCGGACCGGGGCACGAACCCGTGTCCCCTGCATTGGCAGGCGGACTCTCAACCACTGCGCCACCAGGGAAGCCCTATTTTTATTCTTTAAGGAACCTATTCTTTAGGTTCTTTAAGGAACCTCCATACTATTTTCCATAGTGGCTGTATCAATTTACATTCCCACCAACAGTGCAAGAGGGTTCCCTTTCCTCCACACCCTCTCCAGCATTTGCTGCTTGAAGATTTTCTGAGGATGCCTAATCTAACTGGTGTGGGGTGATACCTCACTGTAGCTTTGCTTTGCATTTCTCTAATAGTGATGTTGAGCAGCTTTTCATGTGCTTCTTGGTCATTGGTATGTCTTCTTTGGAGAAATATCTATTTAGGTCTTCTGCCCATTTTTGGATTGGGTTGTTTGTTTTTTTTTAATATTGAACTGCATGAGCTGTTTATATATTTTGGAGATTAATCCTTTATCCAATGATTCATTTGCAAATACTTTTTCCCATTCTGAGGGTCATCTTTTCGTCTTGTTTATGGTCTCCTTTACTGTGCAAAAGTTTTTAAGTTTCATTAGGTCTGATTTGTTTATTTTTGGTTTTATTTCCATTACTCTAGGAGGTGGATCAAAAATATCTTGCTGTGATTTATGTCAAAGAGTGTTCTTCCTGTTTTCCTCCAAGAGTTTTATAGTGCCCGGTCTGAAATGTAGGTCTCTAATCCATTTTGAGATTACTTTTGTGTATGGTGCTAGGGAGTGTTCTAATTTCATTCTTTTACATGCAGCTGTCCAATTTTCCCAGCACCACTTATTGAAGGGACTGTCTTTTCTCCATTGTATATCCTTGCCTCCTTTGGCATAGATTAGTTGACCATAGGTGTGTGGTTTTATCTCTGGGCTTTCTATCCTGTTCCATTGATCTATTTCTGTTTTTGTGCCAATACAATACCATATTGTCTTGATTACTGTAGCTTTGAACTATAGTCTAAAGACAGGGAGTCTGATTCCTCCAGCTCCGTTTTCTTCCCTTAAGACTGCTTTGGCTATTCGGGGTCTTTTGTGTCTCCATACAAATTTTAAGATTTTTTGTTCTAGTTCTGTAAAAAATGCCACTGGTAATTTGATAGGGATTGCATTGAATCTGTAGATTGCTTTGGGTAGTAAAGTCATTTTCACAATATTGATTCTTCTAATCCAAGAACATGGTATATCTCTCCATCTGTTGGTATCATCTTTCATTTTTTTCATCACTATCTTAAGTTTTCTGCATACAGGTCTTTTGTCTCCCTAGGGAGGTTTATTCCTTGGTATTTTATTCTTTTTGTTGCAATGGTAAATGGGAGTGTTTCCTTAAGTTCACTTTCAGATTTTTCATCATTAGTGTATAGGAATGCAAGAGATTTCTGTGTATTAATTTTGTATCCTGCTACTTTACCAAATTCATTGATTAGCTCTAGTAGTTTTCTGGTGGCATCTTTAGGTTTCTCTATGTATAGTATCATGTCATCTGCAATCAGTGACAGTTTTACATCTTCTTTTCCAATTTGCATTGCTTTTATTCCTTTTTCTTCTCTGATTGCTGTTTCTAAGAATTCCAAAACTATGTTGAATAATAGTGGTGAGAGTGGACATCCTTCTCTTGTTCCTGATCTTAAAGGAAATGCTTTCAAGTTTTCACCATTGAGAATGATGTTTGCTGTGGGTTTGTCGTATATGGCCTTTATTATGTTGAGGTAGGTTCCCTCTATGCCAACTTTCTGGAGAGTTTTTATCATAAATAGTTGTTGAATTTTGTCAAAAGCTTTTTCTGCATCTATTGAGATGATCATATGGTTTTTCTTCTTCAATTTGTTAATATGGTGTATCAAATTGATTCACTTGCACATATTGAAGAATCCTTGCATATCTGGGATAAATCCCACTTGATCATGGTGTATGATCCTTTTAATGTGTTGTTGGATTCTGTTTGCTAGTATTTTGTTGAGGATTTTTGAATCTATATTCATCAGTGATATTGGTCTGTAATTTTTTTTGTAGTATCTTTGTCTGGTTTTGGTATCAGGGTGATGGTAGCCTCGTAGAATGGGTTTGGGAGTTTTCCTTCCTCTGCAATTTTTTGAAGAGTTTGAGAAGGATGGGTGTTAGCTCGTCTCTAAATGTTTGATAGAATTCACCTGTGAAGCCATCTAGTCCTGGACTTTTGTTTGTTGGAAGATTTTTAATCACAGGCTGAATTTCATTACTTGTGATTGGGCTGTTCATATTTTCTGTTTCTTACTGGTTCAATATTGGAAGGTTATACCTTTCTAAGAATTTGTCCATTTCTTCCAGGTTGTCCATTTTATTGGCATAGAGTTGCTTTTAGTAGTCTCTTAGGATGCTTTGTATTTCTGCTGTGTCTGTTGTAACGTCTCCATTTTCATTTCTAATTTTATTGATTTGAGTCCTCTCCCTCTTTTTCTTAATGAGTCTGGCTAATGGTTTATCAATTTTGTTTATCTTCTTAAAGAACCAGCTTTTAGTTTTATTGATCTTTGCTACTGTTCTCTTCGCTTCTATTTCACTTATTTCTGCTCTGATCTTTATGATTTCTTTCCTTCTGCTAACTGTGGATTTTGTTTGTTCTTCTTTCTCTACTTCCTTAAGGTGTAACATTAGATTGTTTGAGATTGTTTCTTGAGGTAGGCTTGAATAGCTATAAATTTCCCTCTTAGAACTGCTTTTGCTGCATATCATAGGTTTTGATTCATCATGTTTTCATTGTCATTTGTCTCTACTTATTTTTTGATTTCTTCTTTGATTTCTTCAGTGATCTCTTGGTTATTTAGTAATGTATTTTTTAGCCTCCATGTGTTTGTGTTTTTTACATTTTTTTTCCCTGTAATTGATTTCTAATCTCATAGCATTGTGGTCAGAAAGCATATTTGATATCATTTCAATTTTCCTAAAATTACCAAGGCTTGATTTGTGACCCAAGATGTGATCTATCCTGGAAACTGTTCCATGAAGACTTGAGAAGAAAGTGTAATCCGCTCTTTTTGGATGGAATATCCTATAAATATCAATCATATCTATCTGATCTATTGTGTCATTCAAAGCTTGTGTTTCCTTATTAATTTTGTTTGGTTGATCTGTCCTTTGGTGTAAGTGAGGTGTTAAAGTCCCCCACTATTATTGTGTTACTGTCGATTTCCTCTCTTATAGCTGTTAGCAGTTGCCTTATGTATTGAGGTGTTCCTATGTTGAGTGCATACATATTTATAATTGTTATATCTTCTTCTTGGATTGATCCCTTGACCATTATGTAGTGTCCTTCCTTGTCTCTTGTAACATTCTTTATTTTAAAGTCTATTTTATCTGATATGAGTATTGCTACTCCAACTTTCCTTTGATTTCCATTTACATGGAATATCTTTTTCCATTCCCTCACTTTAAATCTGTATGTGTCCCTAGGTCTCAAGTGGGGCTCTGGTAGACAGCATATGCATGGGTCTTGTTTTTGTATCCATTCACCGAGCTTGTGTCTTTTGGTTGGAGCATTTAATCCCTTCATGTTTAAGGTAATTATTGATATGTATGTTCCTATGACCATTTTCTTAATTGCTTTGGGTTTGTTTTTGTAGGTCCTTTTCTTCTCTTGTGTTTCT
This sequence comes from Mesoplodon mirus, assembly GCF_964341445.2. NCBI lineage: Eukaryota > Metazoa > Chordata > Mammalia > Artiodactyla > Ziphiidae > Mesoplodon > Mesoplodon mirus. Next base: position 77,433,598 of record NC_138978.1, on the reverse strand, counting down.
CACTTAGAGAAGTTTCTTTAGCATTTGTTGTAGAGCTGGTTTGGTAGTGCTGAATTCCCTTAGCTTTTGCTTGTCTGTAAATCTTTTGATTTCTCCATCGAATCTGAATGAGATCCTTGCCAGGTAATCTTGGTTGTAGGTTCTTCCCTTTCATCACTTTAAGTATATCATGCCACTCCGTTCTGGCTTGTAGAGTTTCTGCTGAAAGATCAGCTGTTAACATTATGGGGATTCCCTTGTATGTTATTTGTCATTTTTCCCTTGCTGCTTTCAATAATTTTTCTTTGTCTTTAATTTTGGCCAATTTGATTATTATGTATTTCGGTGTGTTTCTCCTTGGTTTTATCCTGCCTGGGACTCTCTGCACTTCCTGGAGTTGGGTAGCTATTTCCTTTCCCATGTTAGGGAAGTTTTTGACTGTAATCTCTTCAAATACTTTCTCAGGTCCTTTCTCTCTTCTCCTTCTGGGACCTCTATAATGCAAATGTTGTTGCATTTAATGTTGTCCCTGAGGTCTCTTAGGCTGTCTTAATTTCTTTTTATTCTTTTTTCTTTATTCTGTTCCGCAGCAGTGAATTCCACCATTCTGTCTTCCAGGTCACTTAGCTGTTCTTCTGCCTCAGTTATTCTGCTATTGATTCCTTCTAGTGTATATTTCATTTCAATTATTGTATTGTTCATCTCTGTTTGTTTGTTCTTTAATTCTTCTAGATCTTTGTTAAACATTTCTTGCATCTTCTCCATCTTTGCCTCCATTCTTTCTGTGAGGTCCTGGATCATCTTCACTATCATTATTCTGAATACTTTTTCTGGAAGATTGCCTATTTCCAGTTCATTCAGTTGTTTTTCTGGGTTTTTGTCTTGTTCCTTCATCTGGTACATTGCCCTCTGCCTTTTCATCTTGTCTATTTTTCTGTGAATGTGTGTGCAGTTCCTCAGGCTGCAGGATTGTAGCTCTTGCTTCTGCTGTCTGCCCTCTGTTGGATGAGGCTATCTAAGAGGCTTGTGCAAGTTTCCTGATGGGAGGGACTGGTGGTGGGTAGAGCTTTGTTGCTCTGATGGGCAGAGCTCCGTAAAACTTTAATCCGCTTGTCTGCTGATGGGTGGGGCTGGATTCCTTCCCTGTTGGTTGTTTGGCCTGAGGCGACCCAACACTGGAGCCTACCCAGTGCTGTTTGGTTGGGCTAATGGCAGATTCTGGGAGGGCTCACACCAAGGAGTACTCCCCAGAACTTCTGCTGCCAGTGTCCTTGTCCCTTGGTGAGCCACAGCTGCCCTCCGCCTCTGCAGGAGACCCTCCAACACTAGCAGGTAGGCCTGGTTCAGTCTCCTACGTGGTCTCTGCTCCTTCCCCTGGGTCCTGATACACACACTACTTTGTGTGTGCCCTCCAAGAGTGGAGTCTCTGTTTCCCTCCGTCCTGCCAAAGTCCTGCAATCAAATCCCACTAGCCTTTGAAGTCTGATTCTCTAGGAATTCCTCCTCCCATTGTCAGACCCCTAGGTTGGGAAGCCTGACGTGGGGCTCAGAACCTTCACTCCAGTGGGTGGACTTCTGTGGTATTCATGTTCTCCAGTTTGTGAGTCATCCACCAGCAGTTATTGGATATGATTTTATTGTGATAGCTCCCCTCCTACTGTCTCACTGTGGCTTCTCCTTTGTCTTTGCATGTGGGGTATCTTTTTTGGTGAGTTCCAGTGTCTTCCTATCGATGATTATTCAGCATTTAGTTGTGATTCCAGTGTTTTCGAAAGAGGGAGTGAGAGCATGTCCCTCTACTCCGCCATTTTGAACCCATCTCCCGCCATCTTGAATCAATCTTCTGCATTTTCATTTTCATTCATCACAAAAATATTTTCTAATTTCCCTTAAGACTTTATCTTTGACCATGGATTATTTAGAAGTGTGCTGTTTAAATTAACAAATATGAGAATTTTCTTGATATCTTTCTGTTATTGATTTCTAGTTAGTCCCATTATGGTCAGAGAACATATTCTGCATGATTTTTAGTTTTTTTAAACTGTTAAGCTTTGTCTTATGACCCCAGATATGGTCTCTGATGGTGAATGTTCCATGTACATTTGAAGAGTGTCTTCTATTGTTATTAAGTAGAATACACTACAAATGTCAGTTAAGTCAGTTGGGCTGATGGTATTGTTCAGGTCTTCTATATCCTTCTGGATTTTGTTTAATTGGTCTATAGATTACTGAGAGATGACTATAGAATTCTTCAACTTTGTAGATTTTGCTATTTCTCTCTTTTCAGCTATATTAGTTTTTGTTTCACATATACTGAAGCTCTGTTATTAGATTAATTTACATTTAGGATTGTTCTTTTTATTGAATTGACATTTTTAGCATTATAAATGTCCCTCTTTAATCTTGGATAATCTTGCCACCACAAGCTTTCATTTGATAGTGTTTGGATAGCATATCTCTCCCCCCACCCCCAATTATCAGTATATATAAGGTAGACTTCTTCTACGCAGCACATAGCTGGGTGTTGACCATTTACATTTAATGTAATAGTTGGTATAATTGGATCTAGGTCTATTGTTCTGTTATTTTCTGTTTGTCCCCTATTCTTAAAAAGAAAAAGCTTTAATAAATATAAATGACATACAATAAACTGCAAATATTCGAAGTGTAGAATTTGATGTTTTGCTATATAAAAACAATGGTGAAACTATCACCACAATCAAGAGAATGAATATATCCATCACTCCAAAACTTTTCTCAGAACTCTTCATGATCTCTCTCTCCTGACATTCCAAATCCCCAGGCAATGGATATTTTTTATAATATAGATAACTTACATTTTTCAAGACTTTTATATAAAATGGGACTTTTTGTTAAAATAAACTTTTTGAAATGTTTTAGATTTACAGAAAAATTGCAAAGATAGTAGTATAGAGAGGTGTCATGTACCCAACATCCAGTTTCCATTATCATTAACATCTTACATTAGTATGTTAGATTTGTACAATTAATAAACCAATATTGTTACCTTATTGTTAACTAAAGTCCAAAGTTTATTCAGATTTCCTTAGTTTTTACCTAATGTCCTTGTTCTATTCCAGGATCTCATCCAGGATACCACATTACATTTAGTATTCATATCTCCTTAGCCTCTTCTTGGCTGTGATGGTTTCCTCAAACTTTCCTTGTTTTGATGACCTTGACAACTTTGAGGAGTACTGTTCAGGTATGTTGTAGAGTATCCCTCTGTTGGTATTTGTGTGGTGTTTTTTTCGTCATTAGCTGGGGTTATGGGTTATTGAGAAGATGACAACAGAAGTGCCATTTATATCATATTGTATCAAAGTTACACACTATCAACATGGCTTATCACTGTGGATGCTGACCTTCATCACCTGGTTGAGGTAGTGTTTGTCAGGTGTCTTCACTGCATAATTACATTTTTTCCCTTCCTTTCCACACTGTACTCTTTGGAATAAAGTCACTATGCCCAGTGAACACTTAAAGAATAGAGAGTATTACTCTACCTCCTTGAAGGAAGAGTGGAATTTCTCTGCCTGGGCAATGTGTCTCTTTTCCCCCATTTATTTATTTATTCATCATTAACAGCAATACAGACTCATGGATATTTATTTTATACTTTGGGCTCTAATCCAATACTACATTATTTTTTTGCTCAAATTATTCAAGCTTTGGTCATTGGAAACTCTTTCAATTGTCTCTGTCCCTCTGACATATAATTGCATGTGTGTGCATGCACACGTGCATGCGTGTTTGAGCACTTACTTTCTACTGCTATAAAATGGCCCATGCTCATTTTCTATACTTCCTACCCCAGTCCCAGAATCAGCCATTTCTGCAAGGAGCCCTAGTTCCTTTTACTGGAGAATGGTATTAGAAACCAATACTTTGGAACTAGGTATGCTTGTTGCTACTGGGGTGTTGCTTCTAGGCCCTCTCAGCTGTCAGAACAGAGAAATATATATGAATACTAACATGTATGTATACCCAAATCTATAAGTATTTCTATATGTAACCACCTATGTCTATAGTAAGGTAAACATAAGTTCTTCCTGGTATCGCCAACTCTAATTCATTACTGTACAATTCATTTTAGCTTCCTCCCCTTTCTTATCTGAAAACTCCCACTCCAACAGTGAGAAACCTAGCTTCCACCATCCACCATCTATTTACTTACTTGTTCAATTTTGGTATACAAGGATGGCAATGCCAGCATTGTGAACTTGATACAGTTAAAAACTTTAATCTCGTGGGAAATAACTTTATCAACTAGAGTACACTACTATGTAGTTTCTTTTGCCTCTACTATTAGAGTCTTCATTTATTTCCAAATTTACTTAGGTCAGCAACTATTGTGTCATCTTCAGTGAAGCTGCTTCATACATTTGTAATACAGTTAGATTGTTCTGTCACACTCTGCATTGGTTCTTGGATTCCCCAACCTTCTACATGATTTTTTTAAATTTTGCATACATTAAAGTTTACTCTTTGTACTTTAAGTGATAAAGTAGACAAACACCTACTGTCATGTATCCACAATTATGTATCATACAGAATGGTCTACCACGTTAGTAAATCCCCTGTGCTTCCCTGATCCTTGGCACCCACTGACCTTTTTACCATTGCCAGAGTTTTGCCTTTTCCAGAATGTCATTTAACTCAAATCATATTCCATGTAGCCTTTTCAGACTGCTATCACTTAGCATTATGCATTTAAATTCATGCATACCTTTTTGTGGCTTCATAGTTCATTTTTTAATAATCACCGAATAATCTTCCATTGTACAGATGTACCACAGCTTAACAATTCACCTACTGAAGGATGTTTTGGTTGCTTCTAGTTTTTGGCAATCATGAGTAAAGCTGCTATAATCTTTCACGTGCCAGTTTTTGTGTGGACATAGTTTTTAAATCAGTATAATAAATTCCTAGGAGTGTGACTGCTGGATTGTATGGTAAGATTATGCCTAGCTTTGCAAGAAATTGCTAAAATGGCTGTACCATTTTTCATTACTACCAGCAATAAAGAGTTCCTATCACTCTGTATCCTTGTAAGCAATTGTCAGTCAGTTTTGTGTGTGTGTGTTTAATCATTCTAAAAGATGTATAGTGGTATCTCATTGTTGTTTTAATATTCCTTAGTGACAAATAATGTTAAGCATCTTTTCATATGGCTTATTTGCCATCAGTATCTTTAGTGAATGTAGATATTTCTTATTTTCCAGTACATGCATTTAAGGTTATAAATTGCCCTCTAAGCACTGCTTTTCCTAAATCCCCCAAATCTTGAGAAGCTGTATTTTGATAATAAAAAATTGGTTCAAAATATTTTAAAATTTCTTGAGACCTCTTCTTTTGGCTGCGTTGGGTCTTCGTTGCTGCATGTGGGCTTTCTCTAGTTGTGGTGAGCAGGTGCTACTCTTCATTGCGGTGGCTTCTCTTGTTGTGAGCACAGGCTCTAGGCACGCGGGCTTCAGTAGTTGTGGCACACGGGCTCAATAGTTGTGGCTCATGGGCCCTAGAGTGCAGGCTCAGTAGTTGTGGCACACAGGCCTAGTTTCTCTGTGGCATGTGGGATCCTCCCAGACCAGGGCTCGAACCCATGATCCCTGCATTGGCAGGCAGATTCTTGACCACTGCACCACCAGGAAAGTCCCTGTTTTCAATTTCTAATTTAATTCCATTGTGGTCTGCAAATATACTTTGTACGAGTACTATGTTTTAAACTTGTTAAGGTGTGGTATATGGCCCAGAATGTGCTCTATCTTTGTGAATGTTCCTGGCAAGCTAGAGAAGAATGTAGATTCTGTTGTTAAATGGCACAGTCTGTTAATTAGATCAAGTTGACTGACTGATACTGTTGTTCAGGTCATCTACATACTTACCGATTTTCTGCCTGCTTGATCTATCAATTATCAAAACAGGGATGAAGTCTCCAACTGTTGTAGTGGATTTGTCTATATCTCCTTCCAATTCTATCAGTTTTTGCCTCATGTGTTTTGACACTCTGTTGTTAAAAGCTAATGTTTAGAATTGTTAAATCTTAGGGCTTCCTTGGTGGTGCAGTGGTAGAGAGTCCATCTGCCGATGCAGGGGACGTGGGTTCGCGCCCCAGTCCGGGAAGATCGCACATGCCGTGGAGCAGCTAGGCCCATGAGCCATGGCTGCTGAGCCTGCGCGTCCGGAGCCTGTGCTCCACAATGGGAGAGGCCACAACAGTGAGAGGCCCGCGTACCACACACACAAAAAAAAAATTGTTAAATTTTGGAGAACTGACCATCAAATCATTACGTTATATCTCTTTGCATCCCTCATAATTTTCATTGTTCTAAAATCTCTTTTGTCTGAAATGAATATAGGTAATCCAGCTTCCTTTTGGTTAATGATAGCATGGTATATCTTTCTCCATTCATTTCCTTTTTACCTGGTTCTTTATATTTAAAGTGAGTTTCTAACAGACAACCCATAGCTGGGTCTTTTTTTGTATACAAGGATCTTGTTTTTTAATCCACTCTGACAATCTCTTTTAATTGATGTATTTATACGATTCATATTTAAAGTGACTATTAACATAGTTAGATTAATATCCACTATTGTTTGTAACTGTTTCCTACTTGTTGCAGCACTTATTTTCTTTTTTCCCCTATTTTTCTGCCTCTTCTGATTTTATGATTCTATTTCATCTCCTCTCTTAAGATATTATACTTATTTTTAGAGCTTTTTAGTCGTCCTAGTGTCTGCAATATACATTTTTAACTGAATTAAGTCCATCTTTAAATAACACTATAATGCTTCACTTGTAGTGTAGCTACCTTATAATATTGTATTTCTAAATCCTTTCTCCTATCCCTTATGATACTGCTCTCATTCATCTCACTTACCCATATTCTATAATCACCCTGTATATTGTTACTATTATTAAACAGTAATCTTTTAGATCAATGATGAAGAAAAATATTTTATTTTACCTTCATTTTTCTTATCTGATGCTTTTCCTTTCTTTACGTACTTTTAAATTTCTAACCTATGTAATTTTCGTTCTCACTGAAGAACTTCTTTTATGATTTTTGCAGGACAGATCTGCTGGCAATGAATAACCTTCATTTTTGTTTGTTTGTTTATATATTTTTTAAAATTATATTTATTTTTCACTGTGTTGGGTCTTCATTGCTGTGCGCAGCATTCCTCTAGTTGCAGTGAGCAGGGGCTATGCTTCATTGTGGTGTGCAGGCTTCCCACTGTGGTGGCTTCTCTTGTTGCAGAACATGGGCTCTAGGCATGCGGGCTTCAGTAGTTGTGGGTGTGGGCTCAGTAGTTGTGACTCACAGGCTTTAGAGCACAGGCTCAGTAGTTGTGGCGCACAGGCTTAGTTGCTCTGCGACATGTGGGATCTTCCCGGACCAGGGCTCAAACCTGTGTCCCCTGTATTGGCAGGTAGATTCTTAACCACTGCACCACCAAGGAAGTCCCTAGCCTCCATTTTTGTTTGTCTGAGAGAGTCTTTGTCCTTCATTTTTGAAGGATAATTTCCTGGATATAGAATTAATTATAGGTTAGTGGGTTTTTTCTTTCAACTCTTAAATATTTTACTCCACTCTCTTCTTGCCTGCATGGTGATGAGAAGTCTGCCATAATTCTTATTCTGTTCTTCTTCAAGTAAGGTTTTCTTCCGTCCCCCCTTTGACTTCTTTCAAGATTTTCTTAGTCTTTGGTTTTCTGCAGTATAAATATCATGTGCCCAGGTGCAGTTATTTTGGTATTTATTTTGCTTGGTTCTTTTAAACTAAGCTTCCCAGGCCTGTATTTTGATGTCTGTCATTAATTTTATAATACTTTCTCTGCCATTATTACTTCAAATACTTCTTTTGTTCCTTTTCCTTCTCCTTCTGGTATTCCAATTATGCATATGTTACACTTTTCAAAATTGTCCCATAATTCTTAGATGTTCTGTTCTGGGTTTTTTTTTTTTTTTTTTTCATTCTTTTTTTCTCATTGCATTTCAGTTTAGCCAGTCCCTATTGATCTATCTTCAACCTCATTGATACTTTCCTCCATCGTGTCCAATCTGTTGATGAGCCCATCAAAACATTTATTTCTATTACAGTGTTTTTTTTTTTACTTTTAGCATTTCCTTTTGTTTCTTTCTTACAGTTTCTCTCTGCTCACATTACTCATGTGTTCTTGCATATTGCCTACTTTTTCTATTAGACTCAACATAATCATAGTCATTTTAAATTCCCTATCTGATAATTCCAACATCTACAGTATTTGAGTCTGGTTCTGATGCTTGCTTTGCCTCTTCAGACTATTTTTTCTTGCATTTAGGCATGTCTTCTAATTTTTTGTTCAAAGTTTACCATGGGTAAACTTTACCATGGGTAAATACCCATAGCATTGGGTAATAAGAACAGAGGTAAACAGGCATTTACTGGGTGGATCTGTTAATTTGTCCAAGGAGGTGAACTGTGTTTCATGTTTGCTATAGGTGTCAGAAGCTTCAAGTTCCCTTAGTATCCTTGTTTTGACTCTGGGCTTCCCTCAGTACTACTCAGAGAGAGTCCATGCCTTGTAGCTATTCAGTTGTAATCCATTGTTCCTATACTGGAGCCCTGTTATACATCTGCATATTTTGTTTTTATCTTTTTTGGTGTTGGTATGAGGGTAAAGTGTGGGGGAGGAAAAGCATTCTACAATTTTAGGATTAAATCTCAATATTTTACTTGGCTTATTTCTCTGGGATGTGAACTTCATAGGTGCTTCTCCAGCAGTATAGCCCCCTTAAGATGAATTAGGAAGGCTGAGGGGGCTGGAGTAGGAGGGATGTCCACCTCAAACTGGGATATGGCTCTGGTAATATCTTTTCCCCCAGATATGCTCTGGGCGTATTTCACAATGATTACCCTTCCCTCCTTCAAAAGCCACAAGGGGACCTTTTCCAGGATCTTCATCTTGAGAACCTGATGGGGTTCCTGGAGGTAAAGCCCATGGGAGTATGAGGGCCTCCCTAAGACTATGGCTCCCATGAGTTTCACACCCTCATGCAAGTCCATACTCAGCCTCCAGCAACTTATCAAAATTATCATTTAAATGTTCCTAACAATTTATGGCTCCAGTGGCTCTTGCTCTCTTGGTAAGCTGATCTCTGCTGCAACTTTCTAGATTTGCCTCACTCCAGATTTCAGGTTGGTGGTTGCTTCTATAGGAACAGGAGTGATGGGACTTCTCTGGTAGTCCAGTGGTTAAGACTCTGTGCTTCCACTGCAGTGGGGCATGGGTTCAATCCCTAGTCAGGGAACTAAGATCCTGCATTCCACGTGGCACAGCCAAATAAATAAATAAATAAAAGCTCTTTAAAAAATTTAAAAAAAGAAACAGGAGTAATGACTTCTAGCTTTGTTATATGTCAGAGCTGAAACTAGAAGTCTCTTACCTTCCTCTTTTATTCCTGTTTCCCTATTCCTGCATTCTTTTGGAGTACCTGAACATTGCATATCTGTATAGTTGTGGGGGTTTTTTGGTGTTGTTCTACAGATAATTACAATACATACTTCACTTTTCATAGTCTACTTAGAATTAAAATTTTACTTCAAGTGAAATTTATAAAGCTTATAGACATTTGGTTCCCTTTAAACTCTTCCTTTATATTGTAGTTGTCATGTATATACATCAATGTACATTGGAAACCCGAAAAGATATTACAATTTTTTTATTTCAACCATCATATTTTAATGAATCCAAGAGAAAAACTGTTATATCTACACAGATATTTACCACTTCTGTTGCTCTTCTTCCTTTCATGAAGTTCCAAATTTCTCTCTGGTATCATTTCTCTTCTCCCTGAAAAACTTCCTTTACCATTTCTTTAGAACAGGACTTCTGGTGAAGAATTATCTTTGGTTTTAGTAATTTAATTATGATGTATTTGGGTGTGGTTTTCTTGGTGCTTACTGAGCTTCTTGAATTTGTAAATGTATGTGCTTTGCCAAACTTGGGAAGTTTTCAGCCATATGTCTTCATTTTTTTCTGCATTAATCTCTTTCCTCTCCTACTATAATTTTAATGTGTCAATAAAAAAATGTTGCCTGCCATATCACTAAACAAAGGATGTTGCAGCCATCAAGCGATCACATTACAACTGCCCTGACAGTGAGCCCCGAGGGAACTCAGGATACAAACAGGATGCCTCCCATCAAGCCATCAGCCACTGCAGCCACCTCCCAGTGGTGCACCCTGAGAAGACTCAGGATGAGACAGCACAGGATACTAGCCCCAGGTAGCTGAGGTACATATCAAAGGAATGATTTCAATGAGCTCTGACTTTTGCATCTTCCCATATATAGAAAAATGCTAAATTCATTAACTTGAGATGTCTAGTTTTCTTTAATTAACAGTGAACTTTTGATGTTCCTACTGCCTGGTCTTTGTTGCAAAAACTCCTATATATCCTGGCTCCTCCTTCACCTCTTCAAAGAGGTCTGAGAGGCTGCGACCCAGGCTTAAGTCCTGTTTTGTGTGCCAAATAAAACTTAATTCTCAACTTTTAGGTTGTGAGTTATTTTTCAGTCAACAAATGATGTGTATATTAGAAGTTTTTATATTGTTCCACAGGTCCCTAAAGCTCTGTTCTTTTAAAATTATTGTCTTCTGTTTTTTACATTAGAACATTTCTTCTGATCTTCTATACTAATTCACTCTTTCCTCTGTCATCTTATTCTCTCTCAGAGCTTTAGGCAGCTGTACAGTCACTGTTGCTCCCACCACTGCCACAGGAGTGCAGTTTTAGGAGTGTGTCTTACTCAGAGACAGGACCAGGAAAAAAACAAAACAAAAAACAGAATTTCCCTCATGTGTTCCTTCCTGAAGAACCTTCAGTTCTGGGATTCAGACTGCCTTGAATCTAAACTGGGAGATGTGGGAGGAAACAGAAAAACAAGGAAATTCACTACTGTATCTTTCTTCCAAGTTTGGATTTCCATCCCCAGTCTGCTTGCTATTATTTACTTTTCAAAGTCTTCCCATAACTACATAATGTGTTCTGTTCAATGATTTTATGTGTAATCAGTAGGACAGATAGGGTGATGTGTGCTTATTCCATCTTAATTGGAACTAGAAACCAATTTCACCACTTTTCATTTTAACAATTTAATAATCAATTTATAAACAAAAAATTTAAAGGATACAGCTAGATTTTCAATATGCTCCACCTTGATCTCAGTGTAAAATTAACAAACATGTCCTCTAAATAAACCCACAATAATGCTGTAGTATTTTGTTACTGTACTTCATGTGACAAAAAAGTTAAATGCACATTTGAATATGATTTTTATATAAAATTTAATTACTATTAATAACAAAGATGGTGCCATCATTAATATGGAATTAACTTACACACTTGGAAAACTGATATATTTTCAAATATATAAACAAAATTACATGATCCTACTCCATATTTTTCATTCTTAGGCTATCCATAACACCTAATATAACACATAAATCTCAATGTATGACAATCTAAAAAACTTTATAATCTTGCTAAATAGTAAGTAATAAGATAAATTAATACAAGATACAAAGATAGTATTTATTTTACTAATCCACATTAAAAGAGAAGTTGAAGCTGATTTGACTCTTGAAATATTAATGTAAGAATATATAATTGCTCAAAACATGTTCTACATTGAAAGAGAAACATTCTGTAATTTCTTTTTCAAGATTTTAAACTGTTTTATTCAGATATTTGAGTCTGGAATACACTGTCCAATATGGTAGTCACTAGCAACACATGGCTGTTTAAATTAAAATTCATTAAAATTCAATAAAATTGAACTCCGTTTTTCAATTACACTAGTTATATATCAAGTGCTCAATAGCCACATGTGGCTAGTGGTTACCTTTTAAATAGTGTAGATATAGAACATTTCCATCACCACAGAAAGTTCTATTAGACAGAACTGGGCAACGGGAACATCCAAAATTTTATGCAAGCACAGTTCCTGAGATATCTATAGGCCAGAACTGTGTTAGCCCTTATTAGTTTATGCTTATGGTGAAAAGAATTTTACATTTTTTTTTAAATATGAACTTCTTATTTTAAATTTCCCAGTTGGAAGTATTTTTAGGAGTTATGTATGTTATTATTTATTTGAACCATGATTTCATCAAGCCATATATTTGATTTGATTCAAGGCTTACTGAGGAGATACAAAATGACTTAAATTTTAAAATAATAGATCTTCCTCAACTAACTATGGGGTTACAGTCCAATAAACCCATTGTAAGTTGAAAATATTGTAAGTTGAAAATGCATTTAATACACTTAACCTACCAAACATCATAGCCTACCTTAAACGTGCTCAGAACATTTATATTAGTCTACAGTTGGGCAAAATCATGTAACAAAAAGCCTACTGTATAATAAAGTATTGAATATCTCATGTAATTTCTTGAATACATACTGAAAGTGAAAAACAGAATGGTTGTATAGACACAGAATGGATGTAAGTGTATCAGTTGTTCTCCCTCATGATGGTGTGGCCAACTGTGAGCTGCGGCTTGCTGCTGCTGCCCAGCATTACAACAGAATACTGTACCCGCATACTGCTAGGCTGGAAAATAATGGAAATTCAAAACTTGAAGTACAGTTTCTATTGAACGCATATTGCTTTTGCACCATCATAAAGTTGAAAAATTGTAAGTCAAATCATCGTAAGTCAGGGGACCGTCTGAACAAGAAAAAGAAAGAAAAAGTAATGAAAAAACTTGTTTGATTAAATACCCAGGATCAAAAGATACAGGAAAAAAGATGGTAAGAGTCATATTATCTTAGCTGATTATCCACTTAACCACTGAATAATGATAGGTATATTGATAATATTAAACAAAACTGTTGATAGGTACTACTTTTCTTAAAACAGTTCTGAATAGAAGATTTGAAGAGAATATTGTAGATGGGAAGAACTGTGGAGACTGCGATTCAAGTTAGTTATTTCTATGAATTAACTGTCTTCCTTCGTGCCGAGTATTTTAAAGAAACTACGATCTGTTATACTTGCTGATAGATGGGTTTATGACACTTTTAAACTAGTCAGTTATCTCAATAATCCTTGGTTTCCTCTTCTGCAAAACAAGATTATTAATACTTTCCCTGACTATATCACTGGTTTTATGTGTGACTCAAATAAGATGATGTAAGTGAAACGGCTTTGTAGATTGTAAATATTATAAAAATACAGACTGGTCTTACATTAACACATTTGATTAATAACACACTGCTATTATTTACTTAGATTAAGGAAGGTCAAGTATACTTCAGCATCATTTTTTAATGTCTAAACACTGGAAGCATTCAAACACCAAAATATACAAATAAGATTTTTTGAAACTATTGTGTTATAATATTGCAGTGTCTCTATGAGAAAGCAGTGGGTGTGCCATAACAGTCAATTTAGGCAGTTTGGACAGAACACTGTAGATGTGACTGGACATTGCAGGGACATCAAGGCAATATTGCTCTTAAAATATGAAAGGTGTCAGTTCATTGTGTCCCATATTGCCTAATATATCTTGCATACAAGACATTCTTTTTAAAATTATGCTTTTTAGAAGGTAAGGTACCTATATTACGAAAATAATTTTAATGAAAAATAGATTAGGTTCTAAACAGTCCTGGGCAAAGACTTTTGTTTGCATAATGAAAAATTTTGCAAATTGGTTTTCTTTAAATAAAAAACTCCCATTGAACATATATGTACGTTTAATATAATTTTATGGTATTAAAAATAGGAAATGTTAAATTTTATTCAAAACATGAAATGTTTTCACTGAAAATACTTTTATAACAAACTAATAAATCTCCAGATAGGAAAAGAGTCAATACAGACAATTCAATGTGTTGTTAAAATAACTTTTCAAAAGTCAGAGTCCAACAGGGAATAAGAACTAAATTTGCTGTGTACAGCTATCAAATATAAGAAAAAAACATAAGAAAAAAACCACAAAATTTTCATTTATATCATAGTCAGACACAGTAAACTAGTTCAGTAATATACTAGGAATAATTAAATATTTATGGAAAATGACTATTCTCTTAGAATTTTTAACAAAGTAACCCTACTGATACACTAACCCAAACGCATTTGTGAAATACTTCTCACATACCAAGGAACTCCAGCCACTTGATCTATATGGAAGACACCACAGCAAATATAAAGTTTGACCATTTTAGAACCCTAACATCCCTATTAGTATGTTCAGCTTAAGGGAATTTAAAGGACTAAGGAAACTTTAAAGCACCATAAAGAGTAGAAAGGTGAGTTCAGTGTATACTAGGTATTGAGGAAAATGGAATGGAATATGTGAAATTTGAAAAGGGTCTTGGAGGACAGGTAGAATTTAGATAGGCCAGAAAATGTAATAAGGCTAATTCAAGAAGATAAAACTATATGAATAAAGGCTTAAAGGTGAGAATAAATATGACATGCTCTATTCCTCCCATTTACTCTCCTTTTCACATTAAGAAACAAAGAATATAAGAGAAGCTATGACAGAAATTAATTGCAGGGAGAGGGCTACTTTGTATAGAGAGGTCAAAAATGTCTGAGGAACATGACTTTTTTTTGAGTTGTATGACCTGAAGTATTAATAAAAGGAGCAAGTTGAGGGAAGATGGAAGAAGAGTACACCAGGCAGAAGGAACAATGAATTAAAGACTCTGAAAGAAAAATGAGGCAGAAACAGTATAACTACTGGGCAGAGAATGGATTGGGAAATGGTCTAAGTTTAGGGTAAAAGTAGAAGCAGAGAAAACCATTGAGACTATAGTTAACAGTCCAGGCAAGATATGGTAGCCACTTGAACTGAGATAGTGGTAGGAGAGAGAGAAATGGACAAATTTTATATATTTTTTGGAGAAATAGGGAGATTTGCTGATAGTTTAAATCTAGAGAATGAATAAAAGGAAGTCATCAAAAAACATTACCAGGCTTCCCTGGTGGCACAGTGGTTGAGAGTCCGCCTGCCGATGCAGGGGACACAGGTTCGTGCCCTGGTCCGGGCAGATCCCACGTGCCACGGAGCGGCTAGGCCTGTGAGCCATGGCTGCTGAGCCCGCGGGTCCGGAGCCTGTGCTCCGCAACGGGAGAGGCCACAACAGTGAGAGGCCCACATACCGCCAAAAAAAATAAATAAATAAAAATTACCTATGTTTTTGGCTTGAGCATCTGGGTAAATAGTGATACCAATTACTAAGAGGAGGAAGGGTGAAGAAGGAAGAGGTTGGAAGGATGTTCTAATAATGAAAGGTTTTCTTAGACATTTATTAGACATCAAATTGGAGATTCCAAAAAGAGCTGGATATGAGTCAACAACACATTACTGTGTTCTAAATTTTATTTTAATTATAGTCATATCTGTTATCAACTGTTTTACATTTCTGGTTGTCCAGGCAAAGAAAGAATGGCTTAATTTAACTATTAAATAAATCCTCCTCTCAATGGTGACTGAGAGTCTGATATGCATTCCAAAGGTCAGTCTCTCTGTACTTCCTCTTCTCTCCAAACTCCCGACATCTTCATTCTGACTCTCATCATATTTGTCATACTACTAAAACGCGATTCCAGGTCATTCCCAAGAAAAACTCAAGTGATTTCCCATGGCCCACAAAATCCAAACCCCTATCATAGTAATCAAGGACTTCTGCCAATTTTCAACAGGCCTCCATTTAGCTCCATTTCACCGATTTATATCTCAACAATAATACCACTAAATTAACTGCCATTTCTTGAGAACAAAATGCCCTTTCCTAACTTTATGCCTTTGCATACACAATCTCCCACTTTGGTTCAAAAACCATACTTGAAAGCTAACAGATTTGTGATAGGCAGAATCCTCCTTCCCTCCCCCAATTTGTTCCATCTATTCCTTGGAACCTGTAAATACGTTACAATACATGGCTAAAGGAATTTTGCAGATAAAATTAAGGTTACTAATTAATGACCTGAAAATAGATTCTGTTGGATTATCTAGGTGGGCCCAATCTAATCACATTAGCTCTTAAAAGCAGAGAACTTTCTCCAGCTTGAAGAAGAGAGCCAAGGCAAAAAACTGTCAGATTGCAAGCATGAAAATGATTCATTGCACCGCTGCTGGCTCTGAAATATCAGGGTCCATATGCAAGGACTATAGAGAGGTCTCTAGGAGATAAGGGCAGCCCCAAAATGACAGATGGCAAGGAAACAGAGAACTCAATCCTATAGTCAAAAGAGACTATTCTGCCAAAATATGAATGAGCTTGGAAATAGATTCTTCCCCAGAAACTGCAGATAAGAGCCTGTAAGAATGCTGACTTACAGAATTGTGAGATAATAAATGGGTATTGTTTTTAACTGCTAAACTTATGGTTATTTGTTATAGCAGCAATAGAAAGCTAATACCAGACTTAAATGTAATAAGGTGACAGGGGTGGGAAAAGTGGGATTCTATTTCCAAAGTACTAAAATATATGAAGTATGAAAATATAAAACTTCTAATCATGGTTGATGGAGGCACTCTCTCCCTCTAGCCCTTTAGTTCTTTATAGTGATTAAAACCTTCCCATTGACTCACTACTGACTCATTAGCCAACATTATATCCAGGCAGCCCAGTATCTAAATTTCCATATAAGGACTTTTTAAATACCTGGAACAGAAATAAAGAAGATGAAAATTATCACCTCAACTCCCACTACCACTATACAAATGGAGTCACTCTTTTCACTCAAATTAGATTCCTCATCAGTGTAGACAAGGGCAAGCTCCAGGCCTCAGGTATCTGACTGCCACCAGGGTAGATCTGGCTCCACAGAATAGGGAGGTGAATGTAGTGAGCTATAGGCTCAGAGAGCAGCACTGCAAATATCCACCCAGAAAAATACAGTTTACCTTTACCTAGAATTACCATGATGGAAACCTGGTCTTCCCTACTAAAATACAAATGCTTGAAAATCTCATTCTTCAGGGAATGTGTGACAAAGCATTCTGGATATGAAAGGCAGTATAGCAGTACTAATATGAAATGTTAGAATGCACAGATAAACCAGTAGTCCAAAAAAAATCAATATAAAAGTTCCATTTATGTAAGATGACTTTCTCCTGGCAAATTCCTACTTGTTACTTAAAGTCTAATATTATTTCCTCTATTCTAGCTCCTAAAATATATTAATACCCACAGTATTGTACTGACCACACTGTACAATAACTATATGCTTATACTTCTAACTCTTCTTTGAGCTACTCCCATAAGTTTCTACCTCTAGAATCTAACACAATGGTAATCACATAGTAAACTTTCAATAAATGTTTTAGAATTGATTAAATCTTTAGAGCACCATAGTATTTTTTTTTTTTTTCCCGATACGCGGGCCTCTCACCACTGTGGCCTCTCCCGTTGTGGAGCACAGGCTCCGGACGCGCAGGCCCAGCGGCCATAGCTCACGGGCCCAGCCGCTCCACGGCACGTGGGATCCTCCCGGACCGGGGCACGAACCCGTGTCCCCTGCATCGGCAGGCGGACTCTCAACCACTGTGCCACCAGGGAAGCCCACCATAGCTCTTTTTTGAGATAATTTTAGGTTTCTCAAGTCAAAGATGAGTCTCACACGGAAACAGAGGGCCTTTATTAGGCACCGGTATATCACATATACTTCTACACTACTTTAGAAGAATATTTCCACTATCTTCAATTTTTCTATTTTTTTTAAAATACTGGATATAAAACTGTAAGAAAATATAAAACATTGTCTAGGATATTTTGGAATCTACTTACTTATAAATTATATAAAAATATGTAATATATTCTGAATTTTGTAAGATTGATGATAATGCTAACTTCTTAGGCATTGTTGTAAGCATTTTATATGAAATAACATATTTATTCCTCACAATAACCCACGTTTAAGATGAATATTATTATCGAATTTTCCAGAGGTACAGAGAGGTAAAAGTATGTTATAAAAGGTGACAAAATTGCAATATTCTATATTAATTCCTTCTCTCTACCTTCCCCCAAGAAGTATATCATACTTTTCAAAAATGAATTACATTTTCAAAAGTTTTAAGGCTTTACCAAAATCTTTTTTGAGTAAATGAAAATAGACTGAAGAGTCATAAAACCAAGGGTATAAAATACTAAGATTTCATTAGCAGTCACATGGTTTCTGCTTTTGTTTTAGAGCTTTGATAAGTGATTACTGAACCCAACATTACTTTCTCTATAAGAACTTAGGAGCGATTTCAAAAACTTTGATTTCTCTATCGTTCTCCAAATAATTTTCTTATTGTGACTATGATAAATAGCTAAAAACTTGATATAGTTTTAACATCAATGGAAAAGCAGTAGTAGTTGTAAGTACATACTGTTAGAGGAAACAACCTGACACATCATCATGGGGTAAGCTATTCCAATAAACCCTGACACATTTAGAATTAAGAAATAATCGTGAGCCTGAGGCACTAGAACTACATTATAGCTTAACTTGACTCCAGTTGTAATCTCCCAGGCCCCCAAATAAATGATCTGGTGCCAACAATAGCAAGAACAGTTAGATGACACTTAATTCATAGCACTATAAGATATGGAGTCAGCCAGAAGATGGCAGAATGAGGCCACTTAGGCTTCACATACAAATCCAGAAAAATCTTTTTGTTATCATTACCTTAGGTTTTAGCAGTACACAAAAATCACAATTTTAGATCCTTATACAAGTAAGAATTTTATGTACTAGAGATATGCAAGAGCATTATTTCATGTATACAAACTATAAATTTCCCACATAGACTACCATAGTAGAAACGAATCCCCATTCTCCCTTTTGATAAATCTTCCCTATTTCCACAACGCTATGAAAAATGAAGTCCTCCAAAGTCCCCCATATTATTCCAATATCACATCTGAATTATTTAATGAAGAATTACTACTAAATGTTTTATCATGTAATATATTTAATTTCATAAGTTCAATCGTAGTTACTACATAGTGGCAAAGTGAAATCTTTTACAAAATCTCATGTAACTTTAAAGAAAACAGTTGTTTTTATACTGGGTTTTTTAAATGGGGTTTAAGCACTGTGGTTTAATATATGGAAGGTAAACCACATTATTCTTTGTATTGCATTTGACTGTTTACAATAGATCTGTTTACTTTTGCATTCCTGGTACCTATCATAGGACCTAGAACACATAAGCAGGATTCAAGGAGAAAATAGAGGGATAAGAGCAATTAAGCAGATACCTAAGACATCAATCTGTACTAAAATGGTTCTCTTTATTTTTCCATCAGGTGATCAGCCCCTTCAAACTGAACACAAAACAATAGGTGCTAACTGTCCTCAGTTAAGGACCAGGCTACCTAGAGAGACAAACTAACAGATCATCAAACCAGATATGCCAACATTAGCCAATTTACATCAGAAGTAGAGGTTGAAGAGTCCTGGAGAGAACTGTAGTGAATCAAGTTGTGAGACAGGCAACACCATTTAGGAGAAGAGGTGTTTCACCCTCACCTCAAATCAAATGAGGTGCTTCTAGGGAACCACTCAGAGATTTGACATTCTCTAGAGTCCACAGTAGTTAAGGGCTGCTATGGGGGACTCACCAAATGTACCAGATGCAGATACTTAATGGTGGATGAAGCCACCTAGGCCCAGTGGCAGAGTAAAGACCTGTTAGAGCTCCATTTGCAATGGCAGGGAAAATGCATCTCTGTCCTTTGTATCTCAGAAAAAGGAAGATGAGCAAAGGAGTCATAAGTGGCCAGCCAGAGGAGACGTCTTCCCTCATAAAGAGAATGAAAACCCAAGATCCACCGCAGATTTACTGTGAAGCTAAAGAAGCTTAAAATTCAGAAAACAAGTGGGGGTAGGGGAGAGGGATTCTAACACCCTGGGAGAGACTCTTAGCATTGTGTTCACAGGCTATATGCTTTTGTAAGATTTGCAAAAGATACTTTAACTACAATCCATTAAAACTGTTCTTTTCATTCCAACTTCCCCTCCTTCACACTTCCTATTATGTCAGGTGCTAAAAGAACGGCTGCAAGCATTTTAGAGACTTTGCTAAGGGGAAATTGAGATAGGAATATGCCATTCTAGCTGCAGTTGGGAAGAAGTTTTAGAATTTTTCAATAAAAAAGAAATTATGGACTCATGATTTGAACGTATTTGAAGAATACCTCGTTTTTCATCTTTAAATTTATGTATTTAAAAAAATAAGATAAAACTTAGATAAAAACATAATGGAATATAAAAACAAAGATGAAAAAGAGCCATGAAATCAACAAAATTATTCTTATTTAGAAAGGTGAATCACAACAAAAATTTTTCTGGATCAAACAAAAGCACTAAAATATTATTTTTGTTTGTTTTATTTTTTACACAGCAGGTTCTTATTACTTATCTATTTTATACATTAGTGTATATATGTCAATCCCAATCTCCCAGTTCATCCCACAACCACCACCCCCACAAAGCACTAAATTATTAAAAAGAAAACAAATTCTAAATAAAAATAATGAATAGGTACTTTGTTTCATAATCAAATTAATGAAGAGAATAAAATAGTTTTGTTTCTTGCTGATTTGACACAAAATTCTAACATTGATAAAGATACCTAAAATTCATAATAGCCAGTACAATGAGGACACTGAAGAAAAAATGATTAATGAACATTGTTAGTTTGAAAATTAAGATTAATTATTGCCAAGAAAACCAGAAATGTCCTGAAACCTTACAGTTCATATACGAAAGAAATCTGTCAGCCACCAGTGTATGGTGGTGTTTCTTCAACCACAGAAGACACAGATATGGAAACCACTGGAATAGAGCTGAGAGTGGTAGACCTCACTACTCTATTTCATTGAATCTAAGACTACCAATTGTAAGAATCATCATCATTTATATACCACTAAGAAAGAAAAAAGGAAGTGCAGCAATTAAACTACAAGATAACGCTTTGTTACAATTTTTATTTTTCTTTAAGAGAAAAGGCAAAATAGGGGAGTTGTTATTTTTGTTTGGGTATTTAATCTTGTTTATCAGTGAAACATAGGCTCTTGCTGTAAAATGCGTGCAGAGAAGAACAGGACTGGAACCCAGGAAATTTTCTGGGGATATATTCTTATAATTTCCATTGACTGGTGAGAAGGATAGGTTACTTCAGCAATCCAACATAGAAAACACTATCAAGGTCTCAATAATTCAAGAATGATGGTCTGAACTACAATTCTGAACAACTATCCTGGAATAGAACCCCTTCTAGTTTATATACTGACAGACGGAACAACAATGAAGGAGCTGTGGAGATGTTACACACGCTTACACACGCATACTCACCCCCATCGCAACTTCTAGACAGAACGACAAGGCCTATTGCAGCTACTCATAAATACCACCTTGTTCTGGTATGTGTACACATATGTATGTATGTATATATCTAACACATCAATATCCTTCTCCCCATTCCTCAGTAATTTTATATAAGGTATGTTAGTGGTTGTGGACTTTATAATTTAGCACAGGGTAGCAGAAAATTACACTGATATTATGACTAAATGAGTATCATCCAGATATTGATACAGGGACTGACGGAATTTTGAGTCTCTCCTTCCAGGTAGAAGTTGAGTGTGTTTTCATTTATATGAAGGATAGTAGCATTAAATCTAGATGTAGCATACTGTGATTACCATTATGTATGGAAATGTCAGTAGAAGGGTATATGTAGGTGATGAACAGTCAAAGGAGTAGACTGCATTGGATGTTGCTAATTAGCTCATGCAACATCCTTTCCATTCTATAATAACAGGCAAGGCTAAAAACTTTAAAACGTATTTGCTTTTTCCCATCTTTTCCAACTATAATAGTAGAAGCTAGAAAGCTGTAAAATACTTCCTGGACTTCCTCTTCCTAAAGTTGGGGATGCACATAAAGTTCTCCCCATTAGATGTCCTTCTATGATATATGGAAGATAGAAAGAAGACCCTTTAAGAGCAGGTAGATACTGAGAAGTGAATTCTCAACTTCCTCAACTGAAAAAGTGAATAACATTGTTAGTGGTTTGAAAAACACTTGTCAAATTTTATAAGCAAGATTATTGTTGAATAAAACCCAAAAAAGGATGGCAAGTGTGTCACATGTGAATATAAGACGTTTAAAGTATTATAATCTGGATTATTATGGCCCCCATCAATAAAATACCATGATCCCTAAATTCCCTGTTTCCAGGCAGAATCCTAGGTTTTCCTACTGTGGTCAGTGATGCTCTGTTCCAAAAGTCAGTGACCTTGATGGTGAGCTGTTGTTCTGCTCTTGCTGCTCCTCAGGTCCGCTTTCGGCTTGCAGGGTTATCACTGCCAATTTTCAGGCTTTTTTTTTTCACTTTTACATTTTTTTTTTTTTACAGCTTTACATTAGCTAATTAAAGAAAAGGATGCTTTTTTATATTTGTTTCTTAAATTTGATTTTTTTTCCTCATCCTTACTCTCACCATCCAGAAATACCACTATTTATATTTTGGAATACTTGCTTCAAGTCCATTTTTCTGTTTATACTTTTTAAAAATAAATTTATTTGTTTTAGTTATTTGTTTTTTGGCTGCCTTGGGTTTTCGTTGCTGCGTGCGGGCTTTCCTAGTTGCGGCGACGGGGCGCCACTCTTCAGTGCGGTGCGTGGGCTTCTCCCTGTGGTGGCTTCTCCTGTTGCGGAGCATGGGCTCTAGATGCATGGGCTTCAGCAGTTGTGGCACGCAGGCTCCGTAGTTGTGGATCGCAGACTATAGTGCACAGGCTCAGTAGTTGTGGTGCATGGGCTTAGTTGCTCCACGGCATGTGGGATCTTCCTGGACCAGGGCTCGAACCCGTGTCCCCTGTATTGGCAGGTGGATTCTTAACCACTGCACCACCAGGGAAGCCTCCTGTTTATACTTTCAAAAATTATATAATTTTGAATGTAGTATCTATTTAGAAATTAATTATATACAATACTGAAGGCCCTCCTGATTTCTACCCTCATCCTGATTCCCCTGCTCTGCTCCCTAGAAGCAACCACTATTCCAAATTTACTTGTAGCCTTAAATTTTCTTTTTTTATACTTTTACGTATATTTCCACAGATATCATATATACTAAATTTTTAATATACCTGAATGGTATCATGCTCTGAATACCTCTTTGCAAGTTACTTATTTCATATGTACCATATTTTACTTAGCTATTTCTCTACTGATGGGCCCTCATGCTATTTCAGTTTCCATTATTACAAAGAATGTGATAATGAACATTGTGATCTTCCTCCCTCTCCCCTCTCCCCTCCTCTCTCTCTCTTCCTCTCTCCCCTCCATACTCACCCCCTCTGTTTTCCATTTTCTTTATTTCTCCTAATAAAATACCTCTGGTCTTAATTTCCTCCAGCGATCCTTCATGCACGTGTTGGACCACCATCTTAGGTTACAATGTTTATAAAGTGCCCAGCTATTAATCATGTATAACAGTTTTACTGAGATATGTTACATACCATAAATTAACCACTTTTAAGTGTACAATTCAGTGGCATTTTTTAAACATCTTTTTTGGAGTATAATTGCTTTACAATGTGTTAGTTTCTGCTGTATAACAAAGTGAATCAGCTATATGCATACATATGTCCCCATATCCCCTCCCTCTTGCGTTTCCCTGCCACACTCCCTATCCCACCACTCCAGGGCATCACAAAGCATCAAGCTGATCTCCCTGTGCTACGCAGCAGCTTCCCACTAGCTATCTATTTTACATTTGGTAACGTGTATATGTCAGTGCTACTCTCTCACTTCGGCCCAGATTACCCTTCCCCCAACCCATGGCTTCAACTCCATTCTCTACGTCTGAATCTTTATTCCTGTCTTGCCCCTAGGTTCATCAGAACCATTTCCTTTTTAATTCTATATATATGTGTTAGCATATGGTATTTTTTTCAATTTAAGACTTACTTCACTCTGTATGACAGACTCTAGGTCCATCCCCCTCACTACAAATAACCCAATTTCGTTTCTTCTTACAGCTGAGTAATATTCCATTGTATATATGTGCCACATCTTCTTTATCCATTCATTTGTCGATGGACACTTAACGTTGCTTCCATGTCTTGGTTACTGTAAGTAGTGCTGCAGTGAATATTGTGGTACATGACTTTTGAATTATAGTTTTCTCAGGGTATATGATGAGTAGTGAGAATGCTGGGTCATATGGTAGTTCTATTTTTAGTTTTTTAAGGAACCTCCATACTGTTCTCCATAGTGGCTGTATCAATTTACATTCCCACCAACACTGCAAGAGGGTTCCCTTTTCTCCACCCCTCTCCAGCATTTATTGTTTGTAGATTTTTTGATAATGGCCTTTCTGACCGGTGTGAGATGATACCTCATTGTAGTTTTGATTTGCATTTCTCTAATGATTAGGGATGTTGAGAATCCTTTCATGTGTTTCTTGGCAATCTGTATATCTTCTTTGCAGAAATGTCGGTTTAGGTCTTCTGCCAGTTTTTGGATTGGGTTGTTTGTTTTTTTGATATTGAGCTGCATGAGCTGCTTGTATATTTTGGAGATTAATCCTTTGTCAGTTGCTTGGTTTGCAAATATTTTCTCACATTCTGAGGGTGGTCTTTTCATCTTGTTTATGGTTTCCTTTGCTGTGCAAAAGCTTTTAAGTTTCATTAGGTCCCATTTCTTTATTTTTGTTTTTATTTCTATATCTCTAGGAGCTTGGTCAAAAAGGATCTTGCTGTGATTTATGTCATACAGTGTTCTGCCTATGTTTTCCTCTGAGTTTGACAGTGTCTAGCCTTACATTTAGGTCTTTAATCCATTTTGAGTGTATATTTGTGTATGGTGTTAGGAAGTGTTCTAATTTCATTCTTTTATATGTAGCTGTCCAGTTTTCCCAGCACCACTTATTGAAGAGACTGTCTTTTCTCCATTATATATTTTTGCCTCCTTTATCAAAGATAAGGTGACCACATGTGCATGGGTTTATCTCTGGGACTCCGATCCTGTTCCATTGATCTATATTTCTGTTTTTCTACCAGTACCATACTGTCTTGATTACTGTAGCTTTGTAGCATATCCTGAAGTCTGGAAGCCTGATTCCTCCAGCTCCGTTTTTCTTGCTCAAGATTGCTTTGGCTATTTAGGTTGTTTTGTGTTTCCATACAAATTGTGAAATTTTTTGTCCTAGTTCTGTGATAGATGCCATTGGTAGTTTAATAGGGATTGCACTGAATCTGTAGATTGCTTTGGGTATTATAGTCATTTTCACAATGTCGATTCTTCCAAGCCAAGAACATGTTATATCTCTCCATCTGTTTGTATCATATTTAATTTCTTTCATCAGTGTCTTATAGCTTTCTGTATACAGGTGTTTTCTCTCCTTAGGTAGGTAATAAATTCCTAGGTAATTTATTCTTTTTGTTGCAATGTTAAATGGGAGTGTTTCCTTAATTTCTCTTTCAGATTTTTCCTCATTAGTGTATAGGAATGAAAGAGATTTCTGTACATTAATTCTGTATCCTGCTACTCTACTAAATTCATTGATTAGCTCTAGTAGTTTTCTGGTAGCATCTTTAGGATTCTCTATGTACAGTATCAGGTCATCTGCAAAAGTGACACTTTTACTTCTTCTTGCCGATTTGGATTCCTTTTATTTCTTTTTCTTCTCTGATTGCTGTGCCTAAAACTTCCAAAACAATTTTGAATAAGAGTGGTGAGAGTGGGCAACCTTGTCTTGTTCCTGATCTTAGTGGAAATGGTTTCAGTTTTTCACCACTGAGGATGATGATACCTGTGGGTTTGTCATATATGGCCTTTATTATGTTGAGGTAAGTTCCCTCTATGCCTACTTTCTGCAGGGTTTTTAATCATAAATGGGTGTTGAATTTTGTCAAAAGCTTTCAATGCATCTGTTAAGATGATCATATGATTTTTCTCCTTCAATTTGTTAATATGGTGTATCACATTGATTGATTTGTATATATTGAAGAATCCTTGCAATCCTGGGATAAACCCCACTTGATCATGGTGTATGATCCTTTTAATGTGCTGTTGGATTCTGTTTGCTAGTATTTTGTTGAGGATTTTTGTGTCTGTGTTCATCAGTGATATAGCCCTGTAGTTTTCTTTCTTTGTGACATTTCTGTCTGTTTGGTAGCCAGAGTGATGGTGGCCTTGTAGAATGAGTTTGGGAGTGTTCCTCCCTCTGCTATATTTTGAAAGAGTTTGAGAAGGATAGGTGTTAGCTCTCCTCTAAATGTTTCATAGAATTCGCCTGTGAAACCATCTGGTCCTGGGCTTTTGTTTGTTGGAAGATTTTTTAATCACAGTTTCAATTTCAGTGCTTGTGATTGGTCAGTTCATATTTTCTATCTCTTCCTGGTTCAGTCTTGGAAGGTTGTGCTTTTCTAAGAATTTGTCCATTTCTTCCAGGTTGTCCATTTTATTGGCATATAGTTGCTTGTAGTAACCTCTCATGATCCTTTGTATTTCTGTAGTGTCAGTTGTTACTTCTCCTTTTTCCTTTCTAATTCTGTTGATTTGAGTCTTCTTGCTTTTTTTCTTGATGAGTCTGGCTAATAGTTTATCAATTTTGTTTATCTTCTCAAAGAACCAGCTTTTTTTATTGATCTTTGCTATCATTTCCTTCATTTCTTTTTCATTTATTTCTGATCTGATCTTTATGATTTCTTTCCTTCTGCTAACTTTGGGGTTTTTTTGTTCTTTTTTCTCTAATTGCTTTAGGTGTAAGGTTATGTTGTTTATTTGAGATGTTTCTTGTTTCTCAAAGTAGGATTGTATTGCTATAAATTTCCTTCTTGAACTGCTTTTGCTGCAACCCATAGGTTTTCAGTCATTGAGTTCTCATTGTCATTTGTTTCTAGGTATTTTCTGATTTCCTCTTTGATTTCTTCAGTGATCTCTTGATTATTTAGTAGCATATTGTTTAGCCTCCATGTGTTTGCATTTTTTACAGTGTTTTTCCTGTAATTGACACTTAGTCTCATAGCATTGTGGTCAGAAAAAGATACTTGATACAACTTCAATTTTCTTAAAGTTACCAAGGCTTCATTTGTGACCCAAGATATGATCTATACTGAAGAATGTTCCATGAACACTTGAAAGTGCATTCTGTTGTTTTTGGATGGAATGTCCAATAAATATCAATTAAGTACATCTTGTTTTATGTGTCATTTAAAGCTTGTGTTTCCATTTTTATTTTCATTTTGGATGATCTGTCCATTAGTGAAAGTGGGCTGTTAAAGTCCCCTACTATGATTGTGTTGCTGTCATTTTCCCCTTTTATGGCTGTTAACATTTGCCTTATGTATTGAGGTGTTCCTATGTTGGGTGCATAAATATTTACAATTGTTAAATCTTCATCTTGGATTGATCCCTTGATCATTATGTAGTGTCCTTCTTTGTCTCTTGTAATAGTCTTTATTTTAAAGTCTATTTTTTCTGATATGAGTATTGCTACACCAGCTTTCTTTGGATTTCTATTTGCATGGAGTATCTTTTTCCATCCCCACTTTCAGTCTGTATGTGTCCCTAGGTCTGAAGTGAGTCTCTTATAGACAGCATATGTACAGGTCTTGTTTGTGTATCCATTCCACCAGTCTATGTCTTTTTGTAGGAGCATTTAATCTATTTACATTTAAGGTAATTGTCGATATGTATGTTCCTGTTACCATTTTCTTATTTCTTTTGGGTTTGTTTTTATAGGTCTTTTCCTTCTCTGTGTTTCCTGCCTAAAGAGGTTCCTTTAGCATTTGTTGTAGAGCTGTTTTGGTGATGCTGAATTCTCTTAACTTTTGCTTGTCTGTAAAGGTTTTAATTTCTCCATCGAATCTGAATGAGATCCTTGCTGGGTAGAGTAATGTTGGTTGTAGGTTTTTCCCTTTCATCACTTTAAATATGTCCTGCCACTCCCTTCTGGCTTGCAGAGTTTCTGCTGAAAGATCAGCTGTTAACATTATGGGGATTCCCTTGTATGTTATTTGTTGTTTTTCCCTTGCTGCTTTTAATATTTTTTCTTTGTATTTAATTTTTGATAGTTTGATTAATATGTGTCTTGGCGTGTTTCTCTTTGGGTTTTCCCTGTATGGGACTCTCTGCGCTTCCTGGACTTGATTGACTATTTCCTTTCCCATGTTAGGGAAGTTTGACTGTAATCTCTTCAAATATTTTCTCAGACCCTTTCTTTTTCTCTTCTTCTTGTGGGACCCCTATAATTTGAATGTTGTTGTGTTTAATGTTGTCCCAGAGGTCTCTGAGATTGCCCTCAATTCTTTTCATTCTTTTTTCCTTATTCTGCTCCCCGGCAGTTGTTTCTGCCATTTTATCTCCGAGCTCACTTATCCATTCTTCTGTCTCAGTTATTCTGCTATTGATTCCTTCTAGAGTATTTTTAATTTCAGTTTTTGTGTTGCTCATCACTATTCGTTTGCTCTTCAGTTCTTCTAGATCCTTGTTAAAAGTTTGTTGTATTTTCTCCATTCTGTTTCCGAGATTTTGGATCATCTTTACTATCATTACTCTGAATTCTTTTTCAGGTAGGTTGCCTATTTCATCTTCATTTATTTGGTCTTGTAGGTTTCTACCTTGTTCATTCGTCTGTAACATATTTTTTTGTCACTTCTTGTTTTTTTTGTTGTTGTTGTTGTTGATGGATGGGCCTGTATTCCCCTCTTACTCGTTGTTTGGCCTGAGGTGTCAAGCACTGGAGTTTGCAGGAAGTTGGATAGAGCCATGTCTTGATGCTGCGATTAGGATGTCTGGGAGGCCTCACTCTGATTAATATTCCCTGGGGTCTGAGGTTCTCTGTTAGTCCAGTAGTTTGGACTCGGAGCTCCCACCACAGCAGCTCGGGCCTGACCTCTGATCTGGGAACCAAGATCCCACAAGCCGGTAACTGGGGGTTCCTCTATCCCCTTAGGTTTCCGTGGTCCCCCTCCAGTGCCTGGTAGGGGCCCTAGTTGTGCGGAGACATAAATTCCACTCCTCCTAGTCTGCCGTCTTGACTCTGCCCTCAGTGGCATTTTTAAAGTGAATTTATAGTTGCACAATCATCTCCACTACTTAATTTTAGAGTATCCATCACCCCAAAAGGAACCTCATGCCCATATGCAGTCATTCTCCATTCCCACTATGTGCCCTGAGCGACCACTATTCTACTTTCACTTTCTACAGATTTTGTCATTTTCACATAAATGAAATGATACAATATGCGGTCTTTCCTGTCTCACTTCTTCCACTTGGCATAATGTTTTTGTAGTTTATCTATGTTGTAGCATGTATCAATACTTTGCTAATTTTTATTGCTGAATAATATTCCATTGTACAGATACACCACATTCTGTTTCACCAGTTGTTTCCACTTTATGGCTATTATAAACAATGCTGCTATGAGTATTTGTGTACAAGTTGTGTAGACATATTTTTTTAAGTCTATTGGACAGATTTCTAAGAGTAAAAACTGCTGGGTATGGTAATTCGGTGCTTAACATTTTGAAAAACTGACAGCTTCCAAAGTGTCTGCACCATTTTACATTTCCACCAGCAATGTATGAGGGTCCAATTTTTTCATGCCCTTGCCAATAGTTGTCTTTTTTTAAAAAGCACACACTTGTTTTTGCACATGTGTGTTTCTATTCAGAAGATACCAGAAAGAGGAATTCCTGAGTTACTGTTTATACCCATTTTCAGTTTTAATAGATATAACCAAATCATCTCAGGAGGAGCTATCCCAATTTACACTCAACATGCTTGCAATACATAATACACACATGTGTGGTTTGTTCATCTCTCCTATTCTGGTAAATGAAAAAAGACATCTCATTTTAAATTTCACTGATTACTAATGACATCAAATATCTCTTCATATGTCAAATGATCATCTGAATCTCATCTTCAGTAATTTACCTATTCACATCCTTTACTGTATTTTTCTCTCCATTCTCATTTTTAGTGTTTTTGTTAACTTTTAAAGTGTTTTTTTATTCTGGATATTAACCCTGTCAGTTTTCTGCACTGAAAATATTTCCTGTCAATCTTTTAAGAAATTTGGAGCACCATCTTTCAGAATTCTTCTATGCAAAAATATTACTCCCAACTATCAATTACACTTCTATGATCCTTGATTCCTGTGCCTAAGAGCTTAACTATCCATCCTAAGAGTACTTTTCATTGTTTCCCTGGGAGCCCTATGAAATATACATAAAAATAAGACCTCTAGCTGCCTTTCCTGGGAGGACATGTGAATCAGATTCCCCTTTAGGACATGTACTAGTCAGGTTGTTGTTAAAAAAACAAACAACAACAACAACAAAATGGATATTAGTTATTTTAAGAAGAAAAGGAATTCATGAAATGGGTATAATATAGAATGGTTAGGAAGACTTGAAAACCAGGTGAAGGGAGGAACCAAAGGAGGTAAGCCACAGTTGAGAAGTAATGCACTTAAGACACTGTCTGTTGTGAAATGGACACTCACCTCCATGGCAATGCCACCAATGGATATTCATTGCTACACCACTATATTCTCAATTCTCCAAAATAAGTCTCCATTTGATCTTCTTTGAGTCAAGTTCACAAGACCACTTGCAATATTAGTTTCTTGTTAAGACATTGCTTCTAATATAACAAGTAAACCAGGCCTGAAGTTGAAAGTATATAGTTGTAGTTATTTCCAGGAACATAATTAGTCTTCTTTGCTACCTAGCAGAAGTATTTTGATGGCTATCTTCCCAATCTTATATTAGAAATAAATACAAAATAAAAATTAAAAGCACCAGCTGGCATATCATTCTATAGGATTAGATTTTTTCTTTTTACAGTATTTTAGATATATCAAGGTTGTTATGGCTATATTTAAAATAAGCATCTCTCAGAAAAAATATTTCCAATCTATCCTCTTTGCCTATCAAGAAACTGTATTTATCTATTCACCAAGTATTTCCTGAGTCCCTACTATGTGCCAAGCACAGTACTGTGTGCTAGACTTCAGTTAATAGCAGAAACAGATATTATAATTCAGTGAGAAAGACTGTACTATAAAAAAATGGCATGATTCTATGAAAATATATAACAGGAGACCTTAATCTAATGTGGGAAGATCAGAGAACACCTTCCTAAAAGCATAATAATTGAAATGAAATATGAGGGATGTGATAAAGGGTTAATTAGGTGAAAGGAAAAGAGATAAAAAGATTTCCAGACAGGAGAGAGTATGGGTAAAGGCCTTACAAAAGAAAAGTAGCAGGGTGAATTTCACAAATTATAGCTTAAAAAAAGGCATACTTACCAATTTTTTTAATTATCAAGAACTTGGTAATTATGTACGGGTACTATTTATATCCTTGGTTGATTCCTTTGAGAAGTTTATATAAAATCAATAATGGAAGAAGAGATCAGGTACAGTAAATCAATAATCCATACTAATGGGAGATATTAATATAGATAATCTCAAGCAAGAAACAGCAGACAAAATTATTTTGATTTAGTTTTGAATTAATCCATTTTTCCCATAGTAGATTGATTTGTTTTGCTCAAACTAATTAAAAAATTTATTTGTAATATCTTAATAAACATTAGCTAGCAATACAGAAAGATTAATTTTGTGTTTGGGGCATACTTCTGAATACTACTGCTTTGGGTGTTAAAGTCATTAACAAATGCCAAAGCAATCATAGTTAATAACAGTGTCTTATTGTGTCTTAAAACGCACTATAAGGAGTGATAGGAAGGAAATCAAACAAGTTACAGGGGCCAAGTCATGACAGGCCTTATATGCCATGCTAAGAACAGATTCTATACGACATTCAATGGAGGACAAAAAAAATGATTTTAAGCAGGGAGCAACCAGATCAGTTTTGGGAGATGGCTAAGAAAACATAGGTAAGGAGATTGCTTAAGCAAATATTTTAGATATCCTGGAAAGGGATGATAAAGAACTGACTAAGACAGAAGCAGTAGAAGCAGAAATGAGGGGACAAATCACTGATAAGATGCAGTCACCAATGAGAGGTAGGGGATAAGGAAAATGAAAGAATCTAGAATGATTCCCAGATTTCTGGCTTACATGACTAAGAAAGTTCCCCATTTTCACCTAAATAGGGGATACAGACTTAGGGAAAAGACAATTTCCTCAATTTGACTTTCCAGGTAACACACCCAGTAAAAATTAAATACGCCTGGAGAACTGAAGAGAGATATGTTGGTCACAAAAGAGTAATAGGAAGTGGCAGTATCTGAAGTAACTGAGTGGATGACTCACTTGGGGAAACATTATGGAGGAGAGAAACTAAAGAAAAAAGGTCACAAACAGGATTATTGATGACGCTTACCAAAGCA
Source organism: Mesoplodon mirus (assembly GCF_964341445.2). NCBI lineage: Eukaryota > Metazoa > Chordata > Mammalia > Artiodactyla > Ziphiidae > Mesoplodon > Mesoplodon mirus. The sequence goes on along the minus strand of NC_138978.1, from coordinate 77,401,202 downwards.
GGTAGGAACAGAGATCAACCTTAGGATTTGAGGTATAAACAGAAAGAAAGTAGAAGCTGTGAAATTAGCCTATTAATTAAGAAGTTTAGTTTTAAAAGAGATTTGAGAAAAAGAAGATGACATGACATAGAGGGAGAAAGTTTACATTTTCATATTATTTTTCAAATGGTAAAACTTGAATATATAAATGTATGTATATAGTACAAATATATGCATATATGTACACATACACATATATATACACAAAGGGGAAGAAGAGAATGGAATGGAATAGTTGAAAATATGAGTAGATCTTTTAAAGCATGATACCAAAGACAAAAACTGTAAAATATACTTTTGATTACATAAAAACTTAAATTTTTGCAAAATTGAAAGACGAATAGTAAAAGTTTATAACATATAGCCAGAGAAGGGTTAATAATGATAATAAAGACACTCACAAATATTTCAGGTGAAATATGAGCACAGGATGAGAACAGGTTACTTATTAAAAATATAAAAATTACCAATAAACATAATGTTCAACTTTTGCTAGAAATAAAATTAATTAAAAATATGAGATGCTATTTCATGCTGATTAACTAAAGCTGTAAAACTTACAATAACTCATTCTTATAATGTTTCAGTGAAACAAACACTCATGTTATTTGTACTATTATGTGCATGGAAAACATGTACCAGAAGTCTAAAAAAAATAAATCTACAAGAATACTAGTCTCAACACTTTTCAAAAAAAAGAATGAAAACAACCTAAATGCCCAACAACAGGAGCTGCCTTTTTAAAGACAGTACATAATCATACAATGGAACACTAGCATTTTGCTAAAGCAAACAAGGAAGGAAAACCAAAAGTTGTTGGGATTGTGGAACAATGAGAACTCTCATACGATGCTGATAGTAACGCAAACTGGTACAACTTCAGAAAACTATCGACTGTACCTATTAAAGCTGAATGTCCACAACTAGGTATATACTCAATAGAAATTCATACATATTTTCACCAGAATACACGTACCAGAATGTTTATAGCAGCACCATTTATAATAGCCCCCAAATGGAAACTTAACATATACCAACAACAGAATGGATAAATTATTATATACTCAAACAATGGAATACAATACAGCCAAGAGAACAGACAATTTCTAACTATACTCAACCATAGGAATGAATCAGACACAAAAGAATACCTACTGTATGATAACATTTATAAAACAAGCAAAACTAATTAATGCTATTGGAAGTAGGAAGAATGGTTACTATTGAAGTTGAGAGTTAAAAAAATTAGTTCTATACATGTTATTATTTCAATAAACTTAACTGAATGTTAAAAAAAAATTCCCTACAGAATAACATCTGACTGCATGGAAAAATTCGTGCTGTAAAAATGAAAAAATACAAAACAAAGTATAAGAATGTATAATGTATACTTAGATGGCAGATTAGGGTAATGGTTAAAATTGCAGGCTCTAAAATCAAGCCTACCTAAATTTGAATCCCAGTTATGGGCTGTTGGGCAAATTACTTAACTGTTTCAGTTTCTTCACCTGTAAATGGTGTTAACAGAAGTACAGACTGCACTGGGTTGTGAGGTGGATCAAATAAAAAATAAACCAGGTTAAAGCACTTATAATAGTGACTGACACATGGTAAGTACCATACTATTATTGGGTTGGCCAAAAAGTTCCTTCAGCTTTAAGTAAAAATAAGAGACACATTTTTCATTTTTACCAAGAACTTTATTGAACAACGTATTCACCCTTTTGTTCCACTACCTTCTGCCATTTTTCAGGCAACTTCATAATTCCATCTTCCCAAAACTTTTCATCTTTTTGACCAAAGAACTGTTCCAGCTGCCTTTTACAGTCTTCCAGGGAATTGAAATTTTCTCCATTAAGAGAATTTTGTAAAGACCGAAATAAATGGAAATCCGAAGGTGCAATGTCTGGTGAATACAACAGATGAATCAGAGCTTCCCAGCCAAGCTGTAATAGTTTTTGTCTAGTCATCAAAGAAACATGTGGCCTTGCAGTATCCTGATGGAAGATTATGTGTTCTCTGTTAACTAATTCCAGACGCTTCATCGAGTGCTGCTTTCAATTGGTCTAATTGGGAACAGTACTTGTTGGAATTAATTGTTTGGTTTTCCGGAAGGAGCTCATCATAGAGGACTCCCTTCCAATCCCATCATATACATAACATCACCATCTTTGGATGAAGACCAGCCTTTGGTGTGGTTGGTGGTGGTTCATTTCGCATGCCCCACGATCTCTTCCATTCCACATTATTGTACAGTATCCACTTTTCATGGCCCATCACAATTTGTTTTTAAAACAGCACATTTTCAAAGTAGAGAATCGCATGTGGAAATACGGTCAAGAAGGTTTTTTTCACTTAACTTGTGAGGAACCCAAACATCAAAGTGATTAACATAACCAAGCTGGTGCAAATGATTTTCAGCGCTTGATTTGGATATTTTGAGTATGTCGGCTATCTCCCGTGTGGTATGACATTGATTGTTCTCAATTAATGTCTCGATTTGATCACTATCAACTTCAACTGGTCTACCCAACCGTGGAGCATTGTCCAGCGATAAATCTCCAGCACGCAAACTACTTTTGAGATGTTTGATCAGTCACAGCAACTTCTCCATATGCGGCACAAATCTTTTTTTTTTGCATTTCAGTTGTGTTTTTACCTTTCTTGAAAAATAAAGAATATGCCAAAAATGTTGCTTCTTTCTTCCATCTTCAGTATTAAAATGGCTACACAAAAATTCACCAATTTTGATTTTTTTTTTAAACACACACTGATATGACAGCTGTCACAATACAATCTAACAAAATTGTTTTGAATGAAGTTAAAGACAAATAAATGCTACTAGAGCCATCTTATGGAAAAACCAAACGAACGTTTTGGCCAACCCAATATTATTATAATCCCATTTTTGTTAAAACTAGCCCATATATTTTTTTAAAAGGATATATTGAAGAAAAAAATGCTAACTGGTTATCTGTGAACGGTGGGATTCTGGTTGAGATTTTTCTTTTCTTTTTATTGTATATAAGTAATGGTGAGTAGAAAATTTCCCCTAATTGTTATCATGAAAATTCATTTGTTGAAAGAAATGGTTGAATAAACTCACTCCAGGTTAAAAAAAAAAAAAAAAAAAAAAAAAAAAGCAAGTGTCAGTGCCTGGGTTTTCTGTGAAAGCAAGAAGTTTCTCTGAATAATGAGGTGGTGGAAAGGAATTAGATGTTCCAGAGAAAAATATCCAAAAGGGAGAAGTGACCAGGGTAGCATCTGTTCTAGTGAATGGTCAAGAAAGAAGACCTCTAATCAAGAGTACAATCAGAAGGACATTTGAGAAAAACTTAATGTCTCATGAGTACTAAATTGTTTACCTTTTGGTATATTACATAAATGATCCTGAATTTCCTTTAAGAAATTTTCAGTCAGTTGTACTTTGCTAATAGCTAAATGCTTTTGCGTGAGGGATTTCTTTTATGAAACACTCAGAGGAGAAGATCCCACTTGAGATATTTTAAACTAAGAAATAGTACCCAGCTGTATCTCAGATTCTATCATTACTCTAGAATTAAATCAAGGAGGTATGCTAACCATAACTGTCCAACTATTAATGCAAGGTAGTAGGGAAAAAATGTGCATTACATGGAGAACATGTAGGTGCAGACAAGTTTGCTAATAATGGAAAAGAGGTTCCAGAGAGTCCTCTGGAAAGAACAGGGACATAGGCAGTTTAAAATGTGATTGAACTTGGGCAGGTGATAGAATTTTTCTATATTTCAGTTCCTTCGCAGAACTTTTCTGTATTTCAGTTCCTTCGCATGTGTTTCAGTTGTCTATCACTATGTAACAAACACCAAAACTTAGTGTTAATTGTGAGCATATTTTGCTCACAATTCTGTCGTTCAAGAATTTGGTCAAGGAACAGTAGGAACTGCTTATCTCTGTTCCACAAGGTCTGGGGTCTGAGCTGGGTGACTCAAACAGCTGGAGGATAGCTGGAACAGCCCAGCTGAAGTCATATGTCTGGCGTCTCACTTCTCACTGCTGGCTGAGTCACTCACTCATCTGGCTTCAGTTGAAGGCTGGGCTGACTGAAATGGCTAAGAAAGTGTCACTCACTTGTCTAGTGCCTAGGTGCTACTCCATATAGCCTATCTCTAACTCCCTCTGTCCCTCTGTCTCTGTCTCCCCCTCTCTCTCTCTTTCTCTCTCTGTCACTTTTCTCTCTTTCTAAGTGGCTAGTTGGGCATGCTGGTCTCAAAATAGTCAGACTTCTTACATAGCAGCTGGTTTCTATAAGAGCACAGGCTATTAGACCTCTCAAAGGCATAAGCCTGGAATTGACCCAGCATCACATCCACCATATTTTATTGCTTAAACAATCATATGTCTAGCCCAGATTAAAGGGAGTGAAGAAATCAACTATGCCTCTCGATGGAAAGGGTGGTTAAAAATCTGCAGCCATCATTACTCTGTCACAGTATCCTCTGGCCACATATTATTTATACTTCTCCATTTTCAAAATACACTTAACCCCTCCCAAGGTCCCCCCAAAGTCCCATTAAAACATCAGCTCAGAGTCCAGGACCTAGTCTAAATCAGGTGCAGATGGAGAGGAGGCTCCTCAAATCCAGTTTCTTGTCTGAAGCTCCTCAGGTATGATTCCTCTAGTTTGACGACCTGTGAAGATGCAAGTTATCTGCCCAATACAAACCCAATATACAATGGTGAGGCAAGGAACAGGAAAATTGAAAGGGACACTACCATTCAAAAAGGGAGAAAACAAGAGGTACATAACAGTCATTAGTCAATAGCAAGTCTGAAATCCAGTTGGGCACAAGTCACCAGTTCCTTGACTAGTCCTGGGAGTGGTTCTCCATGTCTCTTAGCTCTACTCTCTTGGCTTCTTGGCTGCATCCTGAGTCATCCTTCATTTTCCATAACAAATGGCCTATGTTTAGAGCTGAGTAGCTTCTCAGCCTGCTTCCTTTCCACAGGAGGTTGAGGGCCCAGAGGCTTCTTTTCATTATGAATTCTCTCTGCCCCTTTCAATCTAAGTGATACAGTTCCTTTTAAAACCCTGGGTTTCATGTTATCATATTATAATCAACTCCAATAGACAAAAGGCATATTCACATTTCTCTCTGAAAGGCCATTCTCTACCTTGGGCCTCATGTAAGGCTGCTAGAGCAGAGGTTCCCAACCCCCGGGCTGCGGACCAGTACCAATCCAAGGCATGTTAGGAACCTGGACGCACAGCAGGAGGTGAGCAGCGGGCGAGCGAGCGAAGCTTCAGCTTCATCTACCGTTCCCCATCGCTCACGTTACCACCTGAACCATCCCCCCCCAACCTCCCACCACCGCTCCGTCTGTGGAAAAACTGTCTTCCATGAAACCGGTCCCTGGTGCCAAAAAAGGCTGGGGACTGCTGTGTTACAGGACAAAGTCCTCATTACTAGAAACCCCAACTGTCTAATTGACAGGGTCTGTAAGACACACACTTAAGATTCTTATAAGCCTTTTTAGTCCAGTTGAAAGTCTATGATGCAGCACTTTAAATTCTCTTCTTAGTAAAGGATCTTATGGCATTTTAAATTGTATTTATCAAAAAAGGATAAAATGGTCAAGATACAAATAAAAATTGCCAAAAAATAGTAATAATAACTGCAGGCAGCTTTCTGAAACCCTCCTTCTTGCACCTAGGAATCTAAAGAGAGTTCTTTCTTTTATCAAACAATAGTTATCTTGCGAATTATGTAGGCCAATGCTCCTTATATTTAGATAGATTAAATTCCTGTTAGAATTCAATCCTAAATTTCTGTTAGAATTTCAGTGAATTCGGAAGAGGTTCTATACTGTATAACTCCCTTGCCATGTAAAAAGTGCTAAATTTTATGCTCAAATATAATAACTAGTCTCACCATCAGTTTTCTGGTTCAATCTTAATCTACTTTATTTTGAGGGTCCTGTTTATTTTTAAAATTTTACTTTAAAGATAATATGATTTATGTATATGCCTTCTATCGCAAAACACTTGAAATCTTTTTTGGCTGTGGTAATGGCGGTGGGGGGATGGATGGTGTTGAGGAGGTACCAGAGTGATTAATAAGTAAATGAAGGTTGAAAAGAAAATAGAAAGTTCCATTTTTGGCTTAGGAAAATGAAAAGCTCCCCCCACCCTCCACCCCAGGGTTAAAAAAGAAAAAAAACAATGTCTGTGATGATCAGTTTTATGTGTAAACTTGGCTAGGGTATAGTCTCCAGTTATTCAATCAAACACTAATCTAGGTGTTGCTGTGAAGGTATTTGGTAGATGTGATGAAAAGTCCACAATCAGGTCACTTCAAGTAAAGAAGATTATCCTAGATAATCTGGGTGGGTCTGATTCGATAAACTGAAAGGCCTTGAAGAGCAGAACTGAAGCTTCCCTGAAGTCAGCCTGTGGACTTCAGCTTCAGCCTGTGCCTGAGAGTTCCAGCATGCCCTTCCTGACGGCCTGCCCCATGGATTTTGGACTTGCTTAGCCAGCCCCCATAATCAATAAGTCAATTCCTTGCAATATGTCTCTTAATATATAGCCTATTGATTCTGTTTGTCTGGTGTAACCCTGGCTGATAGAGTACTGAGTTTTCTACCACTGGTAAGATTATTATGCAAGAGATAAGTAAATAAAGTAAAACATTTACAGATTTTTTAGAAAAGCAGCCAATATGGCACGTTGGTTAAGAACACAGACTCTAGAGTCACATTGCCTGGGTTCAAATCCCAGCCTGACTACTTACTGACCATGTGGTTTTGGACAAATTACTTAGCCTCTTTATGCCTAAATTTCTTCTTGTATAAAATAAGAGCAATCATAGTTCCTATGTCAAAGGGTTGTGAAGATTAAGTGGGTTATTATACATATAGCACCAACAACAGTACCTGGCACATAGGAAAAGCTAAGTAATAGTCTAAAAAGTGATATGGTAGGTAGACACATCTTCTAAGGGCTCTTTGGATTCTAGTACAGTTTCAAATGTACAATTTTTAAAAGAAAATTATCATTACCATGTTAGGAGAGCAGAATAACTAGTGATTATGAGTAGAAGGCCTAGAACAAATTGACTAAGTTTGCATTGCACACGGCTCTGCCATTTAACTGTGTGACCTTGTTAAACTTCTCTAAGCCTTAATTTTCTTACTAAAAAAAAAGTGATGATAATAATAGTATTGACTAATAGGGTTATGGTGAGAAATAAATGATATAAGCTGCTTTATGCAATTTTTAAAGTTTTGGTGGATAATGCTAAAATTTCCCACTGAATTTTTATATCTTTTTATTCTTGATGATCCTGAGGTTATGAATATGTCAGCTCCTTATAATCTAATATAACATTACTCCAGTAGATTAATTTGCTGTTTCTAGTTGTCCATTAACTTGCAATTCAGACAACTTGTTAAAAAATGTGCCCAATCTATACACACAGTGATTAAGGATTTCCCTTAAAAACTATAGCTGCTATTTATTGACCATCTTCTAGGTGCCAAGAGAAACACATCATATACGATTCCTAAATCTCACAACTCAGCACTATCTCCATTTTGCAGATTAGGAAAGATTTTGAAAGTACCTGTGTGAACTGATATAAATAGGCTGTAACATCTATTATTATTTCTTTGAGAACACTTTTATTACTTTCTAGATCTCAGTGTGATCCAGACACCAGGTTAATAATATTAAGTGCCCAGGCAAGTAACCTCTGATCACCTAATTAGCTAGCTTCTAAATTCTCAAAGGCTTTTCAGTTAATTGATTTTTAAAGGGGGGAGGGGAATGATTCCTTTCTCTATTAAATTTAAATCAGCTGTTAATAAAAGCTATGGTTCCACAGAGAATAAGAATACATTCTCTTTTAACTATGCAAGTATGAATATTTTTAAATTCAAGAAGAGATACATATTTAAACTGAAGTATATTTTTATCTACAGAATATATAAACCAACATGACCCCACTTGGTCTTTGGCTATCACTATTAATTGAAAACTCATGCCACTAAAATATATTTAATATATTGTCTGTTTATCTGAAAATTATATTGTTAAAATCTAATTTTTAAGTACTTTGCTAAGATTTTTTTTTAATATTATTTATTTATTTATTTTAATTTTTTGGCTGCATTGGGTCTTCATTGCTGTGTGTGGGCTTTCTCTGGTTGCGGCGAGCGGGGGCTACTCTTTGTTGCAGTGCGCAGGCTTCTCATTTCAGTGGCTTCTCTTGTTGCAGAGTATGGGCTCTGGGCCCATACGCTTCAGTAGTTGTGGAACGTGGGCTCAGTAGTTGTGGCACGCAAGCTCTAGAGTGCAGGCTGAGTAGTTGTGGCACACGGACTTAGTTGCTCCGCGGCATGTGGGATCTTCCCAGACCCAGGGCTCGAACCCATGTCCCCTGCATTGGTAGGCAGATTCTTAACAACTGCGCCACCAGAGAAGCCTCTGCTAAGATTTTTAATAGAATTTTTAAACAGGCATTGTACATATGAGTATATTTCTTATATTTAACACTACAAATAAAACTAGGCTATTGTAGTTCATTTAATATACATGTTTATCTAGTATGTATATACTCCAACCTTTCTAGTTTAGTATCTATATTCACTTAATATATACATTTCCACCCTACCCTATCTTAGACACTTACTTGAAAGATTACACCCTAGACCCATTTCATTCTATCCTCTCTCTGGCAACCATCTATCTATCTTCTATCGTTTTAGCTCACTCACTTTAATATCTCAACTCCAACAATCTTCAGACCTTATCAAGGTCTCCAATTCTTTTCACTCTACTTCATATCCTTATATCCTTTTTCCTCCTTAAAAGCATAAATCCCGGGGCTTCCCTGGTGGCGCAGTGGTTGAGAGTCCGCCTGCCGATGCAGGGGACACGGGTTTGTGCCCCGGTCCGGGAAGATCCCACATGCCGCAGAGCAGCTAGGCCCGTGAGCCACGGCCGCTGAGCCTGCGCATCCGGAGTCTGTGATCCGCAACGGGAGAGGCCACAACAGTGAGAGGCCCGCGTACCGCAAAAAAAAAAAAAAAAAGCATAAATCCCAAGGCCAAGCATTATGATCACCTCCGTGCACACACTTTTAGCCACTTGCCCCTCTCTCATTTTAAGACTTTTTTATGTTTTTATGTTGTTACGTACTGATTTACTTACAGGCAGACCAAGTTTTCAAACGTGTTATATTCTAAAAGCTAAACTGCATTAAGTGTAGGTTACATTCTCTGCGTCATGACTGTAAGTAGCTATAATACAGCAAGAAGAGGAAAAAAAGAACACTTTCTCTTTTTTTTTAAATCCTGGCTTCAGGTTTTATCCAACAGATTTTAATTACCTGCCTAGCCACTGAAGGCAACTGAAATGGCCACGTGTACAGTAAGTCATAGGCCAGTTTACTTTAGGTGAGAGATGAAAAAGGGAAGAAAATGTAGTTGAAAAGCAAAACAGAAAGTTAAAGAAAAAGGGGTGCACATTGTTAAAACAAATGAGAAGACAGGTTGAATATAAAAAAAGAATACACAATTGCATAAGGTTCCTGGGAGAGCAAGAGAGGATGGGATCCAAAGTAATGGTAGAGGGATTGGCCCTGCAGAGAAAGATATGTGATGTGGTGGGTTTTTAAAATATGCCAAAAATTCTTTGAACTCCTTCTATCAAAGGGTGGAATCTAATACACCTTCTTCAAATATGGACTCATCTCAGTGACTCACTTCTAACGAACAGAATGCAGAAGAAGTGACATTGCTTGACTTCTAAGGCTAGGTCATAAAAGGGGATACAGCTTCCACCTGGCTCTTCTCCCTCTCCCTTGGAACTCAACCACCATGTTATAAGAAAGCCCAAGCCACATGTAAAGGCCACCTGTAGATATTCCAGCTGAAAATCCCAGCTAAGGTTCCAACCACCTACAGCCAGCACAACAAGGAGACATGTGAATGAGCAAGTCTTTAAGCGATTCTAGGCCTCAACCTTTGAGCTGAGTTAGTTGTTGTCAAACAGAGCAGAGATGAGATGTCCTTGTAGAACTCTGACTAAAGTGCACTTTCCTAAGCAAAATAAATGTTGTCATTGCTTTAAGACACTAAACGAGAGATGTGATTTAACAATAGATAAATGGAATAAACAACTCATCTACTATAACAGAATAACAAGATAAAGTTAAAATATAGGATATCTGGATGTTTGATATAAGAAGTTGAAGGGGTTCTTGTCTGATACCTTTTATTTTCTTTGCAAAATATGAGGCAAGATCATTGCTTAGAATGAGAGACATAATGGGGATTTCAGAAGTGTAAAGAAGAGAATGAAACAGAAATTGTAATGAATGGGAAACAGAGTTAATCAGAGAAATGTGGTTCAACTGTCAAGTCATGTTGACAGCCCATTTGAGATTGAATTTATAGTGCCCCTTCCATGTGGCTTTCTCCAGCAGTGCTTAGCTCCTGGCTGAAAGCACTAAGAAAGCGGAAGTTAAGTTTATCAACTGGACTTCCGTAAGGAAGGATGTGATAAAAAGAGAAAAGTGCAAAGGATTTCAGGGACCACGTAATCTAAACTGGTTAAGAAAAAATGAAGAAGCGAGAGGTTCTAATGAAGAATGATCATAATGGGAATATTTAAAAAGCAAACAATAAGGAGAGGACATTATAATCAGAGAATGACACGCCTACAATAGTGATTCTTGCGCAGTTAATGAGTATGACAAGGTTGCTGGTGAGACTGGCTATCTGAACTGAAGTGAAGGGGATAAGGATAATGTGGTCAAGGAATTGAGATGCAATGGTAATGGATGAGTCATCATGCAGAAGTTAAAGCCATCAAGGATGAATACAGGGCTTACAGTATAGAGAAACTTTGTGACCCGAAGGTTTTGATGAATGAAAGTAAGTGAGCCAGAGATTGGTAAATGACAGCAACATAGACGAGGAACATGGTGATACAGCTGAATGGTATAGGTCTTGTCTTGGTCTGTTTATAAGCCACCCAGTCTGTTTACCAGACTGGGTGGCTTATAAATAAAAGAAATTTATTTCTCACAGTTCTGAAGGCTGGAAATTCAAGATCTGGTGCCGGCAGATTTGGTGTCTGGTACCAGCCCACTTCCTCATTGACAGCCGTATTCTCACTGTTAACCTCACAGCGGAAGGGGCAAGGGAGCTCTCAGCCTTTCTTATAATCCCATTCATGAGGCTCTGCCCTCATGACATAACCACCTCCCAAAGATCCCACCTTCAAATATCATCAACTTGGGAGTCAGGATTCAACATATGAATCTGGGGGATACACAAACATTCAGGCCTCAAATGAGGAGGGTTTTTTTAAGAGGTTGGGAGCATAACAGTTTTTCTTAATCTAATGTCCTCCTAAATGAAGCCTGAGACCAATCTCTCCCTACCAACTAAAAGTGATATAATTTTAACATACAAATGTCGAATAAACTACTATGTGCTAAGAAGAGAGGGAAAGAGGTACGCTCTTATCAAATAAATCAACTACTAGGCCCAAATAGTCAATATATTACAAAGAAAGTACCTGCTAACTGGGGAGGGGGGAGGGTAAACATTTCTAAAAGAAGCTTGAGTTTTTTGATCCATTTAATTATCCATAGTTTTAGCTTCCACTATGAGCTGGGAACTGTGTTTGGGGGATATCTGCCTAAACAAGATAGATATTGTCTCTGCCCTTACATATCACAATGTGTAGTAGGAGAAACAGCTGGGAAATCAATGTTAGTATAAGTGCTAGAGTTACAGATGTAAATATCTCCAAAATGGACTCAAAACCAATTTCTATTTCAGTCAGTTACAGTCTATTTCCCAAGATGATCTCAGAAATTCTTATTCCCATATAAACCCCTATGTTGTACTTTCACCCTAGTATCAATCTCAGGCACCTGTGTATCATTGTACATTTTTATCATAAATATCTGAATGTATCTGTCTCCCAGCTTAAGGATAGGAACTAAGTCTTACATTTATTCTCATATTTGCATTTATGGACTAGCACAATGCCTGGTACAAGGTAGGCACTTACTAAGTACTGATTGAGAATAACTAAAGGATTGAATGAATGACAAACAAATGACTATTCTGTCTCTGCGTCATTCTTATCAGTTGAACTATAGCTTATTTAGTAACCTCAAGACTACAGCCTAAAGAGAGATTCATATTCTTCCCCAGTTTAACCTTTCATGGCTTCTATACATCTAGGGAGCTGAGTTAGGACAGGATCCTAGCTGAGCTAGGATTGGAGGAGCTAAATTAGCAGAATTGGCTCTTAGAAAAGAAGCTAAGTAATATCCGTATAAACACTGTCTTTCAATTTTGTGGCTCACATACCACAATGGTCTGCTGATGCTATATGGTCTTCTACTTGAATAAGTGGAAATTGAATACTCATTAAGTAGAACCTTAAAATAATGAGATCTCAAGACAGTATCTTTGATTTTCTGAGTCGAAGTCCAGATGGAGAATACAGATTTTCCAAGGACTCATAGGTTTAGATTCAACAGTTGTTTTACTAGAAAACAAAAATTTCAGAAGTCATTGAAAAGTTAACATTATATGAATAGTAGGCAACAGGGAATACAACCTTAAACCATAGCCATAAAGCCTGGGACTTTATACCTGTAACAGCAAATCAGCTACAGATATGGCATTTACATTGGATTTTATAAGGCAGCCCTAATGTCAAATGTGCTACTGAATTATCCTTCACTGTGAATTGTCAATTAGTTCATTTCTCTCTTTAAAGGAGTCCCCCCTCCCCTTTTTTTCTGGCCACGCCACACAGTATGTGGGATCTTAGTTCCCTGACCAGGGATCAAACCCGTGCTCCCTGCAGTGGAAGCGCAGAGTCTTAATCACTGGACCACCAGGGAAGTCCCAAGTAGTCCCAAATTTGATTCAGAAAATTCTCCACATAGATATAGAACATTACTGAATCTAACTTATATTATAACCAAAAAGTGAAAAACCAAATTGTTACTACAGGAAATACTCTATAATATACTTCCTACAAAATTCTCATGATTATGCATTTACTTATCTAAAGCTTCCACTAGACTGTGAGCTACATGAAGATAAACTGTATCTCCTACACGCCCCCACCGGAAATTAAAAAAAATGAATAGATGAATTATAATGGATTGAAATATAAAAATTTAAGCTATACCTCCATCTCTATTTAAGCAAGTTAAGTTATACCTCTATATCTATTTAAGCAACTTTTAAGCTATACCTCCATATCAGGGGAAATAATTTATTTTTTGCATTATGGTAGTAAACCTCAATATTAGCAAGAAAGAGGTCTACTAATACTGATGAGTCTTTTTGAAGCTGTAAGGGGCTGAAAGGGTTACAAAACCTATAAAAAGAGTAAAAGCGCATCAACACTTTCCAGCAATTTTTAAGTTGATAAAAATACTAGCTGAATTTGTAAGCACAAATGTTTTTACCTTTAAACATAAATAATAAGTTAAATATATTTATTCTCTAAGCCAAGTTTATGAAGGTTTCACTGTACTTCCTTTTATTTGCTCTACAGCTAGCTTTTATAAGTTTTGAGGAATAGCCCATGAGTTCTAGTGTTTTAAATTTAGGTGAACAATGCCAGAATTTCTCTGTCTATACTATTTGGTTTATACACTTCAATCGTGTAGCCCTAATCTTTCTAGAATGAAGAGTTCTGGGGTTTTTTTGTTTGTTTGTTTGTTTTAAGTTTATCCTCATACAATAGACCTTCAATTCTCTTACTCCTATTAGCTGCCCTGATCTTAACTTTCTCCAGTTCTGCTATAAACAAAACATCATAACTACACATAATATGTTAAGGATTTTACACTGAGTAGACTGTTTTATGTTTTGTTTCTAATACACTCCCTTGATGACCAACATTTAAGTGGTCCCTTTACCTACAGCAGAACATGAAAATATCTTCAACGATCAATACAGTGATTCCAAAATTTGTTTCTTAGGCCCAAACTCAGAGGCTATCATTCTTTAAGTACAGATAAAAAATTTCCCCTAAATAAATTACCTTGTATTTGCTCACACTGAGGATCATTTGCCATTTCTCTACCCACATAATTCTGTAAGAATCTTCTATAATTTATTTGTCTTGCTACTTTTTAAATATACCTTCTTTCTTTTAATAAATATATGGGAATCACTGAATTATAAAGCTGGAAAAGGCCACAGCCTCTTTATCAAATTCATCCTTCTCAATTTTATAGTACAGCTTGGAGGTATTAAAACACTTGTCTAAAGCAAACTAATGGAAAGAATTAGAAAAGAGAATTTAGATTTTTCTTATTCTAAGTTCATATTCCTACTATTAAGTCACACTTTAACTTTTTAATATCAATTTTAAAGAACGCTAAGGGAAGAATATTGATATTTACTTAGTACAATATATGTTGGTACTATATTTTAAATGTTTTTTCCACTATTCCACATGACTCTACAAAACTCAACAGCTTATAGGATTCTTACTTTAATTATAAAAGTAACTTATAAAAGTAACAATTTATCTGACTTTAAATTATTTTGTTTCTTTAAAAGTTATGCTGTTCTCATCAGTGCTTTGGCTTTTACTTTTTTCAAAACAAAGAAGCTAAACTTTTAGTGGCTATAGTTCTTAATTTATAGAAGTCATGTCAGATGTCATATATAGTTTTATAGCTTCTAAACAGCTGGCCTTAAAAGGGGAGCAAAATGAGGATGAAATTTGGAAAAGATCCTTTGACCATCCAAGGTCATTCTTTCCCCCACAGCTGGGAGAACTATAGACAATCCACACATAAAACAGCCAATCAGAAATCATTTTTCAGAAATGCCATAGGCACCCTGAGTTCAATATGCCCCCCCAAATCTGTTCCTCCCCTTATATCCATTTCCTAACTCCATTACTGGCATTACAACCCAGCCACCAAGACACAGAAGCTAAAATCTTGGGAGTTATTCCCAATTCCTCCTTTTCCTCATTCCCAACATGCAATCAGTACAGTACAGTCTGCTTATTTTTAGTTTCCAAATTTCTCACATTTCAGATCCTTCCTGTATCCCTACCTCTACCACCTTGATTCAGACCCTCAAAGTCCCTCACTTGAGAGAGGGAGTCTTCTAATTGATCTTCCTGCCTCCAAACACTTCACTTGTTCCATGGTGACATCTTCACATTACCACCAAAGTAATCTCTCTAAAACCCAAATTTTATCATATCTTTCTCTTATTTCACAGTAGCTCCCTAATGTCCATGGGATAAAATTCAAACTCTTTTCATGGTCTCTGTCCATTTCTTCAGTCTCATCTTTCACTGTACAATCTCCCCTCTTCCCTACCACAAACCCCATCCTCTATCACTTAGTCATAATGGACAACTTACTTTCTTCCCTGAATATGTCATGCTGTTTCACCCCTCTGTATCTTTGCTCACTCTGTGTGCTCTCTCTACTCAGAACATAACTTCCTCCTGTGATCCTGCTGTTGAACATTTACGATTTTCAATGTTCAACTCAGGGCTCACCTCCTCTTTGCAGTCCTTTTTGAACTTCACCTCCCTCACCTCTGTGGAAATGACCATACTTTCTATTGGTTCCCCCAGTGAACTTTTACAAAAGCATTTGTAACAGTTTTTTGTTTGTTTGTTTGTTTTTTGTTTTTCATTAAGTTGTTGACATGTCTGTCTCCCCCTTCCGAAACACAGGTACTCTGGAGCAGATACTGTATCCTATTCAACCTTTATTCCCATAGACTTACATAAAGTCTGTCACATATTAGTAACTCAATATGTAGAATGAATGAATGAACAAATGAATAAAGAAAAGAACAATACAGGGACTCTTGAGGAATATTTTTTAAATTAAGATAAAATACTCAAAATAATATAGTACTGACCAAGGTATATTTACCTCCTATAAGTTCCACATTTTCCTATTTACATAGGTTTTTTTTCCATTAAAAACCTAAGATTTATTCCCTTGAGGAAATGTGGACACATATGTGTACTAACATTTATTATCACATAGATATATAGATAATTTTATAAATTATACTAATTATTTTATTAATTTAATGGAATATCAAAATGACTTATGGTCAACTCCTTACTATCTGAAAGAATCTTAATAGCTATGCTGGCTTACCTGTATCTTTTCATCTGCTGCTTCTGCCACTCAGCCATGGCTTACTTCTCTAAACTGGCTTTCATGCCTCTAATTATCCTGCTGCTGGCAATGAAAATCAACAATCTGTTTATATCCTAAGTAGAGGACACTGACCAGGAGAATGGGAAAAATCGTACCTGAGCAGGAGGGTAATTTTACACAGTAGATGATCTGCACTAAATGAATCAGAGAATCATGGAACTGTATGAGATAATATGTATTTATCATCCAAATAGTGTGGCTGTTTACTTTCACTTTTTTTTCTTTACTTTTTAACCTAAGGAAGACTACTCCAAAATTCTTCTGCCAATCTATTAAAATGGAATAAATATCTGTTGCTGATTTTCTTTTAAAAAAATATGATAATTGAAAAGTTTAAAGACATAAGATATGAGATCACTGTGAACCTGTTCCTAATCAACATTTAAATCTATAAAAATTTTCAATAAAAATGTATTCACTGGGATTCAGTATTAAAAACTAATAAATTCTAATTGTAGTAGAGTCCAATAAGGAAATTAACTTTGTACCTAACTTTACAGATTATACACAAATTACTAAGCTATAATAATCTGTTCACTAGGTGTACAAATGCTTATTCAGAGGAAATACTGAAGAAATAAGTTAATTTCTAGTATGAAAAAAGAAAAATACAGCATTTTGTTCATCTGTACAAACTTGTGAGGATCCACAAATTACCAAGATGATGGAAAGATGGGTTGGTGTTTTTATTACATGTAAAGACAGCTATGCTCTAAACGTGTGGTGTCCAATACACCAAACACTAACCTGCCACGTGTAGGTTAAAAATTCAGTTTCTCAGTTGCCCAGGTTACATTTCAAGTGCTCAATAGCTGCATGTAGCTAGTGGCTACCACATGAGACAATATAAACATTTCCGTCACAGCAGCAAGTCTGATTGGATAGTGCTATTGTAAACCATGGTAAAATAAAAATTTCCAAATACTTTTAAAATGGCAATATAAGTTCAAAAGTAATTTTTCAATTGGCTATTTCACAGAAAGGGAAAGTATACATTTACAAATGAGAAAAAAAGAATTAAACACAAATATTAATGAATGCTTTAAGTATATAAAATTAATTTTCTATGGCTTAATTTGAAATTATACCACATTGAATCTGAAAAGACTTTCAAGGTAATTTAATCCTTCATCCTCAATTTACAGAAATTGAATGTAGAAGACAGTACAAGGAAAAATTAACTCTTTCATTTAAGATATCTACTATATCCAAATGAAGACACTATTGAAAACCACCAAAATTTTCTATAATAACAAACTGATTAAAATGAAGTATAAGCTATTCTGTGTATCTTAGAATCAGATTTTCCATTGGATACAGAGGCTGTTTGCACAGTGGTTAGGATTTCAGGTTCCGGGGTTAACCTACCTAAGTTCAAACGTTACTCCCTGACTTACTAGCTGTGCAACCTAAGACAAGTCATTTAAGCTCTCTGAGCCTCCTTTTTCTCATCTATAAAATGGAGAAATAACTAAACTATATCATACAGTTGGAAAGATTAAGTGAAATTATGCATGCAAAGTACTTAGAGAAACTGGCACATAGTAAGCCTTTAAAAAAATGCTAGTTTTTATGAAACTTGCATTTTGGTTGAAACTACTCTACTGGTGACTTTTTTTAACTTCCATTCACCTTCAAAAGTTCTTAAGACATAGAGACTCTGGAAAACATTCAAAAATCATTATATGAACACTGGCTTACAGGTGGCTCTACCACTTGCAGTCATGGGAGAATCTGCATCCAAATCTCTACCAACACTTTACCCATAAGTCTCAACACCTTGGCGCTAAGACTGTAACATAAAGCTCCCAAGCAACATGTGGTGGGGGGGTAGAGGAAATCTAATGTTTGTTTGTTTTTTAATGAAATAAACAAACAAAAAACCCCTCCTAGGCTAAAATAGGTGGCATCTGTTTTTATGTTGGGGACTGTGAGTAAAGTAAAAAGTGGGAGATAGGATAAGTAAAACAACTTTGAATGACAAGTTTAAAATTTCTCAGAGAATTGTATGCTCACTTATTTTTCTAAAATTTATACTTCTGCATATTAACTGAAGTTTAAATAACTACAGTCAGATTTTGAGACACATATTTTTTACTAGAGTAATTTTTTTTAAATACACAGAACAGGTATGTAAAAGTAACAGTTGCTCTTTCATTAAGTTTTAAGACATACCAATACAATTTCCTAGTTCACTACAGTAGAATAATAGGTACCCAACTTAATGTGATCTCCAGAAACTGTGGAGTTGAAAATGAAATCTCCCCAGCTTTCAAGTCTTACCCCAGAAAATGTTTTCTTCTAAGTGTAGGGGGATAAATTTCAATAGAGTACAACATAAGCACCAGATGGTCAAAGCTAACTAAGACCGTTCTCAAATATTTTTATGCCCAGCTTCATTCTTCTGGAATATTTTTAGAACTAAGCTCCAGAGTCACCTGTATGAGGCACGGGCCAAACCTCAAATCCTAACTGGCCTGATATTTTTATATCTTCATTTCAAATCTAACATTTTCCTATTGGTAGTTTTCAGAGTTTTAAGTTCATTTTCCATAATGTTAGCACTTGTCATATTTTACTTTTCAGTTAACTTTTATATGTACATTTTGTCTCTCACACTAGATAGTAAAAGTTCTTGAGCTTTTACTTACAGAGTATCCAAATGAAACTAATACACTTTGTAGATATTTTGAAAATATTCATATTAATTAATTATTTAGTGATACAGTATGGAGTCAGGGCATCAGATTCTATTCCTTACTCTGATATCACGAATAGCATGATCTCAGCTCCAGCTTATTCAGAGGTCAGGCACTTTGGCTTTGAAATGGAATGATTACACAGGCTGATCTCTAGAATCACTTATATTTCTAAAAGTTTATGCTTTTATATATCAGCTGAAGTTTAAATAACTACATTCAAATTTTGAAAGGTATATATTTTCAAAAGTAATTTTTAAAAACTATACAGAACAGTTAGGTATATAATGGTAAAAGTTGTTCTTTCATTAAGTATTAAGATATATTGATAACATTTCTTTGTTCACCACAGTAGAACAGCAGCAACATGCACCTGATAACATTGCTCCAAATGAAATTACAAACTGATCAACATGTGACACTTGCAATGACTCTCCCAATGAGACATAGCTTGCTATTTTCTTTTATCACTTCACAACATTTATTCAAACTACTATAATGACCTTCAGTTTCCATAAATAAACTTATATAAAAAGCTGGCTAACATACTTAAGAACCAGGCTATCACTAACAGTTAAAGCTTAGGAAAGAATTTACTCATAGGAATAATTTCAAGATATTTTGATAAACATCTAAAGTTTCCTTTCTGTTTCCTATAAATATTCCAAGAGTATCCCATAGCTACGAGCTTCAAATTAATACTGTCTAGGGGAGAATTAGTTTGGTAACTTAATAATGGAAATATATAAATCAGAAAAGAGTCTACTATCCTTGTTAAAAAATATAAACACTGTACAGGCCAGCACTTGTTAATAAAGATCACTGAAATGATTCCATTACCAAGCACACTTTTTGTAATACAATTAGCACATGTTTTATCTTTAGCTTTAAATTAAAAAGGAAAATGATGAAAGGCACAAGTAATTCTTTACTTTCCGCATTTTTAATACTTTTTGTACAGTTAGTTACTACATTTGTGCAATTAAAGAAAAAAAACACTAAAATTCTACCTCTATATTGGCTTTTTAAAATCTCCATATCGCATATTAAAGACATTAAACTTTTCTGGAGCTCCTGAAAATTAACACCAAAACTATATTGGTGAAACACAAACCACATAATCTGATCTAACTATTCACATTAAACAAAATGAATGACTAGATCTTTCCCAATCGATTCTGCTTTACTGATACCGAAAAAAGCTATTTCCTTCATGCTAAATTATGAAATTAACCTAAAACATAGTAAAAACATAGAAGCATTAAAAGATACTATTTACACAAACTGGAATAAATTCATCAGGCATTCCCTCAAGTGCTGAGATGTTAGTCGCGGTCACACAACGAATACTATTTGTTTTCTGTTCATCCTGAATTATCAAATCTGAGTTGAACCTGGCAAAGGCAAAAACCATCCAGATTGACTGACGGATTGACTGATAGATAAATAAATAAATAAATAAAACCATACAGCCATACAGAAATTCATCACTTTTTACTGTTTGGTGTAGAGTGCCTGCACTTTCAGCTCTCAGAAGAAATCCACCGTATTCTGGAAGCCCTTCAATTCAGAGGGACCTTTAAGTTTTACAGACATTGTAGCAAATTCTTGCATGTCTCAAGAAAAGGCAAACCTGCCTTGCTTTTTTTCTCTAATGGGAAAAGTTTTTGTCTACTCTTACTATATTTTCCACTCCTAATCTGAAAAGATGGAGGATCTCTAAAACGTAGTTGCCCACTTAGGATTAACCTCACCTGCGGAGGACCAGACCCGCAGCCCCTCACCTGATGATAAGGTTGGGATGGACCCAAGTGATGGAGGGAAAAAAGCCAACTCTTCTCACAACACTACCTGTGGCTCCCAAAGAGGGGGCCCGCGTTTTTTTTGGGGGGGAGCGAGGGCTGGGATGGTCCAAGAGACTTCTTTATCCGGACCATATTTGGGGAAGTATCTAAGCATGGGAGACCCCCCCACCCCCGCGCGCGCGCTCTAGTGAAAGACGGAATTGCAGGGACCGCTCTCCTCCCTCACCCTCTCCATCCGGCCCTCGGCACTCAGCCCTCGCGCCGGAGCTGGGGGGAGGGGGTGGAAGAGGAAGGCAGCGGGTCCCCCAGGGTCCCCTCGAGTGGCTCCCGGAGGCCGCTGCGAGGCCTGGACCGTGTCAGCGACCTCCGGGCTCCGACCCGGAGGGGCGCTCGGTGCCCCGTTCCAGCCCGCCCGGCGGGCCCCCAGACCCAGCCCTTGACTCACCGCTCTCCACCTCGCTGCCTTTCTTGGCGGTCGCCGCGTTCCCCATGACTGAGACGATGGAAGGAAGGGGTCAGGGAGGGGAAGGGGAGCCGGGGCCGTCCCCGCCGCTCCACAGGCTGAGGCAACTCCTGCTTCTGCACCGGTCAGAGCGGTCAGTGCTCTCGGCGCTGGCGCCCGGAGTGCGGGCGGGAAGACTGGGCCGGTTCTGAGGCCAAGGCTTCAGCAAACTCCTCAGCCCCGGCGGCAGCAACGGTGGCGTCGGCGGCGGCTGCGGCGGGCAGACACTCCCCCTTCCCCCGCCCCGCCCCCCCTGCGCGCCCCCCGGCAGCCGCGCGCCGGGGCCCCGACCCTGTCCCTTTTCACCAGCGGGCGCGCGCGCCGGAAGTGACGTGCCGGCCGGGTACAAGGGCGGCGGGCTGAGGGGGGCCGAGCCGAGGGCAGCGGACTCGGGTAACCTCGGCTGGCACCTCAGCGGCCCACCGAGCTGGGACGTGGTGGCCCGGGCTTGCTTTCGGATGCCCATCCTCGAGATCTGGGAGGCGGCGTGGGGACCGTTAGCTTTGAGGAACCCGTCGTCTCTCAGCCTGGCGTCCCCCACGCCCGGGAGGTCGGACGCGAGGGGAGACCCCTGGTTCGCGCCACTGGGCTTTGCGGACTGGTCAGTATCAGCTGCGGGAACAAGTTCGTCCCTAATCCTGATCGTGGTTCCGAGCCTGTCTTTGCCTCACAGATCCAGGTGTTCACCGAGCCCACCACGTTGTCCTCCTGGTTCTTAGGCACCAGTCACAAGACCTTTGATGTTCCCAGTGCAGTTTTCATTCTCTGTGGTTTTGCAGGATCGCTCTCAGGTTTTGTCAAATACCCCAGAGAGAAAGGAAAGTATTACTATTTCTACAGAATGTCTGTTGATGTGAATCATTGTATTTAGCAGCTCTCTGTGTAGATGTCAAAATAAGTGCATTCCCAATTGGTAACTGCGTTTTTCTTAATATACATATTGAATTTGTGAATAGTTTTACTTACCAGGTTAATTTTTTGTGGCACTCTAGTATTTTTTGTTGCATGTTTCTTTGAATTTTGCGCCGTGAGCCTTGATTCTAAATTTAGTGTAGAAAGACTGTAACTTCCCGAGGGGCAGAGACTACTAAATTTATTTTGTGTCCCCAAGACACCAGGCACAGTAGGTATTTAATGGATACTTGATGACTTGAAAGTAAGCAGAGGAAATCTCTCAGAATTTTTTTTGAAATAGCTTTCATTACTGACAAAAACAGAGTGGTAACTGTAGAAGTTTCTCAGTAAGTTCTTCCTGCTGTTTCTTATTACTATTTCTGTTAAATTAATTCAACAAAGGTTTATATCATGTATACTGTATTCCAAGTACTACCATGCAGGTAGCAACTCACTTGATCCTCAAGAACCCTATGAGATATGGAGTTTTACTATCATTATTTCACTTATGAACAAACTGAGGCACAGAGAAGTTAAGCAATTTACCCTAGATTACACAGCTATTATCTCTTTGAAGCAGGATTTGAACCTAGGTAGTTGGGCTCTAAAGTCTGACTTTTTGTCCATAATATTATGTAGATGTTATGGTAAATTGCTTTCTCTCCATTTAAAATTACCTTGACTTGAAAAGATGGATGCATAGTGAGTTTATTTCTTGGGGAAATTCATTATTGTTTTCTGGGTTTCCATTAAATCCAAGTAATATAAAAATTGTAGAGAAGGAAGGATTTGAACTAGCTGTGAGGTATTGTGTCAGCATGCAACAATGTTCCAACAATGTCACATCCTTCCAATCACATTTAGTTTTGTGTTGTGGATGTGATATTTTGCCCTACATACATAGGAAGTTCAATAAATAGCATTAAGCCATAAACGAAATAAAAAAAAAAACTTTTTGATATACTTTATTCTGGATGAAATCTTTCTAGAATCCTGGGAGACTCATACTGCCCTCATTGGGGTAAGTTTTGAAATGTATTTGTTTTTAGAGACCAGCTTTAATAATAAAAGAGTGGTTATATGCATAATTTGTCCCTATCCTTAACATAATTTTGAATTCTAGGTCTCTAACAAGAGGGTAGCCATCTGTTTTGTAAATGATTAATTTGCAGAAGAGACAGTTGACAGGGGTTACAGAGTTAAGATGCATTATAACTACATCCTAGAAAGTTAATAGACAAATATTTCAGCTTTACAAATTTCTCCCTTTCTCTCTCAATTTAACTTTATCATTCATTGTTTAAGAAATTAATTGTTAAGAAAGAAAAATATCATCAACAATTGGAAATATCTTGGGTTTTTTTCTGTATACTATTATTTCTGTTTTTTTATATTAACTTACACTGCTGCTCTGATTCAAGAAAGACTATACTTCAAGAGTTTAGTTTCATGAATCGTTTTCAATTAGTAAACATTCACAATCATCTAGTTGTAATTATATACAAGTTGCTTTTTCATTATTAGAGAAGAGTTCTCTTTAGGAATCCATTGTTTATATACCATCTAAAAGACTATGTTTCGGGCTTCCCTGGTGGCGCAGTGGTTGAGAGTCCGCCTGCCGATGCAGGGGACACGGGTTCGTGCCCCGGTCCGGGAAGATCCCACATGCCGCAGAGCGGCTGGGCCCGTGAGCCATGGCTGCTGGGCCTGTGCATCCAGAGCCTGTGCTCTGCAACGGGAGAGGCCGCGGCAGTGGGAGGCCCGCGTACCGCAAAAAAAATAAAAAATAAAAATAAAATAAAAGACTTATGTTTCAAGAATTGTTTATTTACACCTAGAAAGGGCAGAAATTTCATTAACCGTACAGTTATTCTTGACTAACTGGAGCTAGAATGGGGCAACTGCTATCTTTTGCCACTAATGCATTTTCTATAACCTGGACAAGCACAAAGGTAGAACTAAATCTTGTTTCCCTAGGAAAGCAGATGCAGAAAAAAAGGAAGTGATAACGGAGAAAAGACTTTGAGTTCCCTTCTGTATAATATTTTATCTAAGAACATACAGCACTATGTAGGAGGGAAAATTGGACCAGTGGTAGTTGCTTTGGAAATAATTATCCTTACATTTTCTAGTACTTTATAAAAACACTTTGACATGCCATTTTTTATCTGATCCCACAACAAACCTACATGAGCAAGACAGATTATATTATCCACACTTTACAAATGAGAAAAAAAGTTCAAAGAAGTGAAGTAACTAGGCCAAGTTCACTCAAATGGTAAGTGACAGAGCACTAGGTTATATACCATTAATGTGTGAAACAAGTGTAATCTCAGTCTCATTAAGACTAGGTTTTATTATCCGCATTTTGCAGATGAGAAAACTGAGCCTTAGGAACAAAGAGTCTTGGCCCTGTATTCTTCCTAGAGTCACCTTTTCAGAAAGGAGTGAGAAAGTGGGGAAAAATTAGTAAATTGTTATTCCTATTTATTTTGTAGTTTTTACTTATACTATCAACTAGATTTCCAAGTCCTTTTAAAAAGTAAGCACCCTCAAAAACAATGTATGTCAAAAACACTTGTTTTTCCTTTACAATCACCAGGACAGGTAAACTGATATTGATAATCGTTGGAAAATATGACCAGGTCATTTTGTTTTTATATTGTATTTTACATCAAGTAAGTGCAAATGAGAATTTATTTAACCATCATAAAATCATGATTATTTTGAATGATAACTAGTAATCCACACAGTCTAATATTTCATTATTATATGGTATTATATGTCCTGAACCTAATGATACCACATTAAGTATCAAAGGGCAGAATAGTACTTTCAAAGTGAGGAAGTTATTTTATAGTTAATAAATTACAAATATGATAATTGTTCAAATCATTCTAGTACAGTGCAAAGTTTTCCAGTTGAGCATAATCCTAATCCCTTTGTTCATAAACAAATTTATTATCTGAAGTTTGATATTCACCTTTTTGGGTATTCCCTTACAGATGAGGTGACTAAAATAGTTGACTGTGGTTAAGTAACCTGCTCAAAGTCAAAAAAATGAACGTACCAGGTGGAGTTGTAGCTTATCTCTTGGATAGGGACTAGAATACAAACAGGAAACGTTAAGGAAAAAAGAGAAAACCTGGAGGGGAGAACAAAACCAACACCTTTTTTTCCTTTCTTAATATGTAATACACTCAGAAAAGTATATGTTTGGGATATTCTGATTTTACCAGTGTGTTTTGTCAAAACTATGACTAAATTTCTGCTCTTTCAGTTCGGCACTATACATTTTTAGAGAGTAACTCGATCAAAAAATAACACTCAAATTTACAAACCTTTTTCTTCTTTATGAAATCACCAAACAAATGGAGCATGAACTTTCATGAAATCTCAGCTTTTACAACTGAAGCCCATCTGTGACCGAGGTGAATCTGGCCCACTACATTAAAACTTTATTCATATTACTGATAGCGACAAACCAGAGTGGTATGTAGTAAAGTAGAAAGGGTTTGAGCTTTGTAGTCAGAAAAACCTGAGTACATCTTTTGGTACGGCCGCTATCTGAGAACTTCACATAAGTTACTTTATTCCCTTTTGCCTTAGTTTCCTAAAGTGTGAAGTTATATGGATTAAATTAAATCACCTATGAAAAGCACCTAGGATAACTTGTTGTATAATAGGCACAATAACCCAATAACATTCTATGTTTTCTTGCATTTATGTTTCAATAACAATCATTCAATAAATATGATTCCAACAAATTTAATGAGTCCTTACTATATGCAAAGCATGATGGGCTTACAAAGGTGAATAAAATCTGTGCCCTGCCCTCAAAAAGTTTTTGTTTAAGGCAAGAAAGACACATTAAGCAATTGCTTAAGCAAGTAAGCAATTATATAAAGCAAGACTCATTAACTTTGTACTATAATGTAAATAAATCACTGAGGAAACATAAGAAAAGTGTTGTTAAATGATCAACGACATAGATAATTTAGCATTGGATTTTGTTCTTAAAAAAGTGGGGAAAATCATTGAAAACTAAGAACAGCAAACTCAGAGCAGGGGCTTGTATGACTGTCCTTAGATCAAAATCAGATGCTATGGAATGAGTTGTAAGAGTTGCAACCTTCCCACTGGAATATAAGCTACTTTGTCATCACTATATCTACTGTATCCAGAGTGATGTCTGAAAAAAAAGTAGGTGCTTATTCATAAGTGAATGAATTGTGGTTTCAGACTAAGATCATGCTCATTTGGGGAAAACTTACATGCCTTTTAAGAAATGTGGACTTCGTTCACTAAGCAATAAACACTGAAGATATTTAAAGATAGGAGTGATATAATCCACATTTTATTAGTAAGTTAACTTTGATAGCAGTGTGTTGGATATATTGGATGATCAATAGACTGTCAGCAAGCAGACTTGTAAGGTAGCTGTTGTAATAGAAGAATGACATGAAATCATTGAGTGGTGTAGCAGCAGTGGAAGACAAAAGAAAGGATGCATGTGAGGCATTTGAATGTAAGAGTAACAGGATTAAAAAACTATTGGGTTGGCCAAAAGCTTCATTCGTTTTTTTCCGTAAGATGGCTCTAGTAGCACTTAGTTGTCTTTAACTTCATTCAAAATAATTTTGTTAGATTGTATGTGACAGCTGTCATATCAGCATGCATTTAAAAAAAGACTCATCAAAACTGGTGAATTTTTGTGTAGCCATTTTAATATTGAAGATGGAAGAAAAAAAGCAACATGTTCAGCATATTCTGCTTTATTATTTCAAAAAAGGTAAAAATGCAACTGAGATTAAAAAAAGACCTGTGCAGTGTATGGAGAAGGTGCTGTGACTAATCGAACATGTCAAAAGCGGTTTGCGAAGTTTCGTGCTGGAGATCTCTCTCTGGACGATGCTCAACTGGGTAGACCAGTTGAAGTTGATAGTGATCGAATCAAGACATTAACTGAGAACAATCTATGTTATACCGTGTGGGAGATAGCTGACATGCTCAAAATATCCAAATCAAGTGCTGAAAATCATTTGCACCAGCTTGGTTATGTGAATCACTTTGATGTTTGGGTTCCACGTAAGAAGAAAAAACACCCTTCTTGACCATATTTCCACATGCGATTCTCTACTTAAATGTAATGAAAATGTTCCGTTTCAAAAACAAATTGTGATGGGCCATGAAAAGTGGATACTGTACAATAATGTGGAATGGAAGAGATTGTGGGGCAAGCGAAATGAACCACCACCAACGACACCACAGGCTGGTCTTCATTCAAAGAAGGTGATGTTATGTATATGGTGGGATTGGAAGGGAGTCCTCTATGGTGAGCTCCTTTCGGAAAACCAAACGATTAATTCTAACAAGTATTGCTTCCAATGAGACCAACTGAAAGCTGCACTCGATGAAAAGAGTCCGGAATTAGTCAACAGAAAGCGCATAATCTTCCATCAGGATACCGCAAGACCACATGTTTCTTTGTTGACCAGGCAAAAACTGTTACAGTTTGGCTGGGAGGTTCTGATTCATCTGCCGTATTCACCAGACTTTGCACCTTCGGATTTCCATTTATTTAGATCTTTACAAAATTCTCTTAATGCAAAAAAATTTCAGTTACCTGGAAGACTGTAAAAGGCACCTGGAAGAGTTCTTTTCTCAAAAAGATTAAAAGTTTTGGGAAGATGAAATTATGAAGTTGCCTGAAAAATGGCAAAAGGTAGTGGAACGAAAGTGTGAATACGTTGTTCCATAAAGTTCTTGGTGAAAAGGAAAAATGTTCCTTTTATTTTTATTTAAAAACCGAAGACACTTTTTGGCCAACCCAATAATAGGGCTCTTTAGCATAATACAAATGATAGAAGCCCAATTCAAACTAGCTTAAGAAAAAATCAGCAAAATTTATTGGGTCAAAGAACTGGAAAGTCTAGATTTGGCACAGTTTTAGGCTTAGGTTCAAGGCTATGTACTCCACTTATTCATCCTATTCTATTTATATATTGAGTGTATTCTGCTAAATAGGCTGTCTCCACATGACAGATTTATATTCTCCCAGCTTAGCAGCTTAAAGAACAATGCCTTCTCTTTCCCAATATTGATCTATTATAAATATATTATACATACTTGTTCTGTATAGATCACATGACCATTCCTGTGAAGAAAGGAGGCAGGGTACCATGATTGACATGGAACGAGAGAAGTGCAATTTTCTAGAAGAAATTGTCATATAGAGTAGACAAAAAACAACTGATGCTCAATACAGTGAAAAGAAAGAGTTAAAACTCCCAGTCAGTCTTCCATCTTGGGTGACTGGATAACAGACATCAGGAATGAAGGAGAGGAAACTAGTTTTTAAATTAATGAGAGATGTGTGGTTCGGGTCATACTGACTTTGAGTTGGTAGTGTAACATCTATATGGGGATAACGAATAGCGGGCAAATGTAGTGTTAGATCAATGTAGGAGTCATAAATTCAGTGTAAAAATGAAAGTCAAAGCCACAGTTCTGAATGAAATCTCATAGAGGGAAAATATATAGGTGAGAAAAAGGCAGCTAGGAATGGGCAGTTATAGAAAAAGGAGAAAAAGGCATGCTAAAAGAATCCTGGTGTGGTAGGAGCCTGGAGTGGACAGACAAGCTGAAAGAGAACCAGGAAATGCAGTCACACAAGCCAAGAAGGAAAGTGGTCTATCAATTTGATTGACTGCATACAAGAAATCGACTCTAACTAATGTAAGCAAACAAATTTATTGAAAGAATATACAGATGCTTGTAGGAAGGAAAAGAAAGCTAAGGAACCAAGCTTAGCACACTCAAGAAACAGGCAGCCCACAGAATCAAATAGTAGTTGCTGCTTGACATTTTCACCTGAAATAGCCAACGGAACAACAACAAAAAATATACTGTTTTCAGTCTTGTTCCTTTAACACAATTTAGTTTCTAAGGAGCGAATTCAGTTGCTACCTTGGGTTAAGTTTCTGCTTCTTCCTCAGAACAAGGCAACTCATTAGCAGTCCCATGGAACTCATCAGTGGGGAAGCAGAAAGTTCCCAGAACCAAAACAAGATGGAATAGAAGCTGAGCACTCAATAAGGCAACAATGTCCCCTGCAGAGGATTTATTAAACAGTGTTAGTAAAGACAAATATTTCCCCTCAATGGAGTTATAATGGACTACCCTTCTCTCCTCCAAAAAATATGCTGGACTTTATCATAAAATCGTAGATTTTTTTTGTTTAAATATACCAGAAATATTTTGTTTCCTGATATGGTAGGCAGAATAATGCCCTTCCTAGAAATGTCCATGTCCTAATTCTCAGAATCTGAATATGTCACCTCGAATGACAAAGGGAAATTAAGGTTTCAGATGGAATTAAGGTTGCTAATTAGCTGGAAAAAAATTCTTCCACTAAAACTCATTATCCTGGACTATCCCTGTGGGCCCAATGCAGTCACAAAGGTAAAAAGTGGAAGAGGGAAAAAGAAGTCAGAATGATGTTATAAGGACTCAGTGCCATTGTTGACTTTGAAGATGGAGGAAGGGGGCCAAAAGTCAAGGCATGTGGGCAGCCAGTAGAAGTTGGAAAGAGCAAGGAAACAGATTCTCTCCTGGAATCTCCAGAAAGGAATCCAGCCCTGTTGACATCTTGAGCCCAGTGAGACCTGGGTCAGATTTCTGACTTATTGAGCTGTGAGATAATAATTTTGTGTTGTTTTAAGCCACTACGTTTATGGTAATTTGTTACAGCAGCAATAGAAAATTAATACACCCCACACCATTTTAAAAATAGAGTAGACAGAGAGTTAGGTTAAATAATTTGCTAAATTATCAAGACTGAAACCCAGGCCCTAGATTCTAGCCAGTGTTCATTGCACTTCACACAGAGGTGTTAGAAATTCTTACCACTGAAACTCATTATTTGGAAACACTGATTTCCTGGAAACAGGATAAAGAAGGAAAAGGGAGTTTAATTGCCTTCTAAATTATTCTGTTAAATAACTATTGAGTGTCTAATTAAAGAGAATGAAGTTTAAATAAAACTTAGTTTTTCTGATCTGGAAGTTTAAGGGGTTATTTAAATAACATCTGTGGAATGTGGCAGAACCATGGTTGGAAATTAAGGTAATTTTTATTTATTTATTACTTTAAATCTGACAACCACCCTTCTCAATATTCACTTCCAAATGTTTTAGCTTATACTATGTACTACTTATAACCACAACTACTCTCTAAGAAATGTTCACTCTTGCTAAATAAAGGGTGCTATTTTTTTTAAAGAATAATTGTGCAAGTTTATGAGTGGCTAGAGAAAGTGAATTGCTCAGTCTAATTAAGGGAGAATTCAAAATTCCAGAGTAATCCAGGAGGAAGGGAGTGAAGAGGAGAGATAGGAAAGGAAGAATTAGCAAGGTGTCAAGAGACTGGGGTTTTTATATGGAATGGTGCAGACAATGGCAGCTAAAAGCTCTAATGTGACTCTAAGTTGTTTCCTGTGTAGCACTTAAGGTAGTCCCCAGATCTTAAACTAAATTTCCGCTATATGAAATAGCTTTGTATTTGTGGTTGCTCTGAAGGAAATGATAAGGTACAAAGGAAAATTTTGCCTTTGACTTAAAATTATGATGGAAAAGTGAATAGCCATAAGCTATTGGAGAGCAAAGAACAAAAATTCCTCAGAGGCAGGAAATCGAAGCCAGACGGGTCCATGAAAACATAAGCCAATGTGAAGTCTGTACAATACTATAAGGAGGGCTTTGGATACTGCAATCCATGTAACGGATTTGAATCAATGTTTTGTAGAGAATTAAGTAGCTGGATGGGCTACACAACCACCATCACCACCACCAACACCAACAACAACGACGACATTTGTAATTGTAACTAAAAAGTATAGAAGGTTCTCTATGTACCAGGCTCTGCACTAAACCCTGAAAATACATTATGTCATGTAATTCACATAGCAATCCCATGAAGTAGGAACTATTATATTCCTATTTCACGAGATGAACACGAGACATAGAGAGATAAAGTAACTGGCCCAAGATTTTACACCTAGGAAATGAAGAACTAGATGTACTTCATTTGAATCCAGATTGGTCTCATCCCAGAACTTTAGCAAGTAAACTCAGCGTTTCTAAAAGTCTGGTCCAGACCATCTGCATTACTATGATTGGGGAGTGCTTGCTTTAAAAATGCAGATTTCTAGACCCAATCGAAGCCTATTAAATATGAATCATTTGTGTGGGTTCTAATTAGTCTACTTCTTTTTTTTTTTTTTCTGCAGTACGCGGGCCTCTCACTACTGTGGACTCTCCCATTGCGGAGCACAGGCTCCGGACGTGCAGGCCCAGAGGCCATGGCTCACAGGCCCAGCCGCTCCGCGGCATGTGGGATCCTCGCGGACCGGGGCACGAACCCGTGTCCCCTGCATTGGCAGGTGGACTCTCAACCACTGCACCACCAGGGAAGCCCTAGTCTACTTCTTAACAAAGTGTAATCCTTGTGTATGTGTGTGTGTGTGTGTGTGTGTGTAATCCTGATGTGTTTAAGTGTGAGACTTATGCATATTTAGGTTTGAGAACCACTACCCTTCCCTACTGTGTTGCATTCAAAGTCTTAACTGCCCTAGATTAGCAGCACTAACACAGGTTGTTCAACACTCTTGAGAATACTTAGGATAGTACTGAACTTCTAGTATTGGTACTGAAAATTTATCTAGTGTATTCATTCTTTGCTATCTATTTATACATGTATACAATATGGGGAATCAGTGAGAAAAGGGTTGAAGATAGAAAACTAACAATTAATGAGTCTTACTTTGGGCCCTATACTGTGCAAAACACTTACATAAACTCATTTAATGCCAAATAATTATCCAAGCTACTTACCACCCCGACTTCCAGATAATACAGAACATCCGGTCTTCAGATTTCTTTTGTGTAAATAACTTCATTAGTCTTATAATTGAGACAGGATGGGACCTGGGACCCTTTGCTGCAGTGCTGCAATGCTTGCACAGGGACAAAACTCTCCTTGAACAACAAAACACAAGGAAGCTATAAGTGACTAAAAATAACTGCGTGCATGCACAGTTAGGGCAAATTCTGGACAAAAGATACAAAAAGACCAAAAAAGCCCAGCTGCCACTTCTGAAGAGCTGGGAGCAAACACTGGGGGTGGGGAGCAAAACCAGGGTATTGCGCATGCCCCTTGCACTCAGCACCACAAAGGGGTGGGCCAATTACCTAAGCCACCCCTCCAGCCTGACCCCTGGACACACCCCTACCCTCACCCCATATAAGGAACAAGCTTACCCCCCTCAGGGAGCGAGCGAGCAAGCAAGGCAACCTGTTACTTGTTTTCACTACCCCCTCCTGCAGCAGGGACCCCAGTAAAGCTTTGCCTGAATTTCTTGTCTGTCCTCTAGTCAATCTCTATTGATTGGGGAAGGCCAAGAACCCTGGTTGGTATTATAACCAGTCTCTTAACCCCGTCTCCCCTCTTTCTCCCATCTCTTCTATTAAATATTCTTCAACTGTTAAAGAGATCATAGCTAACAAATAGTGTGTAAAATACAAAGTGCAAATTCAATAATTATAGTAATAATAATAAACCAAAATCCATATATCCATATCTGGACCAGAAACAGAATACTACTATACCTCAGATTCATCCTGAGACCCTCTCATTCATTGTCCCCTTCCAAAGATAAGCAGTACCCTGAATTAATGATTCTCTTGCTTCCCTTTATAGTTATTGTGGGGCTTTCTGTTCTTGTTCTTATTTTGCTACCTAAGTATATAGCTCTTAAAATACAGTTTTTAGTTTTGCCTGCCTTAAGAATTCATAAGAATTCTTCTGTAACTTGTTTCTTTCACTCAACATTTTTTTGAGATATAATCATGTTGATGTATGTACTATAATTCATTCATTTTACATGTTTATAATATCTTAGGAACACTGTTAACCCTTGAACAACATAGGGCTTAGGGGCACAAACCATCCATATAGTGGAAAATCTGTGTATTACTTATAGTCAGCTCTCCATAAAGCACTTCCTCAGTATCTGTGGTTTTGCATCCACAGATTCAACCAACTTCAGACAATGTAGTACTGCAGTATATACTGTTGAAAAAAATCCACATATAAGTGTACCCGTGCAGTTCACACCTGTGTTGTTCAAGGGTCTGTTCATACTGTTGTGTGAATATACCATAAATTATATACCCATTATGCAGTTAATGGATATTTCGGCTGCTTCTATAATTTTTTGAACAATGTTTCTTATTCTTGCTTATAAACACACATTTGACAATTTATTTAGGTATATAGCTCATAGTGGAACTGTGGGGCTTGTAGAATTTAAGCATGTTAAATTTTCCTGGGTAACAGAAAACTGTTTTCAAAAGTGGTTGTACCAATTTATGTCCAATTCCTATTGTTCCACATCCTAATATATACTTATTTCATCTAACTTTTCAATTTTAATCAATCTGGAAAGTGCTTTTAATTTTCATACCAAATAAATTGAATAATTTCATATGTTTGAGAGCCACTTATGCATCCTCCTACATGAAATTTCCATTCATAACTTTAACCCACTTTTATATTGCATTGTTAGCCTTTTTCTTATTGATTTTTAGGGGCTCTTCAAATTTACTGAATCCTAATCCTTTGTAATCTGAATATGTGGCAATTATCTTCTCTCCACTTATAGTTTTACTTTCTTTACAGTACTTTTATGTATTTAATTTTTAGTTCTATTGAAGAGTAACTGATATATAATAAACTGCACATATTTAATGTACAATAAAATTTAAAAAATATGATACACACATAAACATGCACTCAAGAAACAATCACCACAATCATTATAATGAACATAGATATCACCTTCAAAAGTTTTGGCATGCCCCTTTGTAATCCTTATCTCCTGCCCCTCCTTGCCCATTTCCAGGCATGACTTATGTTATATTTCTGTCACTGTACATTAGTTTGCATTTCATAGAATTTTATGCAATGTTCTCATGCAGTATGTACTCTTTTTGTCTAACTTCTTTCACTTAGCATAATAATTTTTAGATAAATACATGTTGTTTCATGTATTAACAGTTAATTTAATTGCTTAATAGTATTCTAAAATATGGTTATGTTTACACCTATTGATCCACATTTACATTGTTTCCAGTTTTTCCTGAATTCTACAAAACATATAAGAAAAAAAGAATAATGCCAATTCTACACAAAATTTTTCCAAAAATTGAAGAGGAGAAAATACTTTTCAACTCACTCTATTTGGCCAGCATTACTCTGATACCAAAAACAGGCAAAGATTTTATAAGGAAAAAAAAACACTACAGACCAATATCAATAGTAAACATATACGCAAAAAATTCTAAATGAAAATTTAAAAAATCAAATCCAATGATATATAAAAGGGATAATAAATCATGGCCAAGTGGGGCTTATCCCAGAAATGCAAGTTTGTCTTACCATTTGAAAATCAATCGATGTAATTCACCATATTAACGGAGTAAAAAATTTAAAATACATATAATCATCTCAGTAGATGCAGAAAATCATCTGACAAAATCCAACTTCCATTTCTGATTGGGAAAAAAACAAAAACCCTCTCAGCAATCTAAGACAAGGGAATTCCTTCAACCAGATAAAATGACATCTACAAAAATCCTACAGCTAACGTAACACTCAATGGTGAAAAATCAAATGCTTTTTCCCTAAGGTCAGAAATTTGACAAAGATGGCTGATCTCACCACTTCTATTCAACAGTTTATACAATTAAGAAAAAAAAAAAAAGCCGTCCAGACTGGAAAGGGAGAAGTAATATTTTGTTTATTTGCAGAAGATTGTCTATGCAGGAAATACAACAGAACTTATATACATATATATATAAACTTTTAGAACTAATAAATGAATTTAACAAGGTTGCATAATACCAAGTCACGATTTTTAGATCAACTGTATTTTTAGAGTTTAGAAAATGAAATTTTTAAAATACAATTTACAGTAGCATCAAGTATGTTAAATACTTAGGAATAAATCTGACCAAAAATGTACAAGACCAACAAACTGAAACCTATTAAATTGCTGCATAAGTTAAAGAACTAAATAAATGGAGAGATATTGCATGTACATGAAGCAGAAGACTCAGTTTTGTTAAGATGTCAGTTCTCCCCCAAATTCATCTACAGATTCAATAGACTCCCAAGCAAAATTACTGTAAGTCTTTTATAAAATTGACAAGCTGATTCTAAAATTCATATGGACTTGTAATAGCTAAAACAACTTTGAAAAAGAAGAACTAATTTGGGAGGCTTACCCTACCTGGCTTAAAGATTTATTATAAAACTATGGTGTACTAGGGTTCTCCAGAGAAACAGAACTAATAGGAGATATATATATACACATACATGTATATATATATATATATATAGAGAGAGAGAGATAGATATATAGATATATATAGATAGATAGATAGATAGATAGATAGATATAGATATAGATATCTATATATAGATATATAACTATCTCTCTATATCTATCTATCTATCTATATATATATATATATATATATATATATATATTGAAATTTGTTATAAGAAATGGCTCACACAGGCTGAAGTCAAGAAGTCCTGCAAGGAGCATCTGCAAGCAGGAGAAGAAAAGCTGGTGGTATAACTCAGTCTGAGTCTGAAGGCATGAGGACCAGGGGAGTCGATGGTTTAAGTCTCAGAATGAAGGCCTGGGGATGTGGGGAGTGCAGCTGGTGTAAGTACAGAGACCCAAGGCCTGAGAACCAAGAGCTCTGTCATCCGCAGGCAGGAGAAAATGGACGTCCCAGCTCAAGAGAATTTACCTTTCCTCCACCTTTCTGTTCTACTCTGGCCTTTTAACAGATTGGATGATGCCTACCTGCATGGGTGAGGGTGGATATTCTCTACTCAGTCTATTGATTCAGATGCTAATGTCTTTTGGAAACACTCTCACAGACACCCTCAGAAATAATGTTTCACAAGCTATTTGGGCATCCCTTAGTCCAGGAAAGCTGAAACATGAAATTAACCATCATATACAGTAATCAACAGAATGTTCTATTGGTATAAAGATAGACAAGTAGGTCAATGGAACAGAATAGAGAATCCGGAAAGAGACCTATGTGTGTGTGTGTGTATATATATATATTTTTTTTCAATTGATTCTTAACAAAGGCAAAAAAGATAAGTTGCATATTCAGTGGATAAAGATAGTCTTTAAACAAAATGGTTCTTCAGCAATTAGATATCCATATTAAAAAAAGAATTCTGATCCATATATCACACTATATAGAAAAAATAACTCAAAATATGTCATATATACAAATGTAAAAACTATAAGAGATTCTTTAGTTAAATTTTATTGATTTCTAGATTGTTGCATTGTTGTCAGAGTACATTCTTTGCATTATTTCAATCTATAATTTGTTTAGAGGGACTTTATGGACAGTTACATGGTCAAATGTTGTACATGTTACAAGTCCACGTGAAAAGATATTTTCCACTAATTAGTAGGAAAATCAGTTCCACAGCAGTATTTCCTCCTGTCATCCCTGAGCTATTGAGCTCACTCATTTGTAGATTCTTCATTGCCTTAATGAAGAGAATATCCTCTAGGCTCTCCCAGGAAAAAGAGTCAGGTGGTGGGTTCTCTAGTCTCACATTAAATATCTATTCAAAATTCTCACATCTGGAGCCTTCTGAGCCTTTCTTTAATACTATTCCAAAGCATTTCTAATATCCTTGCTTCCTTTATGTAGGCATCATCAGGTCCAGGCTTCAAAAATGCCGCCTCAAACCATATTAAGACTGGCTCCACTAGTCCTTGCCAGAATGTTGAATCACAAGGTATTGGGAGGATGTTCCCCATGCCAATAAAATTTCCCTTATCCAGTCTTATATTTCTCCACCTTCACTTCCACCAATCTACTCCCACAGGTGTACTCCTAGCTCCTTCAAGTACTTCTTAGCCAGGATCTGAAATTCCTTTTGTGTATAAAGTGCAGTCAACTTTGTTCTTTGAGGTAGTTATGTTCTATAAAGACACTGAACCCTTACTCTTAGGTTAAATGCAGGGTTAGGTTTCTGCTAGCCTTGGGTCACAACATTTTCCTCAACTGTTCAATACACAACCTTGTTTTATGTGTGGTTCTGTTTAAAGACACCTTATTTAATATTTATCATTGATTAATTAACATTGAACTCACAGCCAACAGCACTATAACTCATGCCGGAATGATGCATATTTAACATATATATTTTCTCCATAACGCACATTACAGCTTTCCTGAACTTAAGAACACTAGACAGAATTTCAGAACTATCCTTGGGGGCCATTTTAAATAGCAAAATTGTCCAACCCCCCCCCCCAAACTGTGAAAAATATGGCACTAAATAGACTGGAAAAAGAGCACTTGTTTATCATGTGAGGGCTGAGTGTGGCTTTGTTGGACCCCAGGTGAGTATGCACACAACAAGTGGCTCTAATCTTTTGAGCTCTGTATATGACCACAAAAGTGCTGTGAATATTGATTTTGGGTAACAAATAAATTTAAACAAGTGGACAAATTCACAAATATAGAGTTCATGAATAATCAGGATCAACTGTATTTTCTCCTCGAGCAGGGATTACGTCTCGCTGTTCAAGGCAATGAGGAGTGGGGAAATTAGATCCTGAAGACGACAAGTATTGTCTTTGAGGAACATGTCTCAATTGAGGTTCTTGCACGATTTTTACCTAAGGGGAGACTGCTTCTTTCTAATAAGAGGCAGGAGTCTGTTCTGCTGTTCAGCATATTCTGGTGGTATTAGTCTCAGGCTTGCCTATGGGTCTTAGGATTCCATCCTTTTACTATCAGGTCCCTGTCTTTGATGCTGGAGACCTGGAAAGGCTGGGCATTCCATCTTAATCATAGCACTGACACTCTTACAAACAGATCTTGAGTCAAATTCTCATAGCCTGCAGAAAATAAGGATTACCTTAAACACTACTATTAAGTTATTAATATGTGGATTAAGAATTGGATGACCTGAGCTTCTCTTTTTCTTCTTCAAGCTTTTAAAAGAGTTAACAAAAGCCTGCAGCAACTCCACAATCCTTATAATTATCACAGTTCCCATAATTTTCAAATGTCATATCTATCCTATAACCCAATGCTATCTTTCATTTCCACCCTTTCCCAATCCCAGTCCACCACAGATACGAGAGAATAACCAGAAAAATTCTAAAAGTGAAAAGTACCTGAGAGAGAACTAGCTTTCTTTATCAGATGTTAAAATATATTTTAAAGCCAAGGTAGAGTTATGTCAGCATCATGACAGCATAAGACCACTGTGGTCATTTCTGTCCCCCCCCCCAACACACACACACAACAAAGGGGACAGCATCAGTTCACTTTGACCTGCACCATGACCACTTGTTTGGGTTATTTAATTTGTCCCAGTTTGGGGGCAGTGATATGATTTGAGCTTAAAAAATATTGGTACCATTTAAAATCATTTTCTTCTTTATCCATCTCTCTTAATGAGGTTTCCTGATATTCCACCCTCCAGTCCCTTCATGGGAAGAGTGTTGGATTGCAGAATGGAATTGGTAAAAAATTTGAAGTTGTTATTATTTCAGACTTCAGTACTGGTGATAGTGTCTGAGTCAGGAGAAGCTGAGTCATGACCCCGGGGATAGGTGATTCAATCAGGATAGTAAAATCTCCGGAGAGCCTGCTTCCCCTCCCCACCCATAATGCTGTTAAAAAGTAGGTAGGGTGGGGGTGGGCGTGGGGGGGAATACTCTTCAGATCTCAGGGGGAAAAAAGTGTTCCTAAGCACAAGAAAGGTGTGATGGGCTTTACGGAGAAAATGTGTATTAGATAAGCTTCATTCAGGCATAAGTTAGAGAGCAGTTGGCTGAGAGTTCAACGTGCTGTTTCCCCCCACCACCACCAACAACGACAAATATTCATTTGAATTTGTTGAATAAAAGTGACTTTGTGGGAGCTGGGGGTCCAGCACTACAGTTCTGGGCCAACGTACACAGGAGGAATCTCACCCACCCATGCATCAGGTAATATAGGCAGAGGGACCTTGGTTCCAGCTGTGGACACTGATGTGACCCACATACTAGCTCTAGCCCCTCTCAACCAGTCTGGAAGCCCCAGGGGAACATTGACTCAGGCAATCACCCATGGATGAGAGAGACTTTGCTGAAGTCCAGGTTTCCAGATGAGAAGATCCAACATGCCACTGGAGAAAAAAATACGAGTTTTGAGTTTGGATGCATTGGTGTGGGTAAGGGGAACAGTTTGATTTTACCCAAGTCACTCCTCCCCCAAGGGAGGCACAGTTTAGGGTTAAGAGAACTCTTCCTTGGCCCATGGTTTCTCCCATGGGGGAAAAGGAGAGCATGTGAGTGAGAACCAAGCTTCCCCAGCTGTGTGGATTCTTCCAAAGAGGCTCATTTCTCCCTCACCCCATCTACAAAACTAAATGAAGAGCTCCATGACTAGGGGACAGGAAGAGTCTGGGAAAGTCACACATAGAATGTTTGGAGGGCATTAAACTGACACTGATCCTATTAACTAAATATGGACTCCATCAAGAAGCCTGCCCACAAAACACTGAGGAAGCCCCACTTGTGGATACCCCTGACTGGGCCACAGGCAACCCCAGCACATCCTGTGCTTTACCCACACATCCTCTCCACTCTGCAGCCAGCACACTGTACATGATCCCAAAGGTGGTGAGCAAAAACAAACTTTAGAGGATGGCTAGTGAGCATGCACAGAAAGCAGGTCTGAATCTTTGGGTCAGGAAGTGACCACAAACTTAAGCTGTAGCACCAGCTTTGGAAAAACAAAAGAGAGGCTGTCAGGCACTCCACCTGGTGCACTGCAGGATTGAGAGAAGGCATACAGGTTAAGAATTCTGCCACAAGAGGGAGCAGGTGTAACCACAGAAGGTCTGAGAGAGCCTCAAAATTTCTAGCAGGGCTGGTGGAAGGTAATTCTCACCCAAAAGCAGTTAGTAAAGACTGGAAGAGGTGACTGCTATTCATATGCAAAGACAGCAACACAAAATTTTAAGAAACATGAAAAATCAAGAAAACATAACCACAAAGGGATCACAGTAGTCTTCCAGTAACTGAACCCAAAGACACATAGATCTATGATCTACCCAATAAAAAATTCAAAATAGTCTGAGGGAAACTCAATGAGTTACAAGAAAACACAGAAAGACAATTCAACAAAATCACGAAAACAGTACATCAACAAAATGAGAAATTTAACAGAGAGATGTAAGTCATAAAAAGAGAACCAAACAGAAATCCTGGAGCTGAAAAATTCAATGAATGAAATAAAAAATGCAATAGGCAGCATCAAGAACAGACTTGATCAAGCAGAAGAAAGAATAATTGAAATTGAAGATAAGACTTTTTAAATTGTTTAGTAAGAGGGAAAAAATAAATAATGAAAGTCTGTGTAATCTATAGTATACCATCAAAATGGCCAGTTTTCAAATCATTGGACTTCCAGAGGGAGAAGAGAAAAAGGGGGCAGAAAACTTATTTATTTTTTAATTTTTAATTGTTAAAAATTGAAGTATAGTTGATTTACAATATTACATTAGTTTCAGATGTAGAGCATAGTGGTTCAATATTTCAATAGATTATACTCCATTTAAAGCTATTATAAAATATTGACCATATTCCCTGTGCTATACAGTATATCCTGTTGCTTATTTATTTTATACATAGTAGTTTGTGCTTTTTAACCCCTCATCCCTATTCTGCCCCTACAGCTACCCAGTCCCCATTGGTATCCACTAATTTGTTCTCTATATCTGTCAGTGTCTTTCTGTTTTGTTATATCCATTCATCTGTTTATTTTTTAGATCCCATGCATAACTGATAACATACAGCATTTGTCTTTTTCTATCTGACAAATTTCAGTAAACATAATACCCTTTAGGCCCATCCATATTGTTGCAATTGGCAAAATTTCATTCTTTTTTATGGCAGGGTAATATTCCAATGTGTGTGTGTGTACACACACACACACACACACACACACACACACACACACACATATATATATATATATATATATATACATCACATCTTCTTTAGCCATTCATCTCTTGATAGACACTTAGATTGCTTCCGTATGTTGGATATTGTAAATAATGCTGTTATGAATATTGGGGTGTCTGTATATTTTTGAATTTTAGTGTTTTTATTTTCTTCAGATACATATCCAGGAGTGCAATTGCTGGATATAGTAGTATTTTTAGTTTGTAAGGAACCTCCACACTCTTTCCAAAACTGGCTGCACCAATTCACTTTCCCACCAACAGTGTGCTAGGTTTCCCTTTTCTCCACATCCTTGCCAACAGTTGTTATTTGTGGTCTTTTTGATGATAGCCATTCTGACAGGTGTGAGGTAATATCTCATTGTGTTTTTGGTTTGCAGATGATTACTGATGTTGAGCACTTCCCATGTGATTGTTGACCATCTATATATCTTCTTCAGAAAAATATCTGTTCAGGCCTTGTGCCCATTTTTAATAGGATTGTTTAGTGGGTTTTTTTTTTCCAGTATTGTGTTTTATGAGCTGTTTATATATTTTGAATATTAACCCCTTATCAGTCATATTGTTTGAAAATATTTTGTCCCATTCATTAGGTTATGTTTGTGTTTTATTGATGGTTTCCTTTGCTGTACAAAAGTTTTTAAGTTTAATTAGGTCCCATTTGTTTATTTTTTCTTTTGTTTCCTTTGTCTTAGGA
The DNA here is from genome assembly GCF_964341445.2 of Mesoplodon mirus. Taxonomy (NCBI): domain Eukaryota; kingdom Metazoa; phylum Chordata; class Mammalia; order Artiodactyla; family Ziphiidae; genus Mesoplodon; species Mesoplodon mirus. The sequence goes on along the minus strand of NC_138978.1, from coordinate 77,359,179 downwards.
GACAGATCCAAAAAATATTCCTATGATTTATGTCGAAGATTGTTCTGTGTATGTTTTCTTCTAAGAGTTTTATGGTTTTCTGGTCTTATATTTAGGTCTTGAATCCATTTTTAGTTCATTTTTGTATATGGTGTTGGAAAATGTTCTATTTTCATTCTTTACATATAGCTGTCCAGGTTTCTCAGCACCACTATTGAAGACACTGTCTTTTACCCATTGTATATTCTTGCTTCCTTTGTCATAGATTACTTTACCATAAGTGTATAGATTTATTTCTGGCCTCTCTATTCTGATCCATTGATGTATGTATCTGTTTTTATGCCAGTACCTTACACATTCACCCAAATACATACATGCACCTCAATGTTCATAGAAGCATTATTTACAATTGCCAAGATACAGAAGCAACCTAAGTGTCCATCAACAGATGAATAGATAAAGAAGATGTGGTGTGTGTATATACATATATATATATATATATATATATATATATATATATATATTATGGAATATTACTTAGCTGTAAAAAAGAATAATTTTTTGCCATTTGCAACAACATGGATGGATATGGAGGGTATAATGCTAAGTGAAATAAGTCAGACAGAAAAAGACAAATACTGTTTTCACTATGTGGGGAATCTAAAATACAAACAGATGAATAGATATATCAAAACAGAAATAGACTGAGACTGAGATATAGAGAACAAATTAGTGGATACCAGTAGGGAGAGGGTAGGGAGGAGGGACAAGAGAAGGGTGAGAGGTTAACAGGCACAAACTACTATGTATAAAACTACTATGTATAAAATAAATAAACTACAAGGATATAATATATAGCACAGGGAATATAGTCAATATTATACAATAACTTTAAATGGAGCATAATCTATAAAAATATTGAATCACTATGCTGTACACCTGAAACTAATAAAATATTGTGAATCAACTATACTTCAATTTTTAAAAATTAAAAAAATAGAAGAAGAATGCTGGCAACTGAGAAGGAAGAGGTAAAAAATGGTGAAAGGAGTTTTTCAAGCTGAAATGAAAGGTTGCTTATTAGTAACATAAAACATTTGAAAGTATGCAACACACTCATAAAGGTAAGTATATAATCAAATTCAGAATAATCTAATGTTGTAATATGGTGGTGTGTTAACTCTAGTGTAAGGTTAAAGACAAGAGGATTAAAAATAACTATAACTACACAATTTGTTAATCAATATACAATATAAAATGTGGTTAATTGTGACATCAAAAACAAAAGGAGGGAGTAAAAAGGTACAGCTTTTGTATGTGATTGAAATTAAGTTGTTACCAGTGTAAAATAAGCTGTTATATATATAAGATGTTTTATGTAAGCTTTGTGGTAACCACAAAGCAAAAAAGTTACAGTAAATTCACAAAAGATAAAGAGAAGAGAATCACAGCATACCACTATGGACAATCATCAATTCACAAAGGCAGCAAGAGAGGAAAAAAAGGAGCAAGGAAACTAGAAAACAGCCAAAAAATAATTAATAAGATGGCATTAAGAAGTTCTACCTACCAATAATTACTCTAAATGTAAGTGGATTGAATTCTCCAATCAGAAGGCATAGAGTGGATGGATGGATTAAAAAAAACCAAGACCCAACTATATGCTGCCTACAGAAGACTCACTTCAGCTTTAAGGACACACATAGGTTAAAAGCGAAGGGATAGAATAAGGTATTCCATGGAAGTAAAACCAAAAGAAAGCAGGGGGAGCTATAATTTTATCAGACAAAATAGACTTTAAGCCAAAAACAGTAACTAGAGACAAAGAAGTTCATTACATAATGATAACAGGGTCAATTTATCAAGAAGATAAAACAATTGTAAACATATATGCACCCAACATAAGAATACCTAAATATATTAAGCAAATAATAACAGATTTGAAGGGAGAAATAGACAACAATACACTAATTATAAGGGACTTTAATACGCCACTTTAAACAATGGGTAGCTCATCCAGACAGAAAATCAACAATGAAATGGTGAAATTGAACCGTATGTAAGACCAAATGGTCCTGACAGACAAAATAGAACATTCCATCCAACAGCAGCAGATGCACATTCTTCTCAAGTACACATGGAACATTCTCCAGGACAGATCATATAATTGATCACAAAACAAGTCTTAACAAAGTTAAGCAGAGTGAATTTATACCAAGTATCTCTTCTGATCACAATAGTATGAAACAAGAAATCAATGATAAGATTTGCTGATGAATTGGTTGTATGACGTGAGAGGAAGAATGGAACAAAGGAAGACACATAGCTTTTTTAGACAGTGCAACTCAAAAGAATAAAATTTGAAATGTATTAAGGCAAGGGAAGTGAGGGGGAGGGGGAAGTGCTGGAGGACATTGAGGAGAGTGGAAATCAAGAGTTTGGTTTTGGACACATTAAGTTTAGAAATGACCATTAAACACCTTATGTCAAGTTGTCAAGGAGACAACTGGATTTGGGAGTCTGGAGCTCAGGTGAAAAGTTCGAGTTATAATTGCCCCTAATGTACAGGTCTCTTACAGGACTTTATCATTACACCTAAGAACCTGGCACGAGTTCCCTGAAACACTTGTCTAGAAGATATTTAGGGAGACATCTCAGTCCATGCTGCACCCAAAATTAATGTCTCTCCCTCAAATTCTGTCAACAGATCAAAATTTCTCTCTCCCTCTATCTCTCTCTTTCCTCTCTCCTCTTTTTTTTTCTTCACCATCTGCTGTACTCCCTAGGAAATAAAAAGAAGGTTTGTGTCCTGCTTCCTGATTCCTCAAGAGGAGGCAAGTACTGACCCTAACGATGGAGTAATGTCTTTTTCGTTGAACAATACTTCCTCAAAAGAGGCTGGATCAGGACCAGCATGACACCTACCAAGTAGAATAGGGACAAGAAAAGGCAAATAGTAAATCTTTTAGAAGAATATAAACATTCCAAAGACCTACACCTAACCTTGATATATATTACTCATCCACAGAAATTACTGAGATTAAATTCTCATGCCAATACTATTCCACTGATTCCTATTTCAATACTTTCATTGTGATTCAGTCAAAACTTTACTTTGATAAATACCGCTAGAATGTTAGTAGATATTATTTTAAGAAATAACCAGTCATAATAAGAAAATTGGTAATATAGTTAAATACAGAGTTTGCCTTACATTCCTAGTAAGATTGCTTAAACAATCTTTTCTTATGGTCTTAGACCAAATTCTTATTTATTTACTTTAGCTCAGAATTTAAATCACTTTTCTCAAAAATGTCTTTTACTTGTCATGCCACTACAGTAAAGACAGGAAATTTATAAGCATATTATGTTACTCCCTTGCTTAATTACCTCTACTATTTTTCTTACTGATTATAAAAACAACTGCAAACTCCATAGCCTCATTTCAGCCTGCACAAGAATATTAGTCTTTGGTGCACCACAGAGAAGAAGATTCAAGAGTGATGTTTTTGAAATGACTGGGTACATGGTTATATAAGGGGGCGGGGTTAGGGGAGAACTTTCAGTGGTGGGAACAGCCTGAACAGTTGATAAGCAAACCTATCTGGGACTGGAGTGCAAAACATAGGCTAGAATACAGAAGAAAGTAAGTTGTGTGGGATTCAGTTCTAGAGGGCCTATAAGGCTTTTATTAGGTGTTTTAATTGACTTGAACTGGTATTTGGAGAGCTTTTTATGGCATCTGAAAAGGGGAAAACAATGATAAAACTTCTCCTTTAGGAATATGATTCATACTATAATTTGCAGGTTAGGTTGGTCCAGAGACTGTACTATCTTTCTGAGGCTTCCAATTTAGTAAAGTAAATCAGAAACACCAAGAAACATTTGTAGTTGATTTAATCCCATATATCTATTTCTTTTGATTAGTACTGCAGTTCTGATGAACTGAGAAGCCTCGTATGTAGTCTCAATGAGGGAACACACATAATATGCTAGTGAACAATCGATATGATGTCTTTCCTGGACTTATGCCCTGGTGTACTTTTTGAATAACCTTTTCTCTGAAGCTTAAAAATAAGAATGAAGATTGATTTAGTCATCCTCCACAGAATGTGTGTGTGTGTGCATGTGTGTGTGATACTAGGTTTTGAGGACAAATATAAGCGCAAGAAAGTTTTGGGTTTTGGCTTTAGTTAATGTAGATACTGGTTAAAGTTAACTAGGACAAAATGCATTTGAAGTTCTCTTTGCAGTATCACATTAGCTAATTTATAACAACATGCATTTTCATAATACTCTCAAAGGCTTTGCTTTAATGATGAAAAATAGTTTCTGAATGAAATAAAATTTATATATTCTTTGGGCTTAACAAGCTCAAGAGTTCTCTTCAATTAAAGACACATAATGTTTATAAGAAAGATGATCCACAGTGGTAGTTTTGTGATTTCTTGGACTCTCTAGGTCTAATTTCTGAATTCTAAGTTCATTTTTTTCTAGTTTTAGAGAAATAAGTTGACAGAGCATGTAAGTAACTTGTATAATTTTTCTTGTTCTTCTAAAACTACCAAAAGTTTCAATTTTTATCTTTAGAGAATGAAAATGGCCAAAATAATTGGGAAAAATAGAAAAATAACAATTTCTGGACTTTAAATAAGAGGATCTGAATAAATCTGTTTCTCTAGCAATACCAAGGCAAGGAAAAGTGTGAATATACCAACATATCTGGAACATTATCAATTAGAGAAAAGCATTCTGTCTTTAGAAAGGGCATTATGTGTAATTTTCTCCATACAGACTCAGTAACTGTATAAAAATATTTTATGAAATAAAGAGAATGAGGTCAGGTTCATGAATTTTTAGTTCATGCATCTTTTTTTTTTTTTTTTTTTTTTTTTTTTTTTTTTTTTTTTTGCTGTACGCGGGCCTCTCACTGTTGTGGCCTCTCCCGTTGCGGAGCACAGGCTCCGGACACACAGGCTCCGCGGCCATGGCTCGCGGGCCCAGCCGCTCCGCGGCATGTGGGATCTTCCGGGATCGGGGCACGAACCCGTGTCCCCTGCATCGGCAGGCGGACTCTCAACCACTGCGCCACCAGGGAAGCCCCCATGCATCTTTTAAGATGGTATTTTAGCACAACTACATTTCTGGGGTAGCAGATGGATGACCATGGGGTAGCCCGTGGGCCAGGACCTAAAGAAGCTTGATAATATCTGGAAGGCTAGGTAAAGTATTCTTCAAAATAAGTCTTTAAAGGCACACAATCATAGGCTATGTCTAGTTCTGGAAATTTCAGAAGTAATTCAAGTCTACTGAAAAGGAGAAAATGATGAGAGAAACGTTCAGATGAGTGGAGCATAGGTTTAGAGCTGGAACTCTGGAGGCAAAGACACAGACACTGCTTTCAAGGCCAGTCTTTGTGCTGGATCAGATGCTCTGCATTTCTATTCCGTCAACTGTCTAACCCTCATTTCCCTCATCATAAAATGGGAGAAATTAGTGCCTATTTTATGATATTGCTGAAAAGATTAAAATGGGATAAATCATGCAAAGTACTTAGCATAGCATATGATGCAAAGTAAATGCTAAATAAAAATGTTGGTTACATTTTGCCAGCATTGTTGCTATAGTTTCTGTATCAGCCAGGTTCATTAAGAGAAGAAAAGCCACTATGAGTTACATAGAATAAGGAATTTATTATGTAGATCATATGAACCTTACACAAATGCAGAAGTTAGTCAAGAAATCTTTGCCAGACTAGGTGGCCTTTGCCCCAACACTAGGTACCTGGTGTTGGGGCAAAGGTCACTATAGGTTAAATGGGCGGGCCGTTGAAGAGAACTGGATGAGAATGTTGGGGGTGGGGTGGGGGGAAAGGGGGAGCAAGGACAAGCTACATCTTGCAATGATGAAGGGAACCCATGATAACAAAATGGATTCCATGAGGATACCTGGAACCTCAATGGTGTGAGGGACCTACTGGAGAAGCTGGTGTTCTTTACCATGGAGTTTCATATATACCTAGCCCCGGACACTAAGAAGAGATTTGGGGGGAGCTGGAGAAGCTGTGAGCCCCGGTGGTACCCCACACAACAAGGTTAACTAGAAGATCAGCAACAACAAGTGTGAGCTGCCATACTGCCTGGCACCCTACACCAAATTTTAGAACACAAAAACGGCAACTTTAAAATGTTTCTGCCATATAAATTTTGAGCAAATTTCTTTGTGACCAACCCTAACATGGGACTACACAGGAAAGGGAATTATGGGAAACAACCCAGCTTGGCCAAGCTGAAACAGTAAAAAGCCATCATAGTTCACCTCCTGTCAACTTGGTATTTGTACACACTTCTTTAAAACTCTACTTGAACTCTACTTAATGGTCAAGTAGAGATGACAGCAAAATCAAGCATCCATCTAACATGATGCAAATATCTCTTACATAACCAAAATCATGCAAACCCTCTCTCCAAAGAGGATACAAACTCTCCTTATATATTTTTATAGACCACGTACATTTCTCTTCTAGCTGAATCACATATGCTTTTGATAGTCGATAACTTAAATTCTAAGATATCAGACTATTATTAACACATCCTATGTTAGATAAGAGAGAAATGGATGAGGGGGAAAGATTGGTTACTATATACACAAACATATTCATATCAAACTCAAGGACCAAATACTCATAATTGTTATACTGTTTCTTTCTACAACTAGTCATGGAGTTGTAGCTGTGTAACATCTCCTTTCGCTACCTATTTGCCCTCAGCAAGTAGCTTGGCAGCTCATGGTTCCTTCTTTGCTGGGTGACTCAAATTTTCATTCCTGAGGGGTGTGAGTCATTAGGAACCCTGCCTATATTGGGTTGTTGTAGTTTTCTACTGACTTATTTTTAAAAAGCTTTGTTGAAGTTTAATTTACGTCTATAATTTTCACTCATTTAACACAGTTCAGTGATTTTTAGTAAATTTTCAGATTTGTTTAACCATCATCACTCTTCAGTTTTAGAACATTTCCATCATCCCAAAGAGATCCCTTGTGTTCCTTGGAAAATAATCCCCATTCCCACCCTCAGAGCCAGGAAAAAACTAATCTACTTTCTGACTGTAGATTTGCCTTTTCTGGACATTTCATATAAATGAAATTGTACAGTATGTTATCCTTTGCATTTGGCTTCTTTTAAGTAGCATAATATTTTTGAGGATCATCCATATTGTAGTATCAGTATGTTTTTCCTTTGACTTATATCACAGTACATGAAAGTTTTTTGAGTTGCTCACAGTGATCTCCTGCATTCCAGACATGCTCTTCCTTACCTCATTGTATAGTATCAGTGTTCCCTTGATAGTCAGGAGCAATCACTCCAGTAATACATTTAACTCTCTTGTTTGTTGATTCACAGGTTTAATAAACCCCAAGCAGGCAGGTAGCAATCTCAACTTCTACTTTAATGGAACTATTGCTGTGTCTGGATGGAAATATGCCATCCTTAAGAACTAGGAATGCTAGACCAGCAGAGCCCAAAGTCATGGACACAGAAAGCAAAACTTTTCATAGAGTATCACAAAGGGAAGTGCCTGTAAAAAAGAAAAATATGCAACAATTAAAATAATTTAAAAACATGACTATATACATAGCCCCAGGTTGTCTAATCTGTTTGGATGCCCTTCTCAACCTTCTAAATCTGCCTGGTAGGGGTGTGATGACCATATGGACTAGGGACTCTAATCTGATGGGAAATGACTGCTCCCTTTGCATAATAACAGTCATAAGGCAACAAAGATGTTATTTTAAAAATTTTTGTGTTATCATTTATCATGATTTTTGTATTAATTTTGATTTTAAAATATTACATTAAAGTATTGTTGACCGTGATTACTACATTTTCGGCACCTAGTTAAATTTTGCACCATCAGTGAGTGCTTCACTCATCTCATTTTAATTCTGGCCCTGATTAGAGGCAATACTGAGAAGAAACATTCCCATTTCAACCAGTTATTCCCAGACGTATAAATTCTTGGAAATGGGAGGAGGAGCATCATATACTGGTCACTGATTTAGAATATACACTGCATCCTACAGATCATTACCCAAGCCTTGCAAGGTGTTGTCATTTTAACTGAGTCTTCAAAAGGCTATCCCACCATCCTATCAGGCTGGCTACTTCAGGGTGATTCGATGTGGCCCATTGCCACATTTCATTTGCTATAAAGTGAACTCCTCGGTGAGAAGCAATGTTGTGTGGAATATAATGATGGTGAATAAGACGTTTTCTAAGTTCACAGGTGATGGCTTTGGCAGATGCACTGTAGGCAGGGAAAGCAAATCCACAGCCAGAGTAAGTGTCTATCACAATGAGAACAAGGTGATCTATCTTCCATGACAGAAATAGGCAATGTAATCAGTCAGGAGGTTCTCTGATTTCCCTGCGGAATGGTCCCATATGTTTAGTAGATTATGTAGCCAGCTAAGCCTTAGTGATTAGAAGTCTGTATTGCTAAGCAAATACATAACCTCCATTTGGACAGTTTGTCATGATTGCATTGGGCAAGGATGAGGTAGCTAGAGAAAGAGGTTGACTGATGTCTGTAGAACTGGTCATCTTGTTCACTTGACAATTAACAGCTCTTTCTGTTGAGCTTGTTCTTTGATAAGCATCTGTCTGGGACACAAATATCTTTGCTTCCAGAACCAACTATCCATGGACCTTTTCTCCAGATCTCTTTGTCACCAGTTTTCCAGCTGTGTTCCTACCAATTCTCTGACAATCCAGCCAAATTATTAGCTTTTGTCCATGACTTAGAGTAGATTTCTACCTTTGGTATTCCAGGAAAAATTAAAAAAAACAGATAGATTGGTTGAAGTCCCGCCCACTGGAAGGATTTCCCTTCAAGACCACTCCAGAGTGGGACTGTAGTGCTAAGTCATCCACAGTTTACTTTTGCGGTGTCAGATATCACGCAGAACTGAATGTGAAATTAAACTCCTTTTTCCCTAAGTAAACTGGCAATGGAAAACACTCCATGAGAAGGAGAAACTGTAACAACAAGAGGGGCCTTGGAAACCTGGACTACTTGCTCATGCAACTTATTTGTACCTACAGGACCTTCTCAAGTCCAGCTTCATATACACCACTTCTATTTTACAATAGAGCACAATTGTGCACACCCAATATTATGACTTAGTGGATTAGACAACACTCAATTCATGATGGGCAGCTCAGTTGCATGTTACTTTATGGCCCAGGGTATGTCAGTATTCTGTCTTTACTAGGGCTCAGTAACAAACTGGATGGTCTTTCTTAGAAGAAGTATTGTTATGTGCTGAGAGTGGCATAACTTTGCTCAAAAATATTAAATGTCTGCCCTGTAACTCATTTGTAGACACCTGTCAAAGGCTCCATGCAGCATTTCTGTCTGCCACATACACTATAAGTATCACGTCTGCTGGGTCATATGACCCAAGTGGCAGAGCAGCTTGCATGGCAGCCTGGCGCATGTCAGAGCCTTTATTTCTTCTACACTTCATCAAAACTGGCAACTTTTCCAATTACACAGTAAATACTTCAGAATAGTATACCCAAATTAATATATGTATTACCTCCAAAATACAAAGAGACCCACTAATTGTTATGCTTCTTAGTAGTAAAGGGGCCAGATATAGCAATTTGTTCTCTACCGCTTTGGAAGGGGTAGCTTAATGTGCCTTGAACATTGAAACCCTAGAAATTTACTGAGGTGTCGAACCTCTGAGTTTTTGTGACTTTATTTCTTTTTAATAAATTTATTTATTTAATTTATTTTTGGCCACACTGGGTCTTCGTTGCTGCCCAGGCATTCTCTAGTTGTGGAAAGTGGGGGCTACTCTTCGTTGCAATGCATGGGCTTTCATTGTGGTGGCTTCTCTTGTTGCGGACCACAGGCTCTAGGTGTGTGGGCTTCAGTAGTTGTGGCTTGCGGGCTCAGTAGTTGTGGCTCGTGGGCTCTAGAGCACAGACTCAGTAGTTCTGGTGCACGGCCTTAATTGCTCCATGGCACGTGGGATCTTGCCGGACCAGGGCTCAAACCCATGTCCCCTGCATTAGCAGGTGGATTCTTAACCACTGTGCCCCCAGGGAAGTCTCTTGTGACTTTATTTCTTACCACCAGACATTCATGCATCTTACCAAAATGTCTAGAAGAGTTTCTACTTCCTGCATACCAGGGGAATCATCATGATATGATCAACGAAACTGACCATAGTAACATCCTATGGAATGCAGGGGCAGTCAAGGTCCTTGAGGACCAGATCTAGGCATGGGTTGAAGAATTGCTATAACCTTGAGGTAGGAACATTGTTGGCCCTAGTAGTTAAAAAGAAACTATTTCTGATAATTTTCCTAGTAGGTTTAGAGAATAAAAACGTAAGCTGGATGAACAGCTTGCATGCAAGGCATCAGGGATATGTAGATTTGCACCAACAACAAACTTCATATGGAATAGGAGCTGCAGTTGAAGCTAACATCTGATTAAGTGCACAATAATCCACTGTCATTCTCCAAGGTCCATCAATCTTCTGTATGGGTCATGTCATTCCTATGCTTGAAACACTCCAATGTCTCCCTCAGCCTACAGGACAAAATTGAAAATCCTCAGCCTCAGCCTTAGGTGTTCAGCCTAAGAAACACCTCGTGTTATTTTCATGTTTTCTTTCAAGTATTTTAAGGGTTTTTCTCCCTTAGTGAATTTACTCTATTTTGAATATATGGAATAGGTAAATATAGAATTTTTTCATGTGACTAGTAATTTTTTTCAGCAACATTTATTTAAAGATCCATCATTTCACCAATGATTTCTTATTCCCCCCTTGTCACTTACCAAGTTTCCATATATTCATGCATCTGTTTCTGAGTTTTTCACTTGGTTCCATATGTCTGTTCCATATGAATGTTTGTTCTGTTTTACACTAAAACACTGGGAAGTCCTTAGAAAAGGCAGTATATAGTTTCCCCCAGTTTTGTGTAGCTCCCTCAACTCTGTTGTCACCCATGCATGGCACCCATGACCTGGATTTGCCTCCTCACACAAACATTAAAATTTTAGCTCTCTGTCTTTAAGGGCTATATTCAGTTCTGATAAGCTTATAAGCTATTACTCACCATTCTAACTTTGATTTCCTGCTTATTTCTGACACTTTGGATTTTCCTTTTCTTAATTTTGAGTTCACTAAAAAATTAAAAATATATTTTTTGCAGTGTTTCTACGTGTTTAAAGCATGTACATGGCGTATCTTCCATGTCAGATCAGTTCATCATATTAGCCACATTTCTATTATTTGGGAATTTTTCTTCTTTCCTTGAAACTATTTTCTTTGTTCCTAAATTCTCCACCAACTCGACTAATATTCATTGCCTCAGGGTAAAGCAGATAAAGTTCTACAACAAAGACGCTTGTAGAGATGTTAAGTAGAATTTTTTAAACACTCAGCAGGCACATAGTCTGAAACCAAAGAGCTTTTGATTTGCAAGGGCTAGGAATTCAGAGGAAAGTTGTTTGTTTTGATTTCTAAAAAGATTTGGCTTGGATCATCAAAGCTAGAGCCTGCAGGACTAGAGCATAGATATTACAGAAGATAAATGTTGAGTAGGGCAAAATACAGAGTACAATATTAGCCCCTAGAGGAAGCACATAAAATAAATGACAATCAAAAAGTCAGTATATCTAAAGAGAGTCACTACAGCAGGAGGCAAGGGAACCCTGTAGCAGAAGCTACAGGTAGACCACCCCAAAAGGGGTCCCGACAGAGGATTCAGCTGAGTCTCAAAGAATCAGCAAGCCTGTGAGAGCCAGAGTGATGCCTGGTGTAATCATCCAGTCCTACTCAATCCCAGACATCAAACAACAAGCTACTTTATTAGTAGGGGAGACCAGTAAGGACCAGAGGGCATCAAGAGAACCAGAAGCCCCTCTTCCACTACAGTGATAATGGATAATACTTACTGAGAATTTACTATGTGTTAGAACCTGTTTTTAGCATTCACGTGCCCTATCTAATTTAATTCTAGTAACAACCTATGAGATTGGTGGTGTTATTATCTCTATTTTAAAGATGAGGCAAACAAATGCAGAAAATTTATGGTCTTATGGCTAGAATTTGGTAGATTCAGGGTTTAAGTGCCTATGTATCCAGACCCTACTAAAGGGAGAAATAGGAGAAAACCCTTTAGAGGAATGAAAAGCAAGATGGGAGTTTGAATTTGAAAATGACTTGGGGGGCAGAGTCAAGATGGCAAACTAGGGGTCAGGAGTTTCAAGATGGTGGAAGAGTAAGAGGCAGAGATCGCCTTCCTCTCCACAAATACATCAGAAATACATCTACATGTGGAACAGCTCCTACAGAACACCTACTGAACGCTGGCAGAAGACCTCCAACCTCCCAAAAGGCAAGAAACTCCCCACGCACCTGGGTAGGGCAAAAGAAAAAAGAAAAAAACAGAGACAAAAGAATAGGGACGGGACCTGCACCAGTGGGAGGGATCTGTGAAGGAGGAAAGGTTTCCACACACTAGAAGCCCCTTCGCAGGCGGAGACTGCAGGGGGTGTGGCGGGGGGAGGTCCGGAGCCGCAGAGGAGAGCACAGCAACAGGGGTGCGGAGGGAAAAGCGGAGAGATTCCCGCACAGAGGATGGGTGCCTACCAGCACTCACCAGCCCGAGAGGCTTGTCTGCTCACCCGCCGGGGTGGGCGGGGGCTGGGAGCTGAGGCTCGGGCTTCGGTCAGATCCCAGGGAGAGGACTGGAGTTGGCTGCGTGAACACAGCCTGAAGTGGGCTAGTGCACCACTGCTAGCTAGGAGGGAGTCCAGGAAAAAGTCTGGAGCTGCCGAAGAGGCAAGAGGCTTTTTCTTGCCTCTTTCTTTTCTTGTACACGAGGGGAGGGATTAACAATGCCGCTTAAAGGAGCTCCAGAGATGGGCGCACGCCACGGCTATCAGCGCGGACCCCAGAGACGGGCATGAGATGCTAAGGCTGCTGCTGCAGCCACCAAGAAGGCTGTGTGCAAGCACAGGTCACTCTCCGCACCTCCCCTCCTGGGAGCCTGTGCAGCCCACCACTGCCAGCGTCCCGGGATCCAGGGACAACTTACCCAGAAGAACACACGGCGTGCCTCAGACTGGTGCAACATCACGCTGGCTTCTGCCGCCGCAGCCTCGCCCGCATCCGTACCCCACCCTCCCCCCGGCCTGAGTGAGCCAGAGTCCCTGAATCAGCTGCTCCTTTAACCCCGTCCTATATGAGCGAAGAATAGATGCCCTCAGGCAACCCACACGCAGAGGTGGGGCCAAATCCAAAGCTGAAACCCGGGAGATGTGCGAACAAAGAAGAGAAAGGGAAGTGTCTCCCAGCAGCCTCAGGAGCAGAGGATTAAATCTCCACAATCAATTTGATGTACCCTGCCACTGTGGAATACCTGAATAGACAAGGAATTATCCCAAACTGAGGAGGTAGATTTTGGGAGCAAAGATATATATATTTTTCCCTTTTTCTCTTTTTGCAAGTGTGTATGTGTATACTTCTGTGTGTGATTTTGTCTGTATAGCTTTGCTTTTACCATTTGTTCTAGGGTTCTGTCTGTCCATTTAAAAATTTTTTTTCATTACTTCTAAAAATTTTTTCTTAATAATTATTTTTTACTTTAATAACTTTATTTTACTTTACTTTATTTTATCTTTCTTTCTCTTTCTTTCTTTCTTTCTTTCTTTTCTCCCTTTTATTCTGAGCCATGTGGATGAAAGGCTCTTGGTGCTCCAGCCAGGCATCAGGGCTGTGCCTCTGAGGTCCGAGAGCCAAGTTCAGGACACTGGTCCACAAGAGATCTCCCAGCTCCACATAATATCAAATGGCAAAAATCTCCCAGAGATCTCCACCTCAACACCAAGGCCCAGCTTCACTCAACGACCAGCAAGCTACAGTGCTGGACACCCTATGCCAAACAACTAGCAAGACAGGAACACAACCCAATCCATTAGCAGAGAGGCTGCCTAAAATCATAAAAAGGCCACAGACACCCCAAAACACACCACCAGACATGGACCTGCCCCCCAGAAAGACAAGATCCAGCCTCATCCACCAGAACACAGGCACTAGTCCCCTCCACCAGCAAGCCTGCACAACCCATTGAACCAACCTTAGCCACTGGGGACAGACACCAAAAACAACAGAAACTACAAACCTGCAGCCTGCGAAAAGGAGACCCCAAACACAGTAAGTTAAGCAAAATGAGAAGACAGAGAAACACACAGCAGATGAAGGAGCAAGGCAAAAACACATCAGACCTAACAGATGAAGAGGAAATAGGCAATCTACCTGAAAAAGAATTCAGAATAATGATAGTAAAGATGATCCAAAATCTTGGAAAGAGAATAGAGAAAATACAAGAAACATTTAACAAGCACCTAGAAGAACTAAAGAGCAAACAAACAATGATGAACAACACAATAAATGAAATAAAAATTCTCTAGAAGGGATCAATAGCAGAATAACTGAGGAAGAAGAATGGAAAAGTGACCTGGAAGATAAAATAGTGGAAATAACTACTGCAGAGCAGAATAAAGAAAAAACAATGAAAAGAATTGAGGACAGTCTCAGAGACCTCTGGGACTACATTAAATGCACCAACATTCGAATTATAGTGGTCTCAGAAGAAGAAGAGGAAAAGAAAGGGACTGAGAAAACATTTGAAGAGATTATACTTGAAAACTTCCCAAATATGGGAAATGAAATAGTTAATCAAGTCCAGGAAGCACAGAGAGTCCCATACAGGATAAATCCAAGGAGAAACACACCACGACAAATATTAATCATACTATCAAAAATTAAATACAAAGAGAAAAATATTAAAAGCAGCAGGGAAAAAACAACAAATAACATACAAGGGAATCCCCATAATGTTAACAGCTGATATTTCAGCAGAAACTCTGAAAGCCAGAAGGGAGTGGCAGGACATATTTAAAGTGATGAAAGGGAAAAACCTACAACCAACATTACTCTACCCAGCAAGGATCTCATTCAGATTCAATGGAGAAATTAAAACCTTTACAGACAAGCAAAAGTTAAGAGAATTCAGCACCACCAATCCAGCTTTACAACAAATCCTAAAGGAACTTCTCTAGGCAGGAAACACAAGAGAAGGAAAAGACCTACAATAACAAACCCAAAACAATTAAGAAAATGGAAATAGGAACATGCATATCGATAACTACCTTAAATGTAAACGGATTAAATGCTCCAACCAAAAGACATAGACTGGCTGAATGGATACAAAAACAAGAGCTGTGTATATGCTGTCTACAAGAGACCCACTTCAGACCTAGGGACACATAGACTGAAAGTGAGGGGATGGAAAAAGATATTCCATGCAAATGGAAACCAAAAGAAAGCTGGAGTAGCAATTCTCATATCAGACAAAATGGACTTTAAAATAAAGACTATTACAAGAGACAAAGAAGGAAACTACATCATGATCAAGGGATCAATCCAAGAATAAGATATAACAATTGTAAATATTTATGCACCCAACATAGGAGCACCTCAATACATAAGGCAAATACTAAGAGCCATAAAAGGGGAAATCAACAGTAACACAATTGTAGTAGGGGACTTTAACACCCCACTTTCACCAATGGACAGATCATCCGAAATGAAACTAAATAAGGAAACACAAGCTTTAAATGATACATTAAACAAGGTGGACTTAATTGTTAATTATAGGACATTCCATACAAAAACAACAGAATATGCTTTCTTCTCAAGTGCTCATGGAACATTCTCCAGGACAGAGCATATCTTGGGTCACAAATCAAGCCTTGGTAAATTTAAGAAAATTGAAATTGTATCAAGTATCTTTTCCCACCAAAACGCTATGGGACTAGCTATCAATTACAGGAAAAAATCTGTAAAAAATACAAACACATGGAGGCTAAACAGTACACTACTTAATAACCAAGAGATCAGTGAAGAAATCAAAGAGGAAATCAATAAATACCTAGAAACAAATGACAATGAAAACATGATGACCCAAAACCTATGGGATGCAGCAAAAGCAGTTCTAAGAGGGAAGTTTATAGCAATAAAATCCTTCCTTAAGAAACAAGAAGGATCTCAAATAAACAATCTAACCTTACACCTAAAGCAATTAGAGAAAGATGAACAATAAAACCCCAAAGTTAGCAGAAGGAAAGAAATCATAAAGATCAGATCACAAATAAATGAAAAAAAAATGAAGGAAACAATAGCAAAGATCAATAAAACAAAAAGCTGGTTCTTTGAGAAGATAAACAAAATTGATAAACCATTAGCCAGACTCATGAAGAAAAAAAGCGAGTGGACTCAAATCAATAGAATTAGAAATGAAAAAGGAGAAGTAACAACTGACACTGCAGAAATACAAAGGATCATGAGAGATTATTACAAGCAACTCTATGACAATAAAATGGACAACCTGGAAGAAATGGGCAAATTCTTAGAAATACACAACCTTCTGAGACTGAACCAGGAAGAAATGGAAAATATGAACAGGCCAATCACAAGCACTGAAATTGAAACAGTGGTTAAAAATCTTCCAACAAAAAAAAGTCCAGGGCCAGATGGCTTCACATGTGAATTCTATCAAACAATTAGAGAAGAGCTAACACCTATCCTTCTCAAACTCTTCCAAAATATAGCAGAGGGAGGAACACTCCCAAACTCATTCTACGAGGCCACCATCACCCTGATACCAAAACCAGACAAATATGTCACAAAGAAAGAAAACTATAGGCCAATATCACTGATGAACATAGATGCAAAATTCCTCAACACAATACTAGCAAACAGAATCCAACAGCACATTAAAAGGATCATACACCATAATCAAGTGGGGTTTATCCCAGGAATTCAAGTATTCTACAATATACGCAAATCAAACAATGTGATACACCATATTAACTAACTGACGGTTAGAAACCATATGATCATCTCAATAGATGCAGAGAAAGCTTTCGACAAAATTCAACACCCATTTATGATAAAAACCCTGCAGAAAGTAGACATAGAGAGAACTTCCTTCAACATAATAAAGGCCATATATGACAAACCCACAGCCAACGTCTTCCTCAATGCTGAAAAACTGAAACCATTTCCACTTTGATCAGGAACAAGACAAGGTTGCCCACTCTCATCACTATTATTCAACATAGTTTTGGAAGTTTTAGCCACAGCAATCAGAGAATAAAAAGAAATAAAAGGAGTCCAAATCAGAAAAGAAGAAGTAAAGCTGTCACTGTTTGCAGAAGACATGATACTGTACATAGAGAATCCTAAAGATGCTACCAGAAAACTATTAGAGGTAATCAATGAAATTGGTACAGTAGCAGGGTACAAAATTAATGCACAGAAATCTCTGGCATTCCTGTACATTAATGATGAAATATCTGAAAGTGAAATTAAGAAAACACTCCCATTTACCATTGCAACAAAAAGAATAAAATATCTAGGAATAAACCTACCTAAGGAGACAAAAGACCTGTATGCAGAAAATTATAAGACACTGATGAAAGAAATTAAAGATGATATAAATAGATGGAGAGATATGCCATGTACTTGGATTAGAAGAATCAACATTGTGAAAATGATTCTACTACCCATAGCAATCTACAGATTCAATGCAATCCCTATCAAACTACCACTGGCATTTTTCACAGAACTAGAACAAAAAATTTCACAATTTGTATGGAAATACAAAAGCACCGAATAGCCAAAGCAATCTTGAGAAAGAAAAACGGAGCTGGAGGAATCAGGCTCCCTGACTTCAGACTATACTACAAAGCTACAGTAATCAAGACAGTATGATACTGGCACAAAAACAGAAAGATAGATCAATGGAACAGGATAGAAAGGCCAGAGATAAACCCATGCACCTGTGGTCACCTTATCTTTGATAAAGGAGGCAAGAATATACAGTGAAAAAAAGACAGAGTCTTCAATATGTGGTGCTGGGAAAACTTGACAGGTACATGTAAAAGTATGAAATTAGAACACTCTCTAACACCATACACAGAAAAAACTCAAAATGGATTAAAGACCTAAATATAAGGCCAGACACTATAAAACTCTTAGAGCGAAACACAGGCAGAACACTATAACATAAATCATAGCAAGATCCTTTTTGGCCCACCTCCTAGAGAAATGGAAATAAAAACAAAAATAAACAAATGGGACCTAATGAAACTTAAGAGCTTTGCACAGCAGTGAAAACCATAAAAAAGGCAAAAAGACAACCCTCAGACTGGGAGAAAATATTTGTAAATGAAGCAGCTGACAAAGGATTAATCTCCAAAATATACAAGCAGCTCATGCAGCTTAGTATCAAAGAATCTAACAACCCAATCCAAAAGTGGGCAGAAGATCTAAATAGACATTCCTCCAAAGAAAATATACAGATTGCCAACCAACACATGAAAAGATGCTCAACATCACTAATTATTAGAGAAATGCAAATCAAAACCACAATGATGAATGACCTCACACCGGTCAGTATAGCCATCATCAAAATATCTACAAACAATAAATGCTGGAGAGGGTGTGGAGAAAAGGGAACCCTCTTGCTCTGTTGGTGGGAATGTAAATTGACACAGCCACTATGGAGAACAGTATAGAGGGTCTTTAAAAAACTAAAAATAGAAGTACCATATGACACAGCAAGCCCACTATTGGGCATATACCCTGAGAAAACCATAATTCAAAAAGAGTCATATACCACAGTGTTCATTGCAGCACTATTTACAATAGCCAGGACATGGAAGCAACCTCAGTGTCCTTTGACAGATGAATGGATAAAGAAGATAAAGAACATGTGGCACATATATACAATAAAATATTACTCAACCATGAAAAGAAACGAAATTGAGTTATTTGTAGTGAGGTGGATGGACCTAGACTCTGTCATACTGAGTGAAGTCAGAAAGAGAAAAACAAATACAATATACGAACACATATATATGGAATCTAAAAAAAAAAAACGGTTCTGATGAGCCTAAGGGCGGGACAGGAATAAAGACACAGACATAGAGGATGGACTTGAGGACACAGGGAGGGGGAAGGGTAATCTGGGATGAAGTGAGAGAGTAGTACTGACATATATACACTACCAAATGTAAAATAGATGGCTAGTGGGGAGCAGCTGCATGACACAGGGAGATCAGCTCTGTGCTTTGCGACCACCTAGAGGAGTGAGATAAAGAGGGTGGGAGGGAGAAGCGAGAAGGAGGGGATATGGGGATATATGTATGCAAATAGCTGATTTACTTTGTTATACAGCAGAAACTAACTTAACACTGTCAAGCAATTATACTCCAATAAAGATGTTAAAAAAGAAAAAAATGAAAATGACTCAATTTAGATCCTGAAGAAAATCGCCCCAAATAGTCAAGATTCTCCAGAGAAGCTGAGCATGCACATGCACACACGCACATATATACATTTTTAAATAAAAAGATATATTATAAGAAATTGGCTCACATAATTATGAAGTTCCTCAATCTGCTGTCTACAAGCTGGAAACACAGGAAATTTGGTGTTATCATTCCATTCTGAGTTCAAAGGCCTGATACCTGGACAGCCATGGTATAGGTCCCAGTTCAAAAGCAGGGGAAGACCCATGTCCTAGTTCATACAGTTAGGTACTTAGAGCAAATTTTCCCATACCCCGCCTTTGTTGTATTCAGGCCTCCAACAGATTGGATGAGGCCCACCCACGTTGGGGAAGGCAATCTCCTTACTCTGTCTACCAATTTAAATGTTAATCTCATCTAAAAACACCTTCACATACATACCCAGAAATCACTTCTTTTTTTTTAAATTATATTTATTTATTTTTGTCTCTATTGGGTCTTTGTTGCTGCAGGCGAGCTTTCTCTAGTTGCAGCGAGAGGGGGCTACTATTTGTTGAGGTGCACAGGCTTCTCATTGCGGTGGATTCTCTTGTTTCGGAGCATGGGCTATAGGAGCACGGGCTTCCGTAGTTTTGGCGCATGGGCCCTAGAGCACTGGCTCAGTAGTTGTGACGCACGGGCTTAGTTGCTCCGCGGCATGTGGGATCTTCCCAGACCAGGGCTCGAACCCGTGTCCCCTGAATTGGCAGGCAGATTCTTAACCACTGTGCCACCAGGGAAGCCCCAGGAATCACGTTTTAACAACTACCTGAGAATCCTTAGCCCAGTCAAGTTGACACGTAAAGTTAAGCATCACAGGTCCATCCTTTGTCAACTTGGCATCCATACACACCTCCTTAAATTATACTTAATCTCCAAGTAAAGACAACTCAAGGTCATAATTTTGCCTAACATGACACACTATTCTGCATACAACTGAAAATGCACTAACCCTTTCTCAGAAAAGGAGCTAATGTCCTTAAGTGATATTTACTTTCATCCTTGATATCCCATAACTTAAATACTATGATGTAAGATTAATAATACTTAAATACTGTGATAATAAGTCAGTGCATCTTATGTTACATGATAAGGGAATAAGAGAGGGAAAAAACAGAGATATGTGCTTTATCTATATGTATATATATAGATAAATACATACTTGCAGAAACATATTTGTAACAAAATAAAGAGGAATACTCGTAATAACTACAGTCCTCATTTCTTTAACTGGTCACATGGTCATAGTTGGTATTTACATCTACTTTCTTCTACTATCCATTCTGTATTCCCATTGTCTTCAGAAAGCACCTCAGCATTTCATGGTTCTTTACCCAGTGGAGTGACCTAAACTTTCCTTCCTGAAGGGTCTGGACCGTTAGTAGTCTTACCTGGATTGGATTGTTGTAGTTTTCCATTGACGTGAATCACAGGACATGGTAATGCTAAAAGACATCTTAAGAGATCCCTTGTATTCCAGACATACTCTTCCTTACCTATACTGTGGAGTTACAGTCCAATTTCCCCTTGGTAGTCAGGATCAGTTACACCAGCCAGCACAGTAACTCCCTTCTTTGCTTGTTGATTCAGCAGCATGAGGAGTCCAAGGATGTTGGGCAGCAGTCTTAGCTTTCAGTTCAATGGAATAATTGTGTGTCCCTTGGTGAAAACATTCCTTTCTTTGGAATTAAGACCTCTAGGCCAGCAAAACACAAGGTCTTGGGAACAAGAGGCACACATTTTGTCTAGTGGGTCACTAGGGGTAATAATGAGTGGTGCCATTATTACTCCCATTTCTGTACCTTGATTCCTGGATCTATAAATCCTAGCTATGGGAGAAATGGTACTGTATATTGGATGCTGATTCAGAGCATACACAGTCTTCTGGAGAACCTTGCCCCAGCCTTGCAAGGTATTGCCACCTAGCTTGTGCCATAACTGAGTTTTCAAAAGGCCGTTCCACTGTTCCATCAAACTAGCTGCTTCAGGATGGTGGGGATCATGATAAAACCAGTGAATTCCATGAGAATGGGCCCATTGCCACTCTTCTTTTGCTATGAAGTAAGTTCCTTGAGTAGAAGCAATGCTGGGTAAGGCATTCTGTAAGTCTATGGATGGTAGTTTTGGCAGACATGTTATGTGCAGGGAAGGCAAATCTGTATCCAGAGTAAGTGTCTATGCCAATAAGAATAAAATGACGGATGCAGTCCAATGTAATCCACCTGCCACCAGGGAGCTGACTGATCACCCTGGGGAATGGTGCCATATTGAGGGCTCAGTGTTAGACTCTGCTGCTGGTAGATTGAGCACTCAACAATGGTTGTAGCCAGGTGAGCCTTAGTGAGTGGAAGTCCATGTTGCTGATCCCATGCATAACCTTTATCCCTGCTGTCATGGCCACCTTGTTCATAAGCCCATTGGGTGATGCAGGGGTGGCTGGGGAAAGAGGTTGACTGATAGCCACAGGATGAGTCATCCTATTCACCTGATTACTAAAATTCTCCTCTGCTGAAGTCATCCTATAGCGAACATTCACATGGGACACAAATACACAAATACCTCCCCGTATTTTTCCCATTCAGAGAACTCTGATCTAGCAGCTTTTTGGGTCCCACAGTAAATGGGCCAGAGTAACACATTCAAATGAGGAATACATTGCTTCCAAAAACCAGAGGCCCACTAGGCATTGTGACTCTTTTTTGGTTGTGGGAAGAACTAGATGTAACAAGTTTTTCTTCCTCTTAGAAGAGAATGTCTTGACATGCCCCACGCCACTGAACCCTTAGAAATTTCAGTGAGATCGGAGACTCCTGAATTTTTATCAAATTTGTTTCCCACCCTCTGGCATACTAATGTCTTACCAATAATTCTAGAGTAATTGCTACTTCTTGCTTACTAGGTTCGATCAGCATAATGTCATCAATGTCGTGGACCAATGTGGTATCATTTGGAAGGGAAAAGCTATCAAGATCCCAGTGAACTAAAGGATGACATACTGCCAGAGAGTTGATATACCTCTGAGGTAGGACAATGAAGGTGTATTGCTGGCCTTGACAACAGAAAGCAAACTGTTTCTGGTGGGCCTTATTGACAGGGGTGGAGAAAAAGCATTTGCCAGATCAATAACTACATATCAGTTACCATGGGGTGTGTTAGTTTGCTCAAGCAATAAAACCACATCTGGTACAGCAGCTTCCATTGGAGTCACTACCTGGTTAAGCTTACAATAATCCACTGTCATTCTCTGAGATCTGTCTGTCCCCTCACAGGCCAAATAGGCAAGTTGAATGCAGACGTGGTGGGAATCACCACCCCTGCGTCCTTCATGTCCTCGATGGTGGCACTAATCTCTGCAATTACTCCAAGAATATATTATTGCTTTTGGTTTACTATTTTCCTAGGTAGAGGCAGTTCTAGTAGCTGCTACTTGACATTTCCTACCATAATGGCTCTCACTCTACAAGTCAGGGAACCAATGTGTTATGATACTTAGTGGCAAGATTGAGTGATTTCCTCTGGACTGACATAAGTGGGAGTTGCAGGGGAGACATGAGTGAGTTAATTTCAGTTACAAAGAAATAAAAGTGGGTACACTGATGCTCATCTGTACACATATGACACTGCTACACATAAACCTCTGGCACATAGTAAGCATTCTATAAATATTTACAATTATTGTTGTAAATATTTATAGGATGCTTAATAATACAATAAAAACAATATCCCTCCGACCATGCAGATTTTCATGGCTCCCTACCCAGGAGTCTTATAGCAAAATTCCAGGTGTCTGCTTCATCCCAGTGGTCACTCCTGGCACTGAATTTTTAAAGTGGTGCTGTAGTTTTCTGATATTGGTTGCTTGCCTTATAATGTACACTTTTGGCTCTTGCTGCTACCACTTGCCTACTACCTGGTGTATTAGTCTGCTTGGGCTGCCATAACAAAATTCAAGAGTCTGGGTGACTTAAAACAACAAAAATATATTTTCTCACAGTTCTGGAGGCTAGAAGTCCAAAATCAAGGTTAATGCCAATTTGGTTTCTGGTAAAAAGGCCCTCTTCCTCGCTGGCAGATAGCCAACTTCTCACTATGTCTTCACATGGCTTTTCCTTGGTGCATGTGCAGAGAGAGAGAGAGAGAGGCAGAGGGAGAGAGTGCGTGAGAGCGAGCTCTGGTATATTTTCTTATAAAGACACTAATTCTGTTGGATCCTTACAACCTCATTTTACCTTAATTACTTTCTTAGAGGCCCCACAGACACACTGGGGGACTGGGAGTTATGACATCAGTATATGAATTTTGAGGGACACACGGATATTTAGTCCATGATAGTCCACATCCCTGCCTGTTGCTCCACTTTCACCTGGATTACTTCCTTTGCCCTGGGGAATCCCTATATTTGCTTAGTTATGACCATTTCTTTTCTAGGCTAACCATTCAAATCAAGCAAAGTATTCCTCTCCATTTTTTCCTTATTCCTCAGTTTATTTAAAAGCTTTTAACCAAAATTGTTATAAACCCTGTTAAGTTATTCCATTTAACTTCATTTGATATTTTGTCAACAACTATCAGAGCATGACATATTTCAGTGGAAAGGCATAAAATAAAACTTTAATTTACTAGCATAGATTCTTAAAACACCAATTTTTTTCAAAGTTATTACAGTAAATTATCGGGGGAGAGGAGGTGGGGACCTGCCTAGCCTTCTTAGCTGCTTCAGAAAACTGAATAATAAGGAAGCCACTAGTAGTCCTGCTTATTTTAATTTATCTGACCATACTCCTTTCTCTCCCAACCCCACCGTTCCCTACCCTCTACCTGTGTTGCCTACACACACTTATGCACATACCAGAAGAAGAAGAAATAAGCTGTCAACAATCCTTTGTGGTAAATATTATAGATGTGGGAATTGAGTCTCGAATAAAATATTATTTTAATTAAAGATTTATGTTTTTAGAACCATTTTAATTTCACAGCAAAATTAAGAGGAAGGTACAGACATTCCTGTATATCTCCGCCCCCCTCACCACATGCATAACCTCCCCCATTTTTGACATTCCCCACCAGAATGGTACATTTATTACAGTCAATGAACCAACATTGACACATCATTATCAACCAAAGTCCAGAGTTTACATTAGTGTTGTCATTCTATGGATTTGGATAAATGTATAACAACACATATCCATCATTATCGTACCGTACAGAGTATTTTTACTGCCCTAAAAGTCCTCTGTGCTTTGCCTATTCATCTCTCTCTCACTTCCAACCACTGGCAGTCAATGACCTTTTTTTTTACTGTCTCCATAGTTTTGCCTTTTCCAGAATGTCATGCAATATGTAGCCTTTTTAGATTGGCTTCTTTCACTTAGTAGTATGCATTTAAATTTCTTCCATGTCTTTTTATGACTGGATAGCTCATTTTTGTTTAGTGCTGAATAATACCCTATTGTCTGGATGTAACACAGTTTATTTATCCACTCACGTACTGAAGGACATATTGGTTGCTGCCATATTTTGGCAATTATGAATAAGGCTGTTATAAACATCTACATGCAAGTTTTTGTGTGGACATAAGTTTTCAACTCCTTTGGGTAAATATCAAGCAGTGTGATTGCTGCATTGTATGGTAAGAGTATGCTTAGTTTTGTAAGAAACAGACAAACTGTTCTCGAGTGGCTATATCACTTGACATTCCCACCAGCAATGAATGAGAGTTCCTGCTGATCCACATCCTCATCAGCACTTGATGTTGTCACTGTTCTGGATTTTGGCCGTTTTAATAGATATGGAGTGGTATCTTATTGTTGTTTTAATTTGCATTTTCCCGATGACATATAATATCCATATCTTTATATGGATCTATAATATCCATCTTTTCCTATACTTATTTGCCATCTGCGTATCTTCTTTGGTGAGGTGTCTGTTAAGGTCTTTGTACCATTTTAAAAAAATTTATTATTTATTTATTTATTTATTTTGGTCACGCTGGGTCTTCCTTGCTGTGTGCGGGCTTTCTCTAGTTGCAGCAAGTGGGGGCTGCTCTTTGCTGTGGTGTGCGGGCTTCTCATTGCTGTGGCTTCTCGTTGTGGAGCACGGGCTCTAGGCACACGGGCTTCAGTAGTTGTGGCATGTGGGCTCAGTAGTTGTGGTGCACGGGCTTAGTTGCTCTGGGGCGTGTGGGATCTTCCTGGACCAGGGCTCGAACCCATGTCCCCTGCATTGGCAGGCGGATTCTTAACCACTGCACAACCAGGGAAGCTCCTGGCCCATTTTTAAATCAGGTTGCTTGCTTGCTTATTGTTGAGGTTTAAGAGTTGTGGGTTTTTTTTCTTTTTTGTATATTTTGAATAACAGTCCCTTATCAGATGTGTCTTTTGCAGTTATTTTCTTTCAGTCTTTGGCTTGTCTTCTCATCCTCTTAAGTTTGTCTTTTGCAGAGCAGAAGTTTTAATTTTTATTATTATTTTTTTTTGCGGTACGTGGGCCTCTCACCGCTGTGGCCTCTCCCGCCGTGGGGCACAAGCTCCGGACGCGCAGGCTCAGTGGCCACAGCTCACAGGCCCAGCCGCTCCGCGGCATGTGGGATCTTCCCGGGCCGGGGCACGAACCCTCATCCTGTGCATCGGCAGGCGGACTCCCGAGCACTGCGCCACCAGGGAAGCCCCAGAAATTCTGAAGTCCAGGTTATCAACTTTTTTGTTTGTTTGTTTGTTTGCGGTTCGCGGGCCTCTCACCGCTGTGGCATCTCCCGCCGCGGGGCACAGGCTCTGGACGCGCAGGCTTAGCGGCCATGGCTCACTGGCGTATCCGCTCCGCAGCATGTGGGATCTTCCTGGACCGGGGCACGAACCCGTGTCCCCTGCATTGGCAGGCGGACTCTCAACCACTGCGCCACCAGGGAAGCCCTCAACTATTTTTTTCATGGATCATGAGGAGGAGAGCAGAGGAAGAGAGAGATGGGAGCGGCCACAGAGAGAAGAATTAGAACCACTGGCTATATGAAGTTAAAGGAAAATTAAATTCCACTAAAAGTAAGAAAGAATTTTCTAACATGTAAAGCTGTCTGAAATGAAGTGGGCTGCCTTGTGAAGGAGTGAGTTTCTCACCACTACAGTTGGTTAAGCAGAAGTTTGTCACAGATATCAAATAGAATATTCAAGTGCTATCCAATTGTCCCTCGGTATCCGAGGGAGATTGGTTCCAGGATCCCCGTGGATACCAAAATTCGGGGATGCTCAAGCCTCATATAAAATGGTGTAGTATTTACAGATAACCTACACACATCCTCTCATATAATTGTAATCATCTCTAGATTACTTATAATACCTAATATAATGTAAATGCTGTATAAATGCTTGCCACTGTACAGAAATTCAAGTTTTGCTTTTTGAAACTTTCTGGAATTTTTTTGGGGGGATATTTTCGAGTTGAGCTTGGTTGAATCTGCAGATGTTGAGGGCCAACTGTATAGGGAATCAGACCAAATGACATTAGGGTCCTTCCCAAAACTGAGACTTTTAAGAATCAATGTCCTCCTCCTTGAATTTTGAAGATATATGCATATGTATGGAAGCCAACCCACGATGCTTAAATGATTATGGATGAGAGTGTGTAAATAATCCATATGGTGGAGTATGGAGCAGGAAAATGTCAAAGCCCCAAGGTATCAGTTCACTTTGGCTAAGATATGCTGGAGTTACAAACAATCCCCAAATCGTGGTGGCTTACTATAATAAAGATTTCTTTCTTACTCTCTTTACATGTTAGCTGAAGATTGACTGAAGTCTGGACCACTCTACTCTTGGAGTCCAGGCTGAAAAAGAAGCCTGTATCTAGACATTGCTGGAATTATGGAACCACATGGAGGCTATTAAAACTTCTTGGAGCTGATATCACCATTTCCATTCCATTTTTTTGGTCACAGCAAGACATTTGGCTAAGACTGCCATCAGAAGGGCAGGAAGGATGGCCCTGAAAGGGAGGAAATATTTTAGCTATATTTAAATGTACTACGTCAAATCTTGTAGTCATGGTTTGACATTTGACAATTCCACACAATGAAATAAATGATCTCTAGGGAGTAAGAAAAACCCTTTTTTTGTATAGCGTATATTTTGGAAGTGCTTTTTCCTTAAAAGGCAGAGTAATCTAAAAACCTACTACCAATTTAACTGCAGAAAGAGAAAATGGAACTCCCAGGCGTTTATAGCAGGTATACTTGCAGAGTTGTAGGAAGAAATCATCTCCATTTATTCCATCATTGCCTTTCAGAAATATTAATATTCATGGCTACCTACATGTAGTTGATAAAGCCTTTGTACTTTAAAATAAAATTTTGAATAATTAATCACAGAGATCGAGAATTCTCTGTAAGTCCATGAGGAGAACTGTTCGGGTGATGGCAGATATGACTCTGTTTCATGTGGTGACTGTGCAGCTGGGTGGAGGAGCTGGTGTTGGAATTAGACCAGAATGAAAGAGATAAGAAAACAGAAGATATCCAAAGGGTTTTTATGTCAAACTAATAGTCTGGACTTACTTTGGAGGCTATAAAGAGCTAAGGGAAACTTTTAAACAGGGAAGAGACAGGATCAAAACTCTTCAGACAATAATATGGAGGGTGGATTAGAAATGGAAAAAAAATTGAGACAAGGCTAAGTAATTATTATAATTAGAGTAATGTTGGCTATAAGTGAAGTACCCTGAAACTAGGCCAGAGTAGTAGTAATAGAAAAGTGAGAACAAATGGAAAACTATTATAGAGAAAAAAAAGAATAGGTCTTGGTGACTGTTGGATGAGAAGGCTGAATGAGAAGGAGGACTGTGACGATTGTCAAATTTGGGGATTGGTGCAGCTGGGCAAGTATAGAAATGCAGGCTTAGGGTTAAGCCCTTGTGGCTACTTCTTAGATTTGTGACCTTGAACAAGTTATTTTATCTTGTCAGCCTCCATTTCCTCTTCTGTAAAATTTAGCTGATAATAATACTCCGATCATAGAACTATTGTGAGAAGTTACACAGTGTAACCAGTACCAGCTATCAGAGACCCTCTAAGGCACTTTTGAGACTTGAGGACATGTTAAGATAGACCAGTCTGCCATCTAGACTGCCATTTTATTGCTGGAATGGATAGGCCACATGGACAACAGAGCCTGAATGTCTCTAGTCTTGCTTCAAAATGGATATTCTAAAAAATGCTTTCTAAATGCTAAAATCCTTTACTTTCATCTTGCCACTGTGTCAGTTCAGGCTGACCTCACAAATGTTTATCTTTGAAGACTTTTCTTCTCTCTTTAGTTCCTTACTAGATGCCTTAGAGCTGGAGACTTCACCCAACTCCAGGTTCTCAGTACTCAGAATTAGTATAGATGTTACACATCCACTAGGGAGGAATGGTGACACATTTAAGGATTAGTGGTTTGTTTAACAGAAAAGGAAACTACATAGAAACTAGGCAGTAAATTTTTAAAATTTTGGATCAACTATGACAATAAACCCCAACATTTTAGTGTGATGAATCACAGAGTACTTAACCTTAATGCCTTAATACCACCGTAATACTGATTGCCCACCCCATTGTAAGCAACAAAAGCTATTACTTTTGTGATTTGACGATGAGGATGATGGATAGATGGCCAACTGAAGTCTTGACAAAGACTATTAAGATTTCTTGAGGTACATAAAAAAATCAAAAGGGAAAAGTCAAACTGGAAAAATATGTTTGTATCCATTTAGTCTGGATACATAAAATGAATGATATCTGTGATTTCTATTTATCCCTCAATATTCATTCTCCCCTTCTTTCTCTTAGTCATAGAACTCCCTAAATTTAGACTCAGCCAAAGACTGTATATTCCAATCTACTCTGCAGCAAGTTTTGGCCATGTGACCATCTGGTCAAGGATATGAGTATGAGTGGGAAGTGCAGTCTCCAGGTCACATTCTGGAGAGGAAGTTCCTTGCCCTTTACTTTCTTGTTCCTTTTCTCATGAGAATTGAATGACTGTCAACCATGTAAACAAGGGAAATAAAGATAAAGAACCCAAAGGACTTGAATGGCCTTGTGGAGCAAAGCCACTAATAGCCCAGCTACCTCCAGCCTCTTACATGGGAGACTACTAATTTCCATTCTGTTTCAGCCACTGAATTTTTGAGTCTCTTCATCATTTATAGCAAGTTAGTGTAATACATGAAATAAAATGCCTGGTACAGTGCCAATCAACTATAAAAGAAAAGAACACACTTTAAAAAGGTCAAATGAGGGCCTTCCCTGGTGGCACAGTGGTTGAGAGTCCGCCTGCCGATGCAGGGGACATGGGTTCGTGCCCCGGTCCGGGAAGATCCCACATGCCGCGGAGCAGCTGGGCCCGTGAGCCATGACCGCTGAGCCTGCATGTCTGGAGCCTGTGCTCCGCAATGGGAGAGGCCACAACAGTGAGAGGCCCGCGTACCAAAAAAAAAAAAAAAAAAAAAAAGGTTAAATGATTAAAATTTACAATTAAAGATGGTGTCTAAAGTGTGAACTATAATTAAGTTTAATTCTCTAGGTACAGAAGTTATCACACTTCCATATTGTGCATACCTATTGCTTGAATTTCACACATTCAAGGCTATTTCACTTTTTTGAGTGAATGAATACATTGTGAGTGAAGGTAGGGGATTCTCAAATATGTTTTTAAAGATTCACATTCTTTGTGAGGGTTATGGTTCTCTCAGCCCTCAGAAATCAGACCACAGGGTATTTTCTTGGTACCAGCACCAACAGGACCCCTATTTTTTTGTCCGGACAAGGCATGAAGTCTGCTCCCACATCAGGTATACTGGATGTGTAGGAAAGGTTTCAAGCTGCATAATGCAATGATGGCCATAGTGCTGAAGCTGCAGAGAAGATAAACGCAAAGTTAAAATGAGAATAAGCACTTTTCTCTTCACAAAGAAGGCCATGTTTCTTTGGTTGGCTTATTACAGACACTCCCATCCACGCACCTGGTCCTTTCTTCACTATGTTTTGACATCGAATGTATTAAATATATCAGAGGATTCAGCTAGTATTATTCTGATACTTCTTTCATCTCCCAAGTTCTCTAAATGTACACATGATACTAGGACCTCTGAAACTCTACTGACCAGATTTTTTCCCCTGCAATCAAGAAACCCCTGCATTTATATTTCCACAAATGGAAAGCTGTCAATTGAATTAATGACAGGTGGACTTCAAAAGGTCACTAACCTAGAAGTCAGGCTTCTGGTTCTAGCTCTGCTATGCATAACTTCGTGACTTTAGTCTAGTCACATAATCAGTTTGGGTCCTAATCTTTAAATGAAAGAATAGAACTAACTGGTTTCCTAATGGCCATGTTCTGTGATTCTACAAATACGTATGTTATAAGTGGGATTCTATCCACATGGAGTTAAATTTTTGTTTTAGCATATTCAGCTCTTGAGGAACATATGTAAAGGCAGACTCTTTTTGAGAGAGTGTATGCATCATATATTTGAATATGTTTTAAAATGAAAATTCCAAAATTATGAGTTTAAAAATATTCAAAAAACTTTTATTGAGTGACTGCTAAGTGCTAGAGAAAGAGTGGGGAGTAAATCAGACATGGTCCTGTCCCCTACAGAGTTCAGGAAAGGTAGATATCAAAAAAAAAAAAAAGGTAATAACATGCATGATGAGTGTTCTGAGGGAGAAGTAGAGAAGGCTTTGGCAGTGTATAATTAGTGGGCTTAGGATAATCGGTGTAGGAGACAGTGATGTTATAAAGCAAGAGACGTAAATTTTGAGGATGACTTTTGGGGAATAAATGACCATTTCCTTTGTGTGGAAGTAGAGCTCAGAGGCCAGGTACACCTGGGTTGAATCCCAGCTCTGCCACACACTGTGTCATCTTGGGTAACTTCTCTAAACCAGTTTTCTTAACCATCAAATGGGGATGATGATAGTACCTACCTCATGAGATTGTTAGGAGGATTGAATGAGATAGTGGTGTGCCTAGCACAATCATTATACTAACTACCATTATAATTGCCATTAATGAAGAGTATTGTGTGTCCTTGGGTCTAGTCAAGCATTGATATCAATCTCCCAGCTGTCCCCAAGAATACTGTTATCAGTAAAGCAGTCCTGAGTGGCATGAGAAATTTTTAAATTTGCAAACTGGCAAGCAATCTGTGGTTTATCAGAAACATCCAAGACAGGGCTTCCTAAAGCTTCCCTGAGCTCTTGTTCCCATGTCTCTACCCAAGCTTCTCTTGAGGGAGCTCCAGCTTATGTTCCAGAGCCCAGCCTGATGGATGTGGACCTACAGCCACCCAACTGCTGTTCCAGCAAGATGTACACTTGATATAATTTGAACACAATTGTAAACCTATCGTCAGTCATGACATGTTTAATTTCTGACAGTGATCCAAAGAATATGAGTTGGCAAAACAGAACAAACTTAAAAAGGAATGACACAAAAACTTCCATGAGAGGCAAGAGAAAGCTTTTTTGTCTCAGTTATATCTAGATCAGAGAATGTTGTATTCCACCCAAGTCAGCGAACAGCACACTCTCCCAGCTGCTCCCACACCTCTGCAGGCAGACATTCCTGTTTGTAAGACAATGAGGTGCCTGCAGCTATATTTCCAGCCCTTCTTCATGATGTTTCTAGCCTCCTTGACAGCCTACCCTTCGTTACTCTGAAAAAGCCTCAGTTGCCTAAAATGTCTATCAGCTTTGGCTCATATGGCATAATATGATATGACATGATATGGTATGATAATCATACAGCAGAATATGATTAAGTTTTGGAGGAGCTATGATTCACTCCAGAATTAGTGTCTTAACGTTCAAAATGGCAAAGAGGTTGACATCAGCCCAGCACCTAATTCAGAATCTAAACTGATTAGAAACAGAAAATTGTTATCATTTATATACATCAATCTCTTCATAGGACAAAGAAGTTGCAATCTATATTTTCTCAATGATTTGAGTATTCTTTTGGTCATATCCTCTCTACAGAAGGTCCCAACCACTTGGCAGAGAACTCTTTAAATTAATAATAAATCTGAATGTATTATAAAATGAATAATAAAATAAAAACTAATGTGTTGATGAATTTTATTCTGTCTTCAGCCCAGTATGAACAATAGCATCCCCTTCTTGGCTACTTTCAGACAATCTCTTTCTGAACTTCCAAATGATAATATTTTAATATCATTATTAATATTGCTATTTCTGATCTATCACTTCATATAGTTTTCAACACAAACCACTCTGAAACCAACATAATTTGATGATTCTAACTCCTGGCGTTTCACTGAACGCAAGTCAGAGCATGGCGTGGCATGGCAAGAACACTCGGGAATCCTCCAGCTATGGATATGCACCACATGGTTTCAGCAACTCTGAGGTGGAAGGGGCAGAGGCCCTGGAAGGACACACCAGAGTGATCCTCAGACACAGCAGTCAAACCTTCTGGGGCCTTAGGGTGTCTCCATGCATGATCTTGGGGGCAATTGCTCCAGTAAGTGATGCCAGAACGTAAGCACATGAGAAAAAGAATAGCCTGTAAGTCCTGTCATCATGGAAAACCCACTCACAAAAGAGAAACATTCAAGCTGCCTGTAATCCCATCTCACAAGAGATGAGCTAAGGGCAAAAGCTCTCCATATCCCTTTCCCCGTAGAAAAATGTCATTAATCTCTCCATTAACGACTTCAATAAAAGGATGTCAAAGGAGCAATTCAATAAGACTCAACTGGCATTAATTTGAGATCTACTTAAGAGGGGTAAAAATAAAGTGGCTGCACAGAATTATCAGAAAACGGGAAAATATGTTAGTACCAGAGCAAGCTCTGAACCATTTCAAAGATGAATAACAAATTTGCTGAAAGAAAAAAGGGAAAAGCAACAAAACTTCTATCTCCTGAAAACCTTATATTTTGAGATCTTCAGTTATGCTGCATGATGAAGACGGAAAGCTTTATTTTCCTACTTAACACTCCCTGCAGCAAACCAGAGATGACAATGTATTGCTTGTTGCCTAGAGGAAGAAGCCAGCCAGACATTATGGAAAACAAGAATTGGGAGGATTTTGCCCTTTCTGAACTAATTTTTTTTGGTTTGTTTTTTGGTTTGTTTTAGGGTGTTGTTATATAGTAAAGGTCCTGCTGTGAGGTGAAATGCAAAATGTTTTAATCAGGCACACGGGATTTGCTTTACTCCTGTATGGTAAGATGCAGACACAGAAATGGTTGTCGTGAAGGAGCTTTACGCTCACTGATCCCTAGAGAGAGAAGGCACAACACTTGCCACAGGGCCACACAGGGAATAAAAGGGAGAGGGTAAAATGCAGGCAAGAACCTTTATTGTGGTTTCTGGGGGAAGGAACAGGTGAGGCGGGCTGAGCAGGTTTGGGATAGGCTAGTTTCAAGAATTCCAGCAGGCTGTGGGGGACAGGCACTGGTTGTCTGGTCCCTGGCCCTGGGGTGATAGGGCAGGATAATAGTGGCCCTGAGTGTGAGAGCCCATTAGAGGAAGGGGTTAGGGATGTGGGCTCTGGATGGGTTAGTTTGCATGTGAAAGACATGCTGGCTGGTGAGTTGCTTGCTAGTTCTAGAAATTAACTATCTCTGGGAGGGGTAGTCCCTCTGGTTCAGCAAGACCTCAGATGTCAAACATCAAAATACAGAAACTAGAAAACATGGTTATTACACAGAAGTATGTCATATTTCATAACTGAAAAAGTCATAAAAGTGCATAAAAATATGGCCAAACTTCATATTGAAAATAAACAAAACCCTGAAAAACATTGAAGTTCTCAGTATGTAGAAGCCATAGTTTCATTTTATTTTCAAATTTACTTTTTTTTAGTACCATTTGGAGCAGTTCCAGTATAAGTATAAATACTGTAAAACTTTTAATTTATACTTTTCTTATGTCATTTGTTACATTCATAGATTTATATAATAGCATGACATCTGGCTAAAAGCAACTTGTCTAAAAACTAACTACTGGGCTTCCCTGGTGGCGCAGTGGTTGGGAGTCTGCCTGCCAACGCAGGGGATGCGGGTTCTTGTCCCAGTCTGGGAAGATCCCACATGCCGCGGAGCGGCTGGGCCCGTGAGCCATGGCTGCTGAGCCTGCGCGTCCAGAGCCTGTGCTCCGCAACGGGAGAGGCCACAACAGTGAGAGGCCCACATACAGCAAAAAAAAAAAAAAAAGAAAGAAAGAAAGAAAAAACTAACTACTATGTACCTTTTAAAAAATACTATATGAACAGGAAGTGACATTTTTCCTACCAAATTGTTTAGCCTTTCCCCCCAAAAAGGTCAAAAATGTGGTGCAAGTAAAGGAATATTATGACTATTCATTAAAAAAAATCATATTTCCAGATCTTCAAGGTGACCAGTCAAACATGGCTCAGTGATAATTGTCAGTCCGTCAGGATTAATACAATCCACTCATACAATCAGGTGTGTCTAGGGATAATGGATCAGTCTTCTTTGCTGGGTCCTCTTCTTCTCAACCTCTTAAGTTTGGAATGTCTTAGGGCTCAGTCCTTCGGCCTTTTCTGTTTCTATGAATATCCCCTCTCACAGTACCCTCAGCTAGACTTATGGCTTTAAATCTCATCTACACGTTTTGAACTCCCAATTTTCTTTCTCAAGCCCAGATATCTTTCCCCAGTTCCAAACTCAGACATTCAACTTTCTACTTGACTTCTCCACTTTGGATGTTTGATAAACAAATCAAGCTTAATGTGTCTAAAATGGAACTCCTTGTTGCCATGCCCCAAACCCTGCCGGCACCATCACCAGACCTTCTACTTCAGTACACTTCTGCAGATCACTTGATGCATCTCCATCCTATATATCAAATTACTCAGGACTCCCCTCTTTCTCTCACACCCCACATCCAATCCATAAGCAAATCCTTCTGGACAGCCCTGTCCAGCTTTCACTGCTCCTTTATTCTGGTTGCAAGTTTGGGAGCCTGAAGGTTGTGTTAAATCTCAAATTGTTAAATGTTGTTTTAGTCAGAGTTCATAATCTCTTTAGCAATATAATTTCTTCAAAAATTTAGAAGCCTCTTGGTCTATTTTTCTGCTGAAATTCCTCATTGATTTTTTGCACGTTCTCCAACTTTTACATTTGATCCTTTAGTATATTAAGCATAATTATTCTAAAGATTCTGTCTGATAGTTGTAACATCTGGGTCATCTCTGAGTCTATTTTTGTTGATTGTTTTATCTCCTCTCAGTGGGTTATTTTTTCTTGCTTGTTAGTCTTATAATTTTGTATTGACTGCTGAATATCATGTGTAGGACAGTCAAGACTAAGGTTAATAGTATTTAGTCCTGGATATGGGAATACCTTTTCTTCTGTCAGACCATTAGTGCAGGGTTGAGTCAACATAGTCAGGAGTTGAATTGGGCTTGGGTATTGTTTTGCTTTTGTTGTCTTCTGTGCACCACAGGCTTCAGATTCTTTTAGCAGTTGGGCTACTACTCTCTTATGCTTGGAATGACAGATTGAGTGCTGGATGGTTTCTTTCGCTGTTTCTGCTCCTCCCTCACCTGTCAGTCTCTGCCTACATTCCAGCAACTCTCTGTTGTCCTGTTCCAGCCTTATTCTTTGGCAAGCCCTGTGCAGCTGGGCCTTGGAAGTGAAGCTTTCTCTCTCTTTCTTTTTTTTTTTTTTACCTTTGGATGCTTTTTAAATTTTGCATTTCATATATTATCCAGTTTCACATTCTCACAGGATCAGCAGTTACAACAGCCTCCTCCTTTCCCAAGTCTGAAAACAGCAAGAAAGCCACAGCTGCGGCCAAGGACAAAGCACTGATGTGCTCACAAAACAAAAAATTGTGTACTTTTTCCTTATTTTTCTTAAAGTAAATGTTGACACTAAGGCTCACTGCTGGAGAACAGAAACCCTTTTCTTCTTCACACCTCAAACACAATGTTAAACTTATGTGGGAGAATTCCCTGGTGGTCCAATGGTTGGGACTCTGTGCTTTCACTGCTGAGGGCCCAGATTGGGGAACTAAGATCCCTCAAGCTGCATGATG
Source organism: Mesoplodon mirus (assembly GCF_964341445.2). Classification (NCBI taxonomy): domain Eukaryota; kingdom Metazoa; phylum Chordata; class Mammalia; order Artiodactyla; family Ziphiidae; genus Mesoplodon; species Mesoplodon mirus. Next base: position 77,322,693 of record NC_138978.1, on the reverse strand, counting down.
TGGCAAAAAAAAAAAAAAAAAAAGAAAAGAAAAGAAAAACCAAAACCAAACCCAACCAAAACAACAATAAAAACACCAAAACTTTATCTGACAAGCAAACAAGGTCTCTTCAATAATTGCACACACTTGAAAAACTCTTTATGTTTCATAAATATTTCATTACACAGGGTACAAAAATACTTTCGCTTTTTGGTTGGTTTTGAATTTTGGAAAGAATGAGGAGTCATCAGGGGTGGGGTGCCCTGGGAAGAGGTAAGCAAAATGGGCAGAGAAAGAATTTCCTTAAAGGGTGTTGGCCTGTCTGAGGAGAAGGATGTGGAGGACCCTGATTTGAAATGACAAAGAAAACGCTCTCTCTATGTTGGGTGGTCCTTCCTGTTCAGCCTGGGAGTGTGTGTGGTAGTGGGGAGTGCTGGCCCCCTGAGGAAAAACAGGCTGCAGGGCTTGGCCCTCACTGAAGCAGAATGGGTACAGGGGAGAGGTACAGGGAGGGACCAGGAATGCTGAACTATTAGTGGCCAGGACCTGTTGTTATGGTGGCACAATGTGAGAACAAACGGTACACTCACATATACACAAGTTTGTGCCTTAATTCATGTCAGAAAACATGGAAAATGAAACTCCTTGTTTCTCTGAGTTGGAGCTGCAGAAGCAAGTTTGGAGTGGAGGTCGGGCCTTGCTCAGTCCCAGAGAGGCCTCTCAGCTGGATCTGGGTGGCCCAGCAAGAAGGCCCCTGCATCCTGCCATGAGGCCTTGGAGAGGGGATTTAGGGCAGGGCAGGGCTGAGGAAGAGGAGAAAAAGGAAACAGGAAGCAGTCCACTGAGTCAGGCTTAAAATTCACAGTCTTTGGAGGGAAGAAGCAGCTCTGCACAGGCCACTTGGGGGCAGGGGACGCTCAGGGAGTCTTCTTCCCCAGTGGGGCAGGAGCTTCAAGCCGTGGTGACAAGACTGAAGATCTAACAGAACTGGCGATATTTCCATCCTTTCTGGGTGTGTCCGAGGAAGGGAGCCAATGTAGCAGAACAGGCAGGGTGGCGGCAGCAGTGGCAGCTGGGCAGGTGAGGGCAGTAGGTGAGATGGCTGGGGTCAGCTCTGTGGGGTACAGAGGGTAGGAGGCCCAGGCCTCTGGGGCTGTGGGGATCAGATTGGTCCCCATCAGGTCATAGGGGCCCTTGTGATGAAGTGTACTCCTAGGGCGGGGTGGGCGTTGGTGGGATTTGGTGTAGCCATTAGCTTGTTCTCGGCCCTCTCGGTTTGGCTTTGGCAAACTCTACCCTCAAGATCTGCAGATTCTTGGGATCTAAGTGAATACCTTTCCATGCATTCTTGGCCACTTCTGCTCCTGCTCAGCTGTCAAAGATCACAAAACAAAGCCTCTCTCTATGTGAGCTTGATCAGGGACGCTTCATACTCCTTGGATGTTACGAGGGGACGCAGAGGGCAAGCAGGGCTTCCGGCTTCAGGGAGGAGGTGGGAAGGGGCGCTGTGAGCCATGGGCTCTGGGGATGGAGCACTGGGGCTGTGAGTGGGGCAGCCTCTGTTTGGGGTTGGAGTCACCACAACTTTGCCTGATGTGGGAGACGGGGAGGGGTGCGGGGGGCGGCACTGGGAACCTGAGCCGACTGGAGCTTTCTCACTGTGTCTACACATCCTGTGGATGGCAGCCAGATTCTGTCATGTATCTGGGATTGGTCTTGTGCAGGAGTATCTTGCCTCTCCCTCACTGATGGCAACACTCTGGTAAGATTCAAGATCCAAGATGGTTTCTTGCCTCTCTTCCAGAGCAGGTGGCTTTTTGCTTCTACTTCCTCCTTAGATGCAAGGCGTCTTTGCCTCTACCCTGTAAGCAAGAGGGTTTGCTGCCCTTCCTTGCAGAGATTAAGGCCTTTGCTTCGTAGGGGAGAAGAAAACAAGGGAGCAAGTAAGGCCTTGTGCCCATCCCCTAACAGCCGTCCATTACTTCTTCATACCTGCATTAGTGAGGTGGCTGTCTCAAATCTCCTGCCCAGTCCCCAGTCTCTTTGTGAGCACACTGTGGAAACCTGTGGGAAAAAGCTTGCAGTGAGTACAATCTCCCCTTGTTTCTAGGAGGTTCAGCTACCCCAAACTAATGCATCAGCCCACATGCGTCTTTAATATATATTTTTAAAATTTTAGCTATTTTTTCCCAACCCATTTATTTGTATGGCTGCTACCATTTTTTCCCCTACTCTGCCACAGGTTGAAAGGCTCACGTGTTCCCTCTGTCCTCGAAGGATTTTGTCCCTCATTAGAATTCAGGTTATGCAGTTGCCTTGTGATCTCAGCTCTCTGAAATGCTCAAGGAAAGTTTTTGCTTTTGTGGGTTAACTACCTTTCCCCCCCGCTTCATGTTTAGGTCTAATGAGATAATCTTTACAAGTTTGTACACCCTAGGTGGGAGCTGAAATTTTGTGTTCTTTAGTTTTAAGTAACAGAAATTAATTCTAGCTAATTAAAGCAGAAAAGACATCTTTTTACATTGATACCAGGTAATTAACAAAATCTACAGGTAAGGTAAAGAACAAAGTTCAAATTAGACAAGAACCAGGGTGATTCCAAGGGTCCAGTAAACAAGCACCACTTAGCTCTGTTGGCAGGGTACCTTTACAGGAAGGAACAAATTCCAGCTGTCCTAGGTTCTCAAGATTTGGCCTTGGGAAAATTTCTAATTGGTCAGTTTTGTCCTCATGCTTTCCTCTTAGCTTTAAGAAGAAACAGTGGTTATACAAATGGAAGATAGGAATGTACCAAAATAGGTGTTATATCACTGGAATAGAGTGAGTGGACTCTGGATAGGGAAGAAAAACAATTTCCTACTATGCCTATAGGGGTTCCTGATTTACTGATTTCGATCTGTTATAAAGATTTCATTAACTTGTTTGTTCAACAAATATTTACCAAATATTTATTATATGCAAGGCAATGTTCTTGTTAGAATTATGTGCAAATGAGCCCAAAATAAGGAACATTTAATTAATTAAATTATGAATTTTGTGATATATATGAATGTTTTTGCTTGCTTCCATATTCTCAGTTTTATTCTTGAATATTTAGATAATAATGAGTATGTAAAATTCAAATCTGTTTTGTTTTGGAAGTGAGTTACAGGGGAAGAGTAAACAATAGTACTAGGGAATGTATTTTTACTCACTGAAAATGTGAAATCATCACTCAGATTGTTGCATGATAGTTTAAGAGATAAAATAGCCTTTAGAAGAGAAGTGCTCTGTCTAGTATCAAAAATACTTTAAAAAGTCTTTGTATAATTAGATGAATTTCAATAATTATTCTCTATATCCTGAAAATATTATGAGAACTAGTAGTTTTGGCAGTGACTTAAGGCAAAAGGGCAAGGTCAGAGGCAGTACAGAAGTACATTGGATAGTATTATTTATAGTGAGTGAGATTTTCATTCATTGTACTTCTAAGGAAATTACTCTTCTTGGAATCTGAGAACGGGCCAAATGGTTTGCAAGTTTAATTTTGTCTTATTTGCCTGGCAAATGGAATGGCTTTTCCTAAGGAATTGGCCTGAAGATAAAATGTGCTAAGTCTGGGATACTTGGGTCTGCAAATGGGATAAAATATACTAGCATCTCTTCCGCAATGAGGCAGTAGAATGGGACAGGAGCTCAGGAATCAGAAAGAGCTAGATTTAGACAAACCTGGATTTAAGTCCCACTTTGGCAAGTTCTAGCTTTGTAACACTCCAGAAGTTATTTAATTCCTTTACATTTTCAGTTTCTTTATCTATAAGATGGGAATAACATGTTTTTTTTCATGAGTTTAAATGAAGATTAAATGAAGCATTTAGTATAGTGTATTTTACTTACTGAAAGCTCAATAAAAAAGTACTATTATTATTAGCTCTCTTACCATAATAATCTACCAGACTTGTATCTTCTCTGGATGGTTTATGTTAAATTGTTTATAATTTATTCTGGAAATGAACTTGATACACCGAAATCCTGTTATTAACACATGGATTTACTATAATTATCAACCAGAAATATTACAGTTTCACTTTTAAATAACCAGATGTGCAAATTACAATTATAAGAAGAAAGGTGTCTGTCACTGGGAGCAGCAAACAGAAAACCTTAAGCTACATCCTTGACAGAGTGAAGAAGTGGGGTTGCATTGGGTAGGAAGGGTCAAGTTCCTTCTTCAAAACGTTACACTGTTGTGTGGGAAACTTGCACAAGACTGAAGATCACTCACTGCTTGAAGGCCTGACAAGCTTGTAGTCTCTCAAATACAATTATAAAATCGTAGAGCCATTAATCAGTGGGACAAATATTTGAGGGTTTTTATATTTTGTCTGCTTTGTTGTGATTTACTCTGAATCATTCCTTCCTTAAATGAAAGGGGACTGACATCATGGGTTAAAAACTAGACAAACTAGGCTTTAGTCAGACCAATTTTTAATTTCTTATGTGACTCTGGCAAGTGCTCATGTGACTCAGTTTCCGTCTCTGTCAAGCATTGGTTATAAAATTGTGTTTCCTCAAATTTCAGCAGCTGCGGGTAAAAAACAGAGACACAATAACTACAACAACTAGTATCCCTGTTTTCTTTCCCCATGTTTCCTAGGATTTTCCCCCATCTTTGTATGAGGTACCTTGAGTTTTACTCAGAGTGTTCCTGTTATTTCAGGGAGAAAAATGGAACTGGTGAAGAGTTGCCTGAGAACTTAAGATGACCAGTTATCTTAGAACACTTGCCATTTCCTTTCCCTCTGCATGAGTTTCCAGGAAATCACAGTCTGTTGTTACCTGTGTTGCAGCTTCTCCCCAGTTTGCTGGTATTGCTGATACCTGTGTGTGATAAGTGACTGTCCTTAAAATGGCCACAGCTGATATTAGGATAACAAACAAGCAGTAACAACACCAAAATTAAACAAAAAACTCCCACTCATTTTTGTCATGGAGGTCCCAATTATTACTGTTTTATGTTTTCAGTGTCTTACTGAGTTTTCAGTAAAACAGTTTTTCTTGAGCCCTCATTTTCTTAGGACTTGAACCTGAGAACTGGGCTAGAACTCAATGTGAGCAAAAGATACCTAGCTGCACTCAAATTCTGGCACTGAGCACAGAGGCATAATTATTGAAACAAGCTTATGAACCTGATTTTTTTTTTCGCAGAAGACTCCTCAGTCTCTCATTGAAATATGTTCTTGGTAGACATTAGTCTTGTAGACAAGCCCTAACTGAGCTTCAACGCATGGACTACCTGAGCTCAGTCAAGAACCCTAGTTTCATTGTCATTTATGTGACCTTTCTATAACATAAAATGGGTGTTAGAACATGTAATAATAATTAACACAGTTTGGCTCTACACAGGTGGAGTTTGCAAAATGGATACATGACTCAGACCAGATGACCACTTCTCCTGTCCAAACATCTCAGCACCACATAAGAACTCCAGAATCAGGATTCTGTTCCAGAGAAAAAGACAGGATCTTGAATTGACTGAAATTAAATCTTTATTACCTGATGGAGCGAGAAACTTAAGTAAAAGTAAATGTGAGTTACAGAAAAGCACAGTAAGATTTCTGCACCCAACATAGGAGCATCTGAATACATAAGGCAAATGCTAACAGCCATAAAAGGGGAAATCAACAGTAACATAATCAAAGTAGGGGACTTTATCACCCCACTTTCACCAATGGACAGATCATCCAAAATGAAAATAAATAAGGAAATACAAGCCTTAAATGACACATTAGACAAGATGGACTTAATTGATATTTATAAAACATTCCATTCAAAAACAACAAAATACACTTTCTTCTCAAGTGCACATGGAACATTCTCCAGGATAGATCAAATCTTGAGTCACAAATCAAGCCTTGGTAAATTTAAGAAAATGGAAATCACATCAAGTATCTTTCCGACCACAACACTATGAGACTAGATATCAATTACAGGAAAAAATCTGTAAAAAAGTACAAACACATGGAGGCTAAACAATACACTACTAAATAACCAAGAGATCACTGAAGAAATCAAGAGGAAATCAAAAAATACCTAGAAACAAATGACAATGAAAACACGACAACCCAAAACCTATGGGATGCAGCAAAAGCAGTTCTAAGAGGGAGGTTTATAGCAATACAATCCTACCTCAAGAAGCAAGAAACATCTCAAATAAAAACCCTAACCTTACATCTAAAGCAATTAGAAAAAGAAGAACAAAAGAAAGCCCAAAGTTGGCATAAGGAAAGAAATCATAAAGATCAGATCAGAAATAAATGAAAAAGAAATGAAGGAAACGATAGCAAAGATCAATAAAACTAAAAGCTGGTTCTTTGAGAAGATAAACAAAATTGATAAACCATTAGCTAGACTCATCAAGAAAAAAAGGGGGAAGACTCAAATCAGCAGAATTAGAAATGAAAAAGGAGAAGTAACAACTGACACTGCAGAAATACAAAGGATCATGAGAGATTAATACAAGCAACTCTATGTCAAAAAAATGGGCAACCTGGAAGAAATGGACAAATTCTACAAAAGCACAACTTCCAAGACTGAACCAGGAAGAAATAGAGAATATGAACAGACCAATTACAAGCACTGAAATGGAGCTGTGATTAAAAATCTTCCAACAAACAAAAGCCCAGGACCAGATGGTTTCACAGGTAAATTCTATCAAAAATTTAGAGAAGAGCTAACATCTATCCTTCTCAAACTCTTCCAAAAGATAGCAGCGGGAGGAACACTCCCAAACTCATTCTACGAGGCCACAATCACCCTGACACCAAAACCAGACAAAGATGTCACAAAAAAAGAAAACTACATGCCAATATCACCGATGAACACAGATGCAAAAACCCTCAGCAAAATGTTAGCAAACAGAATCCAACAGCACACTAAAATGATCATACACCATGATCAAGTGAGGTTTATCCCAGGAATTTAAGGATTCTTCAATATATGCAAATCAATCAATGTGATACATCATATTAACAAATTGAATGAGAAAAACCATATGGTCATCTCAATAGATTCGGAAAAAGCTTTTGACAAAATTCAACACCCACTTATGATAAAAACTCTCCAGAAAGTGGGCATAGAGGGAACCTACCTCAACATAATAAAGGCCATGTATGACAAACCCACAGCCAACATCATTCTCAATGGTGAAAAACTGAAACCATTTCCGCTAAAATCAGGAACAAGACAAGGTTGCCCACTCTCACCACTACTCTTCAACATAGTTTTGGAAGTTTTAGCTAAGGCAATCAGAGAAGAAAAAGAAATAAAAGGAATCCAAATCAGAAAAGAAGTAAAACTGTCACTGTTTGCAGATGATCTGATACTCTACATAGAGAATCTTAAAGATGCTACCGGAAAACTACTAGAGCTAATCAATGAATTTGGGTAGCAGGATACAAAGTTAATGTACAGAAATCTCTTGCAATCCTGTACACTAATGATGAAAAATCTGAAAGAGAAATTATGGAAACACTCCCATTTACCACTGCAACAAAAAGAATAAAATACCTAGGAATAGACCTCCCTAGGGAGACAAAAGACCTGTATGCAGAAAACTATAGGACACTGATGAAATAAATTAAAGATGATACCAACAGAAGGAGAGATATACCATGTTCTTGGATCGGAAGAATGAATATTGTGAAAATGACTATACTACCCAAAGCAATCTACAGATTCCATGCAATCCCTATCAAATTACAGTGGCATTTTTTACAGAACTAGAACAAAAAATCTTAAAATTTGTATGGAAACACAAAAGACCCTGAATGGCCAAAGCAGTCTTGAGGGAAAGAAACAGAGCTGAAGAAATCAGATTCTCAAACTTCAGACTATACTACAAAGCTACAGTAATCAAGAATGTATGGTACTGGGACAAAAAACAGAAATATAGATCAATGGAACAGGATAGAAAGCCCAGAGATACACCCATACACCTATGGTCAACTAATCTATGACAAAGGAGGCAAGGACATACAATGGAGAAAAGACAGTGTCTTCAATAAGTGGTGCTGGGAAAACTGGACAGCTACATGTAAGAGAATGAAATTAGAACACTTCCTAACACCATACACAAAAATAAACTCAAAATGGATTAGAGACCTAAATGTAAGGCCCAACACTATAAAATTCTTAGAGGAAAACATAGGAAGAACACTCTTTGACCTAAATCACAGCAAGATCTTTTTTGACCCGCCTCCTAGAGTAATGGAAATAAGAACAAAAATAAACACATGGGACTGAATGAAACTTAAAAGCTTTAGCACAGCAGAGGAAACTATAAACAAGATGAAAAGACTACCCTCAGAATGGTAGAAAATATTTGCAAATGAAGAAACTGACAAAGGATTAATCTCCAGAATATACAAGCAGCTCTTGCAGCTCAATATCAAAAAAACAACCTAATCCAAAAATGGGCAGAAGACCTAACTAGACATTTCTCCAAAGAAGATATACAGATTGCCAGCAAACACATGAAAGGATGCTCAACATCACTAATCATTAGAGATATGCAAATCAAAACCACAGTGAGGTATCACCTCACACTGGTCAGAATGGCCATCATCAAAAATCTACAAATGATAAATGCTGGAAAGGGTGTGGAATAAAGGCAACCCTCTTGCACTCTTGGTGGGAATGTAAATTGATACAACCACTATGGAGAACAGTATGGAGGTTCCTTAAAAAACTAAAAATAGAACTACCATATGACCCAGTTATCCCACTACTGGGCATATACCCTGAGAAAACCATAATTCAAAAAGAGACTTGTACCACAATGTTCATTACAGCACTATTTACAATAGCCAGGACATGAAAGCAACCTAAGTGTTCATCGAGAGATGAATGGATAAAGAAGATGTGGCACATATATACAATGGAATATTGCTCAGCCATAAAGAGAAAAGAAATTGAGTTATTTGTAGTGAGGTTGATGGACCTAGAGTCTGTCATACAGAGTGAAGTAAGTCAGAAAGAGAAAAACAAATACCGCATGCTAACAAATATATATGGAATCTAAAAAAAAAAATGGTTCTGATGAACCTATGGGCAGGACAGGAATAAAGACACAGATGTGGATAATGTACTTGAGGATATGGGGAGGGGGAAGGGTAAGCTGGGACGAAGTGGGAGAGTAGCATTGACATATATACACTGCCAAATGTAAACTAGATAGCTAGTGGGAAGCAGCTGCATAGCACAGCAGTTCAGCTTGGTGCTTTGTGACCACCTGAAGGAGTAGGATATGGAGGGTGGGAAAGAGGTGCAAGAGGGGGGGGGATATGGGGATATATGTATAGATATAGCTGATTCATTTTGTTATACAGCAGCAACTAACACACCATTGTAAAGCAATTATTCTCCAAAAAAGATGTTAAAAAAACCCAAAAAACAGGCTTAAGGGAGATTCTGGTGGTATGTTGACATGAACTCAGCTCCTCTTCCCTTCACCCTCAGCTCTAAGCTATCTGCCTTTCAAGAGCCTAATGGCTGCTGGCTTCCATGGGAAGGTAGGGAGATGTTAGGTCTCAGGCTCTGTTGAGGTTCTAGCAGAGGGAAATTAGTATGATGCTTTTTTCCTTACGGGAAGGGTAACATCATCAATGGATGTTCGGAAATGCTGGGAGGTCAGAGATCTGTAACTCTCCAGACAGAAGACAATGTTGGCCCAGATCTTCTTACCTTCACACGGCCAAGCCAAAGCTGTGCAGGAAGACTGGATCTCCCTGTTCCTTAGGTTGTGGGAGATCTGAGAGCAGGGAGGGGGTTTCCTTCAAGACCAGCAGCAGGGTCTGGCAGGCTCCTGTAGCTAGAGATAGCTTCATCTTTCAAGGTCTGTGAGATTCTTTTCATTTGGCATCTGAGCTCCAATGAGTTGACATAGAAAAATAACCCACCCAATAACTGAGAGAAAAGCAGTCATTAGAACAGACACACCCCTGATAGAGTGCTATTGAAGGGGATGGTGACATTTTGAATTAAGATTCAAGACTAGAATAAAAAAAAATTTTCCTAGAATTGAAAACATGGCTTCCAAAATAAAAAAAAATCAGGAAAAGAACTGTGGGAGAGGATAGTTTCTATTGAAACTGAATCAGTGGTCTGAAACATCAAGTGCTAAGAAATATCTCAAAGCATAAGGCAAAGTGAAGTGAACCTCAAAAGGAAATGGAAGTCAGGTCCAAGGGACCTAACACCTATGGAATTTCAAAGGGAGAAGAAAGAACAATTGGAGATAAGGCAATAAGTAAAAATAATCAGTATAAAAATTTCCCTATTTTAAGACCTAAGTCTGCTAAAATCCCTGAATGCTAAGGATACAGGGGAAAATCTCACAAATTTCCAAGCACTCATGAACAAATTATCTAAAAAAAAAGCATCAGACTTCTTATTTGCAGCAATGGAGCTAGAAACAAGAATGAACTAGTATCTGTAGATTTCTCTCAGAATAGGACCACAACCAAAGAATTCAATACCTGGACAAGTATGAAAGAAAGGTATTTGAAGATATACAAGAAAGAGTTTTCTACTTATGCACTTCATCAGAGGCAAATCTACAAGAAAAGCCTTTAACCAAATAAGACACAGGCCAGAATAGAAATTTCAAGATGGAAAAAGATAAAGACAGAAATAGAACTGGAGCGTAGGAGAGAAAGAATGTTGAAAGAGAAAGAATGTTGAAAGAGGAAGAAAGTGGAAGTATTCTAAACCTTATTGAAATGGAAAAGGAGGAAAATAGAATCTTGGTAAGGAAAGTAATTAATATCTTGCTCTCATATAATAGCCCAGTAATACTATCTGATTATGAGAAAAAGAGAAGCGGAGATAACCGTTTATGAAAAAAAATTAAAAGGTGGTATAACTTTCAAATAAACAAGGGGAAAGAGGAATGAATAAAACTTGATCAGACAAGCAAGCATGAAAAAGGTAAAGGTTTCCCCTTATCCCACTTATCATAATGTGGTATGATAAGTAAGTAAAAAATAAGATGGAAAGAACAATGTGATACATATCAAGCATTATATAAAATGTGATAGACTCAAATTCTATTATTACAAAAGTCTGTTACAGTTTTTTAAAAAAGAGCAGAATTTTGCTCTTTGCAAAATACATACTTAAAATACAGTAATAAAAGGGATTTGAAAATAAAAGAACCATAAAAACCAAAACCAAACAAAACATTGGAAATGCATAGAAAGACATCAGGAGAGGAAATATTAATGGCAGACAAAGTGGAAGAGAAGGATAAAAGCACCCAATAGGATAAGGACAGACATCACAAATTGATTAAATGCACTGTTTTTAGTAAATAAAATAAGAAACTAAATATACAAACAAAACTTTTAGGATTACAAGGGGACATTTTATTTCAATGAAAAAAAAGAAATGAAAGAACATGATAAAAATACAATTGTACTGAATTTTTCAGTATATTTCCAAGAATTCGAATAATAGACTCCCCTCACAAAAGCTATAGAGAGGATATAGAGGAAATGAATAATGCAATTTATAAACTTGATTTAACATATTAATATAGAACATTTTATTTATTTCTTTTTTTTAACAAATTTAATCAGTTATACATATACATATGTTCCCATATCCCCTCCCTTTTGCGTCTCCCTCCCACCCTCCCTATCCCACCCCTCCAGGCGGTCACAAAGCACCGAGCTGATCTCCCTGTGCTATGCGGCTGCTTCCCGCTAGCTATCTACCTTACGTTTGGTAGTGTATATATGTCCATGCCGCTCTTTCACTTTGTCACAGCTTACCCTTCCCCCTCCCCATATCCTCAAGTCCATTCTCTAGTAGGTCTGTGTCTTTATTCCTGTCTTACCCCTATGTTCTTCATGACATTTTTTTTTCTTAAATTCCATATATATGTGTCAGCATACAGTATTTGTCTTTCTCTTTCTGACTTACTTCACTCTGTATGACAGGCCCTAGGTCCATCCACCTCATTACAAATAGCTCAATTTCGTTTCTTTTTATGGCTGAGTAATATTCCATTGTATATATGTGCCACATCTTCTTTACCCATTCATCCGATGATGGACACTTAGGTTGTTTCCATCTCTGGGCTATTGTAAATAGGGCTTCTATGAACATTTTGGTACATGTCTCTTTTTGAATTATGGTTTTCTCAGGGTATATGCCCAGCAGTGGGATTGCTGGGTCATATGGTAGTTCTATTTGTAGTTTTTTAAGGAACCTCCATACCGTTCTCCATAGTGGCTGTACCAATTCACATTCCCACCAGCAGTGCAAGAGTGTTCCCTTTTTTCCACACCCTCTCCAGCATTTATTGTTTCTAGATTTTTTGATGATGGCCATTCTGACTGGTGTGAGATGATATCACATTGTAGTTTTGATTTGCATTTCTCTAATGAGTAAAGATGTTGAGCATCCTTTCATGTGTTTGTTGGCAGTCTGTATATTTTCTGTGGAGAAATGTCTATTTAGGTCTTCTGCCCATTTTTGGATTGGGTTGTTTGTTTTTTTGTTATTGAGCTGCATGAGCTGCTTATAAATTTTGGAGATTAATCCTTTGTCAGTTGCTTCATTTGCAAATATTTTCTCCCATTCTGAGGGTTGTCTTTTGGTCTTGTTTATGGTTTCCTTTGCTGTGCAAAAGCTTTGAAGTTTCATTAGGTCCCATTTGTTTATCTGTGTTTTTATTTCCATTTCTCTAGGAGGTGGGTCAAAAAGGATCTTGCTGTGATTTATGTCATAGAGTGTTCTGCCTATGTTTTCCTCTAAGAGTTTGATAGTGTCTGGCCTTACATTTAGGTCTTTAATCCATTTTGAGCTTATTTTTGTGTATGGTGTTAGGGAGTGATCTAATCTCATACTTTTACATGTCCCTATCCAGTTTTCCCAGCACCACTTATTGAAGAGACTGTCCTTTCTCCACTGTACATTCCTGCCTCCTTTATCAAAGATAAGTTGACCATATGTCCGTGGGTTTATCTCTGGGCTTTCTATCCTGTTCCATTGATCTATATTTCTGTTTTTGTGCCAGTACCATACTGTCTTGATTACTGTAGCTTTGTAGTATAGTCTGAGGTCAGGGAGCCTGATTCCTCCAGCTCCATTTTTCGTTCTCAAGATTGCTTTGGCTATTCGGGGTCTTTTGTGTTTCCATACAAATTGTGAAATTTTTTGTTCTAGTTCTGTGAAAAATGCCAGAGGTAGTTTGATAGGGATTGCATTGAATCTGTAGATTGCTTTGGGTAGTAGAGTCATTTTCACAATGTTGATTCTTCCAATCCAAGAACATGGTACATCTCTCCATCTATTTGTATCATCTTTAATTTCTTTCATCAGTGTCTTATAATTTTCTGCATACAGGTCTTTTGTCTCCTTAGGTAGGTTTATTCCTAGATATTTTATTCTTTTTGTTGCAATGGTAAATGGGAGTGTTTCCTTGATTTCACTTTCAGATTTTTCATCATTAGTATATAGGAATGCCAGAGATTTCTGTGCATTAATTTTGTATCCTGCAACTTTACCAAATTCATTGGTTAGCTCTAGTAGTTTTCTGGTAGCATCTTTAGGATTCTCTATGTATAGTATCATGTCATCTGCAAACAGTGACAGCTTTACTTCTTTTTTTCTGATTTGGATTCCTTTTATTTCCTTTTCTTCTCTGATTGCTGTAGCTAAAACTTCCAAAACTATGTTGAATAAGAGTGGTGAGAGTGGGCAACCTTGTCTTGTTCCTGATCTTAGTGGAAATGGTTTCAGTTTTTCACCATTGAGGACGATGCTGGCTGTGGGTTTGTCATATATGGCCTTTATTATGTTGAGGAAAGTTCCCTCTATGCCTACTTTCTGCAGGGTTTTTATAATAAATCGGTGTTGAATTTTGTCGAAAGCTTTCTCTGCATCTATTGAGATGATCATATGGTTTTTCTCCTTCAATTTGTTAATATGGTGTATCACATTGATTGATTTGCGTATATTGAAGAATCCTTGCATTCCTGGAATAAACCCCAATTGATCATGGTGTACGATCCTTTTAATGTGCTGTTGGATTCTGTTTGCTAGTATTTTGTTGAGGATTTTTGCATCTATGCTCATCAGTGATATTGGCCTGTAGTTTTCTTTCTTTGTGACATACTTGTGTGGTTTTGGAATCAAGGTGATGGTGGCCTCGTAGAATGAATTTGGGAGTGTTCCTCCCTCTGCTATATTTTGGAAGAGTTTGAGTAGGATAGGTGTTAGCTCTTCTCTAAATGCTTGATAGAATTCGCCTGTGAAGCCATCTGGTCCTGGGCTTTTGTTTGTTGGAAGATTTTTAATCACAGTTTTAATTTCAGTGCTTGTGATTGATTGTTCTATTTATATTTTCTATTTCTTCCTGATTCAGTCTTGGCAGGTTGTGCATTTCTAAGAATTTGTCCATTTCTTCCAGGTTGTCCATTTTATTGGCATAGAGTTGCTTATAGTAATCTCTCATGATCTTTTGTATTTCTGCAGTGTCAGTTGTTACTTCTCCTTTTTCATTTCTAATTCTATTGATTTGAGTCTTCTCCCTTTTTTTCTTGATGAGTCTGGCTAATGGTTTATCAATTTTGTTTATCTTCTCAAAGAACCAGCTTTTAGTTTTATTGATCTTTGCTATCGTTTCCTTCATTTCTTTTTCATTTATTTCTGATCTGATTTTTATGATTTCTTTCCTCCTGCTAACTTTGGGATGTTTTTGTTCTTCTTTCTCTAATTGCTTTTGGTGTAAGGTTAGGATGTTTATTCGAGATGTTTCCTGTTTCTTAAGGTGGGATTGTATTGCTCTAAACTTCCCTCTTAGAACTGCTTTTGCTGCATCCCATAGGTTTTGGGTCATCGTGTCTCCATTGTCATTTGTTTCTAGGTATTTATTGATTTCCTCTTTGATTTCTTCACTGATCTCTTGGTTATTAAGTAGTGTACTGTTTAGCCTCCATGTGTTTGTATTTTTTACAGATTTTTTCCTGTAATTGATAGCTAGTCCCATAGCGTTTTGGTGGGAAAAGATACTTGATACAATTTCAATTTTCTTAAATTTACCAAGGCTTGATTTGTGACCCAAGATATGATCTATCCTGGAGAATGTTCCATGAGCACTTGAGAAAAATGTGTATTCTGTTGTTTTTGGATGGAATGTCCTATAAATGTCAATTAAGTCCATCTTGTTTAATGTATCATTTAAAGCTTGTGTTTCCTTATTTATTTTCATTTTGGATGATCTGTCCATTGGTGAAAGTGGGGTGTTAAAGTCCCCTACTATGACTGTGTTACTGTCAATTTCTCCTTTTATGGCTCTTAGTATTTGCCTTATGTATTGAGGTGCTCCTATGTTGGGTGCATAAATATTTACAATTGTTATATCTTCTTCTTGGATCGATCCCTTGATCATTATGTAGTGTCCTTCTTTGTCTCTTCTAGTAGTCTTTATTTTAAAGTCTATTTTGTCTGATATGAGAATTGCTACTCCAGGTTTCTTTTGGTTTCCATTTGCATGGAATATCTTTTTCCATCCCCTTACTTTCAGTCTGTATGTGTCTCTAGGTCTGAAGTGGGTCTCTTGTAGACAGCATATATATGGGTCTTGTTTTTGTATCCATTCAGCCAGTCTGTGTCTTTTGGTGGGAGCATTTAGTCCATTTACATTTAAGGTAATTATCAATATGTATGTTCCTATTCCCATTTTCTTAATTGTTTTGGGTTCATTATTGTAGGTCTTTTCCTTCTGTTGTGTTTCTTGCCTAGAGAAGTTCCTTCAGCATTTGTTGTAAAGGTGGTTTGGTGGTGCTGAACTCTCTCAGCTTTTGCTTGTCTGTAAAGGTTTTAATTTCTCCATCAAATCTGAATGAGATCCTTGCTGGGTAGAGTAATCTTGGTTGCAGGTTTTTCTCCTTCATCACTTTAATTATGTCCTGCCAACCCCTTCTGGCTTGTAGAGTTTCTGCTGAGAGATCAGCTGTTAACCTGATGGGGATTCCCTTGTGTGTTATTTGTTGTTTTTGCCTTGTTGCTTTTAATATGATTTCTTTGTGTTTAATTTTTGACAGTTTGATTAATATGTGTCTTGGCATATTTTTCGTTGGATTTATTCTGTATGGGACTCTCTGTGCCTCCTGGACTTGATTAACTATTTCCTTTCCCATATTAGGGAAGTTTTCAACTATAATCTCTTCAAATATTTTCTCAGTCCCTTTCTTTTTCTCTTCTTCTTCTGGAACCCCTATAATTCGAATGTTGGTGTGTTTAATGTTGTCCCAGAGGTCTCTGAGACTGTCCTCTGTTCTTTTCATTCTTTTTTCTTTATTTTGCTCTGCAGCAGTTATTTCCACTATTTTATCTTCCACCTCACTTATCCGTTCTTCTGCCTCAGTTATTCTGCTATTGATCCCATCTAGAGTATTTTTCATTTCATTTATTGTGTTTTTAATTGATGCTTGATTCATCTTTAGTTCTTCTAGGTCCTTGTTAACTGTTTCTTGCATTTTGTCTATTCTATTTCCAAGATTTTGGATCTTGGAAATAGAATCTTGGATCATCTTTACCATCATTATTCTGAATTCTTTTTCAAGTAGACTGCCTATTACCTCTTCATTTGTTAGGTCTGGTGGGTTTTTATCTTACTCCTTCTCCTGCTGTGTGTTTTTCTGTCTTCTCATTTTGCTTATGTTACTGTGTTTGGGGTCTCCTTTTTGCAGGCTGCAGGTTCATAGTTCCCATTGTTTTTGGTGTCTGTCCCCAGTGGCTAAGGTTGGTTTAGTGGGTTGTGTAGGCTTCCTGGTGGAGGGGACTAGTGCCTGTGTTCTGGTGGATGAGGCTGGATCTTGTCTTTCTGGTGGGCAGGTCCACGTCTGGTGGTGTGTTTTGGGGTGTCTGTGGACTTTTTATGATTTTAGACCACCTCTCTGCTAATGGGTGGCGTTGTATTCCTGTCTTGCTAGTTGTTTGGCATAGGGTGTCCAGCACTGTAGCTTGCTGGTCGTTGAGTGAAGCTGGGTGCTGGTGTTGAGATGGAGATCTCTGGAAGATTTTTGCCGTTTGATATTATGTGGAGCTGGGAGGTCTCTTGTGGACCAGTGTTCTGAAGTTGGCTCTCCCACCTCAGAGTCACAGCACTGGCTCCCGGCTCCTCAATTTGGGATGATTTGTTGTCTATTCATATATTCCACAGATGCAGGGTACATCAAGTTGATTGTGGAGCTTTAATCCGCTGCTTCTGAGGCTGCTGGGAGAGGTTTCCCTTTCTCTTCTTTGTTCTCACAGCTCCCGGGCCTCAGCTTTGGATTTGGCCCTGCCTCTGCGTGTAGGTCGCTGGAGGGCGTCTGTTCTTCGCTCAGACAGGACAGGGTTAAAGGAGCAGTCTTTTCGGGTACTCTGGCTCACTCAGGCCGGGCGGGAGGGAGGGGCACGGAGTGCGGGGCAAGCCTGCAGTCGCAGAGGCCGGCGTGACGTTGCACCAGCCCGAGGCGCGCCGTGCGTTCTCCCAGGGAAGCCGCCCCTGGATCCCGGGACACCGGCAGTGGCGGGCTGCACACGCTCCTGGAAGGGCGGTGTGGACAGTGACCTGCGCTCGCACACAGGCTTCTTGGCGGCGGCAGCAGCAGCCCCAGCGTCCCACGCCCGTCTCTGGGCTCCGTGCTTTCAGCCGCGACTCGCGCCCGTCTGTGGAGCTCCTTTAAGCAGCGCTCTTAATCCCCTCTCCTCGCGCACCAGGAAACCAAGAGGGAAGAAAAAGTCTCTTGCCTCTTCGGCAGCTCCACAGTTTTCCCGGACTCCCTCCCGTCTAGCTGTGGCACATTAGCCCCCTTCAGGCTGAGTTCTCGCCGCCAGCCCCAGTCCTCTCCCTGCGCTCTGACTGAAGCCCGAGCCTCAGCTTCCAGCGCCACCCACCCCGGCGGGCGAGCAGACAAGCCTCTCGGGCTGGTGAGTGCCGCTCGGCACCGATCCTCTGTGCGGGAATCTCTCTGCTTTGCCCTACCCAGGTATGTGGGGAGTTTCTTGCCTTTTGGGAGGTCTGGGGTCTTCTGCCAGCGTTCAGTAGGTGTTCTGTAGGAGTTGTTCCACGTGTAGCTGTATTTCTGGTGTATCCGTGGGGAGGAAGGTGATCTCCGCGTCTTACTCCTCCGCCATCTTCTAGAACATTTTATTTCTTGAATAGGATATATAAAAACGTTTCCACAGAACATTTCCAAAAGTCAATCATGTGCTAGGCAAAAAGAAAACCTTAACAAATTCAAAGTAGAGAGCTTACACGTTATGTTCTCTCATCACAGTCCAATAAAGTTAATTGGAAATTAAGAAACACACAATGAGATAAGCCTGGTATGAAAGAGAAAATTAAAGAATTGTTTTAGTCTCTCAGGGCTGTTATAACAAAATATCACAGATTGAGTAGCTTATAAACAACAAAAATTTATTTCTTCCAGTTCTCAAGCTGGAAGTCTAATATCACTTCTGGTGAGGGTTTTTTTCCTGTTTCATAGCAGGCACTTTCTCACTGTGTCCTCACATGGTGGAAGGGACTAAGGATCTTTCTAGAACTCTTTTTATAAAGGCACTAATCTCATTCATGAGGGATTCACCCTCATAACTTTAGCACCTGCCAAAGACTCCACCTCCTAATACCATTATCTTTGGGGGTTAAGATTTTAAGATATGAATTTGGGAGGGAACATAAATGTTCATACCATAGAAGCAATGGAAAAACAAACAATTTGTACTAAAATAATGGGGAACAGCAGAAGTGAACTTAGAGGAAAATGTGTTGCCCTTAAGTATGGAAGCAGAAATGTAAAAATAAAAGAATTAAGTACTTATCTTAATGAATCCAGATAAGAAAGTCAATAAAAGCAAAATAAAAGAAAGTTTGAAGAGAGCATTAATATTGATAAAAGCTGAATTATTAAAATAGATGAAATAGCAGAAAAGAATAAATAAATTCAAAGATTGATTCTATAAAAAGACCAATAAAATAGATAAATACAATGTGAGCCTGATGAGGAAAAGAGAATGCAAAAAAATTAGACAAGGTTAATAATGTGAAAGTAGAAAGAACTTAAAAGAATTCCAAGTAAATACAGTGACTCTAAAGTAGTATTAAAAGAAAAAAAAACCTAGAAGAAATGAATACTTTCCTAGGAAAATATACATGATCACAAATGAGATAGACGTGAAAACTTGAATAGACCAATTATTACAGAAAAGATTGGAAAAATGATAAATGATTTCCATCAAAAAAGGCAGCAGGCAGATGGATTCACAGGTGAATTTTTAATCTAACCATTAAAGAACAGATAATTCCAATATTATTTAAACTCTTGTGGGTCTTAGAAAAGGATTGAAATTTCTCCAGTTAGTTTTATGAGACCAGAGCACCTCCAATACTGATGCCAAAGAAGGAATGCAACAACAACAACAAAGGTGCAGGCCATTTCATCTATGACTATAAATGCCAAATGTTTAAATAATATATTAGAGAACATAATAGAGGAGTGAATCAAGTGAGTGATACACTATGACAAAACAGTCTTTATTAGAGAAATGAAAGGGCAGGTCAATTCCAGGAAGTCTACCTACATATTGATTACATAAAAATTAAAGGGAAAAAATCCCAACCGTTATCAATAGGTGGTGAAAAGGCATCAGACAAAGGTCAAGCAACCAATGCCAAGGGAAACTTGAAGCAAAATAGGAATAGAAGGAAATTACTTATAATAAAGAGAAGCCCACAAATAAACATGATCTTAAATGGCAACAAATATATCTTTCACTTAAAATCAGGAATCAGACAGGTATCACTGTAATCACTTGTATTAGTGATTCTAGCAAAAGTAAGTAAAATAACTAGTATAAATAATGGAAAAGGAGATAAAGTTCCTGATGCTGATGACTGTTTTTTTTAGAAAACCGAAGACTCTCATGAAAAAGCAAGTTAGAAGAGAATCTGGTGTGTTGAATACAAAATAAATTACAGAAGTAACCAGTCTAGCTCTGTTCATGCAAAGGCACATAAAAAAGGAAATGAGAAGAATATTTTACTCAAAGGACAAATGCTAGAAAATAATTTGGTGTAAGATTAGTAGGTGCAGAACATATATGAACAAAACTACGAAAATATTCTTGGGAAATGCATGAAAAATATAAGCAAATGGAAAAGTCCATTATCATCTTGGATAGAATGACTTATTGTTACAGAAATGTCAATTCTCCAAAAAGTAATACATAAATTTACACTGTGCTAATTGGACTCTTTTTTCTTGCACGTAAAATACCATGTAACAATTGAAAAGAGTCTTAAGTTCCAGGTATCTACATATAATAGTAATTGTGAGTATAATCTTTAACTTAAGGCTTTTTGAAGAATTTTCAGAATGATCAAAACAATACTGAAAAAGACTCTAAACAATTTAATAAATACACTTCAGTACAAGAAATGTGAAATTATATATAGTAGGTTTTAAATACTAGTCTCCCATTTCCTTCTCAATAATTGGTAGGGTTAAGGGGCGAGTCTAGGAGACTGGATGTTCTTGTTTGTATGGACTGGTCAAACTTGGTTGTGCATTAGAGTCACCTATGGTGCTTCATAAAAGTAGAGATTCCAGGGTCTCACCGAGGAGTTCCTGCAATCAGAATCTGTAGCAAAAGTGTAGAAATCACTGGCTAAGTCTATGCTGCAATGATCACTTCTTGTTTCAGGTTTTCTATTCCAGAAGCCTAACGGTTACCCAATGTTCCTCTGAAACAGTCCATAGAAAAGGGTACTCAGTGTTTCCACTGGGAGGACTCTCATTTAAATCCTCTTTGTGAGAAATGATTCATTTCCTTTTAAGTATGAGAGTTGAAAATCGATTACAAAAAAAGAAAATAGATTTCCCATGGTAGACAAACATACGATGTGAAACTTGCTTTCTGTGTAGCAGGAGGCAGTAAAAGTATGTAGACAGTAACGTCATGTATTGGTTTGAGTTTGAAACCTGGCTTTGCTTTTTTCCAGCTGTGTTACCTTTGACAAATAAACCTTTAAGTATCTTCATCTAAAAAATGAGGATGAAAATAGTGCTTCATAGGATAATAGTACTTTCTTTAAAAATAATGACGATTTAAAAAGTGTTAGCTAAAAGCAAATAAACAGAAATAATGATCTCAGGGGACCTGTAGGGTGGCCGCGGCTATGAGGACTTGAAGTGGCATCTCGGTTCTCCGACCAGGGATTGAACCTGGATGGCGGCACTGCTTTGGGTCTCGGCCCCTTTGGGAAAGAATTTCAAGAAAAAGATGGAAAATAGCCAAGCAGGTAAAGTGTTTATTAAGAGAGGAATACGTGTGGATAGACACATGGGTGGGCTCAGTAAGAGTTGCACCTTTGGGAAGTTTAGATCATTTATAAGGGGGCAGTCTTTCGGGTCTTTGTTTTCCCCTGGCCAATTGTCTTGCTTTGACCCTGTACCTGATTTGTCTCAGGGCCCTCCCTATGTGCACGTGCATCCTTTAGCCAAGATGGATTTCAACTTGAGGGTCTCTGGGAAGTTAGCAAAACTTATTGTGGTCTGGTGCCCCCTCTCCTGAGGAAACATTCTGTGCATGTGTAATTTGGGGGTCTCCCTGACCCCAACAATGAGAAAGGTGTGACTTCCTTATCTTTTACCCAAACAGGGCTTGGCCCCTCTCTGCCTCTGCCATTACTGTTATCTTAAAGTGTTCACAGGAGACAAAGTCCAGCTATTCATCCTATTCCTGTTGTTATTTCTATCTGAAGTATAAATAGGAGGCTAGTTGTAAATTATACAACTGGAACCCATTTATCTCCTACCTCAATAACGCTAGTAAATACTCTCCTCAGCAAGAGTAGCTTGGGAGGTTAATGTCACCATACAACTTAATATGGGGCCAACACATAGTAGGCACTTAATATTCTTGAATCAAGTTTCAACGTGGTGTGGCTCACACTGTACTTTTATCAAAGGCATTAAGTATTTTCTTTCTCTCTAGCTCTCTTTTTATTAATATAATTTTAAGTGTAATATCATTTGAACATCCCCAGGTGATTCTGGTTTGTGAATACAAATGAATTCACCTTAATATCACTGCCTAAATAAGTTTTATCAATCACCTCCCTCTACCCGGGCTCCACCATTTAGGACTGGAAATCTTCAGTTGTTTCTCTCACATGCTCAGGAACAATTCCACTCCTGTTCTACTGGTCTGTGCTCCTCATCAAGTTATCTTGACCCTGGATTGGGCACTAGCGTCCTTTATGAGAATATGCCTTCTCTGGGTAGAGCCCTTCCTTACTGGTGACAAGGTACACAGAGGTCTGTGGCAGATTGGGTTGAGAGAATGACCCTCTCTCCAGTTCTGTGCTATACTTTGTCACCAGAGCCCAAAGTAATACTTCTTAAATCTGAAATCCCACAGTCATTTGCAAAAATGATTCCTCAGTCTCTGGCCCTAAGTTCTTTCCCCAAGGGTCTTAAAACCCTTCAAAGACTCCGTGGGAAAGCAGGGAATGCAGGCACATCATCACTCCCTCCATTCCTTTTGACAGTTTCCCAAGGCCTCTGGCACAAAATTTCTCCATCCTTCTTTATTCAGAAACATATGCTCCAAGATCATCAACGTATATGAACAGATGGCTGGAGTTGTCGCCAAGTCCATCAGGTTTATAGATGATAAGGTTCTAAATCCCAGTTTGGTCTCAGGTGGCCCACAAAAGACCTTATCCTCCTTGCTTATATCCCTGTCAACCAGACAGAGAATTCTAATTCAAAAGGCATCTTGTCTACTCCAATTGTTCCTTTGTTGTCTCTTTTGAAAGTGAAACATCTGTGCGTGGAGAGAAGAATCACACATTTCTGAGGCAGAGGCCATCCTGGCCCTGAGTCACAGCTGCCTGGCTTCACTGGGGATCTAGTGCCCCGGCTTCTCAGCAACGTGGAGCTCAGGGGATTTCTGTTGCGCTGGTACTGATGTACGAACATCTATAACAAAAGTCAACATCATAACAATGACACAACATAAGGTTAACAATTTAATTTCTTATTTTTCAGAAAGCTTCTTTAAGGTGATATGAAAGTTGTTAATGCCCTGTTAACTTCTTTAAATTCTAGTAAGGTATATAAGGAGGTATATAATGACATTAGGCCCATTAAAAAACTCTTTCTCCTTCCTGGGATTGGAAGAATAATAGCGTAAAGTGTAATAGAGTAACAATTGTTTAAGTGTTGTGTAAAGTGCCATATAGTGATTAACAAAAAAATAATGAAGAATTCCTCCTCACCTTCACATGACTCTAATCATGCGTTTTTGAAATAGATGTTTTCAGTCTAGTTCTGGATGAAGTCCAGCTTCTTCTTTCTGATCCTTATTCCTAATCTCAGGGTGACGTCCAACTTAGATACTGAAGTATTACTTTCTCCACTATGAAACCTAGTTTTCACAAGGGAAGGATAAACGAACTCATGTTCAAGTGCCAATCATGGGTGTGATAAGGCTTAGCCTGTGTTTCCCAGAGGCATTCTAGTGGAAAGGCGTTAGTCAAAAACTCCAGGTTGCAATGACTGGTCTGCCACTCATTCTATGATATGTGAACCCAGCACAACAAACTCTGAGGCCAGTTTTTCTTCCCTGGCCGTCCAGTGGTTAAGACCTCATGCTTCCACTGCAGGGCCACAGGTTGATCCCTGGTTGGGGAACTAAAATCCCTCATGCCCCGTGTTTGGTCCATAGCTGGTACTCAATTTATGTTAAAAAGTCTTGTTAAGTTACTCAAAAGAGAACAAAACCTTAATCCAGAGAAAACGGCTTTTAACTGTGGAATTTCATATTGTTTGAGAAGAATTTGGTGTGCCTTTTTTTGGCCTCCCTTAGATCATATTTTGCCAACTCTGTTCTTTTTTTTTTTCTTTCTATAAGGAGAACAATAAACTTGTCTCCATCTCCACCATGGTCTGACAGGAACTTGTTTCATCCTGGTTGTGTCAGGGGCAGGGACCACAAAAGTGCTTTCACTAAAGTCTAAGGGATGTCACGTGTGGGGCGTCTGCTTCCAGTTACATAAAGTTCATTTCATATGAAGGCACGATTCCCTCCCCATTCCCAAGACACTAATCTGTAAAATGGTGAACAATGACCCTCAAATAGTTGTGCATTTCTTTAATCATCTTGTATAGGTCTATATGTTAAAGCGGTTTCCTAAATCTACATTTTCCATCTGCTGTGGTTCAGCCTTTGCGGAGGAAAGGAAAACGGATATCAAACTGTCGCTCACTTCTCCGTATCTACAAAGCACCTACAGGATGGGGGAACCACTTGATTTTATTTTCTAACTTTCAAGCTGGCCTTGGGTAAATACCCTTTTATTTTTTGCTCCACAGAGATGCTTGGATAAAAGATCTGAAGAGTCCCTTCAAGGGCTCCAGACGGCCCGCTCTGTTTGGTGGTAATACATCAGTGGTGAGCTCTGCAGCAGGACTGGCGCCCCGGGGGCCCGCGCTGGAGCAGCAGGGGCACGAAGGCAGGGCTCCGGGCCAGCGCCCTTTCACATCTCCTTAGGAGGGGACACCGCCCAGGCGCCCGCGTTGCTAGGTCTTCTGTTTGCCGGCTTCTAAAAGAACCCAGAGCGGGACCAAAGCAAACCGGGAGGGGGGCTGGAAAAGCTAAAGCACCTTCTCAGTCGTCAGTAGGGAAAAGCGGACGCTCCCCGGTTGGCCCCTCCCGCCCGTAGCCATCCCGGCGCGGGCGGGGTGCTGAGGAGCCCCCTCCTCCTTGGTTCCTCCCAACCGTCGCCGTCCCCGGCGCCCTCGCTCCCGCTCCGCCGCGCACGTCGCGCACCCCCGGTCGCCGCCCGCGAATGGTCTGGCCCGTCGGTAGCCACCACCCCTTTGGCAGCGCCCCCTGCTCCAGCTGCTCCGGGTAGAGCGCCGGCGACCAGAGCTGTGGCTGCCGCGGGCGGTGGGTGGGTGGGCGGGTGGAGGGGAGCAGCCGACTTTCAACGCGGGCTGCCGGGCCCGGGGCGGCCGCGGTGGGAAGCCGAGGCGCGCGGGAGCCACGGAGGGACCGTCCGCAGCCCGGAGGCGAGGAACCGGGCTGGGTTCTCCTTAACCCGGTGAGTACCTGCTGCCCCGATCCTCCCTGACCCCCTTTCCCTGTCCCCACGCCCCCGAGGTGTCGGCCCCCGCCCGGACGGTCGCTGCTCCGGGGACGCTGGCCCCCGCGAGAGCAGCGGCACGGGGAGCTGCTGCTGTTGGTGCTAATGATTCAGCACCATTCGCGCCCTGAGAGATTTGGGCAGAATGGGGGAGGGTGGGGGGGCAGGCGAGGTCAGTTGCTGTTCTCCCCTCAGCTTCTGGGTTCCAGATGAACGACCCCGGCGGGCGAGGTCGGGTGGGGGGAGCTAAGAGGCTCCCTGCTGGCTTGTTCTAGGATTCTGTCCTTTTCCCACATCACGGTACAGACCTCCGTGAGTGTGCGGTGCAGTATTCAGTGTGTCTTTTTCGCACAGGCGAGTGAAGTCTGGGGCCCTTTTCTACACCTGTCATTTTCTCTACTCCTTCCTCGGTTGGATGCCCAATTCGTGCCATCATTCGCTCAACTTCACATCGCGTTGCGTCCCCCGCTAACGTGTGAGAAAGATGCTGTATCCAAGTTGTCTTGCATTCAGAGTGGGTTTGATTGGTCTTGACATAGTAGGAAAAGATTTAAGGGAGGTAGGAAATAATACTTTCAGAGCCTAGGCACTTTATGTATACATACATATATATATAAATAATGTCATTAAATCATGACAACAACTCAGAACCAAATGTGCAAAGTGAAGAGCGGGGAAGTTAAATTACATGCTCAAGGTCACAGCATAGGTATTTGGATATGAGATTCCCCGATCCCAAAGCCCACGAACCTTCCATTGTATTAAGGAGTTGTGTATCCAAGTGTGTCCAAGTTATATGTACATGTATATGATTTATTACATATTAAACATAGTATTAATTTTCATAGAAGTAATCTCAAACAACAGCAACAACCTGTAAACTTCCTGTGTATGGAATTATCATTCTTTTAGTATAAAAGTAGGAGCATTGTTTGAATTATATGAAAAAATATACTATTTTCTTAGAAAGCATATGCCAAAATGTAGTATCTGGACCACACTGCATGGGAGAGCTAGGTCATAACAGGAGCTGTTCAACACATTTTTGGCAGTGATAGATGGTGAATGCTTTGTGGTTTGGCATAGCAGGTGATAGCTCCATTTTATAGACAAAGGAACTGAAATACAGAGAAGGTTCAAGATTACACAGCTAGCTAGTGGTGGAATCTGGACAAGCATTGACTCTTACACAAAACATGTGTTGTAGCAAAGTGTAGCTCTGTATAGTGGGAAACTGTATTGATTTCTTTTTACCCCACCCTTCAGAGTCAAAAGTTATATTGACCTTGTATGCTCTTTCTATAAAAATAATGGATGCTAGGTTTTTCTTTGTTCCTTGCTTGGCCATTTGATTTGCTTTCATTTATGATTTATGTATTTTCTCTTAAGATATGCAACTCTTGTTGATGTTTCAGGAAGCAGGTTGCTATAGTACAAATGCTCATTATCTCCAAGTACTGGACTAGTATATGAGGGCAGATAGGAACATAGTCATCTTAGTCCATCATTTCTAAAGTATTTAACCATTTGCATTGGAGAATTCTTTTTTGAGTTGATGAGGATATTGATAGACGAAAGGGATAAAATGGAGGCACAAATTTACATTTGTTGTTCAGACAAGGCTGTTAAGAGAAGTAGGGTCTTGAGATGAGTCTTAAGTTTGATTTCTAGGAGGTCATTTCTTTTTGTTCTTTATATGGCTATAGACCATACCCTGACCTCAGTGAGGCCTCTTGTGGTCCAATCTGTTTAATCCCAAAGGAGACAGCAGAATTGGTATAAATGAATAAGCCAAAATACAATCCCACTGCTATTTACAAAAAAGGAAAGTGCATGTTCTAGCGTTGGAGGGTCAGTAGGAACATTTTAAAACAGATGCAACACACTTTATTTAGATAACATCACTGAGTATGAATATAATACCAACTTGGCTTTAGAACTGTATTCTCTCTCTCTTCCCTTCTCTGTGTGTGTGTGTGTGGGTGTGTGTGTGTGTTTTTGTTGAATGACTACTATCTGCAAACCATCTAAATTCTAAAAGTCTAGCTGGGGAAACTAAAAGTCTAGCTGGGAAAATATTTACCTACATACGAGCAATTAACCAAATAGGTAGAATTGGCTTAATACTGGAAAAATGTAGTTCAGACTTAAGTGCCATATGAATACCTTAAGAAGAAGGAGAAATAGTAATGGCTAGGGTCATAAGAGGATCAGGAAAGTCTTCATGGATGGAAGTGTATTAAATCACTCTCTGAGAGATGGGAAGGCTTTTAGTGGGAAAGAGAAAGCCAGATGAAGAAGTTCAGCAGAGAAGTGGTCATGTACTGTTTGGATGCATGGTGACAAATTATGAAGAACCTTGCGTATCAGGCAGTGAAATCTGCTCCTTATTGGGTAATCTTAGGGAACTAGTGTAGGTCACTGAGCAAGCCAAGTTTCTCTTTGGCTTGTCTTGCTCACATTCTCCATATTCCTTGTTCCAAGTGCCGTTTGAGAAAATGTCATATTTCCTGGGTACTGATATTAAAAGTACTAACCCAGAAAGTTTTCTATGCAAGTAAGATTTTTCCTCTTCCAAGGAGGTTTGCCTTTTTAAAAGCTTTCCCCCTTTTATTATAGTATTACAAACAATTTGGAAACTAAGAATATATAAAAAAAATCACCGTAATCTTACTAAAGACAACCACTATTAACATACTGATGTGTTTCCTTCCACTCTTTTTTCTGCACATAGTTCTAATCATGCTGTGTATGTCACTTTTTATACATTTTTACTTTAAATTTTATAACAGTAATTTTCACTTAATTACAATTTGACAGTGAACATTTAAAATGCCTACATAATTTTCCATGAGGTAGATATGCCATAAATTCCTAATCACTCTTCATTGTCACTGTATTTTTAAAAAATTTTTTATTGCAGTATAATTGATTTACAGTGTTGTGTTAGTTTCAGGTATACAGCAAAGTGAATCTGTTATACAAATACATAGTCACTGTATTTTTGATAATAAATAACACTGTGATGAACATCTTTTCTCATAAGCTCTTTTCTAAATTTTAGAAATTAGTTCCTTAGGATAGAGTCTCAGAAATAAAAGTTCTGGGTTAAAAGGTATGAGTTCTTGTTTGACTTTTTTTAAAAAAATTGAGCTATAATTGGTATATAACATTTTATTAGTTTTGGGTATATAACATAATGATTTAATACTTGTATATATTGCAAAATGATCACCACAGTAAGTCTAGTTAACATCCATTACCACACATAGTTACAGATTTTTTTTGTGATGCTTACTTTGACTAAATTTTATGCAAGTTTTAAAACTCTACTGGATTCTGTATGTTCTCTTTGGAGCATTAGCATATTAAGTACAGGATATTTGCATATTAATAATTAATAACATTCCTGTCTGTGACTCCTCAGATTATACTATTTCAGGCAAACTTGTTTTTTGATTAGAAAGATTAGTTAAATCATGGATACTGGGAGAAAGGCAGGCAGTTGGGGCCACTGAAGAGAGAAGATGTAAATAATGGAGGACAGGTTTGGTGAGAGTGAGCTCGAGTTTGTAGCCAGAGAAGGGACTTGTGTGATAGACGACTTTCTGGTCCTGGTGTTGTATTTGTGGACGTCAACTCTCTCCTTTACCGTGCCCTTCCCTCAGGAATCCACCCCTATCCTCCACACAATATCTGTCTCTTTCAAACTTCTTCCACCCTTCTGTATCAGGTTCCAGGTCTCAGCTTCAGTATCCCGGCAGTGCAAGTCTTATGAACTCACTATCGCGTTCTAATTTGGAGAATCCACATAGATAAGCGCAGGAATTCCAGACCTCCTTCAGTTCTCAGCAGAAGCCCAGGTTATAAGGTGCAAGAGTGTCTGGTGGACATTGAAGACTCTCGCCCTCTCCCCCGTTCACATTGCCAGAGATGGCCTTTGAGAACAGCAGCCGCTGGGGAGTCGCCTAAGGTTTCCAACATCCCCTGCCGGCATTCGGGTGCTCCCCTCCTCTTGTTCCCAGTATTTCTCAACCAGAGGAAATTCCCCTCATTGAGGAGAGACAGTGTGCTTCAGTATCCCACCAGTTGTAGGGTTACATGACACTACCTCCTTGGACAGGTACATTGGCCAGGCCTCTGCCTTGCTTCCCCAGGCTCTCACCTGGGTTTCCTCTGGATCCCGCCCCCATTCTCCTTGGAATTTGAGGCCAGGGAGCCACTGAGGCAGGGAGGCCATGAAGTGTCTCTGAGAACCGGTGAAAGGGGAGTTAGGGATATGAAAGTGCCTCGAGGGCACAAGTAGGTAGCAGAGAGGCAGGTACTTGGAATATATCATCAGTTTGGAAAGATGTGAAAGGAAACAATGAAAACTGAAGCATCACTTTACAAACCAAAAACAGGCCCTGTCTTTTTAGGACCTGACAGATGATTTCTGGTGGAAGTTGGGCACTGAGGTAGGCTGAGTAATATTCTGGCCAGAATTTGTCATGTGCTTAGTTGGGACCTACTATTTAAAACAGTTTGCTTAAGCTATTAGAAGGTGGTAAGTCTATTTCAATTCCTCCCAGGCATTATTTGTCAAAGTTCAACTGGGCTTAGTCAACAGTTTTCCCTAGGGTTAAGTTAAAGCTAAAAACTTAAATTATTTATTATTATTATTTATTCTCCACTACTCTTATTTCGTTAGTTCCCATTTGACATTTACCTAACACGTTCCCACCCATGGTACACCCGATAGTTGACAAAGCCAAGGTGCTGGGATTGTTTAGGCTCTGAGAGTTGAGTGATAAATCCAATTTTCTCTTTTTTCTTTCACTTCTTACTTGTAAGCAACTAGTTGGCCTTTGTTCCTTTGACTTCTTTGAAGGTTTAGAGTTAGGTGATCAAGTGGTCACTGCGTCTCCCCTGGGGCTGATTACTCCTTTCTTTTGAAATTGATGATATTTTTGGTCCACTGGGTATGCTGAGCTGTCCACATTGTTTGGTTTTTCTAAATTGTGTTATGGCACTCGAGCTTCCAAACTTCTGTGTTATTTTTGTTCTGCGTAGCTATGTGAAATGGAACATTATGTTTGATGAAAGATTATTTTGAACATTTCTATCTCTTTTACCCACTACTTTGCAAAGTCTGAACTGGTGACACACCTAATTCAGCAAGGTGGCAGTAGCTTGTTTTTATAAAAATTCTCCTCCCTCCTCTGTGAGCTTATTTGCAGTGAAGTTGACTTTTTAAAGTAAAGTGAGCATTTGTAGATTTGGAAGATGGATCAGCAGTAAGCCAGGCAGCAGCTTCAAGATTATTTCTATGCTCTTTGCTGGATTAGAATTTTAGGGCTGTTTAGGTATACTTCTCATTTAAGGTAGTACTGTCTTTCTTTTGTAAGAGAAGAGAGCCCACTTAAAATTTGGTAAAATCTGATTGATGTGATTCTAGTACTGTGTTTGACTGGCTTTGTGATATGAATGGTTGTATGTGTGGTGTATTGGTAGGAAAAGTTAGGAACTGTGGATTTAATTTGCATCATTGCACTTGATGGGAAGATTTTCATGTGTAATTTTGTCATTGCTATTATTTAAAATATATTTTTTCCAGGTATTTAATAAATAAAATCTGTAATCATGTGTGACATTCATAGTGATTGCTGAAAAATCAGGACAATAATTTTAGCACACGTCTCAGTTTATATTTAGAATCGGTCTGTCTGCAGTTACCCAAACAAATATGTGCTAGCTACTCTATGGAGAAGAAAGATAGAAACTGAACACTTTCTACAATCAGCTTAGTTCACATGAAACCAGATGGAGACATTTTCATCTAGCTGTAGGTTTGATCACATCTAAGATGATAATATTGTATTTAATTACTTAGCATCTCTCAATCTAGAATCCTAAAGATTGACAGATATTACTTCCTCCGTTTTAATGATGTGAAAAATCGAGCTAGGCAGAGGGAAAAAAAAAACAGGCAAAATGCATGCCGAATCATCATAGGATTAGAAATTGGTTTACAGCTGCCCCTTTTATACTAATTTTGACAATAGGTGCTACTATTTACTGTTATATGTAAACAAGAGGATGACCTTCATTCATTTATTAGATAGTTTTAATGGTTTTACTACTTTTACAGTATTTGAGAAAAAAAAAAAAACTCATCAAATCCATTGAATACTTTTTCCTAATCTCTGATGTCTACTTTTAGTCCATGTCAGTTTCACCCTTAGTCAACACACACATACTTCAATCCATTATTTTTGGAAAATTTAAACAAGTTATTTCTGGAACTTGCTGCAAAAATTAAAGGAAAACATACATTTTAATATTCAGGAAAGTTTTAAAGGGAAGGATCAGTGCTTCTTAAAATCAAGTGGACTATACATATGTGGAAAACTTTTTCACTTGTCAGAAATCAGTGCCGAATGGGCATTTCTGGCAGAAAGAAAAGTTTGCTGCTACATATGTTAGGAGGTTGTCATTTTGGAATAGGAGGCATTTTCTCTTTTAAAAATGTATCTTGGGTATGTGTTGAGAGCTATTTTCATCCTTGACTAAGGAATTAAAAGTTAAATGTATTTTTCATTAGTTATAGTATGGCCTACTTACTTCCATAATGTGCTTGAAAGCATATCTGTGAATTTTGTTTTTGAATTCATAAGGAACCAGAATAATAAATATAGGATGAAGTGAGGGTCCTAAAGTATAGCTTCTACTGAGAACAAAATTAAACAAATACACTCAGCAATACCTATGAATATAGATATTTAGATCTCCAAGTAAAATTACCTAATGGTAATCCAAGAGTATTTCTCCCCTTGTTATAACTATATATATTATGGTAATATGCAAGTGATATTCATGTTTTCTGGAAGAAAAGAGTCCAGTCCAGAATAGTGTAAATACTGTGGTTTATGTAATTATTTGGGTGATTTCTGATATTTTGTAGGCATTCCACAAATGCAACAATTTTTTCTTTCAGTTAATGTTCTGTATTTTTTATTGTGATAAAAACACGTAACATAAAATTTACCATGTTGACCATTTTTAAGTGTATAGTTCAGTAGTGTTAAATATATTCACATTGTTGTGAAATAGATCCCTAGATCTTTCTCATCTTGCAAATTTGAAATTTTATACCCATTAAACAACAACTCCCCTTTCCCCTTCCCCCAGGTCTCTGGTAACCACCATTCTACTTTCTGTTTCTATGAGTTTTAGTAGTTTAGATACCTTAATATAAATGGAATTATACAGTATTTGTCTTTTTGTGACTGGTTTATTTCACTTAATAAAATGCCCTAAGGTTTTATCCATGTTGTAGCATATGACAGGATTTCCTTCCTTTTTAAAGCCAAGTAATATTCCATTGTATATACATCACATTTTGTTTATCCATTCATCTGTTGATGTATATTTGGGTTGCTTCCACATCTTTGCTATTGAGAATAGTGCCGTTATGAACATAGGTGTGCAAATATCTCTCCAAGACCTTGCTTTCAGTTCTTTTTGATATATAGCCAGAAATGGGATTGTTGTTATATCATCTTTGGAGAAATGTCTATGCAAGTCCTTTCCCCATTTTTAAATCTGGTTATTTGATTTTTTGTTGTTGAGTTGTTGGAATTCTTTATATCAGATAAATGATTTTCTCCCACTCCATAGGTTGCCTTTTCACTCTATTGATTGTGTTCTTTGATGTACACAAAAATTTTGTTTAATGTAGTCCCATTTGTGTAGTTTTGCTTTTATTGACTGTGTAGCACTGATTATTTTTAGCAGTTTAAAAATGTATTGATAGAATTGTTTCAAGTTGCTGTTTATTATTTTTCTCTTTATTCTTTGAAGTCCATGAGATTTTTTGAGACTTTGCAATTACGATGCCTGGTGTAATTATTTGACAAATTAAACTTAATTTTGATTAACTTTTTCTTTTTGGAAGATCCATTTTTTAATGTAGAATTTTGTTGCTATAATTTAACTAATATATTAATAGGAATTATGTTAAACCTGTACATTAATTTAGGGAGAATTAACATTTTCTAAAAAATTAATTAATTAATTATTGGCTGCATTGGATCTTTGTTGCTGTGCATTGGCTTTCTCTAGTTGCGGCAAGTGGGAGCTACTCTTTGTTGTGGTGCTAGGGCTTCTCATTGCAGTGGTTTCTCTTGTTGTGGAGCACCGGCTCTAGGCACGCAGGCTTCAGTAGTTGTGGCACGTGGGCACGGTAGTTGTGGCCCATGGGCTTAGTTGCTCCATGGCATGTGGGGTCTTCCCAGACCAGGGCTTGAACCCATGTACCCTGCATTGGCAGGCAGATTCTTAACCACTGTACCACCAGGGAAGTCCAGAATTAACATCTTTAATACATTGCTTCTTCCAATCTGTGAACATGATATGTGTCTCCAGGTATTTACATCTCCCTTGATTTCTTTTATCAAAATATCATAATTTTAATTACACATATCTTGCACATGTTTTGTTAGATTTATACTTAAGTATTTCATATTCTTTGGAGCAACTGTAAATGATACTGCATTAAAAATTTTTGTTTCCATTTCTTTGCTGTCAATATATAGAAATGCAGTTGGTTTTTGTGTTGGTCTTGTATCCTGAAACCTTACTGAACTCACATTTTGGATCTAGAACTGTAGAGCCTTTGATTTTTTTAAATGTAGACAATCATGTCATTTGCAAACTGAAACAATTTCTTTTCAATCTGTATTCCTTTAATTTATTTTTCTTGCCTTGTTGCAATGGCTAGACCTTCTAGTATTGTGCTAAATAAGAATGGTGAGAGTGGACGTCCTTACCTTCTTCCCAATATTAGAGAAAAATTATTGTCTTTTACAATTAAGTATGATGTTAGCTCTATGTTTTTTTGTAGATGTTCTTTATTAGGTTGAGGCATTTCCCCCCTTTGTTCCTAGTGTACTGAGACTTTTTATCCTGAATGGATATCAAATTACATCAAATGCTTTTTCTGCAACAATTGATATGGACATATGATTTTTCCCTTAGCCTGTTGATATGGTATATTGTATTCATTAATTTTTTAAATATTGAATCAGCCTTGCATACATGGAATAAATCCCATTTGGTCATGTATACATGACACACACATACATACACACATACAAACACACATACATATACCTGGTTATTGTAGTATTCAATTTGCCAACATTGTTAAATATTTTTTGCTATTAATTTCAAGAGAGATATTGGTTGTAGTTTCCTTTTTGTTGTGCTTCCTTTATTTGGTTTTAGTTGTTAGAATATTACTGGCCTCATGTGGTACTAAGAAACTACTGCTTGTTGAGTTTGGTGTTGTATCAAATTCAAATATCTATAATAACCTGAGAAGGGTATTAAAATACTCCTTTTTCCAACTACATATCTCTGTGAGGCCAATTTTTTCCATATATTTCAACCAGAATAACTTATCAAAATGAAAGCAGAAACAGGTATGAGAATCTATTTTCTTGAAGAAAGATATTAGAGGAATTTGAAAAAGTACAAAACAATGTTACTCATTCCTTTTAAAAAAAACTATAGTTATTTTTTAATACAGTATGTTTTTGTTAACATGTAATGGTTTTATTACTGTTATTTTTAAATGAATGAATAAGTATTTTAAACATTTATCAGTTTTACTTTCTAATAAGGTGAATATTGATAGATATGACCTACAAAAACAACGCTCAACAAAACTGAAAGAGCATAAAGAGTTCCAGCACCAAAAGTTTGAGAAGCACTACTAAGATGACCAAGGCAAGGAGAAAAGTGAAGCCAGAGGCATGGGCATATGCATCTCACACTTGGCATTGGTTTAAACAAGTTGTTACACGTGCACATTTTCCTCTTTCTCTGCTAGTATTTTTATTTCACAAAAAGATGCTTTTTCCTCCACATCAATTCATTGATATGTATGCTAATCTCTTAGGAAAAAATACGATAAATAGACCAATAGAAGTCCATAATGTAATCTTCACAAAATGAAATCCCTCAAAATTATCTCCACCCTAACTTTAACAAATGTCTTATATAGACATATAACTATATTTTAAGTTACAAATTATAATAGAAATATTAATTCAGTTATAACTTATGCAAGGATGAAGTAATTTAGAATGTTTTACCAAGAACTGACTAAAAGATAGTACAAGAAATATTTACATTACTGTCTTTTGATTTTGATTATTGTAAATGGCTTTTCTTTTGTATTTTTCCCCAGTACTTCATTGAAGTATAATTTGTATATAGTAAAATGTACACCTTGTAGAGTTTTTATAAGATTTTGGTAATACCATTTGAAGATACCTAGTTTGTAATAGAATGAACATGCAAGATGAGATGATAAAAAAATCTTAGAATATCAGTGAGGGAAAAAATAAGATGAAGTGAGCTAGGGGAGACATTAGCTCACAGAATCCATGTTATGAAATCCTGCATGTTTATTAGAGCTGGACACGCTTTCTTTTTTAACATCTTTATTGGAGTATTATTGCTTTGCAGTGTTGTGTTAATTTCTGAATTAACTATATGCATACATATATCCCCATATCCCCTCCCTCTTGCATCTCCCTCCCACCCTCCTTATCCCACCCCTCTAGGTGGTCGCAAAGCACTGAGAGCTGGGCACACGTTTAATTCAAGTTTTCTAACTTCCAGGCAAAGAGGGACATACAGAAAGTTTAATGATTAATTGAAAAGCTAATCAAAGAGAAAAACAAACCAATTGCCTAAGAGGAACAAAGTTGTTCCTATGTAGAATCCAAAGTGAAATTTATGCTACAGTTTCTTTTAAAGTGGATTCAGTATAGTGTAATGCAAAATGTCTTCAACATCCTTACAGTGGAATTCAGTAGGATTCTTTGGGCTATTTTTTATAATGTCCTTCAATGGGCCCATGATGTGGATCTGTGTCTTTGGGGGAAGTAACCTCCAAAGATCTGATTATTTTCTTTTCTAACATGAGAATAATATCTGCCTTGAGACCATTGTGATATAGGTGAAGATTGTAGTCTGTGCTCAATAAATAATAACTATTCTTCTGTTATAGGGTGGCTGTGACCAACAGTGTAGTGTGGTCCAGGTATGTAGCTCTCTGATGATCTGGCTTAATCTAGGAATGGATGTTACAGTGTCTCAAAGAAAGTTCTGCATATCTTTTAGGAATTCCTTCATACATATTATTATTCTTAGCTGAGATGTTAAGGAGCAATCCGTTTGAGGTTTTGCTCCCTGAGAATTACCTGCTATTATTTCTTTTCAGTCAAGTAAAGAATTCCATGATTTGAGAGTCAGCTGGACCGAATAATAGGAGGACTTTACCAAATGTATGTAGCTAAATAGAAGGCCATGGCTCCTCTGCAGCAAATGGGCTAAAGTAATGATCTTAGACAGGTTTAAATCTCCTCCAAAATCAATTTTGCATTTGTTCCAACACACAGAAGAGTAGGTGTTGGAAGTCCTAAATTTATGACATGGAATGTGGCTCCAAATGCCCATTTCAGCTAGAACAGTTTTAGGTAGAGATAAAATAGTTGGAATTACCACTTCCACCTCTCTTGCAGAGAAGTGTAATTTTTTTCTTCAGACCAAAATATTTTTTCTGGAGTGTTTTTTAAACCATCAGTTAAGTTTCTATTGAGAGAAAGTGAAAAAAAAATTGTTGGGGTTTGGAAAATTCTCACCTAGCAAAAGTTGAATTAGGCCTCAGACTTTTTTGAATAGAGGAGTAAAATTAGTTTGTAGTAATTGCATGAACATTTTAGGTTGGTTTGCTTCGTTAGCAGTAGTCTTTTAAAGTCAACTGTCAGATCAACGTAATGGATATTTGATTTTTAAAAATCTTTTGAGCGTTTGAGTCTAATTTTCTTTCATTAGTAATCCCTTGAGAATTTGCCTTAAGTAAGTCCTACAATCTGTACACATTTTCCACATCATTTAAAGCCTTCTGGGGCTGCCCACGGTGGACTAACTCAGATTCACTGTGATGTCTGCAGGCGGCTGAAGCTAGAGCATGGGCTCCTCTCTGCTTCCCAGGGCCCACAAGAGAAAGGAGGGCCCATCCTTCTTGTCCAGACTAAATCAGTGGGAAGGTCATGATCTTAGGTTTGGAGTCAGTTAGGTACTTTTAACATGTGCTAAAGAATGAATTAGACTCAGTTATATATCCTAGCCTCAATGATTGTTTTGAAATTCTAAGCAACTAATTTGATTATAACATAGCCAAATTTCCATCATATTAGAAATTTCCATTTTCCTCACTGCCAGATTAGAGTTTTGGGGTTTAAATAAATGCTTATTTATTTGTAACATATAAAAATAACATAATCTATTATTAATTATAAATGATTATTAATATATAGTATTATATGTTATAATAATATAATAAACTATAATTCTCATTCAGTTTTCCTTTTCCAAATACCAAAACACCTCTTGCTTTATTGGAAAGTCTTCTGTATAGTTTGATTTAATTTTGATTTAAACTGATCCTTAAAAAATGAGTTATACAATGAGTTACAAAAATCAGTTATAAAAATATAAAAATATTTAATTATTAGATTTATGCTACCTATTTATTAGTCTTGCTTTCATGGTTGAGATTTGCAGTTTCTCATAGGAAAACTAGATGAATGTTTAATTTTTGGAAAAGAGCATTTCTTCTCTATATTATGGAAAATCTGCAGGATGTCATTCTAGAGGGTAAATAAGAGGGCTACCCTTTCCCCTTCCCTCCCCTCCCCTCTCCTCCCCTCTCCTCTCCTTTCCTTTCCTTTCTTTCTATGACTATAATTTATCTGTCTCATTTGAGTTTTGGATGTGGTTCTGGTTTAGGGTCCCTTAGTCCATCTCCTCTAATTAGTGGATTCTGGTCTGTGAGGAGTCAGATAAATGGACTGGGAAGCTGAGAAAGAAAAGCTTCTCTGGTGCATATAGTCCCCAGGGCACATTTGTAACTCAATCTCTATGACTGGTATCTGCATCATTTTTATCCTAATGGTCTTCTTAAGCAGTTGTCTCAGATTGTATAATATAATAGATGAAGGGTTATTATTTTAACTCTAACATGTTTAGGTATATATTTGGTAGGTGAGATAGTTGTTATATAAATTCTAATGGACTAAAATGAGGAAAATAGGAAATTCATTTTTTTTGTTATAGGTTACCTCCAGGTTATAAAGTGCAAGCTAAATACTTAGCATAGTATAGGTGAAATAGTCATATAACTTGTTAATGAAATTACGTGAAATAGGAAAACGTTACTGTATTCTAAAAACATACTTAAATTGTCCAATCTTGGGATCACAGTATAGCTCTGCAAATTATTACTTTTACCTCCCCACTGCCCTTTTCTGGCCCAAAGGAACCACATTTAAATTGAAATTCAAATGTAGTGAGCTCAGAGTTTTGTCTACTTCCAGTCCTTCTGTCTGTGCTCCAAGAGGAAATACTTGGCTTATGACCATTACTTTACCCTCTTTGGACATCATCAGAACTGTGGGTGCTGCAGCCTGCTTCTTCCTGAGATGAATCAGCGATGCTGTCTGCCAGTCAGCTCCAGCCATGGCTGGCTGTTCATTCTAATAGTTGGGCCCATAATGTTCGGTGAAGCTGCATAAAGTAGAAGGTCATAAAGCCATTTGATTTGGGCCCAAAATTTGAAAGCAAAGCATGGTATGTGATTTTCTTCTTCACGTTTTAAGATTGCAGAAGTTTGTAACTAGAAATATTGAAGGTTAACTTTGCAGAAAGACTGGCAGAATTTTTCACATGGATTCCTAAAATAGATTTTTAGGGAGTATGCTTTCTGGCATTCTTCCAATTTTATTCTCATTTATATCCTATTATAATTTTAAATTACTTTCTTCTAATGCTAAATAAATTTGAGTTCTGTTTTATTTAAATTTCTGTAGTTTCTGTTAACTGGTGCTTACTAGATATGGTGAATGATATCTGTTAAATGTCTTAATTATTCAGATCACTGTGATAATATTGGACTTTTGACTGGTCAGGGATATAAGATATTAAAACCACATATTTGTATATTTGTATATACATTTATATATATAATGTATATTTTTAAAAGACTTTTTTTGAATAATCAAATAGTGCCAGTATTTCAATGAAGTTAAGAAATGTGAAAGACATGATAAAATACCTTTATTTAGATGAACATAGATGACAAAAAGAGTTTGGTGGAGTTAAGAATTTAAGATTAAGAGAGAATAAGTCATTATTTGTTTCGTTTTGATTTGCCTTTTAGTAAAAATGTTTTTTTTCCCCATTACCATTTGTAAAATGGAAACAAAACATAACCTATTTAGTGTATTTTGTTTGGTAAGTGTTCAGTAAATCTGTTTAATTAAAACCAAGTATGGGAGCTTCCCTGGTGGCGCAGTGGTTGGGGGTCCGCCTGCCGATGCGGGGGACGCGGGTTCGTGCCCCGGTCTGGGAGGATCCTGTGTGCTGCGGAGCGGCTGGGCCCGTGAGCCATGGCCGCTGGGCCTGCACGTCCGGAGCCTGTGCTCCTCAATGGGAGAGGCCGCAGCAGTGAGAGGCCCAAGTACCGCAAAAAAACCAAACAAACAACCCCCCCCCCAAAAAATAACCAAGTATGAAAAAAGAAATTGGAAAAGTCTATTTAATATTAAAATAGATAAGAGAGTAGGCTGGTATAAACAATGTAGGCCAATGCAATAGAGATACTTTAAAAGTTTGTCTTCCTGCTTCTTTGATGTAATCCTTCGCAGAGAAAGGGTATCATGTAGACTAGGTGTTGATAAGCCAGATATTAAAGTAACTATATTTGTGATTATTTAGAAAGATGGAAGATGTGATTCACTCTTAATTTTTATTTTGTATCACCAAAATTTCATGAGGAAAATAATGCAGAGTTGCTGTAACCTAATTAAAAAAAAACCAAACAAGCACATTAAGCTCTACTATGTATCAGGCTCTGTGTTTTGTTCATATTGCTCAGAATGAGAGACACTGCCTTTTCCAGTAAAGAACTTTAAATCAAATACTTTAAAAATATGATACAATGTGGTAGATTTTGTAACAGTGTTCATGGGAAGGACAGACCATTCTGCCTAAGAGATAGAAGGAAAAGAAAGGGCATCTAAGCTGTGCTTGAATGTTGGGTGGTGAAGGAGAACATTCCAGGATTAGAGAAAAACACAGGTTAAGTGCATGCAAATTAGAAAATGAATACCATTTTCAGGATCGTCTTTTTATCTCATGCTTTTATCTCTAGCTAGAATATTTTTCAAACATATTTGGCTGCAACTCATGGTAAGAAGAAATAACAATTTATTTCTTGCCATAGTATACATACACCCAAACACACCCATGCCTTCCCCCCTGCCCCCCACCAGAAAGAAAAATGTCAAGACTCAGTACTTACTTTTCCTCCTACATGCAATGCAGTCTGTCTCTCTTATATTTTCATCTATTCTATTCTTTCATTTAAAAATGCTGATTGAATCTCACTAAATTGATTTCATGACCCTCTTAGGTCATGGTCTGTATTTAAAAAACAAATAAGCAAAAACCTGTACTAGAGTTCAGAATTCATAGGGAGGACCCTTTCATACACAATATGCAGGTTTACAAAGGAACTATTTGGCTTTTTCTCATCAGGGTTTCAAGATTGTGAGAAATAGACCGATGGCTTTAGCATATTTGCAGTTCAGAAGGCAACATGGTATAGTTCAAAGGTTTTGAGAGTTGAGGAGACC
Source organism: Mesoplodon mirus (assembly GCF_964341445.2). Taxonomy (NCBI): domain Eukaryota; kingdom Metazoa; phylum Chordata; class Mammalia; order Artiodactyla; family Ziphiidae; genus Mesoplodon; species Mesoplodon mirus. The sequence continues at coordinate 77,281,770 of NC_138978.1, read as the reverse complement.
TGTCCAAGTCTTTGACAAGTTAGTGAATCTCTCTGAATCTCAGTTTTCCCATCTGTAAAATGGAATTAATAAAACAATCTATGAGGATCAAATGAAACAACACATCTATTTAAATAGTGGGTCTCAAACTTTTCTGTATGTCTAAATTATATAGGGACCTTTAACAAATTTCAATGCCCAGCCTGTATCTCAGACCAATTAACTTGGAATGTTTGGGGCTGGGACCCAGGCATCAATATTTTTTTTTTCTTTTTTGAAACTTTATATTTTTTGAATAGCAACTCTTCATATTCCCCTCCCTTCAGCTCCTGGCAACTGCCATTCTTCTTTCTGTTTCTCCTTGTTTGACTATTATAGACACCTAATAAAAATATTATTATGCAATATCTGTCATTCTGTGACTGGTTTATTCCACTTAACATAATATCCTCAAGGTTCACCCATATTGTCATATATGGCAGGATTTCTTTCTTTTTTAAAGCATAATAATATTCCATTGTGTGCATACACCACATTTTCTTTATCCATTCATCTACTGATGGACATTTAGGTTGTTTCCATGTCTTGGAATGAACCTGGGAGTGCAAATATCTCTTCATAATCATGATTTCAATTATTTTGGATAAATACTCAGAAGTGGGATTGCTGGATCATATGGTAGTTCTATTTTTAATTTTTTGAGGAAATGTCATACTGTTTTTCACAGTGCCTGCACCATTTTACATTCCCACCAACAATGTGAGAGGGTTCCAGTTTTACCTCATCCTCACCAACACTTGTTATCTTTTTTTTTTTTTTTTTTGGATAATAGCCAGTCTAATTGTGTGAGGTGATATCTCATTGTGGTTTTGATTTGCATTTCTCTGATAACTAGTGATATTGAGAATCTTTTCTTATACCCGTTGACCATTTGCAGGTCTTCTATGGAGAAATATCTATTCATCTCCTTTGCCCATTTTTTAATTGGTTTATTGTTTTGCTATTGAGTTGAAGGAGTTTCTCATATATTATGACTATTTAACCCCTTATCAGATATATGGTGTGCAAATATTTTCTCCCATTCTGTAGGTTGTCCTTTCACTCTTTTGACAGTTTCATTTGCTGTGCAGAAGCTTTTTAGTTTGATGTAGTCCCACTTGTCTACCTTTGCTTTTGTTGCCTGTACTTTTGGTGTCATATCCAAGAAATCATTGCCAAGACCACTATCATGAAGCATTTCCCTTGTTTTCTTCTAGGAGTCTACAGTTTCAGGTCTTACACTTAAGTGTTTAATCCATTTTTATTTTTTGCATATAGTGTTAAGATAGGGTCCAATTTCATCCTGTTGCATGTGGATGTACAGTTTTCCCAACACCGTTTGTTGAAGGGACTATCCTTTCCCTATTGCTTATGCTTGGAATCCTTGTCGAAGATAAGTTGACCATATTTACGTGGGTTTATTTCTGGACTCTCTTTTGTTCCATTGGTCTATGTGTCTAGCCTTATGCCAGTATCATGCTATTATAATTACTATAAGTTTGTAATATATTTTGAAATTAGGAAGTGTGTTACCTTCAGCTTTGTTCTTTCTCAAAATAGTTTTGGCTTTTTGATGTCCTTTGTAGTTCCATATGAATTTTAAGATTGTTTTCTCTATTTCTGTAAGAAATGTCATTGGGATTTTGGTAGGGATTGCATTGAATCTGTAAGTCATTTTGGGAAGTGTGGCTATTTTAACAGTATTGTCTTCTAATTCATGAACGTGGGGTGTCTTTCCATTTACTTGGCCCTTTTAGGATTTCGTTTTTCACTGTTCTGTAGTTTTCAGTGTACAAGTTTCACGTCCTTAGTTAAGCTTATTCCTAAGTATTGTATAGGCATAAGTATTTTTTTAAACCTCCTCTAGTGCAGTGTATGTTGAAATGCCTGATTGTGAAGCCTATAGTGCAATGTGTGGAATATGGTAGGCATTTGATACATGTCTGGTTTCCTTGATTAACAACATCAACAATAATGTATAGCTAACCCTTCTGTGATGCTTACTATGTTTTAGGCACTGTGCTAAATAAGTGCTTTTCATATCATGTAGAAAACACTATGTTTTGTTTTTGTTCTGTCAAACAATAGAATAGCATATGACTGAGAAAAAAAGGGAGAACACTGCTTACTAGAGAGGAAAATGGCTACTTTTATCATCAGGAGCTGAGTTACCCATGCAGTTATTTCAATGAATTATAGAATTGTCTTTCACTGAACAGCCTCAAGAATGTAGATTGAATACCTTAAAAAATATTTTAGATTTAAGTTTAAACCTTACACAGTGACTTACAGGGCAGGTATAGCAGATCAGTTTGATTCAGATAAATATCTCAAACATAAGTATTCTAATTTTAGTAGAAATGTATTGATATTATATAGTGGATTGTGTCTGGTGTATATTTTCTAGAAAGTACAAAAAAGTGAGTATTAACCTACAAATGCTTTTGCCACTTGACGTCAAAATCTGTTACGCTTAATGTCATGATGACTGGAATATTTTTTTGTGTGCTTATTAACAAGGTCATATTTTCCATTGTATTAAGTCGATATACTTAGTAGTCTTCTGGTATGCTTTTTCCTATTGTTGTTTGTTTTGATTTTGGTCTTAGGAAGCTTATTTATTTATTATAATTCTTTTTAGTATGATTTTTCTGTAATATAATTGATTCAAAAAGAATATCTGAATGATTTATTTCAAATATATAACTTATTAGTTGCCTTTGCATTTAAATAAGAATTTACTAGTTCTTGTCATAATCTTTAGTTTGCTTCTTAGTTTTCAATAACAGCTTCCATAATGGTGACTGAGAAAGCATTCATTTTTCATGGATGTATGTGTTCTTTATACTTAATAATGTTCAAATAACAAAACGTTTTTTTGTGTCCAGGAAATGGATTTGTAAGCTGCTACATCAACTTTGTTTAGATAAAGTGCATTCTTGTCTTACCTTTTTCTTTGTGCATTTTCTTTCAACCTATTCAAGTATTAAAGCATTTGTAGGGTACATATGCTCTTAAATTTAAATGAGTTAATAGATGTAAAGTTCTTAGAATAGTATCTGGTACTTAGTAAGCATTTACTATATGTTAGTTATTGTTTATTGACAGTGACTTACAAAAATGTGTAATGCAAAAGTGTATCATGGTAGAGTCAGATATTTGCAAAAGAAGTTGAAGAACTTTATGCTTTGTGAATGAGAATATAAGTTGGTATTTCTGCTTGTTAGTGCACCTGAAAATGAAATGCTTGATATACCAACAGGCATCATGTATTCAAAGCTGAAATTAGGTATTTAAAATTGAAGTGTCAGATTTCAGGAAGGAAAATTAGCTTTTTAAGGTTTTACAGATGATTTAGTTTAAAAAACTTTGCTATTGAGGATATCAAGAAAATTGAAGAATTTTAAGCCTAAAGAAGGGCTTAATCCTTTACTTTGTTAGCCTTTGTAGGCACAAAATTAAATTCATTTGATAGCAGTAGAACAGTTTTGAGGTGAGGTATTAGTAGAGAAAGGAAGAACATTTTCTGAATGTAGGATTTGAATGAAGGATTACTTGTTTCCAGAACATTCCAATATGATAAAACCCAAGCTAGGAATAATCCACTTGGATTGGACTCTAGAATTTGTGAGAAGTATCTAAACCATTGAGTTGAGTCTTATGAAGATTGACATGTGTTGTCAGTATGATTATCTGCCATGTGCTCTCACTCTGCTGTCCTCATTCTCAAATTATTACCTTTGACACTGTGGAAATATTAGAGTCTCTTGTGATTGACAGTTGAAATCTAGAATGTGTCACACAGGACAGCCGTTGCCAGAGGCCGTGTGATTTACTTAGAATTAATGACTAAGCATATTTTGTAGAGGCAAATGAAATCATACACTCCTATGTGACTGAAAAAAATGGCTTAATTTTGTTAGGAAGAAAAATTTAACCCTCAACCCGTCATTTCCACCCTCTTCCCTTGGCTTTCCTCCCTTACTCTTTTTTTTTTTTTCTATTGTTTTACTTTTGGCTGCGTTGGGTCTTCGTTGCTGCGCGCGGGCTTTCTCTAGTTGTGGCGATCAGGGGCTGCTCTTTGTTGCGGTGCGCAGGCTTCTCATTGCGGTGTCTTCTCTTGTTGTGGAGCACGGACTCTAGGCGCGTGGACTTCAGTAGTTGCAGCACATGGGCTCAGTAGTTGTGGTTTGCGGGCTCTAGAGTGCAGGGTCAGTAGTTGTGGCACACGGGCTTAGTTGCTCCGTGGCATGTGGGATCTTCCCGGACCAGGGCTCAAACCTGTGTCCCCTGCATTGACAGGCGGATTCTTAACCACTGTGCCACTAGGGAAGCCCTCCCTTACTCTTATTTCTTCCTTCTTCCTTACTTCCTCTTCCTTATGAAAAATTAACTTCATCCTTTTGAAAAACTTTTCCATATAAATATGCTATGATATACATTTCCCCCCATTTTATATTCCCTTTGATTAAAGGTCTTAAGATGTGTTAAAATGATGCTAATGGAAACTAAACCATGGTATTGTATGAACTTAGCATACAATGTGTTGTTTAAAGTGCTGTGCTATGTCTTCCCATTAACTTTATTAATTTCTGAAAAGAAGATCGTGCTCATAGAGAGTTTACTGTGGAGGTTAGTCACAGAAGGAGAGATTTGGTGAATCTGAATGTGGATACAGTATAGGGATGAATTTTGTGCCTGGCTGCAGGGAGGTAGCGGAATTAAGGTTTTTTTTTTTTAAAAGCAATGAACTTGGTGTTGGACCTGGGCTCTAGCCTTAGCTGGTACCTAGCATGGCCTTAGGCAAGTCAACTAACTTCTTAACTCTCAGCTTATTCATTTGTCAAATGAAAAAGAAAAATCTTATTACATTGGCCTTATAGTGTTGTGAAGGGCAAAGGGATTGATAGTGTGAATGCTGGAGTAAAGCTGTTCTTTGTGCATAAGTGGTAAGGTACCAGTCTTACCACTTACAGCAATGTAACCATCTATTCATCTGTAAAATGGGAATGATAATAGTTCCAGACTCATAGCATTTTTGTATTACATGAGATAATCTACATAAAGCATTTTTACATAGTGCTTGGTACAGAGCAAATATTCATTCATTTATTCACTCATTATTGAGCGCCTGTCATGTCCCAGGTGCTTTTCTAGGTGCTTGGAAAACACCTGTGAGCAGAACCAAACATAGTCGCATTTCTTTGCAAGTTTATAGTCCTGTGACAGAGATGGAATTGATTAAAAATAAATGTATAATTATTACTATAAGTGCTACGAAGGAAAAGTACCCAGTGCTCTGAGAGTAATGTCAGGGAAGGTGGGCTCTAACTAGGCAAAGGCCAGGGACCAATGGAGGTTGATTTCAGTCAGAAAGAGTATCATGTATAAAGCCTATGTAGTGGGAATGTGCAGTGGGTAGTTACCGCACAGAGAGTGAAAGGGAAGGTGGTTCAGAGGCTGGAAAGACAGGCAGGCTAATTGGCACTTGCATCTGTTCAGGGTTCCATCAGGGAAGCAGAACCACTGAGTGATATGGAATAAAATATTTATTATAAAGATGAAAAGCAGTCTACAGAGGGCTTATAATTTTGCATCTGGTGCTGGGTCAGCAGGGCTGAAAATCGGAAAGAACTAATATGAACTAGAATCTGCTAGAATAGATTGGAACCCATAAGAACAAACTGGAACCTATATCTGACTCTTGCCTTCTTTAGTCTTGACAATGTGGGTGACCTCCAGGAAGAGGCGCTGTTTTTTTTGCCATGGAGCTGCACGTGTGCCTGGTCCAGAAAGGCTTGATATGCCAGGATTTGGAGAAGCTGAAGAAGATCTGGCAGGATCTGGAGCAGCTGCAGGCTCAGATGCTGCTCTATACCGAAAGGGGGAGCCAGCAGATTAGTGTCAACAGGCACAACAGTGCGTGGTGCCCCTGTACTGAACTTTGGAGCATAAAGGCTACTTCTTTACTTCTGCCTTCAAAATTACATGCAGATTTCTTCTTGTGGCTAACTCTAACCTGAAACTACGTAAGGAAGGGATATACAGGAAATATTGTTTACTTAGCTGAATTGACTAGTATCACAGGTCTTTTTTGGAAAGGTCTTTTTGGGCCATGAGTGGGCTTTTGGATTTTATCAGATGAGCACTGAAAAGCTGTCAAAGGGGTTTAAGCCAGCTAGGATGACGGGGGGGAAGGGAAGTGCGAGAGTAACATGACAAGATTGTGATCAGATTTGTATTTTGGAATCTGCATTGTAGGAAATGGATTGGAGGGGACTAAGAGTATAAATATGAGTAGCTCTATTAGGAACCTAGTGTAGTGGTTCAAGTGAAAGAGTGATGGTGGCTAGGACTATATGTGGAGGCGAAGGGGACAGAAACAAGTAGATGGGTTCCAAAAATAATCAGGGGATAAACAAAGCAGGACTTGAGCATGGAATTGCTAGGGGGTAGGGAGAGGAAGATTCCAAGATTATGAGTTTGGTTTTGAGTTTGTGGTGACATTGAGAATATCCAGATGGAAATGTTCAGTAAGCAGTATGATATTAATATTAGTCATTGCTGTAGTAGTAGAAGCATCAGTAGTAATTGTTAATATTATTATAGTTGACTTATTTTCTGGGGGCCTGAAACCATTTCTAATTTATATATGGACACTCAGTGCACTGCTCATTCCCTGGCATAGAAGAGGACTAATTTTTTTATATCCCTCCCTCTCTCGACCACTATTTGTTGACAAAATCTCACATTTTCTACTCTTGTAGAGAGTTAACCTCTCTATGTCTATTAATTATCCTTTTAGCTCTTAGAGTACCCTCATTCTGGGGTCAGTAAACTCTTCTGTATGATGTCAGATGGTTTCTATTGCAACTATTCTGTCCTACCATTTTAGGGCAAAAACAGCCTTGGACAATAATATGCAAATGGGGGGTCACTGTGTTACACTAAATATTTATTTATAAAATAGGCAGTAGGCTGGATTTGGCCTGTGGGCTGTAGTTAGATCCTTGTGCCTAGCCCATTAGGCATTTCATTTCTTTTTTATTTTTAGTTATTTTTAACTCACTGGCTCAACATATTCAAGTTTTTTCTCTCATATCCCTCTCTTATTACACACCTCCAAAAAGACCCAACTTTCCTTTAGACCTTCTTTTCCCTAAACTACATGCCATCTTTCTTTTCCCATTCCCTTTTTTTTTTTTTTTTTTTTTTTTGCGGTACGCGGGCCTCTCACTGCTGTGGCCTCTCCCGTTGCGGAGCACAGGCTCCGGACGCGCAGGCCCAGCGGCCATGGCTCACGGGCCCAGCCGCTCTGCGGCATATGGGATCCTCCCAGACCGGGGCACGAACCCGTATCCCCTGCATCGGCAGGCGGATTCTCAACCACTGCGCCACCAGGGAGGCCCTCCCATTCCCTTTTGAAGGTCATCTCTTCCTTCTTTTATCTAGTAAAGCCTCAGTAATCTGACTTTTCCTGTTGCTGTCCCCCAAGCAGTCATAACCTCCACTTTTCTAACTAAGGTGACTACTTCTTGGTCGTTTTTCTTTTTGATTTTTCTTTCTTTAGTACTCATGTGGTTGATCATACCTTACCTTTTTGGAAACCCTGTTCTCCTTTTGACTTCTGTGACCCTGGAGTCTCCTTATTCTCCTCCTATCTCTGATGGTTATATATCACTACCTTTTTAAAACTTGAGGTCTCACACACATGCACACACACACACACACACACAAATATATGTAACATATATAGACTAAATGGCACACATATTAAGGATACGGCTTGATGGATTTTTAAGTATGTTTAAACTTGTGTAAGCATCACCCAGGTAGAGATATAGAACATTTCCAGCATCCCACGTTACCCTCATGACTAATCACAGTGAATGACCTCTGATTCTACCCAGAGGTGGCCTTTATTCTGAATTCTATCATTTTAGGTTTATATTTTTTTAAAAAATTGAATCATAGTTGACTTACAATATTATATTAGTTTCAGTTGTACTACATAGTAATTCAATATTTGTATAGATTCTACTCCATTCACAGTTATTACAAACTAATGGCTTTATTTCTCTGTACTATAAAGTATATCCTTGTTGCTTATTTATTTTATACATAGTAGTTTGTATCTCTTAATACCATACCTCTATCTTGTGCCTCACCTGCTTCCTCTCCTCACTGGTAACCAATAGTTTGTTCTCTATACCTGTGAGTTTGTTTCTGTTTTGTTATACACATTTGTTTTATTGTTTTAGATTTCACATATAAGTGATAACATAGAGTATTTGTCTTTCCCTGTCTGACTTATTACACTAAGCATAACACCCTCTAGGTACATCCACATTTTTGCAAATGGCATTATTTTATTCTTTCTTATGGCTGAGTAATACCCCTGTCTGTGTGGGCGTGTGTGTGTGTGTGTGTGTGTACATCTTCTTTATCCATTCATCTGTTGATGGACACTTAGGTTGCTTCCATATCTTAGCTATTGTACATAATGCTGCTATGAACATTGGGGTGCATGTATCCTTTTGAATTAGTGTTTTCATTTTCTTTGGATATATACCCAGGAGTAGAATAGCTAGAGCATATGGTATTTCTATTTTTAGTTTTTTGAGGAACCTCCATACTGCTTTCCATAGTGGCTGCACCAATTTACATTCCCACCAACAGTGTACTAAGGTTCACTTTTCTCTACATCCTCACCATTTGTTATTTATAGACTTTTTGATAATAGCCATTTTGACAGGCATGAGGTGATATCTCATTGTGGTTCTGATTTGCAGTTTCTTTGATGATTAGTGATGTTGAGCATTTTTAATGTGCCTGTTGGTCATCTGTATATCTTCTTTGGAAAAATGTCTATTCATGTCTTCTGCCCATGTTTTAATCAGGTTGTTTATGTTTTTTTGATACTGATTTATTTGAACATTTTATATAGTTTGGATATTAACCTCTTATCAGTCATATCATTTGCAAATATGTCTCCCATTCAGTATGTTGTCTTTTCTTTTTGTTGGTGGTTTCTTTTGCTGTGCAAAGCTTTTAAGTTTTTAGATCCCATTTGTTTACTTTTGCTTTCATTTCTTTTGCCTTAGGAGACAGATAAAAAACAATATTGCTACTATTTAAGTCAAAGAGCGTTCTGCCTATGTTCTCTTCTAGGGGTTCTATGGTTTCAGGTCTTATATTTAGGTCTTTAATCCATTTTGACTTTATTTTTGTACATTGTATGAAAATATGTTCTAATTTTATTCTTTTATATGTAGCTGTCCAGTTTTCCAGCACCACTTATTGGAGAGATTGTCTTTTTCCATTGTATATTCCTGCCTCCTTTGTTGTGGAATAATTGATCATAAGTGCATGAGTTTATTTCTGGGCTCTCTATTCTGTTTCATTGATCTATGTGTCTCTTTTTGTGCCATTACCATGCTGTTTTGATTATTGTATAGATTTAGTTTTTCCTGTTCTTGAACCTCATATAAATGAAATCATACAGAATATATGGGCATACTATTTTGTATCCAGCTTCTTTCACTCATCATTATGCTGTGATAGTAATCCATGTTGTTGTGACTAGATGTAGTTCATTCTTTTTTAATATGTAGTTTTCCATTGTATTGATATGTCACAATTTATTTCTTCATTTTACTCTTAGTTTGTATTTGTGTTGTTTCTGGTTTCATCCTATTATTACTAAAGCTGCTATGAATATTCTCATACAAGTCTCTTAGTAGACATATGGGATGTGTTACTTACTGGGATTGCTGAAGTTTTAAGATAGAAAATGCTACTAAGTTTGAAATGTCAGAGGGAAAAGCTTTGGTTATAGAATCTGGAGTTTAAAAGAGAATTAGGAACTAGAGGTTTAAATGGTGTAAATCCTTTCTTCCCATTTCTTCCTTTTTTTCCTCTTACTTTATATTTTTAGGATTGGTTTTTACAGGGCAGGGGGACTGGAGTGGGAAGTTTATTATTAGAGATAACAGAGGCATTAAAACCTTAACAGCAAAGACAACCAAGGACTATATGCCAAGAACTGGAAGGTAAGTCTGAATAGGCAGTAAAACTGTAGGCTCCAGAAGAAACATTCAAGGATGGGGTACAGAACCAGGAGTGCAGCCACCTCCAGTGCATGCAGTGGAGTTGACAGAATGAAAGGTTGCAGCAGTGGGCCACAGAGGTGTATCCTGTGGATGTGAACCACATATGTAGAACCTCTACACCAACTTCATCAAAATCACACACACCCACCCCCCCACACACACACACAGCCCAATCGAATTAATATAGAATACCTACTATGCAAATACAGCAAGTAAACAATATAAGCAACTATAGTGTACTTGATATGCAGTATCAAATCTCCTACCACACCCATCTAAACCAGTTTGTTATTCCTAAGTCCTCCATATAGAAACTGGATCCTAGACCTTGCTAAGAACTGGTGCTGATATTTTAACTTGTTTTTTATATGATAGCTGGGCCATGATAGATGGTCTGTTTGTTGAATTTAAACCATAGTGTAGAATGGATCCATCATCAGGTAAGTGATAATTAAGTCTTGGACACAAATAATGTAATTTAGGGATAGCTGTTGATTAAAAGCCCTCAGTGTCCTGACCATATCTTTGGTGCTTTACCACTTCATTATGCTCTCCCTACTTCCACCTGCTTGCCAACATCTGCATTACTTTCCCTTAGGGCTTTTGAGGACCTTTCTGGAAGCCATGGAACTACAGGACCCTTGCCTTTCCAGACCTCATCTCCCCACACCCACTCTCACCCCTCAGGAGGGCTAAAAGTGCTAGGGAATTAATACTCATCCACCCCCTACAGCAGCCGTCAACCAATGATTGATCCCTGGCTGGGTTAACTCTGAAGCGTGGTGTTTTACACTGGTTCTCAGAGTTTCCTCAGGGATTAAGCTTCAGCCACCTATAGTGTAGCTGGCTTTGACTGGCTTGATTGGCTTCCTTCCCTTACCTGTCTCACTTCCCAGTTCCCCTAACAGGATTTCCTGTACTTCCTGAAATAAACTACTTATATTTGAATCCTATTATTAGGGTTTGTTTATGGGGATCTCAAACTAAGGGAGATCTCTTTCATAATATTCAGCTGAAAGGTAAACAAGTGAAGAACTACATCTTATTTATTTATTTATTTATTTAGCGGTACGCCGGCCTCTCACTGCTGTGGTCTCTCCCGTTGTGGAGCACAGGCTCAGCGGCCATGGCTCACGGGCCCAGCCGCTCCACGGCAAGTGGGATCTTCCTGGACCGGGGCACGAACCCGTGTCCCCTGCATCGGCAGGCGGACTCTCAACCACTGCGCCATCAGGGAAGCCCTACACCTTATTTATTTACTTTTTTTGATTAGCAATTGTTTTGATTTCTGACTGCTTCCTGGCATTTCTACTCGGACATCCCATTGATAATGTCAAACTGAAATCAGAACTTAAAAAGCAGACTGCTCCGATTGATTAGGAAAAGAAGATTTCTAGGATTTTGCTTTATTTTCTATTCCTCTCTAAAGGGAAATTTTTTTTTTTTTTTTTTTTTTTTTTTTTTTTGCGGTACGTGGGCCTCTCACTGTTGCGGCCTCTCCCGTTGCGGAGCACAGGCTCCAGACGCGCAGGCTCAGCGGCCATGTCTCACGGGCCTAGCCACTCTGCGGCATGTGGGATCTTCCCAGACTGGGGCATGAACCTGTGTCCCCTGCATCGGCAGGCGGACTCTCAACCACTGCGCCACCAGGGATGCCCAGGAAGAACACTCTTTGACAAAAATCACAGCAAGATCATTTTTGATCCACCTCCTAGAGTAATGGAAATAAAAACAAAAATAAACAGATGGGACCTAATGAAACTTCAAAGCTTTTGCAAAGCAAAGGAAACTACAAACAAGACGAAAAGACAACCCTCAGATGGGAGACAATATTTGCAAATGAATCTGCGGACGAAGGATTAATCTCCAAAATATATAAACAGCTCATGCAGCTCAATATTAAAAAAAAAAAAAAACCCAATCCAAAAATGGGCAGAAGACCTAAATAGACATTTCTCCAAAGAAGACATACCGATGGCAAAGAAGCACGTGAAAAGCTGCTCAACATCACTAATTATTAGAGAACTGCAAATCAAAACTACAATGAGGTATCACCTGACACCAGTTAGAATGGGCATCATCAGAAAATCTACAAACAACAAATGCTGGAGAGGGTGTGGAGAAAAGGGAACCCTCTTGCCCTGTTGGTGGGAATGTAAATTGATACAGCCACTGTGGAGGTTCCTTAAAAAACTAAAAATAGGCTTCCCTGGTGGCGCAGTGGTTGAGAGTCCGCCTGCCGATGCAGGGGACACGGGTTCGTGCCCCGATCCCGGAAGATCCCACATGCCGCGGAGCGGCTGGGCCCGCGAGCCATGGCCGCGGAGCCTGTGTGTCCGGAGCCTGTGCTCCGCAACGGGAGAGGCCACAGCAGTGAGAGGCCCGCGTACAGCAAAAAAAAAAAAAAAAAAAAAAAAAAAAAAAAAAAAAAACAAAACAAAACAAACAAAAAAAAAACTAAAAATAGAGTTACTGTATGACCCAGCAATCCCACTACTGTTGGGCATATACGCAGAGAAAACCATAATTCAAAAAGACACATGCACCCCAATGTTCATTGTAGCACTATTTACAATAGCCAGGTTATGAAAGCAACCTAAATGCCCATAGACAGACGAGTGGATAAAGAAGATGTGGTACATATATACAGTGGAATATTACTCAGCCATAAAAAGGAACGAAATTGGCTCATTTGTAGAGACGTGGATGAATTTAGAGACTGTCATACAGAGTGAAGTAAGTCAGAAAGAGAAAAACAAATATCATATATTAACGCACATATGTGGAACCTAGAAAAATGGTACAGATGAACCTGTTTGCAGGGCATAAATTGAGACACAGATGTAGAGAACAAAGGTATGGACACCAAGGGGGGAAAGCAGTGGCGGGTGGGGGTGGTGGTGTGATGAATTGGGAGATTGGGATTGACATGTATACACTGATGTGTATAAAATTGATGAGTAATAAGAACCTGCTGTATAAAAAAATCATAATAAATAAATAAAATATAAATTTAAATAAAGGGTAGACAGAGAGACTTCCTATAAAGAACTTCTACATTTATTATTAATATCTTCACCACAACTTACCACCTCCTTGGGTGAAGGAAAATTCCATTTGACAGTTATATAGATTGAGATTATAAAGTTAGCATTTACATTTTTCTTTCACAGCATAAGATGGAAACTCTGTTGTGGGGATAAACATTAGGGACTCATAAGTTGAGAAAGTTATCTCAATTCCCTAACCTTAGTGTTACAAGAGGGCAAAAGAAAAGATACTTTTCCAGGCCAATATCCTAGCTGACTTTTATTAGTGTTTGTAATAAAACCTCTTCTCCTTGGAACTCAATTTTAATATGTCTCATCTAACTAGAACCCAACTAAGAGTCAAGAAGCAGATATAATTGACTTCTCACTAGCCAGAGGGGAGTAATGTCTTCATTGAAAACATGAATTTAGATATAATCTGTGTGTCTTTGGATTCCATGCTTAAGTTCTTATCCTTTTTAGAGGTGGGTAAGGAGTGGAGGTGATGAGTAAAGAGGGCAGAGCCACTCTTCATTTTGGGATTAGGTGTGATGGAGGGTGGGTACTTACAACTCCAGTATTTTTCTGGTCCAGTAATGGTATAGACAGGATCACAACCACAGGCAACTGTGATGTTGGCCTTCCCTGATTATTTGCCACCAAGTTTGCTATTCTTTTTTTTTATGCCTATGGGCATGGTGCTTTTCCACACTTTGCTTCAAATCAAGTCAGGTCTATTTAGCAGCAAAGCTGCTGCATTTCATGCCCTGCCCAGCCCTGGTACTGATGGAGCTGGAAGGTACTGGTGTATGAGGATGGCTCCAGGCTAAAATGCCACTCCCACTGTTCTTCTTCCAAGTTCAGTACTTTTTCTTGAATGAAAGCCTTTCAATTTCTTATATTCCAGAGTCCTGGAATGGTTGTTGTGACAGTTTTGTGCAGTTTTATAATTATTTTGAGGAGAAGAATTGCTGAACTTTTTACTTCACTACTTTAGAAGTTCTTCATTTGGAGTCCAGTTTTACTGGAATGTTAAAAGTTATATTTTGCGTGAGGCCTGAGTAGAAAGCCTATCCAGATCATGAGTGACCTAGATTATACATTTTTTTTCTTTGCTTGGGACAAAGATTTTAGAATTTTAGAGCTAGAAGGGTCTTACTTCTTCCTTTTTTTTCAGGTTAATAATTGGAAATGTTAGTACGTTGTACCGTTACCACACAGATTGTTGGTGTCAGAATTGGATTTGGAAATGGATCACACATGTGTCAGTCACTGTTTCCCCTCCCTCTGTGCAGCTGCAGGTACTGATACCCTTTCTCTGCAGGCTCAACCCTTTGCCCTGAGCTAATCCTGCCCAGGTCAAGAGTATATGAGGTTTCGCAGCCTTGCTGGAGTAGGTCTGACATGAGTTGTGCTGCCTTGAGCGAAAAGCTTGGGGAAGGAGCCTAGTGATCTTATTCAAGCCCTCCAGGAGATTTTGATGCCCATTCAAGTTTGAGAACTGTTGGCATAGAGTAAAGGTTCAAAAGATGGTTGGAGTTGTCATTAGTTCTATACACTCGAGATTCTGATAGCCAGTATGCTGCTATTTTTCATTGCAGTTAAGATCACATTCATTGTAAGACACACTGTTGTTTTATTAGTTTGGGAAAAAAAAAACCCTCTGCAATTTCAACTATGAAGTGACACTTTCTTAGTACTACAATTTTATTTTATACACACTGGAAGAGTGTTTATTTTAAATGCTCTTAAAGATAATTTTAAAAAGTCACATCACTTTCATACAAACAAGAAAAGGAAAAATATAAGTCAAATAAATTGATCAAGGCATTCCTTAAACTTCTTCACATTCAAAGGCAGACACTTTTGAATCTCTTCTTCTTTAGAGTCCTCATTGTCCATGTTTTTCTGTACAGCATCATCCTCTCTGTCATCAAGAGTTGGTGATGCAACATTTCTTAAAAGAGTGTTCCATTATCATATCTGCATTTTTCTCTCAGTCTCTGACACTGGTTCTGTGAATTTTGATGTAAATGCACAGGCAGTGATCACTATGTCAGGACTGCCACCTGACTGGCAGTGATTGTAAGATGCATCACAATTTTATATGTTTTTGAATGTTAAAAAACAAAACAGTATGGCTTAAAATCAAAGAAATATGGTGGTAATTATGAAATAGTCTATATAATCTACTCTTTTTCTCACTTCTATTAAGATAAATCCTGTAGATTGTTCTTTATACAACTGTCCTCATTCATCCTTTTTATAATAATCTAACATCCTTAGTTTAGGCCTTGGTTATATTTAGGTTGGTGTATCTTTTTCTCCAGAAACTTTTTGCCTTAAAGAGTATGTTAAATCATGGTTTTAGTCTCATGAAATGTAGCTGACCCTGTGGAATAATGAATGTATTCCTCAGCGTTCTCTCAAGAAACAGAACCAATAGTATATATAGAGTGGAAAGGAGGAGGGGGAGAGGGAGGAAGAGAGAATGAATATGAATTGGTTTATGTGACTGTGGCCACTGGGAAATCCAAAATCTGCAGGGTTGGCAATCTGGAGACCCAGGGAAGAGCTGATGTTGCAACTCAAGTCCAAGACAGTCTGAGGCTGAGTTCCCTCTTTCTTTGGGGTTTCAGTGTGTTTTCTCTTAAGGCCTTCAACTAATTGAATGAGGCCCATCCACACTTTGAACATGCAGAGTGCTGTGGAGAATGCAGAATATATATACTGTACAGAATCTTATATTCTAGTTAAAGAAGACATTAAAGTGAATATTTAAATAACTAAATAATGGCAGAAAATAATATAGGTAGAGACAATATTTAAAATTGCACACCAAATGTATATTGCTGTTTTACAATTCATCTTTTCCATGATCTTAAAGAAAGCAAATCTTTTTTCTTTAATAGATTGATTGGGAAGATATAAATGAAGCTTTAAAAAAATAATCTGTTAGTATAAGTTCTAGCAATGTGGTATGATAACCAAAGCCAGCCCAAGACAGAAATAGATGACAGTTTTTCAGTACCTTGATTAAAATTGTTTTAAAGAATGCGCATTTTTATAGTCAGACTTGAATAATATATGGATGGCTTTTTAAAATTTCTCCTTTTTATTGAAGTATAGTTAATTTATAAGATTATGTTAGTTTCAGGTGTACAGCATAGTGATTCAGTATTTTTGCAGATTATACTCCATTATAGGTTATTACAAGGTAATAGGTATGATTCCCTGTGTTATACAGTGTATCCTTTGTTGTTTATCTATTTTATATATAGCAGTTTGTGTCTCTCAATCCCATACCCCTAATTTGTCACTCTCCCCTTTGTTAACAAATTAGTTTTCTATATCTGTGAATCTGTTTTGTTTTGCATATACATTCATTTGTGTTATTTATTAGATTTCACATGTGATATCATAGAGTATTTGTCTTTCTTTGTCTGACTCATTTCACTAAGCATAATACTCTCTAGGTGCATCCACATTGCTGCAAATGGCCGTATTTCATTCTTTTTTATGGCTGAGTAATATTCCATTTTATATTCCATATTATGCATATATTACATATATATATATATATGTATATATATGTATATATACCACATCTTCTAATCCAATCATCTGTTGATGGGCACTTGGGTTGGGCACTCCCACATGGAGTGACATGGGCACTCCATGTCTTGGCTATTGTAGATAGTGCTATGAACATTGGGGTGCATGTATCTTTTTGAATTAAGAGTTTTCATCTTTTCTGGATATATGCCCAGGAATGGGTTGGGTGGATCATATGGTAGGTTTAGTTTTAGTGTTTTGAGGAACCTGCATACTGTTCTCCATAATGTTTGTACCAACTTACATTCCCACCAACAGTGTATGAGGATTCCCTTTTCTCCACACCCTCTCCAGCATTTATTATTTGTAGACTTTTTGATGATAGCCATTCTGACAGGTGTGAGGTGATATCTCATTGTTTTGATTTGCATTTCTCTAACAATTAGCGATATTCAGCAACTTTTCATGTGCCTGTTAGCCATCTGCATGTCTTCTTTGGAAAAGTGTCTGTTTAGGTCTTCTGCTCATTTTTTGATTGGGTTGTTTGTTTTTTGATATTGAGTTGTAAGAGCTGTTTGTATAATTTGGATATTAACTCCTTGTCAGTCACATCATTTGCAAATATTTTCTCTCATTCTGTAGGTTGTCTTTTTATTTTGTTGATAGTCTCCTTTGCTATGCAAAAGCTTTTTAAGTTTAATTAGGTCCCATTTGTTTATTTTTGCTTTTATTTATTTTGCCTTACGATACTGATCCAAGGAAATATTGCTACAATTTATGTCAAAGAGTGTTCCACCTACATTCTCTTCTAGGAGTTTTATGGTTTCAAACCACTCTTACATTTAAGTTTTAAACCATGTTGAGTTTATTTCTGTATATGGTGTGAGAGAATGTTCTAATCTCATTGCTTTACATGTGGCTGTCCAGTTTTCTCAGCACCACTTGTTGAAGAGACTGTCTTTTCTCCATTGTATATTCTTGCCTCCTTTGTTGTAGGTCAATTGCATAGGTTTATTTCTGGGTTCTCTATTCTGCTTCATTGATCTTTGTGTCTGTTCTTGTGCCAGTACTATGCTGTTTTGATTACTGTAGCTGTGTAGCACTGTCTGAAGTCTAGGAGGTTTATACCTCCAGCTTTGTTCTTTTTTCTCAAGACTGCTTTGGCAATTCAGGGTCTTTTGTGGTGCTATATGAATTTTAGAATTATTTGTTCTAGTTCTTTGAAAAATGTTATGGGTATTTTGATAGGTGTCATGTTAAATCTCTAGATTTCTTTTGGTAGTACGGCCATTTTAACCATATTAATTCTACCAATCCAAGAGCATGGGATATCTTTCTGTTTCTTTGTATCATCTTTAAATTCCTTCATCAATGTTTTATAGTTTTTAGAGTATAGGTCTTTCACCTCCTTGGTTAAGTTTATAACTAGTTTTTTTTTTCTTTTTGATAAGAGTTTAAAGGAGATTTTAAAAAACTTTCTCATATTTCATTATTAGTGTAGAGAAATGCAACAGATTTCTGTATATTAATCTTGTATCCTGCAACCTTGCTGAATTCATTTATTAGTTCTACTACTTTTTTGGGTAGAGACTTTGAGGTTCTCTATATAGAGTGTCATGTCATCTGCAAATAGTGATAATTTTACCTCTTCCCTTCTAATTTGGATATCTTTTACTTCTTTCTCTTATCCCATTGCTGTTGCTAGGACTTCTCATACTATGTTGACTAGAAGTGGTGAGAGTGGGCATTCCTGTCTTGTTCCTGAATATAGTGAGAAGACTTTTAGCTTTTCTTTTTCCTTTTTTTCTTTTTTTATTGTTTCACTTTATTGCACTTCACCGATACTGTATTTTTTTTTTTTTTTTTTTTTACAAATTGAAGGTTTGTGGCAACCCTGCATGGAGCTAGACTACTGGCGCTATTTTTCCAACAGCATTTGCTTACTTAGTGTCTGTGTCACATTTTTTTTTTAAATTTTTGAGTTTTATTTTATTTATTTTTTTATACAGCAGATTCTTATTAGTCATCAATATTATACACATCAGTGTAGACATGTCAATCCCAATCGCCCAGTTCATCACACCACCCCCCAACCCTCCACTGCTTTCCCCCCTTGGTGTCCATACCTTTGTTCTCTACATCTGTGTCTCAATTTCTGCCCTGAAAACCGGATCATCTGTACCATTTTTCTGGATTCCACATATATGCATTAATATATGATATTTGTTTTTCTCCTTCTGACTTACTTCACTCTGTATGACAGTCTCTAGATCCATCCACGGCTCAACAGATGACCCAATTTCGTTCCTTTGGATGGCTGAGTAATATTCCATTGTATATATGTACCACATCTTCTTTATCCATTTGTCTGTCGATGGGCATTTAGGTTGCTTCCATGACCTGGCTATTGTAAATAGTGCTGCAGTGAACACTGGGGTGCATGTGTCTTTTTGAATTATGGTTTTCTCTGGGTATGTGCTCAGTCGTGGGATTGTTGGATCATATGGTAATTCTACTTTTAGTTTTTTAAGGAACCTCCATACTGTTCTCCATAGTGTCTGTATCAATTTACAGTCCCACCAACAGTTCAAGGGGGTTCCCTTTTCTCCACACCCTCTCCAGCATTTGTTGTTTGTAGATTTTCTGATGATGCCCGTTCTAACTGGTCAGAGGTGATACCTCATTGTAGTTTGATTTGCATTTCTCTAATAATTAGTGATGCTGAGCAGCTTTTCATGTGCTTCTTGGCCATCTGTATGTCTTCTTTGCAGAAATGTCTATTTAGGTCTTCTGCCCATTTTTGGATTGGGTTGTTTGTTTCTTTAATATTGAGCTGCATGAGCTGTTTATGTATTTTGGAGATTAATCCTTTGTCCATTGATTCGTTTGCAAATATTGTCTCCCATTCTGAGGGTTGTCTTCGTCTTGTTTATGGTTACCTTTGCTGTGAAAAAGCTTTGAAGTTTCATTAGGTCCCATTTGTTTATTTTTGTTTTTATTTCCATTACTCTAGGAGGTGGATCAAAAAAGATCTTGCTGTGATTTATGTCAAAGAGTGTTCTTCCAATGTTTTCCTCTAAGGGTTTTATAGTGTCTGTTCCTACATTTAGGTCTCTAATCCATTTTGAGTTTATTTTTATGTATGGTGTTACAGAGTGTTCTAATTTCATTCTTTTACATGTAGCTGTCCAGTTTTCCCAGCACCACTTATTGAAGAGACTGTCTTTTCTCCATTGTATATCTTTGCCTCCTTTGTCATAGATTAATTGACCGTAGGTGCGTGGGTTTACCTCAGGGCTTTCTATCTTGTTCCATTGATCTGTGTTTCTGTTTTTGTGCCAGTACCATATTGTCTTGATTACTGTAGCTTTATAGTATAGTCTGAAGTCAGGGAGTCTGATTCCTCCTGCTCCGTTTTTTTCCCTCAAGACTGCTTTGGCTATTGGGGGGTCTTCTGTGTCTCCATACAAAATTTAAGATTTTTGGTTCTAGTTCTGTAAAAAATGCCATTGGTAATTTGATAGGGATTGCATTGAATCTGTAGATTGCTTTGGGTAATATAGTCATTTTCACAATATTGATTCTTCCAATCCAAGAACATGGTATATCTCTCCACCTGTTGGTATCATCTTTAATTTCTTCCATCAGTGTCCTACAGTTTTCTGCATACAGGTCTTTTGTCTCCCTAGGGAGGTTTATTCCTAGGTATTTTATTCGTTTTTTTGCAATGGTAAATGGGAGTGTTTCCTTAATTTCTCTTTCAGATTTTTCATCATTAGTGTATAGGAATGCAAGAGATTTCTGTGCATTAATTTTGTATACTGCAACTTTACCAAATTCATTGATTAGCTCTAGTAGTTTTCTGGTGGCATCTGTAGGATTCTCTATGTATAGTATCATGTCATCTGCAAACAGTGACAGTTTTACTTCTTCTTTTCTAATTTGTATTCCTATTATTTCTTTTTCTTCTCTGATTGCTTTGGCTAGGATTTGCAAAACTATGTTGAATAATAGTGGTGAGAGTGAACATCCTTGTCTTGTTCCTGATCTTAGAGGAAATGCTTTCAGTGTTTCACCATTGAGAATGATGTTTACTGTGGGTTTGTCATGTATGTCCTTTATTATGTTGAGGTAGGTTCCCTCTATGCCCACTTTCTGGAGAGTTTTTATCATAAATAGGTGTTGAATTTTTTCAAAGGCTTTTTCTGCATCTATTGAAAATGATCATATGGTTTTTATTCTTCAGTTTGTTAATATGGTGTATCACATTGATTGATTTGCGTATATTGAAGAATCCTTGCATCCCTTGGATAAATCCCACTTGATTATGGTGTATGATCCTTTTAATGTGTTGTTGGCATCTGTTTGCTAGTATTTTGTTAAGGATTTTTGAATCTATTTTCATCAGTGATATTCATCTGTAATTTTCGTTTTTTGTAGTATCTTTGTTTGGTTTTGGTATCAGAGTGATGGTGGCCTCATAGAATGAGTTTGGGACTCTTCCTTACACTGCAATTTTTTGGAATATGTCCCTAGGTCTGAAGTGGGTCTCTTGTAGATAGCATATATATGGGTCTTGTTTTTGTATCCATTCAGCAAGCCTGTGTCTTTTGGTTGGAGCATTTAATCTATTCACGTTTAAGGTAATTATCAATATGTATGTTCCTATGACCATTTTCTTAATTGTTTTTGGTTTGTTTTTGTAGGTCTTTTTCTTCTCTTGTGTTTCCTACTTAGGGAAGTTCCTTTAGCATTTGTTGTAGAGCTGGTTTGTTTGTGCTGAATTCTCTTAGGTTTTGCTTGTCTGTAAACTTTTGATTTCTCCATCGAATCCGAATGAGATCCTTGCCAGGTAGAGTAATCTTGGTTTAGGCTCTTCCCTTTCATCACTTTAAGTATATCATGCCACTCCTTTCCGGCTTGTAGAATGTCTGCTGAGAAATCAGCTGTTAACCCTAATGGGAGTTCCCTTGTATGTTATTTGTCATTTTTCCCTTGCTCCTTTTAATAATTTTCCTTTGTCTTTCATTTTGGCCAATTTGATTACTATGCGTCTCGGCGTGTTTCTCCTTGGGTTTTTCCTGTATGGGACTCTCTGCACTTCCTGGATTTGGGTGACCATTTCCTTTCCCATGTTAAGGAAGTTTTTGACTATAATATCTTCAAATATTTTCTTGGGTCCTTTCTCTCTTTCTTCTCCTTCTGGGACCCCCACAATGCGAATGTTGTGGTGTTTAATGTTGTCCCAGAGGTCTTTTAGGCTGTCTCATTTCTTTTCATTCTTTTTTCTTTATTCTGTTCCGCAGCAGTGAATTCCACCATTCTGTCTTCCAGGTCACTTATCCGTCCTTCTGCCTCAGTGATTCTGCTATTGATTTACTCTACTGTATTTTTCATTTCAGTTATTGTATTGTTCTTCTCTGTTTGTTTGTTCGTTAATTCTTCTAGGTCTTTTTTAAAACATTTCTTGCATCTTCTCGATCTTTGCCTCCATTCTTTTTCTGAGGTCCTGGATCATCTTCACTATCATTATTCTGAATTCTTTTTCTGGAAGGTTGCCTATCTCCACTTCATTTAGTTGTTTTTCTGGGGTTTTATCTTGTTCCTTCATCTGGTACATAGCACTCTGCCTTTTCATCTTGTCTACCTTTCTGTGAATGTGGTTTTTGTTCCACAGGCTGCAGGATTGTAATTCTTCTTGCTGCTGCTCTCTGTCCTCTCGCTTTTAGCTTTCCACTGTTGAGTATTTTATTGGCTGTGAGTTTGTCATAAAGGGTTTTTATTATATTGGGGAGTGTTCCTTCCTCTTCAATCTTTTGGAATAGTTTGAGGAGGATAGGTATTAGTTCTTTATATGTTTGGTAGAATTCCCCAGTGAATCTATGTGGTCCTGGAATTTTGCTTGTTGCGAGTTTCTAAATTACTGATTCAAATTCATTACTGGTAATTTGTCTGTTCGTATTTTCTATTTCTTCCTGTTTCAGTCTTGGTAGTCAGCAGTTTAGCTCCTGTGTTCTAGGCTGTGTATTTGAGACTGAAGAATATGTAAATTAAAAGACAATTTTAAAGCTGCTGCCTCAGAGCTAATTTTCTCATGGAAGAAACATGTAAGGAAGCCTCTTCTTATTTCACTTGAGTTGTGGCATTTTATGTAAGGACATTGTGAAGTAATTTTCTTTGTTTAAGAACAAAATAAAAATGGAACATAAGCTCATAATTATTTGTATTGGTTAAGAATCTGGTTTAAGCAAAAAAGGAATTTTTTAGTTTATTTTTTCAGCCATAATTTCTTCAAATACATTCTCAAGACTCATCTTGCTCTCTCGTCTCCTTCTGGAACCCCTATAGTATGAATGCTGGCATGTTTAATGTTATCCCATAGATCTCATTTGTTGCTTTCATTTTTTTTTATTTGTCTTCCTGTCTGCTGATCTGAATGAGTGACTTCCATTATTCTCTCTTCCAGATCACTTATGCATTCTTCTGTGTCATTTAGTCTGCTATTCGTTGCTTCTAGTGTGCTTTTTATCTCAGATATTGAATTATCTATTTTTGATTGGCTCTTTATATTTTCTAGTTCCTTGTTAAAATGATTTGTGTTTAGATCAGTTCTCTCCTCTAATTCAGTTAGTGTATGTATTGCAAAGGTTTTGAATTATTTGTCTGGTAGATTGACTATTTCTGTTTCATTATTTTTTTCAGGGGTTTTCTCTTGCTCTTTCAATTGAGGGTAGTTCCTTTTTATTTTACTTAACTTTATCTGTCTCTATGAATTTAGGTGAAATAGTTATCTGTTGTGGTCTTGAAGGGGTATTCTTATGT
Organism: Mesoplodon mirus; assembly: GCF_964341445.2. Lineage (NCBI taxonomy): Eukaryota > Metazoa > Chordata > Mammalia > Artiodactyla > Ziphiidae > Mesoplodon > Mesoplodon mirus. The sequence goes on along the minus strand of NC_138978.1, from coordinate 77,258,234 downwards.
AGGAGCATCCTTATGTAGACTGTTTGCCCAGTGCGTTTGGTGGGGGGGCTGGATTTGATGTGGACACCAGCTGACTTTCCTCAGGGTGTGCTGATCACTATCTCCTTAATAGGTGGTGTGGCTGGTGATGGAGGAGCTAGAGCCTGTGCAGGGTGTGAGGCAGGACCTCCTCTTTGCTCAGTGGCTGTCACTGCCTGCTTAAGGGCCTATATGCTCCCAAGTAGCTGGAGTGGAATCCCTGAGTGTCAGGTTTGAGCTGACTCTGTTCCCTTTAAGTGTGTGTTTTTCCTTCTCTTTGCACTGGGGCCTTTGCCCCAATAGAGGGAGGTGCTGAAGCAGTTTGAGTTTGTGTACTTACAGAGGTCTGATCGGCTGCTTGTGTAGGCATCTGTGGCTCTGTTCAGATGCAGCCCCCAGTCGTGTCTTTTCCCCTGTCGTGGCTGCCCCAGGTCTAGTGCTAGGCTATAGCATGGAGTGGGTGGGGCAGGAACATTTGCTCAGCTAGGACTGGGTAGGGCAAGGTGGTCTCAGGAATTCTGGTGGCCACGGTGCCAGGAGTTTGGGCTGCTTCTAGGGTGCTGTTTGTATAAGCGCTAACAGTGCTGCTGCTGCTGCCCCGCCTGGACCACACCCTAGGCCCCTGGGTCACCTGTGCATCCCTAGATCGAGTCTCTTCCCAGGTCCTGGCTGCTATAGACACAGCATTAAGCTGTGGTGTGGAGTGAGGGGGGCTGGGGTGTTCACTTGGCTCAGATTAGGTAGCAGAGAGGCGGTAGCTGCTAGGGTAGGCCTCTTTCCGCCCTGCCTGGGGGAAAGCCAGCACCAGTGCTCTCTCACCAGTGGAGTCTAGGCTTCCCCAGTCTTTCTATCTGTCCCAGCAGTTCTCCAAGCAGTCAAGGTGGCTTGTCTCTTATGTGTTGGACCCCAGGACTGGGACACCCAGTCTGTGCTGGACCCACTCATTCCCCAGGAGGAATGTCTGCCTGTGTGATGTCCCTTTTCCTCCTAGTCCCCTCCTAGGGGCACAGGTCCCAACCTGATGCTTTTCTTCCCACCCTACCCAATTCTGTGTAAATCTTTCCTGCAGCCTTGGTTATATAAGAGTCCTGCTGCAGGTTTCCAGTTAGTTTCCCATGAGAGTTATTCCACTTGTAGTTGTTTTTTTGATGTGTTTGTGGGGGGCGGTGAGCTCCACATCCTCTTACATTGCCATCTTGATCTCCTGTATATGGATAACTTTGAATACTAGGTAAGAGTAGAAAACAGTAAATGTAAATCCCATGAGGCACAACTGAAAATCAGTTTTGTTGATTTTATATAGTAGTTAATTTATAACACTGAGATACATGTTGGGGATATATGGTTACACGTATAATTTTATAGATACTTAGGGTCTACTTTCATTCTTAAGTATATTTCTATTGATATAATCAGTATGTCAGTCTGTTTTAGATGAATTCTTATCTTTTAGGTAGTTTTGGATATGCTTAGCTACTTCTCTCAAAGATAAATGTGTATGTCGAAGGCAAGATGCATATTTTTTTCTCAGTAGAGCACCCAGTAAAATGATGAGCATTAATAATGTGTATCGCCTTAATTAGAAATGTAATGAAATAATGGAGGGTAACTAAACTTCAAACAGATCGATGATACATCCTAATAGTATTTATTTACTCTGCAGGGAAGAGAAGGGAAGGTAGAGGTCAAGAGAAGAAAAAACTATTAAAAAAGAAATTCTTATTGTTTGAGCATTTAGTATCTGTGGATATTATATTATTGAGCACTGGTTAACTTCGGGCACTAATTCTGTTCTGCATTATGTTATTGTTTTTAGAATGAAGAACAAAAATAGTTCTTTTTCTATGCATTTCTATAAAAGGAGTGGTTTCATAACAAAGATTATGGTGCCAGATAGATACACTGTTTTTAAAGGTATGGAATGACTTTGGGGAAATATTCTTATTTTAAAATGAGCTAAACTTATTAAAATATAGTTAAGTTTAATTAGTTTTCTTAATACTGGGCCTGTTAGATAAAAGCTATTAGTATTTTACTTCTTTCCAAAAGCTGATCTTGTAAATTCTCTTTACACCTAGTTTAACAATCTAGAAACAAAGTAGTCTTATTATTCCTTCCCTCCTTAGGATATTATGGTGACATACTCAGCTTAATTTAGCTGATGGGGGCATGCAGATCATTATATTAACTAGGCCTGTGCATTTTCCTTTTTCCATATGGATTTTCTACACTTAGACTGCATGACTCTAAGACCATGGCTTAATTTTACTGGGATTTAATTTAATTTAGAGGGATTTGAAAACTGTGACAAATTTACCTGATTCTATTGATAGAAATTAATACAATGGAAATTTAAAAAGTTTTTATATAGTTTTAAATGTTACACTCCATTTACAGTTATCACAAAATACTGGTTATCTTCCCCGTGTTGTACAGTACATCCTTGTAGCCTATCTCACACCCAGTAGTTTATACCTCCCACTTCTTCACCCCTATACTGTCCCACCCCTCCCTCCCCACTGGTAACCACTAGTTTGTTCTCTATATCTGTGAGTCTGCTTTCTTATTTTAAGTTCAAAAACCTCCTACAGAACTGTATCCCTCTGATATGGAAGCTCAGCAGTTTAGTTTCTATGTTCCAGGCTGTGTGTTTGAGATTGAAGAATATGTAAATTAAAATACTTTTTTCTAAAGCTGCTGCCTTGGAGCCAATTGTCTCATGGAGGAAACGTGCAAGGAAGCCTATTCTTATTTCACTTGAGTTGTGGCATTTTATGCAAGGACATTTTGAAGTAACTTTCTTTATTTAAAATCAAAATTAAAAATGGAACCTATGTTGGTTAGGTTCCATTGGTTAGGAATATGTTTTAAGCAAAAAAGGAATTTTTTAGGTATGTTACTGAAAAGTTCAGGAATATGTTATCTGTCTTTGTGTCTGCCTCCTTCATGTTGACTTTATCCTCAGACTCTGTGTAGAGGCAAGATGAGGACCAGCAATGCAGATCCTCTCAGGTTCAAATCCAGCTCAGAAGAGAACCTATATTCTTTAAGAGTCTGAAGACGAGTTCTAGGCTTGATTCTTGCTGGTCTTAGTTGGATCCAGTATTCCTCTCTGAACCAGTTCCATGATCAAGGGAATGGACTTCCGCAATCACTTTAGATCTGAGTCATTTGCCTAGCCTTGGAGCTGGGATTGGCATCGACCCCATGAAGGCACATGGAATGAAAGCAGAGGGAGTAGTTCTTCACAGGAGATTCAGATCACTGTTCACAGAAAATAGGTAAATGTAAGCTGTGGCAAAAATGATAAATGCCTAAAGTCACTTGTGCCAGTGACTTTGCATTTGATTTATCTTTTTCAGAAACAAAACTCATAATTTCTATTGAAGTAGCATGTCCATTAGAAGGTACATTTAGCTGATGATGACAGAAACTTAAAATAACCATGGCTTAACAAGATGGAGGCCCCCCCACCCCAGGTAGTCAGTCCAAGACTGAATTAGCATTTCCATGACAAAACCAACGCCACTTTGAATTGCTGCAGCTCCTGCAATCACATTTGCATTCCAGGATGGAAGGAAGAAAGCAAATAAATGAGTGTCCCTCAATTGTCTACCTCCCTTTTACTGGAAAGTCCTGCTCAACAACTTCTACTTACACCTCACTGGCCAGAAGTTGGTCACATGGCCATGTATACCTGTAAGGATGTCTGGGAAATGTGCTTATTTAGATCGGTATAATGCCACCTCTAATAATAGCTCAATAGGTGTTTTGTTAGTAAGGAAGAACTAGTGAAAGGCTATTAGGTAGATAGCTAGTGGTCTTTCTACGTGTGTTAACTTATTAACTGATATGGATGCCATGTGAGGTTTAACAACCCAATGCATTTTATACATTTAAGACTTAAAACACATTTTAGAGGTAGATGGTAAGATGAATAATGGAACTAATATATACCCTAAAATTAGTAACAGGGTGTTCATTGAATGAGTATCAAACAAGGAAGTCAAAAAAAGAGCTAAAGATGATTCTGACTTATCTGTCTCTTGAATACTTGGCTGTAGTGATGCCTTTGCCTAAGATAAGGGACATTAGAGGAGTGCCAGGTTTTCAGCAGAAGTTAAAGAGTTAAGTTTTGGACATTGAACACTATAAATGCTGGCATCAGATGACCTTTCGGGTGATGTCATTTGTTTACCAGCTGCACATTTTGATATCTATTGTGCATTTTCTGGCAGAGTACAGAGAACTAGATACTTTAGAAATTTTCCACTTCCCTCAGTCCCTCTCTTTCAACTTGTGATCTAGGTTCCTGAAAATCATGGAAAGTTGGATCCAAGGAACCTTTAATTCCAATTCTATAGCTTAGAACAAGAGAGAGGTCTTTGTGGAGTCAAGCATGGGTTGGGTATTTTTCATTATCCTAAGTACTGGAAATATAGCTATTAATAAGGAAAAAATACCTTCAAGCTATGCTTTGTTATCATTACTTATTTTTCAACCCCTATTTTTTCATGTCATACTACACTAAATTCCAAAGACAAGGAATTCTACAGAGCTTAGTGGAATTTTGTATGGTTGCTGTAATTTAATTATAAACATTGAACAAATGCTAAACAGTCTAAGGCAATTTGAAATATAAATAAGCAGTACATTCATGGGAGCTACTGTTGCTCAAGGTAAATATTAATTGTTGCTAGAATGAATAAATAGTTCTTCTGTTTATTCTTATGTTATGTCACACTTGGCTTCCTATTGGGTCTTTACAAGTGGTTGATCAAATGGTTTTTTTTAAGGTCTGGAAAACACTATGGATCTAGCTTTTGAGAATATACCCAGTCTGGGAAAAGGAGACAAAAGTTTCTGTGTTCAGGGAGTAAGTAGCTTCTCTAAAAACCCTTTTAATTTGTACACACAGTGAGTGGTGGCAAAGCAGTATCACTGTGACAGTTGTTTGGGTGATGTCATTTGTTCACCAGTCAGGCAGCTGGGCATTTTGAAAATCTGTTGCCATTTCTTGGCAGAGAGCACAGAGATAAGAGCATTTATGCTTTGGAAAGGACCTTTCTGTGTTTAACCAAAAGCATTTTATTTATAAAAGTGGAGGTTTTCCTTATCTTCAGTCATCACTAATTCCATTGTCTTATTGTCTATTTTTTTCCATCTATCCTTTTCTGCAAATATAAAACTGAAATCATCTTATCCCTCAAAATGGCTTTTCTTTCTGCCTTATCTTGTTGAATGGTGCTGTCTTCTACCCAGTTCTCCTAAGGCAGAGACCTGTAAGTCATCCAAGATTACTTTTTCCTTCTTGATCACCAAGTTCTGCTGTTCTTCTGTAGTTAACGTGTTTTTTCTGCCTGTGTCTGTTGCTTGTATCCATGATCGAACTCTTACCCTCTCTCTCCTGGACTTGTGCAATTCTGAGACTCTCTGTTCACTCCTGCCCCTCTCCCATCCAGCCCCCACAATAACTGCTGGTGTAATCTATAAAAAAGAAATTTGGATATGTTAACTCCTCTTTAAATCCTTCAGTGACTCCACCATATTGCTACTGAGTCAGAATTGGACCTACATTTTCAACAGTGTGACTTAAAACAGAATACTTCCAAGGAGACATATAGTGGTTCAAACAAAAGTATTTTGGCTATTTCATTTATTGCATTTATTTCATTAACCTGAACTTTAACAACATACCCAGGTGATTAGTATGCACCTTAAAATTGAAGTTGGTGGTCTAAGGCTCACATTAAATCTGCTCTTAATAATATTTAAAACAAATAAGAAACACTTCAAATTTTAACGTTTAAAAAGTAGCACATGATTCATTTACTTTCATTATCTTATTTTCATTATCTTATTTTCATGTAAGAAAATGCATCATTTCTTGGAAAATAAAAATAACATATCAAATTTGGTTTGAGGACCAACTGCTGAAATTTAATGATGTTTTAAGACACAACAATGGACAAAATTGTATTTATGACCTGATGTTTGGAAATATTACTATTTTTACCTAAAAAAACAACTGCCTTATTTTGATGATTTTCATGAAATAATAGATTCCTGACTGCTACTTGCAATAACCTCTCTGCAAATAATACATTATGTGTATGGCAACTGTTTTCCCCACCAAGTAAAAGCTTAATTGGATATAATTTTTGTTATATTTATTATTTTTCATTTTTCTTGAAGTAGTAGTCAAAACATCTTTCATCAGATGATAACAGTTTGACATCCAGAGAGAATTATCTTGGGGCAATATCACTTAAAAATTTTATTTGTGTTTTAGTATCATTGTTCATTATACCTCTTTTCTTTAAACAACTGTCTGTGGGGATAATAATAACGGGATACCATTTAGGGTTGGGAAGATCAGAGTTTTATATGTAGAAACCTAGAAGAGTGCCTGGCACATAGTATGTTTTACATAAATGATTGTGTCAACCCCATCCTCCTCTTCCTCCTTGTCTTCTTCCTCTTCTTCACCATCGTTATTTCATTCCATAGCAGCTCAGGATAGAGAAATTTAACTATCTACTGCGTAAAGCTGAGAGGTAGAGTGGACCCAATACAGATCTCAGCAATTTTTCTTCCAGGCAGGGGAGAATACTATAAAGTGGAGTCACGGAGAACTAGAAACTAGGTTCATGTAGAGAGTAATCAAGGTCTGAGTCTGTGATGGTTCTTAGTGTTATTTACTAGCTTTTTTTCCTGCTAGTCATTTGATATGATTGCACTTCCTAACTCTTGTTGGCCGGGGTCATGTGACTGCTTGAGGCCATTGAATTGTGAGCAGAAGTTGTATGTGTCATTAGCTGCTGGGAAAAGATCCTCCAAAACTTTCTTTCCCTCTGGCACAGTGACTGGTTATTGTTAGGATGATAGCTGTTCTGACAGCTTGGGTTTCTGTGTGACTGTGATATGTGGAGCACCCCTGCCATGGTTGAGATGTAACATGATCAAGAAATAGACCTTAGTTGTTTCAAGGTCCTAAGATTTGGGGGTTGTTTATTATTGCAGCATTATATAGCTTGTACTGACTAATATAGATTTTTTGATGGGTTTTGAAAACCGAAACTATGGAAGTGGGGTGAGAGTGAGCTAGATGCCAAAAACTACACAGTTTTTGCTAGGAGCCCAAGAACCAAAGAGAGTCCTCAGGAGTGTGTCACAATCTAGTGTCAGTATAGGGGACACAAGGTGGAGGGAGTGGTTGGGATCTTTCTGGTGCCTCCCTCCTTCAGAAAAGTGATACACTATCAAAAGTATACAAAACTACATACATTGTGAAACATATCTGTTCTACTCCTTGCCAGTGTGAAAATAGAAATATGAAAATCAATGTAGAAAATGATGTAGGAAAACTAGGATTTAGGAAGAAGAATCATGTTGAAGGGCTGAAAGATTGTTCAGTACCCAGAAGGTAGTAGGTTTCCCCATTTCCTCCCTATTGTACATGTTCACATCCACACATGCTTACATGCCCATATGCTCACATATGCATAATTTTTTTTTAAATTATTTATTTATTTATGTATTTATTTATTTATTTATTTATGGCTGAGTTGGGTCTTTGTTGCTGCTCGCGGGCTCTCTTTAGTTGTGGCGAGCAGGGGCTACTCTTCATTGTGGTGTGCAGGCTTCTCATTGTGGTGGCTTCTCTTGTTGCAGAGCACGGGCTCTAGGCGCTCGGGCTTCAGTAGTTGTGGCTCGCGGGCTGTAGAGTGCAGGCTCAGCAGTTGTGGCACATGGACTTAGCTGCTCCACAGCATGTGGGATCTTCCTAGACCAGGGCTCGAACCCATGTCCCCTGCATTGGCAGGCAGATTCTTAACCACTGTGCCCAGGGTAGCCCCTGCATAATATTTTTATCAACTCCACTTGTGATTACAAATCATTGCCTTCCTTAGTATATCATCCCCAGTGAGGCCTATCTGGATACAGTACTTAAAATTGCAAACCTTCACCCTTTCCCCCCCTACTCCTGACATCCTAACTAGTAGCTCTGTTTTTTTTCCCCATAGAACTTAGCATATTCTTTAGTTTATTTACTTATTTTTAAATTTTATGTCAATAAATTTTATTGACATATATAGTTGATTTAGAATGTTGTTTTAATTTCTACTATAAAACAAAATGACTCAGTTATACATGTATATTCTTTCTCATATTCTTTTCCATTATGGTTTATCACAGGATATTGAATATAGTTCCCTGTGCTATGAAGTAGGACATTGTTGTTTATCCATCCTATATACAATAGTTTGCATCTGCTAATCCCAAATTCCCAATTCTTTGCTCCCCCCCCAACACCCCGGCAACCACAAGTCTGTTCTCTATGTCTGTGAGTCTGTTCTTGTTTTGTACACATGTTCATTTGTGTCATATTTTAGATTCCACATATGTGATATCATATAGTATTTGTCTTTCTCTTTCTGACTTAAACGTTGCTTAGTATCATAATCTCTAGGTCCATTCATGTTGCTGCAAATGACATTATTTCATTCATTTTAATGGCTGAGTAATATTACATTGTATATATATACCACATTTTCTTTAGTCGTTCATCTGTTGATGGACATTTAGTTTGCTTCCATGTCTTGGCTATTGTAAATAGTGCTGCAATGAATGTAGGGGTGCATATATCTTTTCTAATTATAGTTTGTCTGGGTATATGCCCAGGAGTGGATTGCTGGATCATATGGCAATTCTATTTTTAGTTTTTTGAGGAACCTCTGTACTGTTTTCCATAGTGGCTGCACAAATGTACATTCCCACCAACAGCATAGGGGGGTTCCCTTCACACCCTCTCCAGAATTTATTATTTGTAGACTTTTTAATGATGGCCATTCTGACTGGTGTAATGTGGTACCTCGTTGTTTTGATTTGCATTTCTCTGATAATTAGCAATGATGAGCATCTTTTTTGTGTGCCTATTGGCCATCCATGTGTCTTCTTTGGAGAAATGTCTATTTAGGTCTTCTGCCCATTTTTCAACTGTGTTTTTTGTTATTAAATTGTAGGAGCTGTTTGTATAGTTTTGAAGTTAGGCCCTTGTCAGTCACATCATTTGCAAATATTTTCTCCCAGTCCATAGGTTGTCTTTTCATTTTGTTTATGGCTTCCTTTGCTGTGCAAAAGCTTGTAAGTTTCATTAGGTCCCATTTGTTTATTTTTGCTTTTATTTCTATTGCCTTGGAAGACTGACCTAAGAAAATTTCTGTAGTTTACTGTTATTGTTTGTCTCTCCCCAACTAGAATGCAAGCACCACGGAGAAAGAAAATTTTTATCTATTTTGTTTACTGAGAACAGTACCTGGTATATAACAGTACTTGTTGAATTGCAGTACATTCATGAAGGAGAAACCCGGGAAGATGATCTGGATCCTGCTAGCTGCCTAGGTGTTCCAAGAAGGGAAACTAAAGCTGATGCAACTTTGTGATCTCAACCACATTTTAAACTGCACTTTGATTCTCTTGCTTTCATTCCCTAGCTTTTAAAATAGTTCCAGTCAAGCAGAATTAAGCTTCTTTGTGAAATCGTTAATATGTCATGTTTAAAGATTGAGTTTTGAAGGTAGCACAAAATGTGGGAAAGAATATGGGCTTTAGAGAGAAATCACTTCATTGTCACCTATTAAGGTGTGACTTTGGGCAAGTTACTTATCCACGGAATCTAAATTTTACCATATGTAAAATTAGAATAAAAAATGCTTTGTATGGACTAAATATACATAAAGTTATGTGAAAGTGCTTAGTATACAGTAGGTACTGGTTTATTTGGGTCCCTTCTCCTTTCTCTCATCACCAGAAAAACAGCTTTTATTACATTTCTATTTAATGTTACTACACATATTTTCAATTTAGCTCTAATTTTGGTTCCCATGACCTTTTGTTAGATTATTTTAGTAATCTTTGGTAAGGTAAAATTTCAGTATGTACAAAGAGCCCATATACCATTCACCAGGGCATGGGTTTGGGGGGATTGTTGGAGAAGGTCTGAGTTTCCCTGTTTTTTTACACAAAAGTAGTTTTGTCTTCATCTTGTTGTCATCCGAAGTATCAACAATGCTATCCTCATTGGTTGACATGTTAGACTTTAGGGCTGGAAAGAATCAATTCCTTCCTTTTGCATATTAAGAAATTAAGTCATCTATTTGGTAAATGGCAGAGTAAAGGGTAAGAGCTCTAATTGACTTCTTGTTCAGTGCTCTTTCTACCATATTATACTTTCATCTAGATTAAATTATTTTCATCTAAGTGAAATACACAGTTTGATGGTTTTTGTTGTCAACATGATAATGTTGACACAAATTTTTATCACATGTATTTAACTTTTTGAATAGGTGATACATGCTTGGGTCACTAAAGGGTATACATGAAAGTTAGCCTCCCTTAGCTCTGCCCCCAGCTACAAAAGGCCACCACTGCTCTGTGCATATATTCATGTATTCACCTATCATTTTACACAAATGTAAACTTTTATGTACTTTGCTTTTTTCACTTAAAAATGTGAAAGTAATATATACATGTGTTTTGCTTCTCAGAGCTCCATAACCACCTCTTGTTACTCCCAGGTGTTGTTAGTTGATTGATTTTTTAAAATTCATGAACAAGCACTTATTGAGCACTGTGTTAGGCACTATTCTAGGCTCTGGGAGTGGAAGAGTGAACAAGATAGAAGAAAACCTCTGTTTTCACAGAGCTTAGTTTCTTGGTTTGTGATTGGTGATATGATAGGGGTACAAATAATCATCTCTAGGATAGGCCAGAAGAGGGAGAAATGAATTTCTTCAGACATGATCACAGGAAGCTTTAAGGAAAAAGTGGAAATTTATTTGGATTTTAAGTGATGGGTAGAAATTCAGCAGGAAGAACTGGGAAGAAAGGGTACTCCATCACGAATATATTAGAATTTTTGTTGTTTCCGTCTTATGCAGCTGTTGTTTTGCATGGTAGCACTTGAAGTTCTACATTTAAGGATACTATTTGCTTGACATTTTAGTAAATTGATTCCTTTTGGAAATGGCTTCTTGCAAAATAAAATTGTTTGTCTTAGAAATCAATTCCTGCTGACCTAATTCTTTTTTCTTCTAATTTGTTTACTTGAACTAGATATGAGGATTTTTATAGGTGACTTCTACCTATTTGACCCTTTTCATTCAGTTATAAGAGTTTTCATCTTTGTTTTACTTTTTTCTTGTAATTTGATATATGTATGTTGTAATTAACTATTATTTGCTTTAGTGAAGTTATGTGCTTACAGCAGAGGTTGTCAACCTTTGCTGTACACTAGGATCATTTGGAGAGCTTTAAAACTGCTGATGCTTAAGCCCCACCTGGTCTGGGATGTGGCCTGGGTACCAGGATTTTCAAAAGTGCCTCAGGTGATTTTACTTTGCAGCGAAACTTGGCTTATTTGGGAGGTAACCAAAACATGCTTTCTCCTTTTGGAAAGTAGGTAACCATGGTTCATCTGAGTGGTGTGATCAATCTGTCATCTCAAGTCTCTTGTTTAGAATAAAGTGAAATGGTTAGAATTGGATGGCAGAATGAGGTCCTGGAGTTTGTTAGAGCACTTTTATTGTTAATCACCAAACCATAAATGGAATTAAGCATAAGCTATGGAGAGAATAATTTTAAGGCCTTTAAATTCTGTGTGGTTGGGGGAAGGGATAACAGTTCTTGTTTTGAGCTCTATACAAATCGAAGTTGTTAGGCTCATTATGTGAGTCAGAAATTAATAAATCTGTTTTTACAGCCTATAAAAATTATTAATTTATTGTTAGTATAGTTAGGCAAACATTGTTCTCAAGCTCTTGTTGACTTTGTCACCTACTTTCAATGTAATAAGTACTCCATTACCGTAAGAGGATCTTTGTTTACTCCAGTAACAAGGTGTTGCACAAGGACTTGTAAACTCAAATAGTTACCTCCCTGAGGTATCAGACCTTCCAGAAGGAAACCAAACTGAACCATAGGCTACTCCTTTCTTTTATTCTGAAAAATGATCTAGTCTATTTCCAGCTTGGAATTGGGGGCTGTCGTCAGGTTAGGGATGTTTACTGTGATTTCACTGTTGGGTTTGAAGTATCGTGAATTCCCAGATACACCCATATCTTGCAGTATGGACTGCAGTAGGGTCACAAACTTCTTGTACATCTATGTGGCATATTAGCATGCTGTCTGAAACTAGTGGGGCTCAGCGAATAGAACAGATAATCAGACAAAATTGGGTTCAAAGCCCAGGTTTTCTATTTATAAGCTGTATTACCTTGATTTACTTAACTTATTTAGCCTTAGTTTCCATGTCTGGAAAATTGGGGCAAATGATACCTAAGTTCCAAGTTTGTTAATGAGGTAAAATAGTTTAGATTCTTAACATAGTGCCTGCTCACAGTTGGTCTGTAATAAATAATAGTTCCCTGGTTTTGTTATTGAATTATTCTAGAGAATTATTCTAGTGAAAATGATACTTGAGAACAAATTAAGTTCTATATTTTCTTTAATAATGAATCTTATTATTAATAATGACTGTTGGGAGTGGTGTATATGAGTCACATTTTATGTAGCTGAATTTTTAAATACTTCTGAACTTCTCATAAACCTGATAATATCCTGATAAAGGTGTTGATGTCATACCTTTGTTTATTGTGATAGGTTTTATAACTTTCATTATGTTTAGAGACATTTTACAAGAACTTGAAGATTCTTGAAGTATGAAGGGAGAAGTTAGAAAGTTGATAGTATAGACTGGGCAGTATAGTATAGTCAGGGCACAACCCCTAGGTTCATACATACACAATGAAAATATAAGTGAAGTGTAATAGGCCATGTTGAAGCGTAGCCAAACTAATTAGTTCATTCATTACAAAATGTTTATTGTGTTCCTCCGTGTGCCCAAATAAGATCATCATGGTAATGACTCCTATTTTCTGCCTTTCAAAATTGTTCTCATTTTTAAAGGCGTAATTCAAATGTGGTCTGTTTGATGAAGTCACCCCTCCCCCTCACACAACTTAAAAAGGGAATTTCTTTTTTCTCCATTCTGGCAGCATGTGATCTCTACCCTGGCATTAACACTTGTTTTACTGTTTCATATTAAAAGCGGGGCTGCAACTAAGTTACGTGCATTGGGTTGAGGGTTGTATGGGGTCCTGGTTAAGGGCACTGGTTTTAACATAAGAGATGTTATTTTAATCTCTACTTTGTCACTTACTTTCTTTGTGAAGATTTGTCCTTTCTGAGCTCAATTTACTTACCTGTTAGATGGGGATAAAAGCTTCTACCTTATAGTTTTGTTGAAAGATTAAGTGGTATAAGTGACCTGAGATAGTAAACGTTCAACAAATGGTAGTGAATATTGTTATTGTTGTTCTTGTTTGTGTAAAGCGTGTTATTTATTGTATGTAAATATGATACATGACTTAAAACCTCCTCCTTTAGATTGTGCACTTTTAAAAACAGGGGACTATTGCTTGGCATTTTTACATAAAGTTTAATAAATTAACTAGTATTTGTTGGTTAACTGCATTAACTTTCATGTCTCCTTGACTTTTAAAAAGAAAAGTATTGGCATATATCAAAAAAATGTCATAAAAGTTGTTTTCTAAATGCCTTTGTTTTAAAATCCTTGCAGGTCCCTTCTTATCTCATAATTTCAATGTCCTGAAATCTGAGGATTCCACCAAGATAATATGATAGGAACTTTCAGTGATTTGGAGCCGTATCCTACTTAGACTAATGCGGGCCTTCCAGGTTTCCTAAGAGCTTGTACAGCAGCGCACACTGCTGTTGTTAATCGGCACAGGCAAGAATGCCATCTTTGCCTCAAGAAAGAGGTAAGCAGCTTGATTTAATCATGTGTTCCTATTATGTGGCTGTATTATAGATCATCACTGCTAATTTTTTTAAGAATTAAAAATTAATTGGGGACTCAAAGAATCAGAATTTATAATTTTACCTTGTGGGGGGCATTTATGTTCTCTGGTATGGAGTTTTGTTATTTCAGTGATGTTTGGTTGGTTTACATTTCTTTTAAAGTTATTCAGGGACCCTCTCCCCTTGATCTGCATACAGAATTGCCTTATCAAAGCACGATGAAAAGGAAAGTCAGAAAGAAGAAAAAGAAGGGAACCATTACAGCAAATGTTGCTGGGACAAAGTTTGAAATTGGTAGGTCTCCTCAGAATCATGAGATTTTCATAATTGTCGGAAAAACTAATTTGATGTTGAAAACAACATAGAAATTCAGAGATAATTATCTTCTCAGAGATAATTATCTTCTATGTAATGGATTTTTGAATGGCTTCTATAAAATTTTCTTTTCTATGAGATATTTAACATGTCAGTAATCAAATAGAACATCACTGTAAAAAGTTCTTTAAATGTTCTAAATGTTTTTAGTTATTGATGGGATTGGATTAAATATATATGATTTTGATTAATACTTAGTTTTTAAGTCAAGTATAAAGTAATATGAGCAGTAAAACCAATGGTTCTAGCTTTAATCTTTAAATACAGATGTGCTTAGGAAAATTGTATTATTCTAATGCATTTTTCACTTGGGGCTAAAATTATGTTTAATCTTTAACATTCATTATTTTGTAAATAATTTTTAAAACAGATTAAAAATGTAAAATGAAAAGTTCAGAATTTGAGGTTTATATTAAACAATGAGAACCTGACAATAGAGTAAGAACATATTTCTCTCTATGCTTTAAAAATTATTTTGATGATACTGTTGCCTTTTATTAATAGAATTTTAGTTTTTATATGTAAGCAGTATCTGCAGTGGAGAGAATAGGTAAGAATTAATTACTTTAAATTAAGATACTTCTGCCCGGCACTGAGAAACTCATTACTACTACAAGTACTCAAAAAATCTTCCTCTTTTAAAAAAATAATTTTGCATTAAAAGAGTTGAGGAAACCATGTGAATCTCAAGGATGTTTATTATTCTTACTCTTATTAACTTTTGAGGGTCGTGTTTCCACTTACAGTAATGCACCAAAGTTCATCAGGAATCAATGGCATATTCCATAGGTATCGAGGTCCCATAATACTCTATTTCAACAAGTGTTCCTCAGAGGAAAAAAACTTTGGGCGAGTTAATGTGGGACAGTGAGATGTGAATTATTTGCAGCGTATTTTCTAGAGTGAAAAAACAAGAATAACCGTTGTCAAAGTGATTAATGGGCGGTGTCAACTTATCCTCCTGTTTGCTTTTAAGGTCCTGGTGGGGTTTATAAGCAACTTGATCTAAAGGAGAGTGTTTTTAACTGTAGTTCCCTCTCACTTCTAAGGGCTGAAGTTGCATTAGCCTTCTTCACACTGATTCCAGACCTCTTTGCTGAGCCTTCTCAGTTGTGTTTAGCAAAAGCCCTGGCTAGATCAGGCTTGGAGACTTGGACAAGGGACTGCTGGGAGAATACAAAGCTAAGTATAGGGGAGGGAAAGAGACAATTGGCTGTGTGTCCAGGAGAAAGTGTTACCTTGCTTTCCCTTATTTAACCTTGTGATATGCAACAGATTACTTCTTGTAATTTAATTACTGCTCCTTTGACAGGTTGAATTATATAATAGAATGATAATTAAGCCATAGTCAGGACACTTGTGTTTTGTCCCTGGTGTTGCCTGTTTCCTCATGTAGAATACTTTGGTCACTACTAGTCTTAATATTAATTCTTTTATAACCCTGGACCAAATATTTTCACATGAATTACCTCCTTTAATCTTCCAGTAACCCTGTCAAATAGGCTGCATTACTCCCTTGTTGTCCTTTCCCTGGCTTTCCTCACTCTAATAGTGAATTTGAAGTGGCTAACAGCCATAAGAAAATAAATAAGGAAAAATAAAAACAGTAAAATAGGATGAATCTTGTGGCTGATCAGAATACAAACTGCATTCCATGAAATCCTGTATAGTTAGAGATTTGCATGGGTTTGACTCTGAGCTTCCTAGCAAGCAAAACAAATAATCGAAACATAATCAGCTATAGAATACACAGTGCCCAGAAGATAAAACCATACTGGTTATTCAAGGGAAATGCAATTTTTTCTATTTCCGAGTCTTGAGAGAAATTTCTCCCATAATTCCTCATGGAGACATGTTGTGGAATGGTGAACTACATTCTCACAGTAGTCCTATAATTAATACATTATGAAATTTTAATTATTACTTTTTAAAATGTCCGTTAGCACAGTTGAAGAAACTGAAGCTCACTGAGAGTTAGCAACTTACTCAAGATCGTACAGATGGCAAAAGTAGAACTTGAATCTGAATTAATTTGCTTCCAAATTTAGTGTTCTTTTTACTGTATCATACTGCCTAAATAAAATATGAATTGAAATTTAAATTGAGGAACATTAAGGTGTCCTCTGTCTAAAATTCAGAGAGTTGTTGCATAGATTCCTATTTTTAAAACTCCTGAACAGCCTCTGAAAGCTCTATGGGTCAAGGCAAAAAAAAAAGTAGGACAGATTTGTGAGGAATGTATTTTTGGTAATTTTCATTAAATGGGGACAAAACAGATTGAAGAAGGGGGTACCTAATTATGCAAGGGGAAATGTGAGAAAAATGGTTGGTGTGGTTATCTCTATTTTACCAGTGGGGAGTTTGGTTTGGTAGAAATTCAATATTGAGGCCATTACTTCACCTTTTTTGTAAAGAGAGCTCCTAAAAGACCAACATTTAAAAGCATGGGTTTAGGCTTTGGCTGCCAACAGCCTTCTATTTGGAACTGACATGTTAAAGGAAGTTCTTTTCTATGCAGTGGAGGATGGTATACTTAAAAAGATGCCAATTGATTTCTAAAACTTCAGTTCAAACAAAAATATGATTAAATAGCTTAGCTGAAAAAAAAAGTGACAGTTTAATACCCTACACTGTATTTTTCTTTGAAGTTCAACTTTGTCAGCTCTCCAAGCTTTGAATTTCATAATAAGAGAGATTTATATATGACCGACCTTATAAATTTGACTTTGAGAATCTAAAGAAAGAATGGATCTTTTCCACCATTGTTATGTACCCTGAATGTTCCCAGCCTCACCAGCTCATGTGTACATTAATACCCACATTTTAGTAGCTCATTATACTCCCTCCGTCCATAACTGCCACCAGTTCCATTTCTCTCCTCAGGGGTTTCCCAGTTATTTCTGAGAGGCCCAGGGCAATGACTTCCATGCACTCAGAAATGGGTCTGCCCCTGAGCTGCGGTTCTGGCCTTGTCATTGTTTTCTGCTTGTGAGCCAGTGAAAGAACTCTCCTAGGCTGTGTCACTACGGTCCTTGCCCTCCCTACGAGCTCTAGATGACACAGAAGCTCTTGGGCCCTCAGGACGCCAACACTGCATGGTGGTCTGCGGCAGAGAGAGGAAGAGCCCTTTCCCCAAATTCTTATACTGTACGTTGTCACGTAGGCCTTCAGAACAACCCCACGTTTTATCAAGCTTCTCATGGATAAAAGCAGCTTCACCTCAACAATCCCTTCCCCTACCTCATCCGTCTCCCTCACTGTCCTCTTCTTTTATTATGCCTGTGTTCTAGGCATTATTGCATAAAAAGCCCATTCTTTCTCCTCAGCCAAAAAGAAATCAAGAGTCCCTAGGACTTGAAACCAGCAGGTGTCTGGTCATCAGTTTCATACTTGAGCCAAGTACATTCAGACAATTAATCCCTTTTTACCGTATCTCCCCATATATAGGGCAGTAAAAAGAAAATGTTTAAAAATAAACATCGAAGCGCTGCTAATTTGTTACACCATTCTATTAAGACTCCAAATTCTGTTGGAACCTAAATTTATCCTAAGTATTTGCTGATCTTTATTTTAAATTTGAACCTCATTGGAAGAAAAGTGTCAATATGTTAATTGTGTAATTGTGATAACAATGTGTTGATTGTGAAATCTAAAAAGCAAGATTTTCTCTGAGCATAAATTTTTTCCATAGGATTAGAGGGTTGGGAGCAGATAGGGGGGCCAGGGTTTCCAAATCCCTACTGTAATTCTGCTTCATTATTTTGTATCCTGTGTCAATATAGCTGACTTGGTTTTAACTGCTAAAAATAATTTGAACTAGGGAGGTGGAAAATATAGGATAGGTCTAATGATCGGGGCTATTTTTATCTTTTCCCTTTTGTACCTAACCCAAGGTCATGAAAAAGCCATAGAAGTACATTCTCCTGAGTAGAGGTGTTGTCAGCTGTGTGTGTATTTTCACTATGCTATGAATAATCACTAAGCTCTTTAATAGTGTTGTGTACCTGTTAAATCTCAGAAAATTGAAACTAAGGATTTTGGGTGCCACTTAAAAGCAGTTCTCTGTTGCTATTGAGTATCATTTGGCATTAAATTGTTGTAGCTAAAGGTAAGGTTATGCTATAACTAATGGAAATTTTACAAGTGAAATACTGTGAGCTAAAATTGATATATATCAAAAAAGATTTTCATAATGAATGTATTTCAGCAGTATTTTAATTTTGGTTTAACTTAACTGTTTACTTGCAGTTCGTTTAGTAATAGATGAAATGGGATTTATGAAAACACCAGATGAGGATGAAACAAGTAACCTTATATGGTGTGATTCAGCTGTTCAGCAGGAGAAGATTGCAGAGCTGCAAAATTACCAGGTGGGAAATTAATCATGACCAATTTTTGGTCAGTAGGAAAGTTATATGAATTCCATTATAATTTTCTTTAGATAAGGCTCTTAATATGCTGACATATTAAATTTCAGTTCTAATTTACCTGAATAGCCTGTTTTGTTGCTGTCCAGTTGTACTGACTCTTTGCCTGAAGACTGCATCCTCTCAAATTTAACTTTTAACCCCTTTCCATCTTTAAGGAAGAATTGATAGAGGAAAACTCTTCCTAGGCTGGTGCTTTGCATCATGCTTAAAGATGAACGATGTGGAGTAGATTGCATAAAGAGATCTGAACACGGATATCCCTTGTAATGTCAGCTATGTGTAATTTGGCTTCATTATTTTATTTCTGGAACGCAATACAAACATATTAAAAAATAAAAAAGCCAAATACATGGAATTTTAGACAATTGAGATTTTGAATAGTTCTTCCTGTTAGTGTAGAGGGTTATACAAAATTGACTGTAGGCAACAAATTAGTCAATTTTCATCAGTTTTTTTGTTTTTTACTAAAAAAATTAAACTCAAAGAATGAATGTAACTGTATTATAGTATAAATGAATATATTCATTAAGTTAATGAAAATATTAATGTTGACCTTTTTATTTTCCAGAGGATCAACCATTTTCCAGGAATGGGGGAGATCTGTAGGAAGGATTTCCTAGCGAGAAATATGACCAAGTAATCTTCATTTTCTTGTAATAGAGAAGAACTGTTCAAAAATTACATTTTGAATGTCATAGTGCTATCTTTCACAAATTTATATTGATTTGAAATGATATTTTGTTGGAAGAGATAGAATTTTAGAGCTAGAAGTGTTTTAAAATTTTCCGGGTTCTATTCTTTGACTTTTCAGAGGAGGTAATTGAGGGTCAGAGACATGAATATCTTACACAAAGTCAAATAGCTAGCAGCAGAGCTGGAGTGGGAACCCGGTCTCCAGAATTTCAGAGTTCTTTTCACTGCAACTTGCTGTCTCTCTAGCAGCATAAGTTTTTCTTTTAAATGTAAAAAGTTTTCTGTACATGGCATTCAATATCTACTTAATTATTTTCAGTTAAACCTTGCAGGAACTAATTTGTTGCATTATATCCTGCCTGTGGGTATGTGTGTGTTCAGAATACTGGTTATTGAGCATCTAATATGAGCCAGGCACTGTAATAGGTGCCTGTGCGCACACATATACGCATACACACATGTATATGTTCCTACCCGGGGATACATGCACACATATTTATCTCAGAGACCATTATTTAGAGTAATAATCTGCTTTCATGGGAAAAACTGTTAACAGGTAAAGTGTTATACTTAATATACTGCAGAATTTTTGTGCAGCTTATATTTCTGTTGATTAGATTTTTTTTATTTTAAGAAAGTTGATAAATTGTATGCTTGGATTTTTTTCTAAATATAACAAAGAATGGTATCATTCATAAACAACTCATGGTTAGTTTTAAAGTGTATTCTATTAAAGCTTTAACTTGATCTAATTTCACATTATTGTTAAACTATAATAAATACATGTAAAGGTGTTGGGAATAAAAACAAGTACATTAGCACTGTTATCGTGCTTCCTTTAGATGTGTGTGTGTGTGTGTGTGTGTGTTTCAAAGCAATCAATGTTAGCCTATTTTGTACTGAGATTATTTACTTGGTTGGCTTATTTTGGATTTGACGGGTGGATTTGGTGATTATTTTCCTTCTCATAGTGGAAACGTAACTTTTTTTTATAGGGTTCTCTTGAAAGAGCACTTGAAATATGATAACTGTATGACCTTCCAGTTGTGGAAGCCAGGGGGCTTATATATTCCACACCCTAGTCTTACAGTATAGGCCCTGCTTCTGTGCATATTATATACTATGGTCCCATTTTAGTTTTAACTAATCTCGTTTGGAAACAGTGACTACTCATCTATAAAAAACTTTCATACATTTATAAAGAAGACTTTTTGAAACAATCAGATTTTCTTTAATAGGTAATATTTTAAAATATTTCTAAGAATTTTAAAATTGTTATTGGGAATCAATATGTACCAAATAATTAGCATTTAGATTAATCAAAAGCAAACATTTTATACCTAGTATTTTATCAGTATCCCTAAGTTATGTACCAAATAGGCAGCCTGATTTATAGCAAATACAAAAATGTCAGGCCATACACTGTAGCCATAAAACTACATGTATAGGTAGATGTAGTTGATGTAAACAAAACCTGACTCAGAGGCTTCAATGGTTTTCTCACAAAAGTAGTAAAACTCCAGAAAACACCGGGGTAAAAGGCAATCTAAAATTTTTCCCTATGGATGACCCAGCAAACTCCAAATCATCTTTTAAGAAGCAATATGAATGGCACTTGGCTGTGAACCATACTAACCACCCGCATCCCGGAGGCAGAGTTAATGCCGCCTTCCACGTTACCTTGCCTTATGTAGCTTTATTGCACCGATCACACTGTATTTAATTAATAGCCTATATGTAAATTCCTTAGAACAGAGACCATGTTAATCCTCAGTGCCCAACACGTAGTATATACTCAAATGTTTGATCTACTAATATGTAAATTAGTACATGGGGCAGAAATTCTTGTCTATTTTTTCCACTAATGTATCCCTAGTATCTAGAATAGTGCCTAACATATAGTAGATGATTAATAGGCATTTAAAAAATTAATGAATGGATCAATAAATGAAGAAATGGAGGGAATTTAAATCCTTGTAGTAAATGTCAGTAGCACAGAGAAAGAAAGTTTAGATAAGTTTGAATAGAAATTACTTTTCATATTATCTCTAACTTACAGAATGATCAAGTCCCGACCTCTGGATTATACCTTTGTTCCTCGAACATGGATCTTCCCTGCTGAATATACACAATTTCAGAATTATATGAAAGAATTAAAGAAAAAAAGAAAGCAGAAGACTTTTATAGTAAAACCAGCTAATGGTGCAATGGGTCATGGGTAGGTATTTTTCATGTGGAATACATAAAAATTTTAAAAAATTGGGGGAAAGAATAAGTGTGACCATTTGCTCATGGTTGAGTACTAATATGAAAAAAATTAAAATAACTTTCTAACTTTTGCTTTTTTGGAACTAAATATTTAATGAGCCCTTTTACCCTGTCCTGGAGACTTCAATAATTCAATCTAAAAATTTAATCAACAGGTTGTGAGACTTTGATAGGAGACTACAAAATAGAGAAAAGTAAATATTTTCTAATTTTTTTCTTAAACATGAAATTTGCATTCATCATAATTTTAGAGTAAGCTTGGAGAGGAAAATCAGTTGATACAATAGAGCTAAATTGAGTTGGTGAATGAAATGGAAAGGGTGTTACTGTTTTCATCTTAAAAAAAATCTTAAGCACAAAATATCTATTTTCTTTGCTTTACAAATAATTTTTTTCTTTACGTAGCCATGGTAATTGGATTGAAGATGAGTAGAACACATTTTAAGCTAAAGTGCTGAGAACTAGACATGTTAGCTGGGGATAGATTATACAACTTAATATTCCTGTTTACTTTTGCTTTCTTATGTTAGTTTTCTGCTGTTTACTTTTTCAAAGAAAATGTGGCTGAGGCTACTTTTAATAAAAACACAAGTAATTTTTATCTTTGATTTAGAGTGCTGTGGGGAAAAAAGATATTTGGAAATATAGCTGCCAGGTAAATTACTGTTCAACACATTTCCTTTTAACTTTTAATCATAATTTAATAATTTAATCAGACTTTATTTTAAACTATGGTTTAGTAATTTAAATGACAAACAACATGTAGTGTTAGTGGAAATTGTATATTAATTGTTTAATGTAGATTTGGTTCACTATGTTAGTATCAAGGTAAACATTTTGGGGAGGATAATTGAAATTCACATTTTCTCAATTTTAATGTTAAAAATTATGTTAAAAATTCATTTTTATATATATTTAATGTTAGTGTAAATAGTTAATAATATGAATTGACTACAGTAATAAAATAGCTGAAAAAGTATACTATACATACTGTGCTGCCAGGGTTTATCTCATGCAATGCAGAAGTACATAGGTAAAGTACACCTCACTCATCTGTAGAATATATCTATTTCCTTGCTGGTTTTCTGTTCAATTGTCCTGTTCATTACTGAGAGTGGGGGCCATTGAACACTTCAACTGCTATTGTTGAACTGTCTATCTGTGCCTTCAATTCTATCAGTTTTTGCTTCATATATTGTGGAGCTCTGTTGTGAGGTGTATATGTTTATAATTATTATATCTTCTTGATGCATTGAATTTTAAAAATTATTATATTACTGTTCTTCTTTGTCTGTTGGAGTACTTTTTGTCTTAAAGTCTATTTTGTCTGATACTAGTATAGCCACTTCAGTTCTCTCTTGGTTACTGTTTGCATGGAATATCTTTTCCATTTGTTCACTTTCAGCCTATTTAAGTCTTTGAATATAAAGTGTGGCTCTTGTTGACAGCATGTAGTTGGGCCATATTTTTTATACATTCTGCCAAATCTTGTCTTTCAACTGGAGAGTTAATCCATTCTTGTTTATTATGTAATTATTGATAAGGAAAGATTTACTTTTGACATTTTGCTATTTGTTTTCTTTATGTCTTATATAGTTTTCATACCTCTATTTCTCCATTTCTGCCCTCTTGTGTATTACATGGGTATTTTCTAGTGTACCATTTTAATTTCATTGTCATTTATTTTACTATATATTTTTTGAGTCATTTTTTTTTATTTTTTTATTTTTTTTGCATTACGTGGGCTTCTCACTGCTGTGGCCTCTCCCGTTGCGGAGCACAGGCTCCGGACGCGCAGGCCCAACAGCCATGGCTCACGGGCCCAGCCGCTCCGCGACATGTGGGATCCTCCCAGACCGGGGCACGAACCTGTGTCCCCTGCATCGGCAGGCGGACTCTCAACCACTGCGCCACCAGGGAAGTCCCTTGAGTTATTTTTTAAATGGTTGCTTTGGGGTTACAATTAGCATCTCCATTTATAACAACTTAGTTTGGATTAATATCATTACTTTTAACAGTAAAAACAACAACAAAAACAACAAAACTTTGCTTCTATTTGCCTCTGCCCCCTTTATGATGTTTTGTCACAAATTACACCTGTATATATTGTGTGCCCATCAAAATAGATTTATAATAATTGTTTTATGCAGTTGTGTTTTAAATAATACAGGAAAAATAAGCAGTTACAAACCTAAACTACACTAGTAGTGACTTTTATTTTTACCTATGTAGTAATCTTTACAGGTGCTCTTTATTTCTTTGTGTAGATTTGAATTACTGCCTAGTGTCCCTTTGCTTCAGCCTGAAGGATTGTCTTTAGCATTTCTTATAGGCCAGGTATAATAGCAACAAACTCTCTCAGTTTTTGTTTATCTGGTAATGTCTTAATTTCTCTTTCAATTTTGAATATTTTGTCAGATATAGATTTCTTGGTTAACAGTTTTTTTTTCTTTTTCTATCAGCACTTTGAATATGTCATCTTACTGTCTTCTGCCCTCCATTGCTTCTGATGAGAAATTAGCTCTTTATCTTAATGAGTATCCCTTGGGTGGGATGAGTGGCCTGTCTTGCTACTTTTTTTCTCTTTTTTCTCTAGGCTTTTGACAGTTTGATTAGAACATGTCTTAGTGTGGCTCTCTTTGAGTTTATCTTACTTGAAGTTTATTAGGCTTCTTGATTTGTAGGTTAATATTTTTCATCAGATTGGGAGATTCTCAGCCATTAATTCTTCAAAGAGTCTTTGCCCCTTTCTCTTTTCTCCTTTTGAGACACCCATTATGAGTGTGTTGATGTTGTCTTGCAGGGCTCTTAAGCTCTGTTCATTTTTCTTCATTTTTTTTCCTTTCTGTTCCTCAGACTAATCTCAATTGATTTATCTTCAAGTTTGCTGATTCTTTCCCTGCCTTCCCAGATCTTCTGTTTAGCCCCTCTAATGTATTTTTGTTTCAGTTATTGTACTTTTCAACTTCAGAATTTTTGTTTGGTTCCCCCCACCTACCCCACCACCTTTAAAAGTAATTTCTATCTCTACTGATATTCTGCATCGGTGAGATATTATTCCCATGGTTTCCTTCAGTTCTTCGTACATGATTTCCTTTAGCTCTTTGAACAAATTTAAAATAGTTGATTTAAATAATTTATTGTCTAGTAAGCCAAATATCTGGGTTTCCTCAGGTATAGTTTCTATTAATTGAGAATTTTTTTTGTGTATGGGTCATACTTTTTTTTTTTTGAATGACTCATGATATTTTGTTGAAAATTGGACATTTTGTGTATTGTAATGTAGCAACTCTGACAATTAGATTCCCCCTCCTCTACTGGGTTTTTTGTTACCATTTGTTCTATTTGATGTTTATTTGTTTAGTGGCCTTTCTGAAATAATTTTGTAAAGTTTGTATTTTTTATTGTGTGTGACCTCTGAAGTTCCTGTTCTGTTAAGTCAGTGGTCAGTGTAATTGTTCAGTCTGTTAGTAATCGAATAGAATTTTCCTTAAACACTGGGAACCAAATATCTATATCTATACCTATATCCATACATACACACATACATATATATGTGTGTGTGTGTATATATGGATATAGGTATAGATATATATATATCCCCCAATCCTTGCAGATGGGGTGTGTGTGTGTGTGTGTGTGTGTGTGTGTGTGTGTGTGTTGGAGCATGCCCTCAACACTTAGCTAGGTAGTTTATAACTCTGCCTTAGCCTTCACTTCCTACTTGACAGAGCTTGATGGGTAGCTGGAGGTAAGAGCTTAGGGCCATCTCAGGTCTTTCCTGAGCATGCACTTAGCCCTGGGCATTCATATGACCTTCTAGAATCCCAGAAATATGTGAGAGCTTTTCAAAGCCCTTATTCCCCTAAGATTGTCATTCCTGTCTTTTTCCCCAATCTTTTCAGTTAGTCTGTTGTTTTTCCCAACTGCTATTTGTTGCAGGGACTACTACATTTGTCTTTAAATGTTTTCAACATTTGTCTCTGCCCCCCGCCAAGTAGCTGCCTCAGCACTGTGAGAGTTTTCAGTTAGACAAGATAAAAGAAAACCTTTGAGATTGTCCAGGGAACCACAGAACTGATTTAAACAAATAGACAAACAAACAAACAAAACAACCACAAGAATATGTCTATTCTGCTGCCTCTAGAACCAGTACCTGTACTGGGAACATGGGTTACTGCTCAAGGCCACTGCTGAGCTGGGGGTTGGGGGTGGTACCAGAGTAAGTTAAAATGCTAGGAATCTCTTTTACACAGATTCAGCTTTTTTTTTTTTTTTATTACATTTTCCTTGGTTAGTACCCATGGTTCTAAAAAAGTTGCTTCTGACAGTATTTTTATGCTGTATTTTGTGTGTGTGTGTATGTGACGGGACCACTTTCCTCTTGAGTATTACCTATAACTTTGTTAAAATCCTGACTCCATAACAAATTATTCTTTTAATCTTTTCTGTAAATTTAGGATTTCTTTGATAAGAAATGGTGACAAACTTCCATCTCAGGATCATTTGATTGTTCAAGAATACATTGAAAAGCCTTTCCTAATGGAAGGTTACAAGTTTGATTTACGAATTTATATTCTGGTAACATCGTGTGATCCACTAAAAGTATTTCTCTACCATGATGGACTTGTGCGAATGGGAACAGAGAAGTACATTCCACCTAATGAGACCAATTTGGTAAGTGATATCAGACACTATGATTTTATTAATTTATTCAACATCTATTTTTTAAAACACCCATTGTGTATAAATGTTAAATGAACAAAGTTCCTCCTCTCAGGCTTTTATAGTCTAGAAGAATTTTATGCATAAATAAGACCACCTCTAATTTAAGACAGCTTTGTGGAAATTAGAAAAAAAAGTGCCTGCTGCTCCAGGTAGGCTAATTAGGAAAATACACCCCATCTGGGTTCTGTGAGCATGAGGATGGATTTCAAAGTATATATGTGTGTGTAGTGGTCCTGGATAGAAATGATTGATACAGAAATACAAATTAAAATAATATGCCATTGAGAAATACAGATAAAGTGTTATAGAATTGAGTGTAGGAATAGGTTTTGTTCAGCTTCTCATGGGAGAGGTGGTATTTGAGCAGGCTTTGTATGAAAGGTATGGTTTAAACATGTAGAATGTGGGAGAAAGTACATGAAACAGAGAAAGCAAAAGTTATCAGAAAGTAAAGGTATTATATTTTGTTGGAACAAAAGAGAAGATTTTAAACTTATGTTGATCAATTGTGAAGTAGAGACATAAATTGGCAGTTTCATAGTACGTTTTTAATTCTATTAAGTGGAGATTTCTGTAAGTATTTTTCCATTAAGATTATCTTTGTGTAGCCATAACATATTGATGAAAGTCATAACTGTGTAGTTTATGAAGGTCAAACTATAATTTATTATCATAATTTATCATGAAAGTCATAAATGTAATTTATAGTTTATGAGAGACAAACCGTAGTTTATTATCTATACTTATAAGTTTAGTTAACCTCTACTTCTATTTTTGGATCTACTAATTACAGTAAAAATTACACCTAATTAAGGATTGTTTCCCATTTTTGTCAAAAGCCTGGTTATAATTCTTCTATAATATTATGAACATAAATGACTACATTGAGTGGTCATTTTCCAAAATTAAATGACTAATCATAAATGTTGCTACGTTCAATTAACTAAAAAATGTTGTAAACCTGGCAAAGGAAGAATAAGGGAACTGTCAGAGTTTTTACAGGAAAGGAAGATAAAAGAAAGAATCATCTCTTCAAAGGTCATAAGGTGTGGATACATCCAATCTCCAAAAAATGTTTGAACTCTACTGCATTCTAGACATTTTGCTGGTTTTGGAAAAACGGTGACCAAGACAGATACAGTACTTGATCTCACAAAAGCAACAATCTAGTGGGGAGGCAGAAAATAAAATAAGCAATTATAATACCCAGTGGTAAGTGTAATGGTTTAAGAAACTGAGAATGCTGTGGCAGAGCATAGCAGGAACATCTAACTCAGTTGGAGATACAGTTAGAGACGGAGTTTGTAAAGTGAAATCTGAAGAGTGAGGGGTTAGCTAAGTTAGAGGTGGGGTGGGATGGGTTAAGACTCCAGGTAGAAGAATGGCCCAGAGGTAGGAGGGAGAGTGATATGTCTGGAGAGAGCACACACGTTCAATATGGCTAAAGTACAGACTAAGAAAGGATAGATGTTCTGACATCAGGATGGAGAGTCCCAGAGGCCAGATCTTGGTAGATCATGGCTAGGATTTTGGAACTTAACATAAGAAGAAGGGAAGCATTGAAAGATTTTAAACAAGGGAAAGAAGGAATGAGATTTTTGTCTTAAAAAGGTAACCTGGTCTATAGTGTGGGGAATGTGAGATGGGGCTGTAGATGGATGGGGGAGACTAGAGTAAGGGAGACAAGAAGCTGTATTCTAGTCTAACCACATGTGAGAGACAAGATGACTTAATTTGAAGTGATAGTAGGGCAGGGCTACGAATAAGAACACAGATTTCAGATATATTTACGATACCATGGGTAACACTGATATACCGACAGGTTGATTTGTAGAATAAGGGAAAGAGAGAGAGAAATTAAGGATAAAACTCAAAAGAGTTTTGGCACAGCAGTTGGGTGGATGGTGACATTCACTGTGATAGGGAGTATAGGAGCTTTTAAAGTTTTGCAGAAAGCTGATGTGTTTGATTTGAGATGCTTCTGTGACTTCCAAATGGATCTATACTATTGGCATTTGGATATACAGTATAGGTCTGAAGCTCAGATGAGAGAACTGAGCTACAGGCGTAATTTGGGGTTTGTCAGTTTATAGATTATAATTAAAATAGTTGGAGTGGGTAAGACTAGATGATATATATGTAAGGCAGATAGTCATGTTTTGAGAGGAAAGAGGGAAGAGATAGGAAAGGGTAAGACTTGAAAGCTCATTTAGGTGATAAAGTGATTTATTCTAATTTCTTAAGTTGGATGTATGTGATTTGCTTAAGTACACTGGGTTAGGAAATCATATTGAAAGATTGGGAGTCAGGAAACGTGGCCTCTAGGTTTTGCTTTGCCAAGTGCTCTTGAGTCACATAATCTCCTGGCTTTGGTTTTCACATGTATGAAAAATGATATTCTCCTGTATAAACATCAGTGTTCCTCATATAGCTCTAAAATTTCATGATTGAATTCCTACATGAAGATATGAAAAATTTAAAAAGTGAAGTGCAAAACTTTATCTAAAGTGAGATCACTCTTACGTAAAAGATAAGTTTAAGAAAAAAGGTGGAAAAAGTAAACCAAAATGCTCCCATTGGTTGGTTTTGGACAGCAGACTGCTTCATATTTTTTTCCTTCTTCATATTTCCAATCTTTAAAATAGTGTGCATTTTCTCATGAGCTGTATATTGATAAGCTACATGTAAGGAAATCATAAGAGAGAATTTCAGAAATTGAAATATAATAAACATAAATTTTTTTGCCACCCCGTGTAGCAGTCAGTCAATCCTTGAAATGTTCTGTATATTCCAATTCATTATTTTGAGCCTATACACTATAAAATAGGGTGGAGAATAGTTACCTACTTTTTATGCATTGAAGGTTGCTATTTGATTCAGAGCTGCCATCACTTCTCCTTATGGCAAATGTCCAACTGACAATGAACTCTTTAGAAGGGGATTTTTGTCAAGGTAGATGTGAAATTGTGGAATTTCCAATGCTACATATAAAGATAATGTTTTAAGAAAAATGCAAAGTTCTATTTCTTATTCACTTTTCCAGTAGGATAGCTAGAGTTTTTATTACTGCTGTTAGTATTTATTTTAAGAAATTCCTGCCAAATGGAGAGCTCCTCAAAAAATTATTTTCCAAACAAAAATAATTTCTGTTTTGGAAACTAAGAAATGTTATAGTTTGATTAATTTCCTTTTTTTCTTTAAATCAAACACTTAAAATTAGACAAGTATGAGGTTATGCCCTTTCTTTTAAGTATCACTTAGTTTAAAGTGATAATTTTCATGAAGGTAGGGACTATGTCTGCCTTGTTAATCTTTGTGTCCACAGTTCACAGCACACATTCCTGCCAGTGGTGGTTGCTCCTTAAATATTGTTCAATGAACAAAAAAATTCTTAATTACTGGTGGGCATATGGATTAATAAACAACATGTAGCTCATATGATCAGTTCTGCATATTTGCTTCAAAGATTTCAATACTGTAGACTTAAGTAACTGCAGTGAAAATAAAATATGATATAAATATCATTGGTTATTGACAAATCAGAATAGTAATGATGTGCCCAAAGTATGTATTCATTGTGATGCAACATTGTTATCTAAAGTGGTTTCTGGGAGTAGGATCATGAGGGTGGGATTTACAGACCTCATGAATGTTTATGATAGGTTGATAAGGAACTATTAATGTATATTAATTGACAATTATGAGAAATTTTAAATTTTGTATTCTTTTTCAAGTTTATTTGAGGATAACATTGTCAACAAACATAAGAATATAGAGAGACTAAGACCTAAGAACTCGAGTATGGAGCACTATAAATTTGCTGTTAATCATTTAGACATTTGTACAGCATCGTGTGGTGCTTCTGTCTGCTGACTCTGAGTGCACTCTGTCATGTTAACAAGTTACAGTGATCTTCCAGTCAGGATGGGAGGGCAGAGGTTGAGGTTGGTATCCTGCCTCTAGGTTTCTGCTACTTACTTGAGCTTTCACTTTTAAATCTTTGTTTGAAAAGATACAGAATACTCTCTCAGAAAATTCCTTTCCCAAAACAAGTTAGGATGAAAATTTTAGAAAAACATTAAAAACAAACCAACTAAGAAAAACAAACTTCAAAGTTACAGCATTTTTCATGCTTAGCAATATGTATTTTCACATTTTCATTTAATTACTCTATATATCCTTATTATTTTCATACTTTCTATGGTAGATAAATTTTCAATCATATACAAAGTAACTTTGTAGGTGACTACTTTCACAACCTTTTTTAGAAAAATGTGCCATTGCATTTTGAAAATTACCTTTATAATCATTAAATTATGAATATGTATATTTTAAACTTTAAATTGTCTTTCCTCTTTGGATGCTTTCTTTTCTGTGAAACTTCATGGTTCTAGAGTCTCATAGGTGATAACAACTTTGGTTCTGACTTGTTACAGACCCAGTTATATATGCATCTGACAAACTACTCTGTGAACAAGCACAATGAGCATTTTGAAAGGGATGAAACTGAAAACAAAGGCAGCAAACGTTCCATCAAATGGTTTACAGAATTCCTACAAGCAAATCAACATGATGTTGCTAAGTTTTGGAGTGATATTTCAGTAAGATTATACCATTTCACAATTTTAACTGTCTTTCCTCATATTAATTGAAAGGATCATCAACCATTTTAAATAAAGAACGGATTACATTAGATTGGGCATATAAAGTGTGCTTTTATGAAGAAAGTGAAATTTGTCATGAACCTTAATAGATAAGTACTACTTTTACTGCTCGGATCGGAAAGAGGGAATGCTAGGAGGAGGCAAAAGAGTGAGTAAAGGCATGGAGGTATGAAAATAGTTCAAAGTGGCCCAGGTTGGCGTGTATCATATTTGTGGGAGATACATGAAGTTTTAATGGCTGGAAAGATATGTGGAACCAAGTTTTAGGTCTGGAAATCAAGGCTTCACTTGGTAGGCAGTAAGGATTCATTCAGTTTTTAAGGGAGGAGATTAATAAGGCCAAAGACCATGCATTTGAAAGATAAATCTGACAATGGGTATAGGATGGGTTAGAGAGAAGACCAGAAGTAGGTAGAGGAGGGCATTTGGGAGTAGTTTCAGGGAAAAGAATGGCCTGAATTGAACCACAATAAAAGAGGTGACAATGAAGTCGACCTTGAGATTAACTGAATGTTCAGAATGGGGAGGGGGGAAGAAGTATTCAGATATTTTTCTGCAGTTTTGAGGAATAATTATAAGGAGGATGGGTGTGGCATTATTTGAAATAGAATAGGAAGGAATTTATTTTGAGAAGATATAGAGCTTAGTTTTGCAGATGAGAGAAAAGAGTTCTATTCACTTATTTGCTAGTTCATTTATTCATTTATTCAGTAAACATTTATTGAACCCATAATATAAGCCTATCCCTGGCTGATAATTTGAGGATTTATAAGATACAGCTCCAAGCCTCAAAAAACTCAAGAGTTTGGTAGGGAACACTTGCACATAAATTGTTAATGAAATGCAATGTAGCATGTACAAAAACAGAGGCATACATTGGATTCTGTGGGGTTGTAGAGGAAGACCACATATAGTAGCTTTGAGTGGATGGGCATAGCAGGACTTCCTGGAGGCATTGACACCTGAACTCAGTTTTTTAAAAGTGCATGAAGCTATGATGAATTCTGCTTTCGATATGTTAAACTTGAAATGCTCTCTCATGTAGAAAAGTCGAGCAGGCAGTTAAAAGTGTATGTATGAGGTGTAATGGATAATTAAAGCCATGGCAGTAGATGAAATTCCAAATGGTAAGGGTAAAGAGAGAAAAGGAAACACGCATGAGAAGATAACCTTGGTGAAACAGACCCTTTTATTAATCCTAGCAGAAATATTAAAATGGTATTCATAGTTAAGAAAAGTATGTTGAAAATACTTAACATGATTAGGGCTATACAATTTGACTTCTGGGACAAATAATATATATTTAAATAAAAATATCGTGGAAAATGGATGTGAAAGTTCATTGTTGGTTGAACTTGGTTCTCTTGAGAAAATCAGAGAAAAAATCAGCATCATTATATTTATTCCTTTTCTTCGTGTTTTGTTAGTTTAAATCTTTTTTAAAATCTTATTTTCTGTCTCACAGAATGTAAACCCGAATATACTTAGTTGTCAGACAAGTAAAAAGGAATTAAGTAGTCTGGATAGAAGAAAATAGGGCAGGCTGAGAACGGTGGTCATTTGAGAAGCATAAGAGGTCTAAAGGGGATAGATACCACTCAGCACCAGCCTATTGATGCCATATGGTATTTTGGGCCCAGTGTGCCTCATTCTCTAATTTGTCAATAGATGCCCTAAGTCTCCTGATTTATAAATGTTGGCAACAAATTCAAATTTTTAAAAATTTAGGGGTTCCATCAAATTTTAAAGTTTGTCATTTGCATTTGGTCAGATTCTCACCAACTTGTTAACTTTCTATTATGTCTTCCTGAGAGACTAAATATTGATACATCCAAACAAGAAATTTGATTCCAACAATGCCGTTTATTTATCTATTTACTTTATCAAGGCCAGTTTTTTGGAAATTCCAAAAAATATTCTAATAATGATAGTTTACTATCATGTGGGTCAGAAACATCAAAGTGGTAAAATTTGCAATTTTGATACAATAGCTCAATGATGGAAGATCTACTTGGTGATACCTGGATGATTTAATGAATGGGTCACTTGGTGACTAGCTCAGTGAGACCAAGAAAGTTTTAGATGCCCTCTGGTATTCTTTTTCTTTACCAGATTCTTCACTTCTTATGAGTTTGATTGTTCAGGGAAGTCTTTGTGAAAAGGTGGAATCTATTGGGTTGCCTTAGTGAGGAATGTACAGAGAGAATCAGTCAGAGAGAAAAATGGATATCATTAGCTTTACAGACATTGGTTTTAAATGGTACTTTCCCCACATAATTGAATTAGGACAAGGTATACAACTAAGACTAATACTAATAAGAGTATGGAAATCAACTCCTCAGAGCTTAAAATATAATTTTCAGATGTGACCTGAACATAGCAATTGTGGGCCTATTAAGCTCTGATATATTGCATGATCATTTCTATAAATGGGTAAATTTTGCATCATTCTTGCCTACATTAGTTAAAATGTGTATTAATAATCTATAAGTAACCAATTAATAAATAATAACATTAACTTTTCCAAGTACCTTCTTACAATTATCTTGTCAAACTATCTGCACTTATGCAATTCTTTTAAAATTTGCCTTTGTTGTTAAGAATTGCATGTACTTACAGATGTCTGTTGAAGGTGAATCAATAGGATAGTATAAAAAGAAAATAAGAGGAGATGAAGAAGGCAATTGTGCAATAAATTTTTATCTTAATAGTTTACTAATTTCATGAATTTAACTTAGAACTTTTTTTCAGTGACTAGTTTATTGATGGTAATTTCTCTAAAAAGTAGCTGTCTGCATATGAAAACTAACATTCGGCAATACCTTTGATGAAGAACAGATATATGTGCTTTTGTGCTGGTCAAGAATAAATAAGAAATCAATAGAAAAGCAGGCCATGGAGGTTAAAAATGACTTTAATCACTCATAAAATCATCCTTAATGAATGCTTTTTATATACTTTAGGTACAAATCTACAAAGTCATCTTTCAAAGCAATGTTGGAAATTCTCAAAAGCATTAGTGGAATTTGATTTGATTAGTGGAATTTGTATTTGGTTGTATCATTCCTGATTTCACATATACCTGCAATCTTGCCTCTGCATTCCTAAAAGTGTGCTGTTTTTATGTAGTAAAAACACAGATTTGTAATCCAGAGTCTAAGTATTCATTCCCCCTCACCCTGCCCCCCCATCTCCCCACCTATCTTGTTTCACATAGACACTTACTAGTCAATGTTTTAACTTTTTTTTCCTACTCAGGTGATTTCAGTAATATCTCAAGATTTATATAACGTGGACTTTTCTTTTTATCCTCATATACTGTGGTGCTACCGCACATTAGTTATTTTGAATAGAATTTTCTAAGAACAGCCTCTTGTGGCATCTCTGATATCCCCAAATACGTTCTGGGTTGGGATTCTTGGTAACAGCGAGGTTAACTTCATCTTCCATTTCTTTCTCTCATAATAAATACTGCTCCCACCAGGCAGCTGAATGTTCCTGTCTGACCAGATATATGAGGTGGAATTCCAGAAGAATAATAGAATAAATATAACAATAGTAGTTAAGTTGCTAACCCCTTTTGATGGTTTACTCTGTTCTAGGCACTATGCTAAGAGTTTTACATGGAGTCTCATTTTGCCCTTCCATCAGTCTTTTGCAGCAGGTTTTATTGCTATTGCCAGTTTACATTTTAGAAAAATGAGACAAAATTTAAGCAACATGACTGAGGATGCACATCTAACAAGTAGCAAAGCCTGGGATAAAGCCAGAAAGTCTACTTTGGAGCCATATTCTTAACTGCCATGCTATATTGCCTGTACCTGTAGAATGGGAGTTAAAAAGACAGTATATTCTAAGCAAAAACCAGCGAGACAGCTTTTCCACAATCCATAGCTTGTTCTCAGACTTCGGTAAACCAACTTTTTTTTTTTATTAGCATTAGTAACTCACCCTAGTAGTATTACGTGTTCTCACAGAAAATGTTGAAAACTAGTTTGTTAATTGGCAGTACTCTGATTTCAGATAAACCTTATGAACAACAGAATCATCACTGCACAGAGAAACCCAACTCTCCTAGATTCTGTCCTCTTGGTCTTTCAGGCTTTGTCTAAGGTGGAGGTTCTATAATGTTGTTTGTGAAATAGTTTACTCTCCTTGGAATTGTCTTCCCTCCCATCCCCTCGCCTTTTGTATGGTTTCTGAGAAGGCAAGCATTGTGATCCTACCTTACTTATTTAACAAATACAAGCCGCATTCATAAACTTTTATTTGTTCACAGGTGATCTTGAGCATTTACTAAATGCCAGGCACTATTGTTAAGCACTGGGAATGGGGTTGTAAATAATATAGACAAGGACTCTGTTTTAAAAAAAAAAAAGAAAAAGATCAGCTGGTCCTATGCTGTGTAGTGACACAGTAATGAATGATGTATGGGTGCCTACTTTTGACTCAGGGGTCAGGGAAGGACTCTCTGAGTATCAAGGGGCCAGACGTGGGAATATTGGGGGAAGAGTGTTCCAGGAAGAGGGATCAGCTAGTGTGAGAGGCCTAGAGAAGGGGAGCATGGCTGCAGCACAGTGGGCAGGGGGAGAGTTGGGTGAGATGAAGTCAGAGCAGTGGCAGGGGTTAGATGCCACAGAGCTCTGTGAACCTGGCCAGGACGCTTGTTTGCAAGTCCAGGCCTGATTTCCATGTATGTAAATGAGATACAAAGAAATAAGGCTTTTCATCTTTTTTTTTTTTTTAATCACAATCTTTACAGGAATTGGTGGTAAAGACTCTGATTGTAGCAGAACCTCATGTCCTTCATGCATATCGAATGTGCAGACCTGGTCAACCTCCAGGAAGTGAAAGTGTCTGCTTCGAAGTCCTGGGATTTGATATTTTGTTGGATAGAAAACTAAAGCCATGGCTTTTGGAGGTAAGGCGTTTCTTTAAGAAGAAAGAGAACTGATCCCTCTTCTTTTTTTTTTTTTTTCTTCTTTTGAATTTTATTTTATTTATTTTTTTATACAGCAGGTTCATATTAGTCATCCATTTTATACACATCAGTGTATACATGTCAATCCCAATCGCCCAATTCATCACACCACCACGCCCACCCCCCTGCGGCTTTCCCCCCTTGGTGTCCATATGTTTGTTCTCTACATCTGTGTCTCAATTTCTGCCCTGCAAACAGGTTCCTCTGTACCATTTTTCTAGTTTCCACATATATGCGTTAACATACGATATTTGTTTTTCTCTTTCTGACTTACTTCACTCTGTATGACAGTCTCTAGGTCCATCCACATCTCAACAAATGACCCAATTTTGTTCCTTTTCATGGCTGAGTAATATTCCATTGTATATATGTACCACATCTTCTGTATCCATTCATCTGTCGATGGGCATTTAGGTTGCTTCCATGACCTGGCTATTGTTAATAGTGCTGCAATGAACATTGGGTGCATGTGTCTTTTTGAATTATGGTTTTCTCTGGGCATATGCCCAGTAGTGGGATTGCTGGATCATATGGTAATTCTATTCTTAGTTTTTTAAGGAACCTCCATACTGTTCTCCATAGTGGCAGTATGAATTTAACTTCCCACCAACAGTGCAAGAGAGTTCCCTTTTCTCCACACCCTCACCAGCATTTGTTGTTTGTAGATTTCTGATGATGCCCATTCTAACTGGTGTGAGGTGATACCTCATTGTAGTTTTGCAATTACATTTCTCTAATAATTAGTGATGTTAAGCAGCTTTTCATGTGCCTCTTGGCCATCTGTATGTCTTCTTTGAAGAAATGTCTATTTAGGTCTTCTGCCCATTTTTGGATTGGGTTGTTTGTTTTTTTAATATTAAGCTGCATGAGCTGTTTATATATTTTGGAGTTTAATCCTTTGTCCATTGATTCGTTTGCAAATATTTTCTCCCATTCTGAAGGCTGTCTTTTTGTCTTGTTTATGGTTTCCTTTGCTGTGCAAAAGCTTTGAAGTTTCATTAGGTCCCATTTGTTTATTTTTGGTTTCATTTCCATTTCTTTGGGAGGTGGGTCAAAAAGGATCTTGCTGTGATTTATGTCATAGAGTGTTCTGCCTATGCTTTCCTCTAAGAGTTTTATAGTGTCTGGTCTTAGATTTAGGTCTTTAATCCATTTTGAGTTTATTTTTGTGTATGGTGTTAGGGAGTGTTCTAATTTCATTCTTTGGCATGTAGCTGTCCAGTTTTCCCAGCACCACTTATTGAAGAGACTGTATTTTCTCCATTGTATATCCTTGCCTCCTTTTTCATAGATTAGTTGACCATAGGTGCATGGGTTTATCTCTGAGCTTTCTGTCTTGTTTCATTGATCTATGTTTCTGTTTTTGTGCCAGTATCGTATTGTCTTGATTACTATAGCTTTGTAGTGTAATCTGAAGTCAGGGAGTCTGATTCCTCCAGCTCTGTTTTTTTCCCTCAAGAATGCTTTGGCTATTCGGGGTCTTTTGTGTCTCCATATAAATTTTAAGATTTTTTGTTCTAGTTCTGTGAAAAAATGCCATTGGTAATTTGATAGGGATTGCATTGAATCTGTAGATTGCTTTGGGTAGTATAGTCATTTTGACAACATTGATTCTTCTAATCCAAGAACATGGTATATCTCTCCACCTGTTGGTATTATCTTTAATTTCTTTCATCAGTATCATAGTTTTCTGCATACAGGTCTTTTGTCTCCCTAGGTAGGTTTATTCCTAGGGATTTTATTCTTTTTGTTGCATTGGTAAATAATGTTTCCTTAATTTCCCTTTCAGATTTTTTTATCATTAACGTATAGGAATGCAAGAGATTTCTGTGCATTAATTTTGTATACTGCAACTTTACCAAATTCATTGATTAGCTCTAGTAGTTTTCTGGTGGCATCTTTAGGATTCTCTATGTATAGTATCATGTCATCTGCAAACAGTGACAGTTTTACTTCTTCTTTTCCAATTTGTATTCCTTTTATTTCTTTTTCATCTTTGATTGCCATGGCTAGGACTTCAAAGTCTATGTTGACTAATAGTGGTGAGAGTGGACATACTTGTCTTGTTCCTGATCTTGGAGGAAATGCTTTCAGTTTTTCCCCATTCAGAATGATGTTTGCTGTGGTTTTGTCATATATGGCCTTTATTATGTTGAGGTAGGTTCCCTCTATGCCCACTTTCTGGAGAATTTTTATCATAAATGGGTGTTGAATTTTGTGAAAAGCTTTTTCTGCATCTATTGAGATGATCATATGGTTTTTATTCTTCAATTTGTTAATATGGTGTATCACATTGATCAATTTGCATATATTGAAGAATCCTTGCATCCCTGGGATAAATCCCAGTTGATCATGGTGTATGATCCTTTTAATGTGTTGTTGGATTCTGATTGCTAGTATTTTGTTGAGGATTTTTATATCTATATTCATCAGTGATATTGGTCTGTAATTTTCTTTTTTTGTAGTATCTTTGTCTGGTTTTGGTATCAGGGTGATGGTGGCCTAATAGAATGAGTTTGGGACTGTTCCTTACACTGCAATTTTTCGGAAGAGTTTGAGAAGGATGGGTGTTTTCTCTTCTCTAAATGTTTGATAGAATTCACCTGTGAAGCCATCTGGTCCTGGACTTTTGTTTGTTGGAAGATTTTTCATCACAGTTTCAATTTCATTACTTGTGATTGGTCTGTTCATATTTTCTGTTTCTTCCTGGTTCAATCTTGGAAGGTTATACCTTTCTAAGAATTTGTCCATTTCTTCCACGTTGTCCATTTTATTGGCCTAGAGTTGCTTGTAGTAGTTTCTTAGGATGCTTTGTATTTCTGCGGTGTCTGTTGTAACTTCTCCTTTTTCATTTCTAGTTTTATTGATTTGAGTCCTCTCCCTTTTTTTCTTGATGAGTCTGGCTAAAGGTTTATCAATTTTGTTTATGTTCTCAAAGAACCAGCTTTTAATTTTACTGATCTTTGCTATTGTTTTCTTTGTTTCTGTTTCATTTATTTCTGCTCTCATCTTGATGATGAGTTCTTTCCTTCTGCTAACTTTGGGTTTTGTTTGTTCTTCTTTCTGTAGTTCCTTTAGGTGTAAGGTTAGATTGTTTATTTGAAATTTTTCTTGTTTCTTGAGGTAGGCTTGTATAGTTATAAACTTCCCGCTAGAACTTTTGCAGTTCTAGGTTTTGTATCATCGTGTTTTCATTGTCATTTGTCTCTAGGTATTTTTTGATTTGCTATTTGATTTCTTATGTGATCTCTTGGTTATTTAGTAACGTATTGTTTAGCCTCCATGTGTTTGTGTTTTTTTACGGTTTTTTCACTGTAATTCATTTCTAATCTCATAGCGTTGTGGTCAGAAAAGATGCTTGATATGATTTCGATTTTCTTAAATTTATTGAGGCTTGATTTGTGAACCAAGGTGTGATCTATCCTGGAGAATGTTCCGTGCACACTTGAGAAGAAAGTGTAATCTACTGTTTTAGATGGAATGTCCTATAAATATCAATTAAATCTATCTGGTCTATTGTGTCATTTAAAGCTTGTGTTTTCTTATTTACTTTCATTTTGGATGATCTGTCCATTGGTGTAAGTGAGGTGTTCAAGTCCCCCACTATTACTGTGTTACTGTCGATTTCCTCTTTTATAGCTGTTAGCAGCTACTTTATGTATCGAGGTGCTCCTATGTTGGGTGCATATATATTTATATATTCTTCTTGGATTGATCCCTTGATCATTATGTAGTGTCCTTCCTTGTCTCTTGTAACATTCTTTATTTTAAAATCTATTTTATCTGATATGATTATTGCTACTCCAGCTTTCTTTTGATTTCCATTTGCATGGAGTATCTTTTTCTATCCCATCACTTTCAGTCTGTATGTGTCCCTAGGTCTGAAGTGGGTCTCTTGTAGACAGCATATATATGGATCTTGTATTTGTAACCATTCAGTGAGCCTGTGTCTTTTGGTGGGAGCATTTAATCCATTCATGTTTAAGGTAATTATCAATATGTATGTTGCTGTGACCATTTTCTTAATTGTTTTGGGTTTGTTTTTGTAGGTCCTTTTCTTCTTTTGTGTTTCCCACTTAGAGAAGTTTCTTTAGCATTTGTTGTAGAGCTGGTTTGTTGGTGCTGAATTCTCTTAGCTTTTGCTTGTCTGTAAAGCCTTTGATTTCTCCATCGAATCCGAATGAGATCCTTGCTGGGTAGACTAATCTTGATTGTAGGTTCTTCCCTTTCATCACTTTAAGTATATCATGCCAATCCCTTCTGGCTTGTAGAGTTTCTGCTTAGAAATCAGCTGTTAACCTTATGGGAGTTCCTTTGTATGTTATTTGTCATTTCTCCCTTGCTGCTTTCAATAATTTTTCTTTGTTTTTGATTTTGGCCAATTTGATTTTATGTGTCTTGGCGTGTTTTCCTTGGGTTTATCGTGTATGGGATTCTCTGCACTTCTTGGTCTTGGGTGGCTATTTCCTTTCCCTTGTTAGGGAAGTTTTCGACTATAATTTCTTCAAATATTTTCTCTGATCCTTTCTCTCTCTCTTCTCCTTCTGGGACCCCTACAATGCAAATGTTGTTGTGTTTAATGTTGTCCCAGAGGTCTCTTAGGCTGTCTTCATTTCTTTTCATTCTTTTTTCTTTATTCTGTTCCGCATCAATGAATTCCACCATTCTGTCTTCCAGGTCACTTATCCATTCTTCTGCCTCAGTTATTCTGCTATTGATTCCTTCTAGTGCATTTTTCACTAAAGTTATTGTATTGTTCATCTTTGTTTGTTTGTTCTTTAATTCTTCTAGATCTTTGTTAAACATTTCTTGCATCTTCTCGATCTTTGCCTCCATTCTTTTTCCAAGGTCCTGGATCATCTTCACTTTCATTATTCTGAATTCTTTTTCTGGAATGTTGCCTATCTCCAGTTTATTTAGTTCTTTTTCTGAGGTTTTATCTTGTTCCTTCATCTGGGACATAACCCTCTGCCTTTTCATCTTGTCTGTCTTTCTGTGAATGTGGTTTTTGTTCCACAGGCTGCAGGATTGTAGTTCTTCTTGCTTCTGCTGTCTGCCCTCTGGTTGATGAGGCTATGTAAGAGGCTTGTGCAAGTTTCCTGCTGGGAGGGACTGGTGGTGGGTAGAGCTGACTGTTGCTCTGGTGGGCAGAGCTCAGCAAAACTTTAATCTGCCTGACTGCTGATGGGTGGGGCTGGGTTCCCTCCCTCTTGGTTGTTTGACCTGAGGCAACCCAACACTTCAGCCTACCTGGGCTCTTTGGTTGGGCAAATGGCAGACTCTGGGAGGGCTCATGCCAAGGAGTACTTCCCAACCTTCTGCTGCCAGTGTCCTTGTCCCCATGGTGAGCCACAGCCACCTCCCACCTCTGCAGGAGACCCTCCAACACTAGCAGGTAGGTCTGGTTCAGTCTCCCCTGGGGTCACTGCTCCTTCCCCTGGGTCCCCATACGTACACTACTTTGTCTGTGCCCTCCAAGAGTGGAGTCTGTGTTTCCCCCAGTCCTGTAGAAGTCCTGCAGTCAAATCCCACTAGGCTTCAAAGTCTAAGTCTCTAGGAATTCCTCCTCCCATTGGTGGATCCCCAGGTTGGGCAGCCTGACTTGGGGCTCAGAACCTTCACTCCAGTGGGTGGACTTCTGTGGTATATGTGTTCTCCAGTCTGTGAGTCACCCACCAGCTTTTATGGGATTTGATTTTATTGCGATTGCAACCCTCCTGCCATCTCATTGTGGCTTCTCCTTTGTCTTTGGATGTGGGGTATATTTTTTGGTGCGTTCCAGTGTCTTCCTGTTAACGATTGTCCAGTAGCTGGTTGTGATTCTGGTGTTCTCACAAGAGGGAGTGAGAGCACATCCTTCTACTCTGCCATCTTGGTTCAGGACCCCTGTGATCCCTATTCTTGTGTACTAAAACAAATGTTTTTTACATATGTACTTGGCACAGTTGATTCATTAACTGAGCAGAAAGAAGCCGGAATAGAATATGTGGGAGGAAGAGAATGAGCATTTGGGGAATAGAACAGTTCCGATAGTGGGTCAGTGTTTTTAATCTTACTTTTCCCAGATTAGCACTGAGTGAATTTCTAGGTTAGGCAGTTTGCACATACGCATAGATCTGGTTTTACTGATTTGTTGTCTACTCTCTCCACTATTTTCTCAGCCTCACAGATCTACCACTTCATGACTTCTGGTTGT
Organism: Mesoplodon mirus; assembly: GCF_964341445.2. Lineage (NCBI taxonomy): Eukaryota > Metazoa > Chordata > Mammalia > Artiodactyla > Ziphiidae > Mesoplodon > Mesoplodon mirus. The sequence goes on along the minus strand of NC_138978.1, from coordinate 77,215,997 downwards.
TGTCTTTCCTCTCTGTGGGTGCCTAGGCTGCAGCACTGTAGCTCCCTGGCTTCAGTGTGTCTCCCCTTCAAACTCTCTAAGAGGAGAGAGGCTCCAATTAGTTCATTAATCAGTAGTTAATACTTAACACCCCAGGTGACATGAATTCTCCTTTAAGGCCATATTATGTGCCTGGTGCTCCCCTCATGTCTAGCCTGTTAACTGTGCCTTTGGGTTTGCTGCCAGACCCTGGTTCGGTCAGAGTCATCATTATTTTTCTTCCATTATAAAAGATGAACATATAGAATAATATAAAGGCAAAATAAAAATGACGTCTAAGATTTTTGTACCTTTTCAGTCATGTTTGTATTTATATTGTATACAGAGGAAACCTTAGAAGTCACACAGTACCACATCCAGCAATTCCCCTAAGTTCCCTAATCATAGAGTATGTGGCTCTGATCATCGAGCTCCATGGTCATAGATCACATGGCCACAGAATACTGTGTTTAGGAAACTTTGTCAAGAAAATAACACCTACCTAAACAGTGTTGACTAGATTAGTTACATTTTAAGGAAAACATTACTATAGAAGATATCATCAACAACTACCTGTCATTTTAAGTTGGTTATCTCTTTTTTGTTAATGATTTAGAAGTTAAAAGTTACATCTGTAATATCAAGGTTTGCAAAAGCAAATTGAATGAGTGATAGGTGAGATCAAGACACTCAAAATATATTTTTAGGAAAGAACACTTTTCCAGTTTGAGGGCTACTGGTTTCATTTGTTTGTGTGTTGAATCTACTATGAGCAAATAATGTGTATTATATTTCCAATCAAATACAATTCTGTCACGTATTCAAATTTTGCTCCTGCCTGGGTCCTAGAAATATGATAAATGGGAAGAATTTTGCTTATCATTTTGCTTCCTCCGTTCCTTGGATATGAAAGCACTTGACTCTGGACTATGGCCCTTCACCTAAGGCCCAACATTTTCTTCCTTTATTTTTGCTGTTTTCCTCTTCTTACTTTCCTTTCCTGTTTTTACCTGTATCTTTTTTTTTTTTCTGCCACTGCTGCTTGTCTTTTAGCCTTTATGGGGTGGGAAAAAAGTGAAGGCAGTATGCATGAAGTAGAACTGAAAGGCTAGCAAGGAATAATGATTTTATAGATATTTTATTTACCTGTTTTTAAAAGCACTTGCCTAACTGGAGCTTACCATTAGCTTGGTAGATCAGAATTGACTAAATGGTTCTGTTTTTTTAAAGGCTCAGAAATACTATTGTTTACATTCATGTTTCTTTATACTTTATTTTCTCCATCATTTCCAGATCAATAAGAACCACTAAAAAACTCCACAATAACTTCTTTTCATTTTCTGTTCATTCTTTCATCATTTTCAGATCAATCATAACCATTTAAAAACTCTGCAAAAACAAACAGCTGTGGGTAATGAACATTTATTATATCAAAACAGTTAAAAGAATCTTATTTAGATCTTCCTTTGTATTTTCTCCCAGCTGCAATCATAGTACATCTAATATACATTGGTAAAAACCTTTTGGCGCCATCAAGTGGAATTAGGTAGAGAGTGCCTCTGAGCATGTTAACTTTTAGTTAACTGGAATAATTGCAGGCAATGATTCTTAGTGGCAAATTGCAGAAATTTTCAGTCATAGAAAACATTTTTAGGGAAAAACATGGAAATTGAGTGGAGTATAAATATAATGCTAATATTTTAAGTATCCTTGAATTAATTTCAACAAATCATTGGGCCAGATGGTGGAGATAGAAGAAAAATAAGGTTGTCCTGGTCTACTGGGGACTCAGATATGTGTTTATGGTAGCATTTACAAGTATAAGTAGGTAATAAGGAGACAGCACAAACAGAGTGATTAATCTCTCTGTGTACATGTGTATATTTGAGAGTTAAAAAAATGTCTTTGTAGAAGAGGGAACACCTGAGAAGAGTATTTAAGGTGGTAGAAAGTGGGGTAGGGGCTGGGGCTTGGAGAAGCTACTGGCCGGAGGAAACAGCACTAATTTAGGAACACAGAATCTATTATGGAAACTTTCATGTGTGCATGAAATGATTGTGCTTATCTTGATAATAAAACTGTGATTTGGATGGTTAATAAATAGTATTTATTAATTTAATTTGCTTTCTTATAATTTTCCTTTTTGCATGCATTTACAAGCTGCTGAGCTTTAAGACTCTAACACTTGTGGGTTTTGGTTTGTTTCACAGTTGGGTTAGGAAATGAGAACCAAAGAAACCATCCACGTTATAGAATAGAACTTGGGCTGGATGGAACCCTAATTTTCAGCGTTTCTTCTGTCAGCCATTTGTGGTTTTTCTTTTATTTTTTTCTTTACCTTTCTCATAAAACTTAAAGAAAAAATCTAAAGTGTTAATTGAATTAAGTTTTTCTACCTTTCCACGTATTAGTTTATTTGATGTTAGGTACATTTCTTGATAGACCAATTTCTCTTACATGAGAGTAGAGTGAAGAATCTGAAATAGAAAAGAGAGAGGGTCTGAGATTATGTTGTACCAAGACTGTCTACCATCTTGGAGGAGGGATATGCTTGGCAGAATTCCAGACTGCAGTTTTAGAATGAAGCACTAAGGAATTCTATAAAGATAGATAACATTTCAGTAAACCACTTAATCTTCAGTTGAAAAATGTTTTTTTTTAAGTAATCCTGTTACATGTAGTAGCAGAACTATCTTTGTTTTGCAAATTCCAGAGATTTGAATCAGTATTGCATGATTGAAACTTTTTTCATATAAAAATATTACTTCACCCTTTCTCTGTACCTGTAAGAGGAAATACTTGGAGCTTTGAAGTAGTAGATTAATAAACTTCCTTTTTTCAAATTTACCTGGAATAAATGGATGTTCTTGCAATTACCAAGCTATTCTCTTCCCTTGAGACCACATCACACAGACAAGAATATGTTCATCACTTTCTAAATCAGAAATCAGCAAAGGCATAATATAGTAAGGCATTTCTCTATTGAAAAAAATACAGTTTGCCATAATTCTATACAAGGAATACCAGGTAACCATCAAAATGATGACTTGAAAGATTTTCACGATACATTATTAAGAGAAAACCTTGGATTATAAAATAGTATATTTAGTATAGAGATATATTTGGAAGGCAAAATGAATATTATAAAATGTATACATAGCAAATATCTGGAGCACCATTTATCAAATGGTTAACAAGACACAAGGTAGTGGAATTGCAGGTGATCTTTCTGTTGTTTGTTTGGCTTCTGTTTCTAATTTTTCTTCAGTGATCTTGTGCCACATTTATAATTAGAGGCATTTGTATTCCTGGATGATTTCTTAAGTGTAATGTGGCATTTCCATCAGCTGCCAGTTGTAAAATGAGTGTTGTCAGTTATCTTGTCTTTTGTGGTGATGGTTTTGTATAAGATGACCCTCCTCTATGAGGAGTAGCATGCATGGGTTTTGTTTTTTTTTGTTTTTGGTGGTACGCGGGCCTCTCACTGTTGTGGCCTCTCCCGTTGCGGAGCACAGGCTCCGGACGCGCATGCTCAGCGGCCATGGCTCATGGGCCCAGCTGCTCCACGGCATGTGGGATCTTCCCAGACTGGGGCACGAACCCACATCCCCTGCATTGGCAGACGGACTCTCAACCACTGCGCCACCAGGGAAGCCCAGCATGCATGTTTTGTGAGATAGCCTCTGGAGTTAGTTGGTGGTCATGAAGCTAAGCTGTAGTTTTGAACTCAGCAGTGTTCTCACCAACTGAGTTAATTGAGTAAGTAATTTTCTTAAACATCTGCTATCCCAATTGCATTTTCATAACAACAACAATAAAATCCAACAACAACAAAGACAAAAACAAATACTCCAGCTCTTGAAGTGGTAATATATTGTATACTAAATTTCAGGGTATATGTAGTTACTTCTTATTTTTCTTCTTAGTGAAATCCTAGAAATGATGTGGGAAAGAAGAACAACCACAAATGGCTCAGTTATTCCCATGACTCCTTAAACAGTTAGAAAAGCTCATAGAGGTTAGTTTGCAGCTACCTTTAATGGTATCCTCTGAGTAATTTCAATGAAATGAAATGAAAATTGATGAATTATTGTCTGACCCAGGTAGAAAGAAATAAAATTTGTTTTTCAGGCAACAATAGACATATTCATCCAAAAGATCTGAAAGCAGTGAAAAGAGGGCACTGATAATTTCAATATGGGAAATATGTACATGAATATAATTATTACTATGTTGGTAATATCCCTATTATTTTTTGTTCCATTTTTATTATTGTTATTGTTATTACTGGTCCTCCAACCTTTTTGTCTGGATGAGTCACTTCAACTTCCTAAAGTTAAGACCTAGAGTGCATGGGGTAATAGATTGGAGAGAGTGGAGAGGAGGGAGAGGGCAGATATGCTGACTGAAAATCTGGAGCTAAGGCAGCAGGGGGAAGGGGCAGTGATGACAGTCAATTCCTTACAACTCCTTGACTTAAGGTGTTGGGGAAGGGAGGAGTGGCAATGGTGACTGGGCCATCTACCATATAATGCTTTGAGGTTTATTGTAGAGTCCTACTGGTTGGGGATCCCACATTAAATTAACAAATTTGTACTGCATATTGACTGACCTACCAACATTTGTTTACTCATTGTTTTCTTTGTAAATTTCAGATCAATCGAGCTCCAAGCTTTGGAACTGATCAGAAAATAGACTATGATGTAAAAAGGGGAGTGCTGCTAAATGCACTGAAGCTACTAAATATCAGGTAAAGTGTTTCCTCCATCTTCTGGAATTTTTTTCACCATATTTAGCATAGAACAATCATTTGTAAGTGGAATTGTCTTGTAATTTTAGTATTTTGTATTGTTAATTTCTTGATTCCATTCTTCAAACCCATTTATTTTTCTTCTTTTTAAATACCTTTTCCTCTTCTCCTGAACTCTGCTTCTCCTTCTCCCCATATTATTTGAACCTACAGTAAATATGCTTAAATTGCATTGTTGGTATAATACAGACTATGGGGTGGAATTGGAGAATACCTTAGGAAACCTTCTAGACAGTTTTCCTCACCTCACAAGAAGAAACTAAAACACAAAGTTCACTCAGGGAGTTAAAAAACCTCAAAAATACATTTCCGACCTTTCTGTCCAATGTTCTTTCCACTGTATCATGCTGCCTGGGTAAACAGAGAAGAAAAGAGAAGCAGTTAAGTGAGAGTTAACTTTCCCATTGAACAGCATAAACAGGATTTTCTTCTTCTTCTTTTTTTTTTTATGGTACGCAGGCCTCTCACTGTTGTGGCCTCTCCCACTGCGGAGCACAGGCTCCGGCCACGCAGGCTCAGCGGCCATGGCTCACGGGCCCAGCTGCTCTGCAGCATGTGGCATCTTCCCGGACCAGGGCACAAACCCACGTCCCCTGCGTTGGCACGCGGACTCTCAACCACTGCACCACCAGGGAAGCCCTTCCTTCTTTTTTAAGGCTGAATAATATTCCATCTTATATATACCACATATTTTATCCATTCATCTATTGCAGAACATTTAGGTTGTTTCCATGTCTTGACTGTTGTGCATAATCCTGCAGTGAACATGGGAATGTGGGTATCTTTAGATCAGACACCCGCAGGGTATGTTGAATCCTGGTTCAACAGGATCAGTCAAATCCTGATTTCAACTTCTGTGAACATATACCCAGAACTGGGATTGCTGGATCAATAGAATATTATTAGTTTGGTTGCAGCGTACATAATCGTGAATGTCAAATGTTTGAAATCTTATTATGTGGTAAGCTTTGGCTCATTATGAAAAAATTTGTTAGAAGTTTAACTGAACAGCTTAATGAGGTAGTGAGTTGTCTGCTATTATAAGTGTTCAAATAGCATTTAGGATCACATCTTGGGTCACAAATCAAGCCTCAGTAAATTTAAGAAAATTGAAATCATATCAAGCATCTTTTCTGACCACAACACTATGATATTAGAAATGAATTACAGGGAAAAAATCATAATAAACACAAATACATGGAGGCTAAACAATACGTTACTAAATAACCAAGAGATCACGTAAGAAATCAAATAGGAAATCAAAAAATACCTAGAGACAAATGACAATGAAAACATGATAATCCAAAACCTATGGGATGCAGCAAAAGCAGATCTAAGAGGGAAATTTATAGCTATACAAGCCTACCTCAAGAAACAAGAAAAATCTCAAATAAACGATCTAACCTTACACCTAAGGGACCTAGAGAAAGAAGAACAAACAAAACCCAAAGTTAACAGAAGGAAAGAAATCGTAAAGACCAGAGCAGAAATAAATGAAATAGGAACAAAGTAAACAATAGCAAAGATCAATAAAACTAAAATCTGGTTCTTTGAGAAGATAAACAAAACTGATAAACCATTAGCCAGACTCATGAAGAAAAAGAGGGAGAGGACTCAAATCAATAAAATTAGAAATGAAAAAGGAGAAGTTACAACAGACACCACAGAAATACAAAGCATCCTAAGAGACTACTACAAGCAACTCTAGGCCAATAAAATGGACAACGTGGAAGAAATGGACAAATTCTTAGAAAGGTATAACCTTCCAAGGCTGAACCAGGAAGAAACAGAAAATATGAACAGACCAATCACAAGTAATGAAATTGAAACTGTGATGAAAAATCTTCCAACTGACAAAAGTCCAGGACCAGATGGCTTCACAGGTGAATTCTATCAAACATTTAGAGAAGAGCTAACACCCATCCTTCTCAAACTCTTCCAACAAATTGCGGACGAAGGAACACTCCCAAACTCATTCTTTGAGGCCACCATCTCCCTGATACCAAAACCAAAGATACTACAAAAAAAGAAAATTACAGACCAATATCACTGATGAATTTAGATGCAAAAATCCTCAACAAAATACTAGCAAACAGAATCCAACAACACATTAAAAGGATCATATTATACCATGATCAAGTGGGGTTTATCCCAGGGATGCAAGGATTCTTCAATATATGCAAATCAATCAGTGTGGTACACTATGTTAACAAATTGAAGAATAAAAATCATATGATCATCTTGGGGCTTCCCAGGTGGCGTAGTGGTTGGGGGTCCGCCTACCGATGCAGGGGACACGGGTTTGTGCCCCGGTCCAGGAAGATCCCACATGCCTCGGAGTGGCTGGGCCCGTGAGCCATGGCTGCTTAGCCTGCACGTCCGGAGCCTATGCTCCACAACGGGAGAGGCCACAGCAGTGAGAGGCCCGCGTACTGCAAAAAATCCAAACAAACCATATGACCATCTCAATAGATGCAGAAAAAGTTTTTGACAAAATTCAACACCCATTTATGATAAAAACTCTCCAGAAAGTGGGCATAGAGGGAACCTACCTCAACATAATAAAGGCCATATACGACAAACCCACAGCAAACATCATTCTCAATGGTGAAACACTGAAAGCATTTCCTCTAAGATCAGGAATGAGACAAGGATGTCCACTCTCACCACTATTATTCAACATAGTTTTGGAAGTCCTAGCCACAGCAATCAGAGAAGAAAAAGAAATAAAAGGAATACAAATTGGAAAAGAATAAGTATAACTGTCACTGTTTGCAGATGACATGATACTATACATAAAGAATCCTAAAGATGCCACCAGAAAACTACTAGAGCTAATCAATGAATTTGGTAAAGTTGCAGGATACAAAATTAATGCACAGAAATCTCTTGCATTCCTATACACTAATGATGAAAAATCTGAAAGAGAAATTATGGAAACACTCCCATTTACCATTGCAACAAAAAAGAATAAAATACCTAGGAATAAACCTCCCTAGGGAGACAAAAGACCTGTATGCAGGACACTATAAGACACTGATGAAAGAAATTAAAGATGATACCAACAGACGGAGAGATATGCCATGTTCTTGGATTGGAAGAATCAATATTGTGAAAATGACTATACTACCCAAAGCAATCTACAGATTCAATGCAATCCCTATCAAATTACCAATGGCATTTTTTTATGGAACTAGAACAAATCATCTTAAAATTTGTATGGAGACACAAAAGACCCCGAATAGCCAAAGCAGTCTTGAGGGAAAAAAGCAGAGCAGGAGGAATCAGACTCTCTGACTTCAGACTATACTACAAAGCTATAGTAATCAAGACAATATGGTACTGGCACAAAAACAGAAACATAGATCTATCGAACAAGATAGAAAGCCCGGAGATAAACCCATGCACCTATGATCAACTAATCTATGACAAAGGAGGCAAGGATATACAATGGAGAAAATACAGTCTCTTCAATAAGTGGTGCTGGGAAAACTGGACAGCTACATGTAAAAGAATGAAATTAGAACACTCCCTAACACCATACACAAAAATAAAGTCAAAATGGATTAGAGACCTAAACGTAAGACCGGACACTATAAAACTCTTAGAGGAAAGCATTGGAAGAACACCCTTTGACATAAATCACAGCAAGATCATTTTTGATCCACCTCCTAGAGTAATGGAAATAAAAACAAAAATAAACAAATGGGACCTAATGAAACTGCAAAGCTTTTGCACAGCAAAGGAAACCATAAACAAGATGAAAAGACAACCATCAGAATGGGAGAAAATATTTGCAAATGAATCAACGGACAAAGGATTAATTTCCAAAATATATAAACAGCTCATGCAGGTCAATATTAAAGAAACAAACAACCCAATCCAAAAATGGGCAGAAGACCTAAATAGACATTTCTGCAAAGAAGACATACAGATGGCCAAGAAGCACATGAAAAGCTGCTCAACATCACTAATTATTAGAGAAATGCAAATCAAAACTACAATGAGGTATCACCTCTGACCAGTTAGAATGGGCATCATCAGAATATCTACAAGCAACAAATGCTGGAGAGGGTGTGGAGAAAAGGGAGCCCTCTTGCACTCTTGGTGGGAATGTAAATTGATACAGCCACTATGGAGAACAGTATGGAGGTTCCTTAAAAAACTAAAAATAGAATTACCATATGATCCAGCAATCCCACTACTGGGCATATACCCAGAGAAAACTATCATTCAAAAAGACACATGCACCCCAATGTTTATTGCAGCACTATTTACAATAGCCAGGTCATGGAAGCAACCTAAATGCCCATTGACAGACGAATGGATACAGAAGATGTGGTACATATATACAATGGAATATTACTCACCCATAAAAAGGAACGAAATTGAGTCTTTTTTTTTAGACGTGGATGCATCTAAAGAGTGTCATACAGAGTGAAATACCTCAGAAAGAGAAAAACAAATATTGTATATTAACGCATGTATGTGGAACCTAGAAAAATGGTATAGATGAACTGGTTTGCAGGTCAGAAGTTGAGACACAGATGTAGAAAACAAATGTATGGACACCAAGGGGGCAAAACCGCGGTGGGGTGGGGATGGTGGTGTGCTGAATTGGGCGATTGGGATTGATATGTATACACTGATGTGTATAAAATTGGTGACTAATAAGAACCTGCAGTATAAAACAAACAAACAAACAAACAAAAAGAAACAACTAGTACTAAACTTTCTTTGGGTTATTTGTATGGAAATATGTTAATATAAATGTTTCATCCATTACATTAAATTTCTAAAAATCTTATATGTTCTGGTATAATGTTATAAGTCATAATTCTAGTTAGTACTTTAAAATGTATATCTCAGAAATAACTAAATTTCCTTGTCAATTGCATTATTATGAACTTTCATCAAATCTTTAACCGTGGTCATTTTTAAGTCTTTTGTCATTTACAGACAGTTCTGGGTGTACTCTGATGCTTTTGCAAAAATGTTCCTATAAAAGGGTTTCATCTTCAAGGAATTCATGGAAAAGGCTCTGACAAGTACAGGTTTCTGGTAACTGACTATACTGCTGAACTGAATGAATAAGCATTTTCAGAACTCTAATGGAAAACTGATGAATTCATAAAAGTGCTAACAAAAATCAAGATTAAAAAATTAATTACATGGGACTGAGTGAACTGATGAGGATGATTATAATTTTTGTGACTTTCTATTTGATTAAAAAAATCCCACAAGGACTCAGAGGCAAAAAATATACAAATGAATTTTCACTGCAAAGTAAAGGAGCTGTTACAGTGGAGGATTACTGGACTGAATGTCAATATTGTGACAGAGTATGAGTATGTTTTGTGTTTGGTAATTGCAATCATTGTTGCTTTTGTTGTGGTCACCCACTTACAATGCTTGGTGTCAGTTTATTTATCTCTTGTAAAAATAAAATACAGTGTGTGTGTGAAAAAAAAACAAAAAACAAATAGCATTTAGGGTATTAGATTAAAGGACCTCTGAGGTCATTTAAGCTCAGGAATTTTATGATCTCACTTTTTTCTAATTGTCATCTCAAGAACTCTTAAAGAGTTGTGGGATACTTCCAAGCAATTTATTCATTTGAAATGTTTTCAAGCATGTAGCAGATGCCTGATTGAGAAGTAGATTTATGTGGAAGGCATTATTAAAAAAAGATTGACATATAAACTTGTTCAGAAATTTTCATATGGCCCCTTCTTTTATATGATCAAAGAATGATTTGCCTAAATTCTACTGATATTTCAGTTATTCTAAAGGAAATGAATAGAAAGGAAAGAAATGTAGAATGGGAAAATTTTATTTAGCTTATACAAGTATATCAAGTATTTTAGATTATTTAAGCAATATGCCTATACATGTTTTGGCATATATATTGTTTAAGTAGCTCTGTCAAATGTATGACTTCCGCTTAATTTCTTAGATTCCTTTTCAAGTTTAGGGACTTCTCATTTCTCTCCTTGGCTATTTTATTGGTTTCCTTCCTTCGTTCAGCACTAACCTTCACCCCGTTTTGCAGTGTCCACTCTGTTGCTCTGCAAATCATTTAACAAGTGTTTATTGAGTGCCCGCTACTATAGGGGTAGGTGCTGGGAGTTCAAAGTCTTGGTTTCTGGCTTGGATGACTTATTTGACAGTATGTCATTTATTTAGATAGAGCTTTAAGGCAAGAAACAGGCTTAGAAGTGATGGGAGAAGGTAGAAATGAGAGATAATTCAGTTTTAAACATGTTGATTTTGAAGTGCTTTGAGATACCCAGGCAGAATTGTTAAGTGGGAGATTTGACATACAGGGCTCCAGGGGATAGAGACATCTATGTGATTGAAATCTGTGTATAGATTGCTGTTGAATCCAGTGGATGAGAACATACAGTTGGAGTTATATATCGAGAAGTTAAGTGGGACAAGGGCAGAGCCTGAGTGATGCCAACATTTAAAGAGATATTTATAAACTCTAATATTCTGCTCAGATTGTTTCCACACTATCAAATAAAGCTTAAATATTGCCTACAAAGTGTTTTTGATCTTTAGACACAAGACTTCTTTTGATCTGGCCCTTGCATATCTCGCCAATCTGATCACTTTTTGTTCTTCTCCTTTCCCTGACTTAGAATTAATTTTTCTAAGAACTCTCGTGTGATGCTGTTTCAAATGTTCATGGTTTTGTGTGTATTCTTATTTAAATTTTATCTTAGCTTTGTTCCTCTGGTGAATGTTGATTCATTTTTAAAAATCGTGGTAAAATATACTTAAACTTCACTATTGTAACCATTTTTAAGTGTGCAATTCAGTGGCAATAACTACATTCACATTATTATGCAACCATTACCACCATCCTTCTCTGGACCTTTCTTCATTGTGTGAAACTGAAATTCTGTACCCATTAAACAACTCCCCATTTCCCCCTGCCACCAGCCCCTGGCAAGCACCATTCCACTTTCTGTCTTTATGAATTTGCCTAGGTGCCTCATATAAGTCAAATCATACAGTATTTGCTCTTTTGTGACTGCCTTATTTAACTTAGCATAATGTCTTCAGCGTTCATCCATGTTGTAGCATGTGTCAGAATTTCCTTCCCTTTTAAGGCCAAATAATATTCCATTGCATGCATATACCACATTTTTGTCAACTCATCCTTAAGTCCCTAGCACAGGCCTGACTTCCTATTTGAAGCTTTTGCTGAGGCAAAGTGGTTTACTTCCTCCCTTGTGCCATCACCCTACTTACTATCACTTTTTAAATAGCATCCATTGTACTCCATGTATTTATTCACATGCCATTGCTGACACTTGAGGGCAATGTCTCTGTCTATTCATCCTTGTATTCCCAGGGCCATATCTAGAACTAGCATATAGTGAGTACTAAATAAAATTTAGGTTGGAAGACAAGGGTAGGGGAAGGACATTTCATTCCAAGGTAACTCCTTGTGGTAAGATAAGGAAGTGAGGCAAGCACAGGATGTTCATAGAACTTCCAGGGATTCCATATTACAGGAGCTTGAGTGTGCAAAGCCAGCTGATTAGAAAGAGAAATCCCTTGTATGGAATCACAGGGTAATGAGTAGTGGAAAGAGCTCCAGAAACTGTAAACAAAACTTCTTAGGACAGTGTGTGGATACAGCTGAACGGAAAAATGCTGATTACAATGCTAAGTGAATGGAGATCTCTGGTTAAATTTTTATTGTGGACTAAGAGTCATTAGTGCTGATTTATACCTATATTTATAGGAATCCAAACACAGTTTTTAGAATGGCAGTATTTCTCAAGGCCAGAATATGGGAGCAGTCATCTAGAGAAAATGTCTGGGTGTGATTGGCTTTTCTTTGTTTCTCAGTGTGTCCAAAGGAACTTCTTTGTGAGCTTATTTCTGTTACTCTTCTTTATAGGTATGTTCTTGAGCTGTGTGTGTGTCAGTGTCCTTGTCTGTGAGTGCTGTATTTGCTGTGAAGGTGCATATAGCTCTATGTTCATTTCTTTCACAACATTCTCATAATATTCTCAATCCTTTTTTTTTTTTATTCTCCCTTCCTCTTTTCTGTCATTTCATTTTTCCTTCCTCTCTTACATTTTTTTTCTTACCAACTGTTTGGTCTTTGTTCTTCTCTATTCTTTTCATTTCTATTCCCCTTTTCTCTCCTCTCCTTCCTTTAAATTGTATGGTAAATAGAAATGATTGTTCTACATAAAATGGAATATCAAAAAAATTAAAAGTTAAGAGCTACCTAAACCACATTTCCCCTTTCCCTAAACAAAGGAAACTCAGCCAGATTTAGTATTTACCATTGGAAAAATGATATTCTCAATCATCCAGTCACTAAAATCAGAAATCTGCTTGCCATCTCAAGTTCAGCCCTTTTTGTTACTCCTCACATCTAATTAATAATAATAATTAATCACCAAAGTGATTCATTCTTCCTCTAAAATAACCCTTTGGATCTTTACTTATTTTCTAATCTGACTGCTGCTTCTCTGGTCCAGGCTGTCATATTTTATATTTGCTAATGAAATAGCATTCCATTTGTTTTAATTTGTTAGGGCTGCTATAACAAAATACCATACACTTAATAGGTTATAAAAAACAGAGATTTATTTCTCATGGTTCTGTAGGGTGGTGGTTCAAGATTAGGGTGCCAGCATGGTTGAGTGAGGCCTGCTTCTGGGTCACATACTTCTTATTGTATCATCACATGACAGAAGGGTCTAGGGAGGTCTCAGGAGTCTCTTTTATAAGGTCACTAATCCCTTTCAAGGGAGCTCCACCCTCATGGCCTAATCACCTCCTAGAGGCCCCATGTACTAATATCATCACCTTTGGGAGTTAAGATTTCAACATATGGGTTTTGTGGGGGGGCACAAACATTCAGACCATAGACTATCTTAACAGCCTGCTTCTTTTCTCATCCACTTCTAAGCCACTATACATATTGCCAAGGGATAATCTTTTTTTTTTATTTTGATTTACTTATTTTTATACAGCAGGTTCTTATTAGTTATCAGTTTTACACATATTAGTGTATATATGTCAATCCCAATCGCCCAATTCATCCCACCACCACCCACCCCCACTTTCCCTGCTTGGTGTCCATATGTTTGTTCTCTCTCTACATCTGTGTCTTTATTTCTGCCTTGCAAACTGGTTCATCTGTACCATTTTTCTACATTCCACATATATGTGTTAATATACGATATTTGTTTTTCTTTTTCTGACTTAGACAGTCTCTAGGTCCATCCACATCTCTACAAATGACCCAATTTAGTTCCTTTTTATGGCTGAGTAATATTCCATTGTATAAATGTACCACATCTTCTTTATCCATTCATCTGCCAGTGGGCATTTAAGTTGCTTCCATGACCTGGCTATTGTAAATAGCACTGCAATGAACATTGGGGTGCATGTGTCTTTTTGAATTATGGGTTTCTCTGGGTATATGCCCAGTAGTGGGGTTGCTGGGTCGTATGGTAATTCTATTTTTAGTGTTTTAAGGAACCTCCATGCCGTTCTTCATAGTGGCTGTATCAATTTACATTCCCACCAACAGTGCAAGAGGGCTCCCTTTTCTCCACACCCTCTCTAGCATTTGTTGTTTATAGATTTTCTGATGATGCCCATTCTAACTGGTGTGAGGTGATACCTCATTGTAGTTTTGCAGTTACAACTCTCTAATAATTAGTGATGTTGAGCAGCTTTTCATGTGGCTCTTGGACATCTGTATGTGTTCTCTGCAGAAATGTCTGTTTAGGTCTTCTGCCCATTTTTGGATTGGATTGTTTGTTTTTTTAATACTGAGGTGCATGTGCTGTTTATATATTTTGGAGATTAATCCTTTGTCCATTGATTTGTTTGCAAATATTTTCTCCCATTCTGAAGGTTGTCTTTTTGTCTTGTTTATGGTTTCCTTTGCTATGCAAAAGCTTTTAAGTTTCATTAGGTCCCATTTGTTTATTTTTGGTTTTATCTCCATTTCTTTAGGAGGTGGGTCAAAAAGGATCTTCCTGTGAATTATGTCATAGTGTTCTGCCTATATTTTTCTCTAAGAGTTTTGTAGTGTCCAGTCCTACATTTAGGTCTTTAATCCATTTTGAGTTTATTTTTGTGTATGGTTTTAGGGAGTGTTCTGATTTCATTCTTTTACATGTAGCTGTCCTGTTTTTCCAGCACAATTTATTAAAGAGACTGTCTTTTCTCCATTGTATATCCTTGCCTCCTTTGTCATAGATTAGTTGACCATAGGTGCATGGGTTTATCTCTGGGCTTTCTATCCTGTTCCATTGATCTATATTTCTGCTTTTGTGTCAGTACCATATTGTCTTGATTACTGTAGTTTTGTAGTATAGTCTGAAGTCAGGGAGTCTGATTCCTCCAGCTCTGTTTTTTTTCCCTCAAGGTTGCTTTGGCTCTTCAGGGTCTGTTGCGTCTCCATACAAATCTTAAGACTTTTTTGTTCTAGTTCTGTAAAAAATGCCATGGGGAATTTGATAGGTATTGTATTGAATCTGTAGATTGCTTTGGGTAGCATAGTCAGTTTCACAATAATGATTCTTCCAATCCAAGAATATGGCCTTTATAATGTTGAGGTAGTTTCCCTCTATACCCACTTTCTGGACAGTTTTTATCATAAATGGGTCTTGAATTTTGTCAAAAGCTTTTTCTGCATCTATTGAGATTATCATAGGGTTTTTATTCTTCAGTTTGTTAATATGGTGTATCACATTGATTGATTTGTGTATATTGAAGAATCCTTGCATCCCTGGGACACATCCCACTTCCTTATGGTGTATGATCCTTTTAATGTGTTGTTGGATTCTGATTGCTAGTATTTTGTTGAGGATTTTTGCATCTATTTTCATCAGTGATATTGGTCTGTAATTTTCTTTTTTTGTAGTACCTTTGTCTGGTTCTGGTATCAGGGTGATGGTGGCCTCATAGAATGAGTTTGGGAGTGTTCCTTCCTCTGCAGTTTTTTGGAAGAGTTTGAGAAGGATGAGTGTCAGCTCTTCTCTAAATGTTTGATAGAATTCACCTGTGAAGCCATCTGGACCTGGACTTTTGTTTGTTGGAAGATTTTTTTTTTTCGGTATGTGGGCCTCTCACTGTTGTGGCCTCTCCCATTGCAGAGCACAGGCTCCGGACATGCAGGCTCAGCAGCCATGGCTCACGGGCCCAGCTGCTCTGCAGCATGTGGGATCTTCCCATACCGGGGCACGAACCCGTGTCCCCTGCATTGGCAGGCGGACTCTCAACCACTGTGCCACCAGGGAAGCCCTGTTGGAAGATTTTTAATCACAGTTTCAATTTCAGTGCTTGTGATTTGTCTGTTCATATTTTCTATTTCTTCCTGGTTCATTTTCAAAGGTTGTGGTTTTCTAAGAATTTGTCCATTTCTTCCAGGTTGTTCATTTTATTGGCGAAGAGTTGATTGTAGTAGTCTCTTATGAGGCTTTGTATTTCCATGGTGTCTGTTGTAACTTCTCTTTTTTCATTTCTAATTTTATTGATTTGAGTCCTCTCCCTCTTTTTCTTGATAAGTCTGGCTAAAGGTTTATCAATTTGTTTATCTTCTCAAAGAACCAGCCTTTAGTTTTATTGATTTTTGCTATTATTTTCTTTGTTTCTATTTTATTGTTTTCTTCTCTGATCTTTACGATTTCTTTTCTTCTAGTAAATTTGGGTTTTATTTGTTCTTCTTTCTGTCGTTCCTTTAGGTGTAAGGTTAGATAGCTTATTTGAGATTTTTCTTGTTTCCTGAGGTATGATTGTATTGCTATAAACTTCCCTCTTAGGACTGCTTTTCCTGCATCGAATAGGTTTGGGTCATTGTGTTTTCATTGTCATTTGTGTCTAGGTATTTTTTGATTTCCTCTTTGATTTCTTCAGTGATCTCTTGGTTATTTAGTAACATATTGTGTAGCCTCCATGTGTTTGTGCTTTTTAAGTTTTTTTCCCCTGTAATTTATTTCTAATCTCATAACATTGTGGTCAGAAAAGATGCTTGATATGATTTCAGTTTTCTTAAACTTACTGAGACTTGATTTGTGACCCAAGATGTGATCTATCTTGGAGAATATTCCGTGTGCACTTGGGAAGAAAGTGTAGTCTGCTGATTTTGGATGGAATGTCCTATAAATATCAATTAAATCTATCTGGTCTATTATGTCATTTAAAGCTTGTGTTTCCTTATTAATTTTCTGTCTGGATGACCTGTTCGTTGGTGTAAGTGAGGTGTTCATGTCCCCCACTATTACTATGTTACTGTCGATTTCCTCTTTTATAGCTGTTAGCAGTTGCCTTATGTATCGTGCTCCTATGTTGGGTACATATATATTTATAATTCTTATGTCTTCTTTTTGGATTGATCCCTTGATCATTATGTAGTGTCCTTCCTTGTCTCTTGTAACATTTTTTATTTTAAAATCTATTTTATCTGATATGAGTATTGCTATTCCAGCTTTCTTTTGATTTCCATTTGCATGGAAATCCATTTCCATCCCCTCACTTTCAGTCTGTATGTGTCCCTAGGTCTGAAGTGGGTCTCTTGTAGACAGCATATATATGGGTCTTGTTTTTGTAACCATTCAGTGAGCCTGTGTCTTTTGGTGGGAGCATTTAATCCATTCACATTTAAGGTAATTATCCATATGTATGTTCCTGTGACCATTTTCTCAATTGTTTTGGGTTTGTTTTTGTAAGTCCTTTTTCTTCTCTTGTGTTTCCCACTTAGAGAAGTTCCTTTAGCATTTGTTGTAGAGCTGGTTTGGTGGTGCTGAATTCTCTTAGCTTTTGCTTGTCTGTAAAGCTTTTGATTTCTCCATTGAATCTGAATGAGATGCTTGCTGGATAGAGTAATCTTGGTTGTAGTTTCTTCCCTTTCATCACTTTAAATATATCATGCCACTCCCTTCTGGCTTGTAGAGTTTCTGCTGAGAAATCAGCTAGTTCCGTGGTATGTTATTTGTCATTTTTCCCTTGTTACTTTTAATAATTTTCTTTGTCTTTAATTTTTGTCAGTTTGCTTACTCTGTGTCTCAGTGTGTTTCTCCTTGGGGTTATCCTGCCTGGTATTCTCTGCACTTCCTGGACTTTGGTGGCTATTTCCTTTCCCATGTTAGGAAGTTTTCGACTATAATGTTTTCCAATATTTTCTTGGGTCCTTTCCCTCTCTCTTCTCCTTCTGGGACCCCTACAATATGAATGTTGGTGTTTTTATTGTTGTCCCAGAGGTCTCTTAGGCTGTCTTCATTTCTTTTAATTCTTTTTTCTTTATTCTGTTCCACAACAGTGAATTCCACCATTCTGTCTTCCAGGTCACTTATCCATTCTTCTGCCTCAGTTATTCTGCTATTGATTCCTTCTAGTGTATTTTTCATTTGTAGTGTATTTCATTTGTTCTTTAATTCTTCTAGGTGTTTGTTCTTTACTTCTTCTAGGTCTTTGTTGAACATTTCTTGCCTCTCCTCGAACTTTGCCTCCATTCTTTTTCCAAGGTCCTGGATCATCTTCACTATCATTATTCTGAATTATTTTCCTGGAAGGTTGCCTATCTCCACTTCATATAGTTGTTTTTCTGGGGTTTTATCTTATTCCTTCATCTGGTACATAGTCCTCTGCCTTTTCTTTTTGTCTGTCTTTCTGTGAATGTGGTTTCCTTTCCACAGGCTGCAGGATTGTAGTTCTTCTTGCTTCTGCTGCCAAGGCATAACGTTTAAAACCTGCAAATATAATTATTCCCTTCTCCTTTTAAAACTCACTCTCTCCCCTCCCTCATTGCCTGAAATTCAATTTGAGACTCAGTAACCTAGTATTAAAGCTAGAAGGCTTTAATTAGCTGAGTTTCCTGCATTCACCCATAGCTCCAGACATTCTAAATGACTTACAATTTCCTGGACATGTTTATCCCTTTTCTCAAATTATTCCTTCTATCCTGTTCACTTGTTGAACTCCTGCCACTCAAACTGTAATGTTGTTATGAAAGATAATAGATCAGTTTCCTAACACCCTTGCAAGTTCAAGTTGTGAGGTGGTGCATACTTGAGGCAAAATAACACTCTCTATTATCTAGGGCCTTGGCCCAGTATTCTCAGTGCAATCCCTTATTGAATAGAATGGGACCACCTGTAAACTTAAGCGTGTCTTTTACCTCTCCACACTAGAAACTGGCCAGATGGCCTCCTTGTACCCTTTCCTTTGGTTTACACCTTCATCTGAGCCCTACCAGGCTAATGACATTGCAAGGCATGGAAATGTAAACTCAAGAATAAGGACTCTATTTTTTGCTATGGTTGAGGGAAAAATTGGATTTGCCTTTCCTTTTTTCTCTAGAGTCCAACCTGTTCCTGCTAGATCTTTAAGATTGTTATATAAGAGTGTAAGTCGGAGGGAGAGAGAAGAGACCTCAGGCTTATCTGATCATACCAGCTACATGGGAGGGAAGAGAGAGAATACAATTTCAGAGGAAAGCACTCTTTCCTGGAATTTAGAATCAGTCATTTAGAATGTCTGGAGTTATGGGTGAATGCAGGAAACTCAGCTAATTAAAGCCTTCTAGCTTTAATACTAGGTTACTGAGTCTCAAATTGAATTTCAGGCAATGAGGGAGGGGAGAGAGTGAGTTTTAAAAGGAGAAGGGAATAATTATATTTGCAGGTTTTAAACGTTATGCCTTGGCAGCAGAAGCAAGAAGAACTACAATCCTGCAGCCTGTGGAAAGGAAACCACATTCACAGAAAGACAGACAAAAAGAAAACAGGAATTTTCTAATAAAAATCATACCGCTATGAGTAAATTTGCATTGTTGGGCAAAAATGAGAAGGACTATGCAGATGCTTTCAATTCAGCAATGACTGTTAGGCTGAGATTTCAATCTGAATTGAAAATATGCTGAAGAGTGGTCAGTATAAGTGAGAATGCTTAAATATAAAGGGCATTGGTTGAAGGAAGAGAAAGGAAACAACATTTATTAAGGACCTATTAATGTTACCCCATTTTAATCTTTATAAGAACTCTAGGAGGGAAATGATATTGTTAGCATGTAATGGATGGGAAAACAGACCCAGCAGTTAATTGACCTAAGGTTGTATTGCTAGTAAGTTGCTATACTGTCTCCATTTTATCTTGTTACCTTCAGAACTTCTATTTACTGTATGGAGATCCATATTTGATGAATGACTAGGTGAATATAACCTGTGAATATATAAATTTAATAAAAACTGATTCTTATCCCCACTGGGTCCCCTCTTCTGCTGATTCTCACAGGGATAAGGTTAGAGCTTATTTGAATTCTTGAATATGCTCTTGTGTTCTATATTTTAGGACCAGTGATAAAAGGAGAAACTTGGCTAAACAAAAAGCTGAGGCTCAAAGAAGGCTTTATGGTCAAAATTCAATCAAAAGGCTTTTACCGGGTTCCTCAGACTCAGAACAGCAGAGACATCAGTTGGAGAGGCGGAAAGAAGAGTTGGTATGAAAAATTTAACAATGTACCTGCAATTTGAATTGCATAATTCACGTCAGGTTTTATTTGTAAAATTTCTTCATTTCTAGAAGGAGAGACTTGCTCAGGTACGGAAGCAGATCTCAAAAGAAGAACATGAAAATCGACACATGGGGAATTACAGGTAACTGTGCTTTTGTTTTTTAATAGATTGAAGAAGTGAAGTGTCAAAACAGAAGTGCCTGCATTTTTTAACTTTTAAGCTTATTTTAAGCACTGTTTATTTCATTCTGAGAAAGTGCTTTTTGTTTAATTTATTTCCAGAAAGAAAAGATAGCAAGTAGATGGTTCAGACTTGGGGAGAGCTTCTGGGGGGGTTGTATGAAGTCTTTTCCGGCTGATGTTATCATGTGACCTTATTTAATTATAATATACTATTTTGAAAAAGTCAGATTTCAGGTCTCTTAGTACTCTTTCTGTCAGTTCAGAGTGGTTGCTGTACTTTGTTTTAAGTTCAAATATATCAGGAACCAGGCAAATAGTGAAAATGTTTGGAGGAGGCAGGTATGAGACAATAGAAAGGGGTTTGGACTGTACAGAACTGGACCTCCTCCACAGTATCACCTTTAACAGGAGAAAAGGGGACCCCCTAAGCTCTTTGTGTTCTTGGAAAGACAACCCCTCCTCCCAAGCTTTGACACTGACTCAGCAGAATTAGGAGGATTTGACGTCATAGAGCTTCCCGCATTCCTGGTAAGATGTTCTTTCCAGCCTTAACACTATCAACAGTGATGATGAGAACACATTCCTCTCACCCTACGTCTACCTAATCTCTCCACCAGAGAGACAAATTCCACCACCCCTCAAAAGATCATTAGGATTAATCCCTACATTCTTGTATACATCAATAATTACACTGAGTCTATAACTTCTCAAATTATCCCTCATCACCTAAATTCTCTCCAGTAAAGTTCTATATTTCTCAATATGCCCAATTGCGATTCTTCTTCAACCACCTCCCCCTGACCAAACCTTTATACTGTGCCTTCTGGAACTGCATTGTTTAATGATAATTCTCTAGATAAACTTCAATTTGTATTGGTAACAAATGAAAATGTATGGATTTCTTGTAACTATATTCATCTTTATTTCTAGCACCTAGTAAAGTGACTGACAGAGTAGATGGTCAAGAATTATCTATGTAGTTGACCTTAACTCTTGTGCAATGATAGCTTTTTTTAAACAAGCTGGTTTATCTGATTTTATTGTAGGCGAATTTATCCTCCTGAAGATAAAACACTACTTGAAAAGTATGAAAATTTGTTGGCTGTTGCCTTTCAGACCTTCCTTTCAGGAAGAGCAGCTTCATTCCAGCGAGAGATGAATAATCCATTGAAAAGGATGAAGGTAAAGGAATGAATGTTTATAAAGAAAAAAAAGAATAAAGCCACACAATATGTCTTTATAAACAACCCATCTTAGTTCCACATATAAAAACATTTTACTTTTAAGATGCACGTTCCTTCCATTTTAACAGTTGGGAATGTTTCATAACCAACCAAATGATTTCATAAATAAGATGTTTTTTAACAAGACAAGTTAAGCAGTAGAGAATGTTGATATTATGTTGTAATCTATTGTAATAAATGTTTTATTACAGAGTTATGTATACATAACTGAATAAAAAAATAGATTGAAATAACCTAGTGGTTTGTGATGTTCTCATTGTTTGAGAATGAGATATACCTATGAGTTACATAGTTAACAATATAGTTAACTATGTAACTATATTGTTACATAGTTAGATTGTAACTAACGTTATACAATAATTTTTTCCTGATACTGCATAGACCTGGCATATGAGAAGTAATTGAAACACACACACAGAGTAATCTATTTGCCTTACTAAAAGGTCTGTTAGTTATCTTTTGCAGTATAATAAGCCATTGCATTTATTTGCTCATTATTCCGCAGTCTTGGCTGGGCTCAGTTGAGTGGTTCTTCTGCTGAGCTAGCTTGGAGTGAATCATATATTTGCATTTATCAACTCAACTGGGGATGGAAATCCAAGAAGGCTTCACTCCTGTGTCTGGTGCATCAGATGAGATAGCTGGAACATCTGGGGAGCAGGCTGGGTGTCTCTTTCTCTCTACATGACCATGTAAGGAGGGTAACTGGATCTCTTAATACGATAGCTCAGGGTTCCAAAATGGAGCATTTCAAGAGGACAAGCCCAGAGTGCAGGGACTAATCTAGCCTCTGCTAGCATCATGCTTGCTAATGTTCCATTGGACAAATAAGTTTTTATTTGTTGTCTAAACAGTCAGTGGTCTTTAATATTTTTCTAAGTATTCATATTTACTCACATACTTACCCTTTCTTGTGTTCTTCATTCCATCACACAGACCTATTAAAATTGTCTATATTTTATATTACTGGAAATCTCCCTAGAGTGTGATACCTCCAGTATCTTGGATACCCTGTTATACTGAGTGATTCAAAAATCATGATAAAGTTTATTATAGATAGATTTTGCTATGGTCTTTTCACTAAAATTCTGCAACAGGAGGATATAAAGCCATTTTCAAGCTGGCTAGGCCTAAGGGACAGAAGCAGAGGAATACTGTATACCCCAATGCTCTTTTCCTTTAAATTTCCCTCTTTTGACATATGCAAGTATTTCCACCATTAGAATTATGTTCTGTGGTCTTTTTGTTTTTCCTGACCCAGACAGTGAGAGACCTTTGTTCATTTTCCTCTACCTGTTCTATAATGTCATTTCTCTCTCCTCTGGATGCAGCCTCTGTTCCATCTTCCCATCACTCTGCTCCTAGAAATCCTAAAGATTCTGGAGCCAGATAGACCTACATTCAAATTCCAGCTCCCCCACATGTTAATTTTGTAAACTTACATTAAACTATTTGATCAATCAGATCACTAAAATAGTAGTATTAAAATTATACTTGACAGGTTGTGAAAATAAAATTGAGGTTAATTAGTCTGTTTAAAGTACCTTGGCACATAATAAATAGGCTTCAAGTCTCATTTTGATTCTTCAAAATCTAGTTTTAATGTCACCACTTTGCCTGCCCCCTTCCATTGATCTGGGAGCCTCTTCTTATATAACACTCACACAGTCTTCATTACTGTTGTTTTATAATGAGTGTCAAAACTAGGTAGTGTGAGTCCTCAAATTTATTCTTTTTAAAACTCTTCTGGCTTTTCTAGGTCCTTTTATGCTTTCATACAAATTTTAGAATCAGTTTGATTCTAAATTTTGATTAATTTTTTTAATTACAAAAAAAGGCTGCTGGGATTTTAATTCGGACTGAGGAATCTACAGAACAATTTCTGGGGAATTAACAATACTGAGTCTTCCGATCCACCGATCCATTAATATGTCATATCTTTCCATGTACTTGGATCTTTAATAACTCTGCTCAGTTGGTAGTTTTCAGTTTATAGTTTTTGCACATCTTTCTTTAAATTTATTTTTAAGTATTTGATGTTTGTGCTGCTGTTGCTGGTAATATTGTTTGTAAATTTTTTTATTTTTAATTTGTTGCCAGGATGTAAACACCTGATTATTTTTGTATATTACCCTTATATCTAGCATTTTTATATATTGCATTTTTACTAACTGCATTTCAAATTATTTTTTGATTTTTATTTTGGTTACTTAGAAGTTTGTTGCTTAATTTCCATACATTTAAAAAGCTCTAGTTTTATTTTTGGTAAAGTTTCTAGTTTAGTTTATTGGTGTTAGAAAACATATTCTGATTTCAGTCTTGTAAAATAAATTGAGACTTGCTTTAACTCAATATGGTACTTATATTAGTGAATGTCCAAGTCTACTTGAAAATAATGTGTACACTACAGGTGATGGTTATAGAGTTTTATTTGTTTTTTTTATATTTATTTATTTCATTAATTAATTTTTTTGGCTGCGGTGGGTCTTAGTTGCAGCACGTGGGTCTTCATTGAGGCATGTGGGATCTTTCGTTGCAGCGCGGGTTCTTTGTTGCAGTGCGTGAGCTTCTCTCTAGTTCTGGTTTTCCATCCATGCCTCTATCCTCCTATTCTACTACATACTCAACTAAAATTGCTATTGGAAAGACCCAGCAGGCGAAGAGAACCAGCTCTGTGGGGCTCTTCTAGATGTCTCAGTAGCCCATGTGACCTTTGAAAACTCCATTGGATTCTATTTACCCCCACAGAATCTCTCTATTGTAGACCTAATCTCTGCTCATCTGCGTCCAGACCTGACAAATGAACATAAAGTAGAAAGTGGCCACTTATCTCTGCTCCCCTAGGGAGAACTTTTCCCTCTCTGGTATAATTCTTTTTACACTACTTTTATCCACAGCTTTCTAATGTCTTAAAATATATGATTATTTAGTTTATCATCTTTTTTTAGCTCTTATGATGAAAATGCTGTCTATATGACCTTCTTTCTCCTAAGCAGAAGCAGAACTCCTTACTTTTTTTTTTTTTTTTTCTTTTTGCGGTATGCGGGCCTCTCACTGTTGTGGCCTCCCCCGTTGCGGAGCACAGGCTCCGGATGCGCAGGCCCAGCAGCCATGGCTCACGGGCCCAGCTGCTCCGCGGCATATGGGATCCTCCCAGACCGGGGCACGAACCCGTATCCCCTGCATCGGCAGGCGGACTCTCAACCACTGCGCCACCAGGGAGGCCCAGAACTCCTTACTTTTTAACTGTCTTGTGCTGCTGTCTTTGGAATCCTTTGTAGGATTATTGTTTAATCAAACTTTATGTTAAGAGTCTTTTGATATTTTAATAGCTAAATCTTAGATTGGGATGAAGAGTAACCTATTTTACAGATTTCCATTGCTCAGTGAGATTTCTAGTTTCTCTAAAACCCTTTTTTTAAAAAAAGAAACACAGATATAAATCATAAATATATAAATGAAGTTGTGATATTTTTATAGGTTGAATAAATAACTCAATGAAAGCAGTTAACTCTACTTCATTTAGTAAAGCTGTTGTACTCCTATTGCTCTGGTTTGCTCAACATCCACTTGGGTGTATGTTTTTATAACTTTACCCTTTGACTTCAAAGTGACTCTAGAAGAGCATGAGAAAAGGTGTTAGGCCTATAGGGTGAAAACCTTTCATAAAGTTCTAAAGATACTCGTGTGCAAGAGTTAAAAATTTAAAAGTTTCATTAAATTGTGCCTATTACCTAAATACTAACATTAGATTGTTCTAAATGAAACTATTAGGCCAATCATCAGTGTTCTGTCTGCAGTCGTAATATTATTTTGCACTAATTGATACAGCAATGATTGATGAAATTGCGGTCTGGAAAAATTAGAGTGAACTTTTAGAAATTTTAAAGTGTCCAATAGGCTAATTTATTGAAATATTGTATTCTAAGATTTTAATAGTATACTAGAACATAAGGATATATTTGTTTATGATAATCAATACATAATAGATTTCAGCTAAGTATTATTTTTATTGCCAGGTTTTAGTGAAAGTTTCTTTAAGAGGGTTTGCCATGACCCTTTATTTCTCATTTGATCTGAGCAATCTTTGTTAAATACTTTTCGGAATCCTTGTTGTACACAAGATTAATAATCTTTTAATTAATTCTGGAATCCATTAGTGATCACGATTTTAATTAAATATTTTTTAAGGAGGAAGATATTTTGGATCTTCTGGAACAATGTGAAATTGATGACGAAAAGTTGATGGGCAAAACTGCCAAGTCTCGAGGACCAAAGGTGCAGTACCTTTATCTTCCTTAATATCAGAGTAGACTCTACTAAGGACAGTTGATTTTCCCTTCGTATTTCTCACTGTGAGAATGACTGATGCCACTTTCAAGGAACTCTGTGGACTGTGTTTCCAGTGAAGATAGAATTGGGAAGATAATGCTTTCTTATACTCAGGAGAAGCTTTGTTTTGTTTTGATAGTTTTCCTCATTTTCTGACTCTTTCCCTCATCTAGTGAAAGCCCTGTGAGTCAGGGCCAAGCAGCACCTAGAACTGGTACCCTCATTCTATACTCAGTATTATGTTTTCCTATCTCCAAACATATAATTATCAGAGACGTGTAGCATTATAGATCAGGCAAATCATGACTCCAGAGATCCCAATGGGGAGCCCCATCTTTTGATGGCACGGTAATATTGAAATTTTGTAAGGAAAAATAGTTACAGTTTCTAGGAAGACATAGAAAGCTGTCATGCTGGCAAAAATAGACAGGTAATTTGCTTTACCTTCATCTGCTCTGTGGTGATGACATCCATCCACATGTTCTTTTGTTATATGTCAAAGTCCTTGCTAGTAGAGTAGGAAAGAGTTGAATTTGTAAAGTCTTGGAAAGTTTTTTCATTCTGCTTTTTTTCACTTTACATTTCAGCAATACTGAACTATTACTATGTCTTCACATACATCATTCTCTGTCATGCTTTCATGCTTTTTCTATACACCTGGAAGGCTTGCCTATTAAAAGAATAATTGATTCATTGCTTGATTGACTAGAGACCCCCCTCCTAATCCAGATGAACCATTGCTGCTTTTGTGAAATCTTCCCTCATTCTCCTAGTTGGACTTAGATCTTCTGTCCCCTCCTTCTATTGCTGTACCACAAGTGACACTTTTATAGAGCAGCTGTCACAAATAATTGTTTGCATGCTTGCCTTAGTATGAGCTTGTAAGTTCCTTGAGGATAGGGGGTATATTTCATCTTTACATGTCTAGCACCTAGCACAGCATCTGGCACTTAGCAGGTTCTCAAAACCATTAATTAAATTTGTTGAATGTGTCCACAAGGACCTCACTGACTAGTGGAAGGGCAGATAGGTGAACCAAAAACCAGGGTATATTGTGGCAAGTACTGTAATTAAGGGAGTGGGAAGTGCTACAGCAACATAGAAAAGAAAGGGATTGGTAGATTATGGATGGCTTCATAAAGGCAGTGCCATTTGAATTGAACATTAAAGGCAAAGACATGGAGGTATGATGCTGCCTAGGGTGTTGGAGAAGTGACAAGGAATTTGGTATGACTCAGGTGGAAGATTCTTGGAGAGTAAATTGGTGCAAGATGAACCTGGTAAAAGATACATATCTGATGAAGACCAGAGACCTTGAATGTCAGGCACTGTTCTTCTGAATTATGTATTCTATATCAAAGAACTGTAGAAGATGTTGATAATTCCTTTGGAACAAAATTTTTTTAGAGTATCTGTAAAAGTGAATACCTTCATGAGTTATTGCTTCATTTTGGAAAACATCGGAAAGTCTCTAAACTTTGTATATTAATTATTTAGCAATTTGGCAAACCAGATATGAGGCAACCTGGGGGCACAATATTCATGGCAGATTGGCAAATGCAAAGGCTCTAAGTCAGTCTTCTACGGTCTTATATTTTCCTTTGCTTCATCAAATAAGGCTTATCATCCAAATAAAAATAAAACCTCCTAGAGGGCAGAATTCACACTGTGTATTTTTCAACCCCTCTTATTCCAGGCAAATAGTAGGAACTAACAATGTATTCATTGAAATGAAATGAATTGGTTAGTTCCTATAATTATTAACACCAGAAATATTTTGAAGTGTTGAAAACTGCATAATCAGTCTGAAGTAAAAGTATTTTTATAACTTCTAACCTTAGGTATACTGAGGGTCTAGAGTGAGCCAAACTTCAAAGCAGCCTTTCCTGTTTAGAGGGTTGTTATCACATGTCAAACACTGATTTCCAGTGTCTTTACTGGTAGAATAATTGAAGGTTATCAAGGTTAAATTAAACTTGGGAGAAATAACTTTTCACTTATTTGAGAATCTAAGAAGTATTAATTAGCTATGTAAATAATATCACATAAAGTATTAGTATTGTTCTTCAGCCAAGTGCTAGGTACTTGGTATTTGTTTTATTATTCTTTATGCCATTTATATATATTTTAATATATGAGCCAGTTCATAATACAATTGGACATAAAAATAAATGGTATGGTTTGCGTCAGAATTCAACGCCGGTTTACAAATTCCAGTTTGTAGTTACGGCACTGTTTGGAGTTTATGTTGCTGTGACTTCTTATTACTTATTGCTTTAACAGTGTATTGGTTAACAAATCCCAAATGCGTATATGACACAAAGGTTCAACTATCCGTTTCCCTTTGTGATTCTTTATAGGATCGAGTAACTCATTATGTAGTCAAGCTCCTTAAGAAACTTTAAAGCTGTTTGCCTACTTGAAGGAAGGCACTACTAGCAAGCCTGATTGTGCCACTGTTTCTTCTGGGTATGCTAGACTTCTGAAGAAACATCCTTCCTCTAGAATTCATATTCCCTAAGACTATCAAAATGTTTGATGATTGTGTTACTGGTAAATGTTTTTATGCATATCTCTTTGAACATTGTTAGTGCTCAGTAAATATTAGACTATCAAAAGGAGAACATATTTTTAAACACAAGTTGGTACCTTAGTGTATTAAACTACTTCCCTGCTTTGGTTATTTTTCATCCTTTGCTAAGACAGTAACTTTAAGAACATGATGCTTTGGCTTACTATGTATTCCAGGCACTTTGTGAAATGCTAGTTCTTTCTTTATCTTTCATCCTACATACTGTTACATGAGAGGATATACCTTATTTCAGTGAAATCTCAGGGTAACCAAGGATTTCATTATGGTATATGCTAACATCAAAGCATTTTTGTTTGAATTAACAGAGAACAAGAAACTAGTATACAACTGCAGGAACCTCCCGCAGGAGGAATAAGAGACATGTGGCATGTGTAATTGTCTCTTAAAATGACTAAGTTACAAAACTGTCGTGCTCTTGGTTGTACACATTCTTTCTGAAGTGAAGATGTCCCACTTTCCTTATCTTTTATTCCTTCAGCTGGCATCATTGGAAACACATTGATTGGGAGATTCAGAGACAAGTGATTCTGATGGAGATATTGGAACATGATAGCCTGCCGTTTTAAATCTTTACAGATTTACCGTTCTACATGGCACTTATCCTCTAAAAAATTTATGCCATACTGATTTTTACATTATATCCCTTTATGAAAATGTAGTGTGGGCAATGGAAAGTAATGTTGCTCCATTATGGCCAGATCCTATGTAACAGAGGTAGGAATCCTCCAAGAAAAGCTGTGAGTTGGTGCATGGCCAATTTGGAAAGTGGATAATTAACTAAAAAATTTTATTTCTAAAAATGTCCAAAGAGAAATTAGACATGTGAGGAATACCTTGCTTCTTGTTGCATATTATCTGAGGGTATCATAGGTTCATAGGCTCTGTTTTAAGATGTGGCCTACTTTATTGATAGTGGATTATTTTACTTATAGTGGTTTATCTGGCTGCTGCTTCCTTATTTTATTTTACTTTTGCCTTTCTTGCCCCTCCTTCCCCTCCTTCTCTCCTCTCTCTCTCTCTCTCTCAAGTGAACACACACACACAAATACACATTTTTTGAGTGATTTTGAACATTAGGGATACAACAGAGGTATACCTCTGAGTCTTAATGAGTAATGAGTAATCATTCTGCATGGAATGAAGAAAAGCTATGTTTGCTTTTTATGTTTTTATCTCAAATGTTTTTTTCTTTATTTTGTTATGCTTTGTGGATATTTTGGTCCTTTATTTGAATCGTGCATAAACAGCATTTTCCTCATCATGACTGAACTATATTATTTCAGAAATAATATTTCACAGAAACAGAACAATTAGTGGATAGCATTAGAGCAGTGGTACTTTGGGGGGATTTTTTAGGCTTAAGTGAAAAGCAGTAATCATAAGTGGGAAATTAAAAGTAGTAACTAATCATGTGAATGAGCCTCTTTGAATTCTAACAAAATATCACATTTCCTTCCATTTTAGCCTCTGTCTTCCATGCCCGAGAGTACTGAGATAACAAAAAGACAGAAGTACTACAGCAGTGACAGCAGCTACGGTAGTAGCAGCAGCTCTTCAGAATCAGAAGAAAATGAAAAAGAAGAGTACCAAAATAAGAAAAGAGAAAAGCAAGTTACATGTAATCTTAAACAGTCCAACAACTACAGATTAATCCAACCATCCAGTAAGTTGATTTCTGCTAATTTAGTTCTTATGTGAAAAATTATGGAACTGAAATTACTGAACTCAATAAAAAGACTTTGGGCCAGATGAACCCTTGTGTGTGAGGAGACCTGGATTCTATCCCACTTCCTTCTCCAACCAGACCTTGATTAGGTCTGAATCCCACAGATCCCCTTTTCGGGGTCTGCAAATAGAAAACAAAAGAGTTGACTTAAGGATCTCTACGGTCCATTCTTCTATATTTCAAAGTTTTTGTTAAGTCCTAGATTTCTGCATGAATTGTATAAAATGTGCCTCATGGTTGATCTGATGACTGCATTCTCTTTTAAGCCCAAATATTCTCTCATTGCATTCCCCACTCTGGCACTCATTTTGTTTCATATTCTCGCCTGTTTTTAAAAATGTGTGGATCTCCCTAGGCATTTGACTTGAATGTATCTGTGAGCCACACAATTGTGAAATAGTTGGAAGTTTTGTTCCCTCCCATTTTCGTCACGGGTAAGCACTTCAGTCAGGGCTTTGGTGTATAGGAAGGAAGTATTCAGGAGAGGAACCAACCAGCTTCTCTGTCTCCTTCCTTTCCTGCTGCCTTTTTCCTCTTTCCTCTTTTATTCCTTTTCCCATTTTCTCTCTCTTCCCTTCTCCTGTCTTTCATTCCTTCTTCGATCCCAAATGTCCACTATTGTGTCTGTTATTCTTCTTTCATCCCCAGATGTCCAGTGTGGTACTGCTGTTGCCCAGGCTCAGTCGGTTACCCCTTCCTGATGGCTGCCTCCAAAGCAGGACTTTTCTTAACCTCTGTTTCTCATCTCGCTGTTTGCCTTGTCCTCCCTCGTCCTAGGGCTCCACAAAGGGACCGGTCCAATCATGCGATAAACACATTTCTGAGCCTTTGTTTCTCTATTTCCAGCAATGGTTTAATAGTTACCTGATAATATGTATGTTTTAAACCTGGCCTTCCAGACTTATGAGAAGATGCATAAGGAATGCAGACCTAATAGTTGAAGATTTTTAATATTCTTTCTTTTACTTCCAAATTATTCCATAAAGATACGTGCTAAAGTTCCTGTCTTTGAGGGCTTATGTGTTTGGAGGGGAAATAATGTATTATGTTCCATTTCATTTGTTTATTTACTCCTTTAATATATGTTTATTGAGCACCTGTTCCAGAGTTTGTAAGCTATTTTATCTATTATTTCCCTTTTTCTTAAAGACTCCTTAAGTACTTTCAGTGCATCTCTGTGTAAATATGGCTCTGTTTCTCTTTTGGAAGCTGACATTGTTCTGCCCAGATTTTGTCAGTTTTGGAGCCCCTTTCCTATTGGCTAATGTGTGTATCCTTAACAGCAGGAACTGACAGAGGATAAGGGTAGTGGTGAGAAAAAAATTGCTAGGACTCCTATAGCTCTGAGATTCTTCTTTCTTCTCAGACCAATACGTTAATAAATTGAGATCAGACAAAGAGTGTACTAGAAATGTTTTTAAGTATAAATTCACATTTTAAAGCGAGTCTATTTCAATTAATATCTTTTTCCTTATTGGTTATTTGTTTTTCTAGTCATTAAGAATTGCAGCAAGGGTTTCAATTTGTTTTATATTCCCTCTTTAATCTTACATTAAGGAAGGAATGTTTTAACCACAAACACTCCTTGAGTTTTCTCTACAAAGGGATGTTGATAACCGAGGACAAAAATCCAGATTATGTACAATGCTTTCTGTTGTAGATAGTTAATTTAGGCAATTTAAACTTGTTACAGTACCAAAGGATATATTTAGATTTGATATATGGCAGTCCTACGCAAAACTATATGAAGTATTTTTTTCTCAGATAATTTGTGTATGCAAGTTTCAACCATTTTTTGTTAATCTACCTAAGTATCATTGGCATATCTAGCTATTTAGTTATTCTGTCTGAATTCTAGTGTATGCAGAGGAAAAAATGGAAATCTCTGGTGACTCAAGAGAAAGGATATTTCTTTCTGCAGCTATGATCAGATTATATATGTCCAAACCCATCATCGTAAGCCCTTGAAGAGAGCAGGGCCAAGGTGTGGGTATTAGTACATGCTTATGGGTATTTCTTAGTAGAAGATTGACCAGTGTTATGTACCCCACACAGCCCTTTTTAGAAGCACCATTCTTTAAAAAAATTGTATGACTTTCAGGTTCAGAAGGAGGTTAATAGTTGGAACAAATGGAAGGTTTTTTTTTTTTTTTTTTTAACATCTTTTATAGCTTGAATGAGCATACTTTTTTGGTCCTCTCCAGAACCAAAAGAGGACTGTTAGACTTATCATCAATTCAAAATATTCTTTAGAAATACTTCCCTAAATATAAGGTTCATGTCCATTCCCTTTATAAAGGTTTAAATTTTTTTCAACAGCTAATGAAGAGAAATATTTGGGTATTCAACCTGCCTTCATGTGAGTTTTATTAAATTATTTAATTAATGAAGAGTGATTGATATATTTCCCAAGCAGAGAGAGAGAATATACAACAGAGGGTATATAGAATATATGTACTAAAAAAGATATAAATGTTGATAATATTGAGTGATATTCTATTTCTCTGTGTCAGGAATTAAAATTTACCTGGAATGGTTGGTTCTCTTTTTTAAATGTTCTCAATATGCCCTGAGGAAGATGTTCTATGGTTTTCCCTAGTTGTTCTGATAACAACCCTTTTGATCCAGACATTTTTCTTCACTTAAATCTTTTACTGTAGGAATGCAAATCTAATTTTTAAAATTCTTCTATCCTGTGAATAAGAAGACTTATCTGTCTAGTACTACTCTTATAATAACCAGTTACATATTTAAACTTCATTAGGGTAATCTTTGTTTTTCTTCTGTTTTATTATCATTATTTTATTCTCATGGGCCCTAAATTTTATAACATCCATTTATCCTGGCCATTCTATAGACTCCTATCCATTTCCCCCTATGAATCCTACTGTAAAATATTCTATTTCTAACCTCTACACAGATTCTAATAAGTGACCGGTCTAGTCCAAAGATAGTAGGTGGCATCATGACATTATAGAAAGAGGGAGGTTGCTGCCATTAAATCAGGGTTTAAATCTGAACTTGGTAACTTTCTTGTCATGTGACCTTGAGAAATTTCTTTCTCTGAGTCTCCAGGTGATGGAGATTTGTACTTCAGAGGGTTTCTGTGAGAACAAAAATAAAAGTGAAGCACCTAGCATGATGCCTGGTT
Source organism: Mesoplodon mirus (assembly GCF_964341445.2). Taxonomy (NCBI): domain Eukaryota; kingdom Metazoa; phylum Chordata; class Mammalia; order Artiodactyla; family Ziphiidae; genus Mesoplodon; species Mesoplodon mirus. The sequence goes on along the minus strand of NC_138978.1, from coordinate 77,182,438 downwards.
TATAGAAGGTGCTCCATACATGTTAGCGTTCCTTTCTTTTGTTCCTTTTATGTCATGTTTTGAGAATAGAACATTAAAGTACCGTATAAGTATTATTCTCATGATAGCCATTCTTTATACATGACAGGGGTTCTGCACCAAGTTCACTGCTTAAATTGAAGAATTAACTTCAAACTCATATTCTCATGATGATGCCTATGCTTTGACATTTACTGCCATCCTGCTAATTATCACTTTGTATAGATCCAATACAGTGGAGAACTTCTTCTAACTCTGCTACTGTGCGATCCCTCCTCTCCATCATCCATAGGCTCCATAAGGCGTTCAGTCAGTTGCCCTCGGTCCATCTCTTCTCAATCACCATCCATTGCAGACAACCGCCCCTTTTCTGCTCAACAAGTGATATCATCATCCCGGTCAGCTTCAGGGTCTCGGTCTCATTCTTTAAACCGTGCTTCCTCCTACATGAGACATCTGCCTCAAAGTAATGATGCCAGCTCTACTGACTCTCCGATGGTAAGTCTTCTGTTTTGCTCCCCTGAGATTAGCGCTGTACTTAGGATTTAAGTGGCAAAGAGATTAGCTGGGAGGAGGACAGATTGAACTTCAGATCCTTTCTATAACTCAACTCATGGTCTCCTGGCATTTGGGTTTATTCATCTTTCTTCACCTATAACTGCGTATGGACTCTTAAAAGGCAGACTTCACTGTATCACAGAACTTGAGGATGAACACTGAGAATAGTATTTTATTTTCCATTTGCTGATGGAGTAGGATAATTTTGTTGAAAATCATCTGAGTAAATATGTGATTTTTCAGTATACTGTACAGTATATCTGTAAATTAGGGGAAATTTGTTGTATGGAAAATTTTCCTTAATGGGACTATTGATTAATAGTTTAAAAAAATAAACTATTGGTAAATTATCCTTAGAGCACTGAAGTACAGCATTGTTTATAATGTTTTCTGTATATTAAGTTAACATATAGTATTAGTTATATATATATATGTGTGTATGTGTGTGTGTATATATATATACATATATATATATGTATATATATATATATATGTGTATATATATATATATATATATATATACATATATATATATTTATAACTTAGCATAAATCCCAGAGATTCAGTATTGAGGAAGTCAATGAATTTATTTTGCAACCAGGCTTACTTGTAAATGCTCAAATAGATATCTCCATGTACCTTCACATAGACCAGGGACTTATTTAATTTGTTTATTTAATGTGGAATTTGCTTCCAAAGGGAAGAGTCTGAAGAATATAAGTGAATGAATTGCACTGGGTAACAATGAATGCTTTTTTTTCTAATCAAGAATTGCCTAAGGTATATGTAGAAAATTAAACTGACCAGGAAGTCTTTTTTAAACACTTGTATTTTTGTTTTAGTACTTTGAGCTACATAAAATACAACTGTGTGGAAGTGTGAAAGACACTCTTGGGAAATCATACCCTTTTAATCCTAAGATTTTAATGCTAAGAATAAATGTAACAACATTATTTTCTTCCTTTTATATTGTTATTTTTTCAATTAAAAGTGCATCATTTTTACCTAGAAATATCTTTCAGATTATAGTGGCACAATGAAATAAGACCCCCTCCAAATATCTGTATTCTTTCAAATTTAAGAGTGAGTCTTTGCGGCAACTGAGACCAAAAGAACAAGAAGACGATCTAACAAGTCAGACCTTATTTGTTCTCAAGGACATGAAGATCCGGTTTCCAGGAAAATCAGATGCAGAATCATTACTTCTGATAGAAGATGTGAGTATTTGATGTACATAAAATACCAAGGAGCTCATACCTTTTTATTCTTCTTCTTAAAATATTAAAATTTATTGCTTGATGGCATTATCCTCAATGACATAGTAAACTTAATTGATGTTCTTTTCAACCTCCACAAGCTTTAGAAGATACAGGGATTATTTTAATTGTTATGATTCATGAGCAATGAGATCACATTTATAATCAGCAATGCAAAATATCTTTTAGTGTATAGTCTTTTTTTTTTTTTTTTTGAGGTACAGGGGCCTCTCACTGTTGTGGCCTCTCCCGTTGCGGAGCACAGGCTCCGGACGCCCAGGCTCAGTGGCCATGGCTCACGGGCCTAGCCGCTCCGCGGCATGTGGGATCTTCCTGGACCGGGGCACGAACCCGTGTCCCCTGCATTGGCAGGCGGACTCTCAACCACTGTGCCACCAGGAAAGCCCGTATAGTCCTATTTTAATGATGCTTCATCAAGTGAAAATAATTAGTGTTAAATAATTATTGTTCTTAATGATTAAAGACACATCAAGTTAAGCCTGCTTCTATAACGATTTAGAAAGATCTAATATGGAATGAGATAATAAGGAAAAAAGTGGGGCCATGGGCATAAAGTGTCAAGAATATTTGAATGTGACACCTTGCATGGTGTTAGTCAAATTTTGAAATGGCTTATGGTGTGTGTGTTTTCTTGTTACACAAGCATTTGCACCACCCAGTGTAACGTTCTAAAATGTCAGAGTCCTAAAATTCACATTAAAGTCAATGACTTACTCCTAATTTAGAAAGAAAGTCCAAGTTATTCGAATATTTTTGGTGAAAGAGCATTTCTTCACTCAGAGTTCTATTTCTTCATTCAAGCATTCTTTTCAAATTGTTATTCTTAGATAATTCCTCAGAATAGAACGTTGTTTTCTGGTTTCCCTTTTTTGTTGGTTTTTTTTTTTTTTTATCCAGAGGAGAAGGCACCATCTAGTGGCCAGTTGTAGGATAAAAACCACAGCCATACATTTGGCTTTTTTCACTTTTTAGCTTTACTTTAGACCTGTCTAAAGCGCTGTCTAGAAACAAAACAAACAAAAAACAATAATAAAAACTTTCTTAGTTAACCAATCAATAATGGCAATTTTGTATTTTGTATTCATAACATAGTTATAACCAAAATCCCCAAATATTATGCATTGCATGTTACATATTTTTTAAAAAGTGAAATGGTATCTTGTTTGCAAATGAGGTTCTATTTGTTACATCAGGGGAAAAGGAAGAAAAATGAACATTAGTTATAAAGCATTATGCTAGATATATTTTTATTTACATATGTTATTTTATTCAATAAAGTAGGACGTCTTTGTACCAGACATTTTATTTCTATTATTTAGAGATATAAATTATGTAATACCTTTCTGAATCAGCTAGATGAAAAATTAGATAATCTGAGAGTAGAACTAATATTTGTGGCTACTGTGATTGTTCTATAAAGACATGGATATAGGCTTATATAATTGATAAAAGATATTAATAATCATACAAGACATTAGATTATTTATTATATGTTTACTTATGCAGCAACTATTTTAATCTATTTATTATAATGTATATAACTAGAATATATATTCAGAAATTTTGCAGATTTGCACAAAAAACAAAACAGGGGGATAATGGAATCCTAATTAAATATAGGCTATCTTCTAATGTGTTATTCAATATTTTGTTACTGTGAATGATGTTGTAAATACAGTTCTTGGAATTAAAATGAAAAATCGATGTTTTGGGCTTCTTCCCAAACCTTATATTCCTGAAGACATTTGACTTTCAATCATTAGAGATTGTGTGCTTTTTACAGCAAAAAGAGAAAAGGTTTAAATTCAGATGGCTTCTTTATCTTACATTAAAAGTCTTTTTGCACGTCTTTTTATGAAAGTAGACATTCTTTATTGCAAATAGTATTATAGTGCTTTCATTTCACAAATTAATTAGATTAAATTTCTTAATGTTTCTCCTCCAAAACAGATGATTGATAACTGGAAGTATCATAAAACAAAAGTGGCTTCATATTGGCTCATAAAATTGGACTCTGTAAAACAACGAAAAGTGAGTAATGAATACCCAAAAACAGGTTTGCTCTTTTGGATTATGTATTAAGCTAGGATCATTAAGCCACATTCATAATCAAACTATATAAATGCTCATCTGCTTACTCATTTCCTCAACAAATATTTATTGTGTATCTATTATGTTTCAGGCACTGTTCTAGCTTCTGAGGATAAACAAGTAGATTAAAAACAGATTCCATGGTCTCATAGAGCTTATATTCTAGTTAAGGTGTTTGACAATAAACCAATATATACTAGAATGTAAGGTAGTATTAAGTACTATGAAGAAAAATAAATCAGGATTAAAAAATTGAGAGAAGGTGATGTAAATGAAATGAGAAAAATACTATGCAGACATCTGTAGGTACAATGCATCAGGCAGAGGGAAGAGCAGATACAGAGGCCCTGGGGTAGAAGTTAGCTTGATGTATCCATGAGACAGGAGACACCATTTATTTCTTCATGTACAGGATAGTTGGTTTTTGCTGGTTAAGAGTGAGTGATGTGGAGGTGACAGTTGGATAGATAAGCAGGGGTCGGATCACAACTTTACAGACCATGGACAGTCTTTGGGTTTTATTCCAAGTGATGAAAAACCACTGGAAAATTTTGAGCAGAGGAGTTACATAGTCTGTTTTATAATTTAGAAGGTTCATGAGAGCTACTTGTGAAGAATAGAACTAGGGGAGAGGGAATGTGGCAGAACAGAAGTAGAGACCAGGTAGAAGGTTTTTAGAGTAACTGAGGCAAGAGCTAATGGTTGTTTAGCTAGGGTGGTAACTGAATTGGGTGGATGCTGGAGAAAGAGCAGGGCTTTGTTGTTCCTTTTATTTTGTTTTACTTTGATTTTGGTTTTGGACCTGCTAAGATTGATATATTGGTTAGACATCCAACTGAAGATATTGAGTGTGTAGTTTTTTAGTTCAGAGCTAAGGTTGCATATGGAGATACAAAATTTAAGGGTCACTAGGATATTTAAGCCTTGGGACTAGATGAGATTACCTAGAGAGTAAGTGTGGTTAGAAAAGAGAAGAGTTTTGAGGACTGAGCCCTGGGCCACTTCTATGTATAGAAATCAGAGAGATGGGGCGGAGGGATTAATCTAAGGGGACTGAGAAGGAGCAGCCAGTAAAGTATGAAAATCCATGGGAACTTGGGGTCCTTGAGACCAAGTAAAGAAATTATTTCAGGGATGGAGCGATCAACTGAGTCAGATGTTGCTGATAGGAGTTATAAGACGAACACCAAGACCTGACTGTTGTTTTTGACAACTTGGAGGTTAATGGTTACCTGATCATAACAAATTCAGGGGAATGGTGGGGAGTAAAACTTGAATGGAGTAGGTTCAAGAAATGGGAAAAAGCACAGATAGTCCAGGCACTTTCTCAAGGAATTTTGCTATAGCGGGGAAAGTTAAATGTGGTGGTAGCTGGAGAGAGATGTGGGTTAAGGACAAGTTTGTTTTTTTTTTTTAAGATGAAGCTATTTACACTTGTTAGTTGCTGATGAGAATGATCTAGAAGAGACGAATGGTACAGGAAAGAGAGGTGATAGAAAATCCTCGAAGTAAGTAAGCTGGGAATGTTTGTCCTAACCAGGAGCACTTATTCTAATAGGAGGGAAGGTAGAGTCTGTGGCATTGTGGTGGGAAGATGTGAAGGTTTTCCTCCAATGGGGAGGGGCTTTGGAGATTTGCAGAGACAGTACAACATCTCAGAGAGTAGGAGAAAGGAGTGGCCAGCAGCCCGAGGGGCCCATAGATGCATTGCAACATTATCTGGGGGGAGATGTACTATTTTAGTAGCTTTAGTGAAGCTGTTGTATTCCTAAATAGTGCAAACTATTACTTCCCCTTTCTAGGATTTATTGCTAGTAAGCTGAAAGTTGACACTGATCAAATAATGACTTTGAAATTATGTACTTTCCTCTGAGTAAACTGAACTCATTATTAAGCATTAACTCATTGAACAAAGGACAACTTAGTGTCCTGTCATGTGCCAAACACTGTGCTGCTGTTGAGGAGGGTGTAACAAAGCTGGTAACAGAAGTAGATTGAAAACATACTGTAAGCCCAGAACTCCTGTTTGTCAAGTCGCTAACTGTGGCCTTATTCATTAAAATAAGGACCTCTTAGTGGAATTGGAACCCTGAATCTTTCCAAGTCCGTGTACTTTTTGTAACCTAGAAGATAGAAGAGTTTAGCTAAATTGGTAATTAAAACAAAATAGATAACCCAGAAACAGATTAAAATACTTATAAGATATTAATACTTGATAAATGTGACATTTCAAATCAGTGGAGTAAAGATAATTTTTCCCCTAAATGATACTGAAACAATTGACTACCTATTTGTAAGAAAATTAAGTTGGAGCATTACCTCTCACCATATGCAGAAATAAATTCCAGATAGATGATAGTTTTATATGTAAAAAAATATTAAAAGTTTAAAAGAAAATACAGAAAGCTATGTTTATAATCTTAGAATGAAGAAACAACTTCATAAGGAAGACTTAGGTTTTAGAACCCAGAAATCATAAAGGAGAAGAATGACAGATTTGATGACATAAAAACTTAACGGATGGCAAAAGGTATCTTAAACCAGGTTAAAAGGCAGAAGTGGTGAGGAGAATTGGGTGGCAGGGGAAAGGGGTGGATGTTGAAGAGGACAGATGTTTGCAGCACATAAAACACAAAGTAGCACAAGTAAACCAATACTTCCTACCGATCAATCATCAGAAGACATACTATCTTGTAAAGTTAATAAATAAAATTGAAAAGCATATAAAAAAGCCATGAAAAGATAATTTATGGATCTTCAAAGAGCCAATTAACATGCAACTAGATCTTGTCCTCACTAATGCTGAAGGAAAAGCAAGTAAAAAACATATCAGCAAAAATTAATAAGACATAATATCCAGTGATGGAAATAGTCTGGATAAAAGGGGCTTTATTATACTATTAGAGAGAGAACGCATTGTTATAGCTCTTTAGAAAGGTAGTTTGCTGTATCTATTAACGTTACAAATGTTCACAACCTTATGACTCAGCAAAACCACTTCCAGCATTCTGTCCTACAGAATAATAATCTGTATAAAATGTATGTGTAGGGCCTCCCTGGTGGCGCAGTGGTTGAGAGTCCGCCTGCCGATGCAGGGGATACGGGTTCGTGCCCCGGTCTGGGAGGATCCCATATGCCGCGGAGCGGCTGGGCCCGTGAGCCATGGCCGCTGGGCCTGCGCGTCCGGAGCCTGTGCTCCGCAACGGGAGAGTCCACAACAGTGAGAGGCCCGCATACCGCAAAAAGAAAGAAAGAAAAAAAAAAACCAAAAAAAAACAAAAAAAAACAAAAAAAATGTATGTGTAAAAGATTTATGCACATGAGCATTCACTGCAGTGGTATTTGTGCAAGCAAAACACTTGAAGCAGCCTAAATATCTATCGGTAGATTTATGGTTAAATAAATTATAGTACATCCATACTATTCAGTTGTGTTAAATTGAGTGCTATTCTGGAATCATAGATCTTAACTTAAGATATAGCACAAGATTATGACTTGTGATGTATGCAACATATGTACATTGGTAAAATTAGCCAGATTTTACTAATCATAAGTGAAGAATATAAGCGATAAGAAGCCACCAAGTACATGGTTTCTGGGAGGCCATGAGTCCATCAGCCCTCAGGCATCTCTTTTCACATATGGGAAGCATTCTGGTTCAGAGTGATGAGTGCCAATTAAGTGTGGTTCACGGTGGCACTGAGGGAGCCTTCCAGATTTGGGTGGCCTTCATCTTTATTCTTCATTAGTTACCCATGCAGTCTTTGTGACCAATCCATTCTCTAGCCAGGTGAAATAAAAATACCAGGTTTATTTACTATGAGTGTTGTCCCATAGAACTTTCTGCAATGACGGATATGTTCTGTATCTGTGATGTCCAATACGGTGGTCACTAGCTGCATGTGGCCACTGAGTGAGATCTTGAAATGTGGCTATTGTGACTAAGGAACTGAACTTTTAATTTTAATTAACTTAAATGTAAATAGCCAAATGTGTCTAGTGGCTACTGCATTTAAAAGTGTGGATCTAGATAGACCACGTGTAGCCTTCTAAGTTCTTAGATGAGAACCTTCTCAGTTATTTTCCTGCTGAGAAATTCTATCAGAGGGTTTGCAAGAATGTTCATTAAGGTCACCATTGCCTTGGGCATCTCAAAGAGAGAGTGCCTTTTTCCTTTTCATATGCCATCTTATGAAGATACCAAGATAGTAAATTAAACAAACAAGTTATACAGTAATATGTGTTGTCCTACTTTAAATCACCACTCTGATTTTTACTGTTTTAAAAATATATATCTAGTGTTAAAAAATTTCAAAAACTAAGTACCGAATTATTAAGATATTTTATTTCTGGAGGATAGACTTACTGAGCCAGAGGAAGGAAAGTGGTAAAATTTGGTGTCATGTTTCCTTTTGTTTTTGTATATTTCTGTTTTTTCAAGTTAACATAATCTTTTTAGAAGTGAAAGAATGACAGGGGGACACAGGCGTTTCTGTGAGGCCTGTCTGTCTTCCCCCGTAACCAGATATTATCTTTCCCTATTCTAAATCCTCACAGTACTTCATACTCAGTTGTACTTATGATCTGACTTGAGAGGTTTCTGTATTAATTTTTCCACCTTTCTAAAAGCCAGGGGCGAGGGGGGAGGTGTGTCTTACTTTGTAGTCAGCTGTAGGCTTTCTATAAACATTTGTTCAGTTGACTCAAATCTAGACTCTTTTGTGGATTCTGTCAATAGCAAGTTAGCTTCTTCTTTCTTTACCCTTGTTTCTTTACTAGTGCTATGTATTTATCTGAACATCAACAAATTAAGATAATGCTGTTATGTTTTTTTTAACATGTGATATGAGAAGGCCTGATAAAACATTGTATGGGGTGATCAAATGATGTGCATGAATAGTAATAATGTTTATCAATTAGAAGAAACAATCTATTTCATGTTTTAGGGTTGTTATGCTCAATTGTGTTTACAAATATCGAGTAAAAGTAAATACTTGCTTATAAATTTAGTAGCAAGTACTTGTGTCAGTATAGTGACTTCTGCTATACTGATTTACTCTAAGAATATTTGGAGTAAGCTATCTTTGTGTAATCCTTCCCTCCAGTTCTCAGATGTGCATCTACATCTCTGTATTCATCATACCCTGTTATGTTAAGGGAATGAGAGCACTGATGAGAGAGGGCATGTTTTTTATTACAACTTAAACACCTTTTTACTTTTTCTTTGAACTCCTTTGTTGCATCTTCCATTTTGGCATTAATCAAAGCTACTATATTTCCTTTGTGCATGTTATCAGTAATAAGATGTCCCATCTCCAACACAAAGCTACCCAAGCAGTTACAGTCATTCTTCTACAAGGTAATTTAATAGACAGTTCTATTTTGGGCAGAAGAATTCATAGCTTGAATTAAAAAAAAAATTTTATTGGAGTATAGTTGATTTATAATGTTGTGTTAGTTTCTGCTGTACAGCAAAGTGAATCAGTTATACATATATCCACTCTATTAGATTATTTTCCCATATAGGTCATTACAGAGTATTGAGTAGAGTTCCCTGGGCTATATAGTAGGTCCTGATTAGTTATCTATTTTATATATAGTAGTATGTATATGTCAGTCCCAATCTCCCAATTTATCCCTCCTCCTCCCTTACCCCCTGGTAACCATAAGTTTGTTTTCTACATCTGTGCCTCTATTTCTGTTTTTAGATAAGTTCATTTGTACCCTTTTTTTTTTGATTCCATATATAAGTGATATCATATGATATTGGGTTGACCAAAAAGTTCATTTGTGTTTTTCCATTACACTTTACGGAAAAGCCCGAATGAACTTTTTGGCCAATCCGATATTTGTCTTTCTCTGTCTGACTTACTTCACTCAGTACGGCAATCTCTAGATCCATCCATGTTGCTGCAAATGGCATTATTTCATAGCTTGAATTTTGACTCTCAGAGAAGAGTAAGGGCTGATCTTAACAAGAGTAAGTTTATCTTGCAAAGTTGCTCAGGTTCATGGAGGGTCCGGAAAGGTGGCTGAGGGATGCTAGGTGTAGGTGATGATGAGAAGGGAAGCCCAGTATTTACACAGTGTGCAACTTATCTGTAGCAACTTTTCTTGCAGTTGTTACGATTACTCTGTTTCCTGTTCTTTCATCAACCATTTTGTTCTTTAAAAGGCTTTTTTCCCCCCAAAACAGACTCTAATTTCCCAGATATATAGAGATGGATGAGACTTCCTTATGTATTTATAATAATGTATATATTATACATTATTCCCTACCTTGTTTATTTCAGATGAAATCAGAGGTAAAGTGGGATCAGAGAATGACTGACTGACTGGAATATTTTTTTTCTTGACAACAAGAGAGCCAATATAATAATTAGCTGCAAAGTGTATTGAAAAAAAAATTTAAAGCTTTTATATGTTGATATTAAACTAAAGGGGCAATAATAGGTAGTGGAAAGAGGAACTGGACTTGTAGTCATATGGACTTGGGTTCAGTACTGCCCCTGCCCTTTTTGCGGGGCAGGTAACTTCTCACAACTTCTCTGAGGTTCGTAGCATTAAGTATTGGAGAGTTCTTGTGAGGAAGTAAGCCATAATATGGCAAGGTGCTCTAGGTTTAGAAGGTGTAAAATGCAGGTGACTTTTTTTTCCTTCTAAGGATCTTCATGCCAGGCTGTTTCTCTGATGTATTTTATTTTACTAAGAACTCTTCATGTGTAGAATTATTTTATGTAGAATATGTATAAATGAAGTATAAAAATTTGTCTGTTGGGTTGTAACATGTTGACTCTTCATTTGACTATCTGTTTGAAACCTGTGCTATTGCTTTATACAGATAGAAACTGAATCCAAGACAAAAAAGAAACCTAGAAATGTGGGTCAGCTTTAGAATGTAGAATTAAGTATTATTAAAAGTTACCCATTTAGAAGGCCAAGAACTTAACTAATTTAACATCTAGATGTGGATTAATCAGATTTATCCTTTGGACTATGATGATAGTAATCATTGGATGGCTATGTCAGTTCAGTTCCCTGGGAAGCAGACATAAGACAGAATTAGAAGTGAAAGACATTTATGAGAGAAGACACCTAAGAAGGCTAAAGGGGAGAGAGAGTTTGAGCAGGTAGAAGAGCCTTCCACCTGCAATATTGGTCTAACACCAGTGAATGGAAGGCAGGAGGATTGGGGAGGAAGATCTTCAGACTTTAGTGAAGTTCTGAGAAAGGCCTTTCAGGCTGATGGGGAGCCCAGAACACAGATTGCCTGTTAGAGGGATCACACTGGGCAGAAATATCCCCCCTCTGGTATCCCAACCGTGCTCAATCCTTGGTCGGGAGCAGTCTGGGGAGAGTATAAGCTTGGCTTGACTGTTGTAATGGATCCTGAATGGGGATGCTGTCAGCTAACTGCACTCTTAGAAGCTGGTTGATTCAAATGGCATGCCTCCATGACTACCACAAAGGTTGTGTGTGATACAATTTAATTTGACAAACATTTATTGGTTGCCAATTTTGTACAAGAACTATACTAGGCACTATTGGGGATTTTGAGAGTTGTTTATTCATTCATTTATTTATTTGCTCATTAAAACATGCACTCAACAATATTGATTGAGAGACGACCATATCCCAAGCAGAATTCTAGATGTGGAATGCACAAGAAAGACTCTCATTTAAATCTCTTAATTCCATTTAGAAACCATTGTTGAAATATGTATCTCACTTTTTCTGTTCCAGTATTGAAGCTTTTGCTAGTTGATCATTTGAATGTTGCAAAACTCTTAAGATTGGAATGCCACACACACAAACTCTTCCACATGTCTTATTTCAAATTTTCCTTAATGGGTGTAAAATTTAAAGGTCAACGATGTAGGCCTAAACTACTGAAAGGAATCCTCACCAGGTGAAAATGGAATCAGCTGATCTTACTTAATGTCATGTTGTGGTAACTCCACACTAGCATAATTCAGCTTTCTGCTAAGAATGAAGTTGCTTTATATAGTTTGTAAGGAATATACTTGAAGTATGAAAATATCGCAGCGATGGTGGGCTGTGAAGAATGCCAAATTTTCTGAGAAGCTTATTCTCTGATATCTAGGCATAAACTAAGATTGGAGAAGGAAGAGAAATAAGTAGTGATAATAAGGTTGTACAATATTTGCATTTATCTTAGGGTTCTAAGAAATCCTTGTTTATCAAGTATTTCTCTAAATAGCAATTTTTAAAATACCTACTGTAGCTGCTTCTGCATGAATTTTGATGTTATTATTTTCCATCTCTTTTTCATTTGGGCTGACATAGATGCTGTACAGGGCTGTTCATTTTCCATCAGCAAAGATGCCTTTACCCTATGTCATGGCTGCTGCATGCATCATTAGTACAGCATGTAGTGATTTTAATGTTATTTCTAAACCTCCCTCACCTCATGCCATTATTTTAATTTAGGACCAACTGTTCAGCCATATGGAGCAGTTTGTCATTCAGCATCTGTATGTTCTTGCAAAATATGAATTTGTCTGTGGGTTTTATGCCTTCAAATGTGCTATATTTCATATGGAAAAGATAAATCTTTTCATTTTATTAATACTTTCATTGACTGAATATCCCATTTATTTTTTCCCTTGGAGAGCTTGATGTTGGATCGGGATGCTTTTAAAAATCACAATGTCAGGAAATGGATCCATTACCTAACATATTCTATAAGTTAGCCTCACATGAGTCTACAGATAAACACAAAGGGCACCTTGCTGACTATTTGTTTTTGTGTTTCACAAGTTATTCATCTCCCATCCATTTACTTCTAACCCCAAAACACCCAGAAATCCAAATAGCATTGCAGATAGAACTGACACTAATTTACCTCATCCCAGTCTGATTCCTTGCCTGTTTTCTGCCTTCCTAAAGTTACTCAGCCAGTGTTTTGCTAGAGGTACAGGCATTGTCTCCCCATCTGCGTGGCCTTTTAAGCAAACTGGTTCCTGATGGACTGCATGGCCTTATTGGAGGGGGTGCCTGGGCAACCTTGTTTGTACACAGTGACTCCACCCATTTTCCCAAGTATTACTTGACTAGAGGTGAATCTGAATCTAAGAAGAGACAATCTCTTCTAGGATTTTGCTATTGGCACCAGGACAGATCAAATTAATTGTGAGGCATTGTTGGGTAGTGGTTAAGGTCATGGGTCTGGCTACATAGCTATCCATTACCTAACTGTGCAATCTTGGGTAAGTTACTTATCTGCTCTATGCCTGGGTTTTCTCATCCATAAAATGAGATCCAAAATGTTTTCAAAACCAAACATTTTTCATAGCCATTAGGCAGCAAAACCTAACCCACCAGAACTCATTTGGAGACAATGACCCTACAGGAAGTTATTTGTTATTTTTATTTTTATTTTGAGGATTAAATGAATTGCTATATGTAAAAGTGATTAGAACAGTGCTTGGTCCATTGTAAGCCTTCAATAAGTGTTAGCTCTGATTTTTACCTTGTTTGCATAGTTTTCACTTTCTTGCAAGAAGCATTTTCACTAAGACAAACACCTACTAAGTGCTAGACCTCTTTTGAGCCTTGGGGACATGGTAGGTATACTGGTATAATTCCTCTTTTTATGTAGCTAACAGTCTCCATTAACTAAACAGGAAATTAAAATAAAGTGAGATAATCATTAATAGGGGAAGAGTTGGGCATTAAGGGATCATACAAAGTTTAGTGGCAGGTAAAGGTCTCCCTGGAGAAGTGATGTTTGAGGTAAAACATAGAAGTTCACCAGGTGAACAGATGGGTCAAGACTGTTCCAGGCAGAGGAGAGAGGCTATGTGAAGACTCAGAGGAGAGATGAAGGGTTTGGGCTCTTGCTTCCTTGGTTTATATGCCCTCGTACCCTCCAAATTACAGGTCTCTCTAACCCACTCCTTTCTCCAGGACCAGAGCTTGAAACTGAAAGATGAAGGGAAGCAAAGGAGAATGTATCTTCCTAGGACGTGCTCTGGCAATGAACGAGCAAGTTTCTGGGTTGCCCCGACCATGCTGGTCTCACAATCTGGGAGATCACTCCTCAGGCAGAGTTGTTTGCTGGGTTGCAAGAGGCCTGAAGATTTATCCATCTCCATGTTGGAGGAAACATGAGGAGTGGAGCAGCTGCATTCCCTATCCCTAACTCCTGGGCCATTTTCCGAAGTTGCTGCTTTTAGCCATGTGTAGGCTAGTATATTAGACCATCATGCTTTAAAATTCCCTCGAAATTAAGAATAAAGCATATACAGAGTAGCGGCCAAGAGAGCCTCCTCTAAGTGATGTACGGAGGAGAACAGTGCTTGGCACGGAGCAGGCAGCCAGTTCATGTGAGCTGCCCTCCTCTTTGGTTCTGTCGCATCGTATGCATTTCACTGTGCGCATATTCAGAAGGAAATAACGAATAACCCATCATCTCAAATGCTGTGTCACTTTAAACCTGAATAATTATTTAATAATAGAATATGAAATGAAGGTAATGTTAAAATTTCCAGTATTGTTAGCATTTTAATTTCATTTATTATGTAGAACTCATATTTATTCTTGAAACCAATTTATGGGTTATCTTTGCTGCTTTTTAAATTCTTCCTGCGTTTTGACTTTTGGCCTGTTATTACTCACTAATACATAGAAAGGAGGAAGGGAAATTGAGAAGAGAATTGATAAAAATTTACCATTTACTGCTAGTGTTGATTCTGGTATCACATCAATTATGAGTCCTGTTTTCTACATTAAAAATATAAAAGGTTAAACTATTAGCTTAACTGAAAATCATAAAAAGATAAAAGGTATGAGTTAATGTCTGATGTCCAAATTATATCAGTATTATTGTGAACAACTCATATCAAAAAATTTTAAATCCCTTTCCATAATTAAGCTTTCATTATCTGTAATAACAAGCTTTCCCAGGACAATTTTTTTCACAAGCTACTTTATTACAGATTGCATTATCTCTCCTCATTCTCCTCCCCTTCAGCCCACACACCCCTGACGCCTGTAGGGTTTACATACTGTTCCCACTTCACAGTGAAAGAAGCTGGAGCAGGAAAGGAAGGAATCATGCTGCTTACACAATTCACTGTGAGAAGCTGTATTTGATATTCTTCTATAAATAAAATGTTATTTTGAAATTTTTTCCCTAAATTGATTTTTAAACAGATGTTTATTCTAAATTTGCCTTTATCAGAACTAATATCACTTCTTTAAATATGGCTGTTTTAAATAGAAACAAATTAAATTCTTCTTTTATATGCTCCCAATTTTCTATACGTTTGTACCTATGGAGAATAATCGTATCTTCATTCAGTCTTTATGTTTGAAAGTCTTTCTCTTTTCATCTCTCACTCTCATCTTTACAAGGAGTTCCTTTAATTAGGTAAAATAAGAAGTGAAAAATCTGCTTTGGTGAACTGAAATTAGGATAACTGTATTTGTTCATATTTACTTTTTCAAAAAAAGTGTTTCCTTGCAAACACCTGAATTGCAAAAGTATTAAATACATTGAATTAGTCAAAGTAGCTTTTTGGGATTTATAAATTTTTCAGAACCTCTAGGATTTTAGTTTCCCAGAATTAGATTAATCCTAGGCCTTGTTTCATGATACTTTCTAATTATTTGTCCATATATGGTCTGCTTTTATTTAGTTAGCATTTTTAAGTTATTGTACCATTTGTGAACCAAACACCCAAATCAAGTATCTTGGCAAGAATCTATTATCTTATCAAATGACTACCTTCCATCTCCCTGGCCCGTTATGTCTCAGGTAGCCATTTTCTTAAATTCAGTATTCCCCAATCCCTTGCTTTCTTTCTTTATATATTCTTATTATATCTATGTGTATTCCTCATAAGTATTTTTAAAATTTAATTGTCTTTACTTCTATTAAAAGAGTTTCATACTGTATGTAATGACTGGTATGTATTTTTTTAAAACTTAACCATTAATAATTAAGATGCTCCCTGTTGTTGTGTGCCCTTTAATTTCATTCATTTTGACTACTGTATAAAAGTCCAAGGGAATGAGTATACGACTATTTATTCACTCTCCCATTGATGGAGAGTTAGAATTTTTCAAGGTGTCTGTAATTGGGAACAGCTGTTTGAACATTCTTGTACATGGCTCTTGTTTTTAACCTGTGAGAGAGTTTCTCTTAGGAATAAACTTGCTGGGTCTTGGGGTATATGCATTTTCAACTTTAGGAGATAATGCCCAGCTATTTTCCGATTTATACGCCTGCCAACAAGTCTAAGAGATGCTGTAGATCCATATTTCTCCAGCACTTGGTATTGTCAGACTTTTAATTTTTGTCAATTAAATGGATAGAAAATGATGTCTTATTTAAGTCTTAATTTTTATTCTTTATGTTTATCAGGCATATTTATTTCCTCTTGTGTGAAAGTCCTGTTCATGTATTTTTGTCCATTTTTTTCTGTTAATTTGTTGGTGTGTATTTAACAATTGGTTAGGCATTCATTATATATTCCTGATACTAATCTTTTGTTAGATGTATATGTTTTGAATGTATTTTACCAGTTTGTAACTTGATCTTTATTTCCTTTAAGGTATCTTTTGATGGCCAGAAGTCTTAATTTTAATATAAGGGAAACCTATTAATCTTTTATGTTCTATACTTTTTTGCTACTTAAGTAACCTTTTTCTAAACCAAAGTCTAAAAGATATTCACTAATACTTTTCACTAAGATATTTAATGGCTTATTTTTCAGACTTAAAACCTCAGTCACTCTAGAGTTGATTTTTGTGAATTGAGTCAATGATTCAACTGCATCTATTTTTTCCATGAAGATTACTATTTTAAAATCTCCATTTATTGATTTAATTTAAATTTCACTTAACTTTAATTTTTAAATTTAATCTCTTCTTACTCCAATGAGTCAGACTTGCCACCTATGTCATATACCAGAGTTTCATAAATACTGGATCTATTTCTGGACTTTTCATCCTGTGCTGTCATTTAGTGAGTGACTGAGTGAGTGAGTATGTGTGTGTGTGTATTCATTTTTGAATTATATATATTCATCTTTGAATTTTAGACACACACGTATACACCTAGATTTTGAAATATTTTGGGTTTTCCACTAGGTTTTGGACATAGTAAAAACAAGTGTCCGTACAGTTCTTCCACGCATCTGGAAGGTACCTGATGTCGAGGAAGTAAATTTATATCGGATTTTCAACCGAGTTTTTAATCGCTTACTCTGGAGTCATGGCCAAGGACTGTGGAACTGTTTCTGTGATTCAGGGTAAGTTTTAAGTTATCTTTTATTATTGTCATTTTTAATATTTTACTATTTAGTTATAAAGTTAGCCCAATAAAATGGCTAAATTTTTTTAATCTCTTAAAATGTGGATTTGTAACTGCATATAAATTTCAGTACTCAGCTATAATTTATAGCATTTAAGCTGATGTAGATGAGATGATGGATATGAACACAACACCACCCAACAAATTTGAATTCAGTGGAGAGAAGGTAGTCTTAATTAATGAAAAATCTCAGTTACAAATCTGTATCTGTACAGCTCTTCTGCTGTTGCCTTTCTGTAGCAGACTTCCAAAATCATGGCTACACTCCTGCTCCTCTCCAGACTTTCAGTCCTATCAAAGCTGTTATGACTCACTGTCATTTTGTCTTCAAGATATCTAAAACCAAACGTTCCATACCTCCCTTTTATTCAGAAATGGCTTCCCTTCTGGACTTCCCAAAATCCCATTGTTATTCTCCCAATCACACAGGTTTGATATCTCAGGGGCATCCGCATCCTGGTTCTCCTTCATTGTCTTTATTCAGTCATGTGCTAAATCTTGTTAGTTTTTCTGTTACATCCCCACTGTGGCTACTCTAGGTTGTTTTTCATTATTCTTAACAATTATCAATTATTTAATTGTAGATTGTTCTTCACTGTTCTTCACAATTATAGAGTATTTACTTGATAATTTAAATACTTTTGGAGATACAAAGCTGAATCTGACATAGATCCTTCCCTGAAGAAACTTAAAAATGATCATCGCTAACACTATACCACTTATACTATGTGCCAGGCATTGTTCTAAGCACTGTACATGTATTAAGTAATTTAATCCACATAACATCACTTTGAAGCAGGTTTTATGATAATTTCCATTTTATAGATAAGGAAACCAAGGCACAGATAGGTGCTAAGGACCTAGTGCAACTGGGATTTGAACTTAAGCAGCCTGGTCCCAGATTTCATGCTCTTAACCAATAAAACTCTGCTGTCTCTAATAGACAAAATAAGATACATGCAAAAGTCATGATTATGAAGGAGATGACAGATACGTTATTGTAGGATTTCAGAGAAGAGGAGCTTTTCTGGTAGAAAGGCTAAATGAAATTAATAGATTCCCAGGCATTTTTTCCTCCAGTTTTTTGTTTCCCTATCCATCCTACTGTCAGTCATTTCCTAAAATCTGTAATGATTTCCCTCATTTATCATTAAAGTCTAGACTTTTTATCTAGAGATGTAAGACTCTCTAATATGCTGATTCTTTTCTTATTTCTCCAGTCTTCTCTCTCATTACTCTCCTACTTAAAACTTTGCTCCCCCAAAACAAATTCATTATTTTTCAAATATCTTAAAAATTTGTCCCTTTCTGCCTCCGAACTGTTAGTGTCAATGAGTAGCTGATTGGACTGCCTTCTACAACCCCATTTCTCCAATCCCCTCTGCATTATTTAAATCCTATGTAAACACCCAGACCATGCCCTTTTTTTTGGTAAAACCTTAACAGACTATTCTAGTCTGATGTGATCTCTGAATGTCTTCCATTTAAATATTCTAGTCATCTAGTACTGAATCATTTATACCATTTGCAGACTTATTCTCATCACCATAATTTTCCTCAGCTACCATTCACCAACAGGGAGAATTCACAAGGTGCTCTGGGTTGTGATGAAATCTGAGAATAATCTTGGCCATAAATTATTTCTACAGAGACTTAAGTGAAACATTTGAACTCTACTCCATGGCCCTTAGTTGATGGCTGTCTGTAGAAGTTCTCTTAATCTAAAGTCATAATTAGAATTTTTTTCTGTTTGTTGATCCATTGGTTGGAATGTTGAACATGGATTTCAGCTAGTCTTCACAAATGGAAGGCAGTGAGATAGTCTGCTACTGAAATTGGTGCTGATGACACTATTTTGGTAATTTACTCTGACTTCATTCAGAATCCTTTTCTCTTGTACCTAGCACACTACTCCCCCCCAGATTTCTCCGCTGGTATCTATTACTACTAGTAATCATAAATAATGTAAATAACATTTATTGAAAGATTACTAAGCGCCTGATACTGTTTTTCATAGTAAACATTTTTATAGTAAACATTTTTATAATTACCACTACAATATTTTGAGTAAACTATTATTATTATTCTCATTGTATAGATAAGGAAATTGAAGCATAAAGTGTATAACTTGCCCAAGTTCTCATAGTGAGCCTGGATTTAAACCCAGGTTGTCTGAGTCAAGAGCCCAGGCTCTTAACTCTATGCTTTATTCAGTCCTCTCAAAGCAGCATTGCCCGTGGTTGCCAAGCTTGCTATACTGCAAGCCCATAGCATTAGCCCAATCCCCAGCCCACTGCACTGGGTTGGCTGGAGCAGCAGTAGCTTTGAGTCCAATTTGACCTCCACTCTCCATCCATTTCTTTAAAAACTTGGAGGCTTGTAGAGATGAGCTTTACATCAGATTTTTTTTTTTTTGTACCTTTACAAATGGCATTCCTAGGCTTCTTCAACTTAGTGAAGTCACATAGTGTTGTGTGTGTTTGATTGTCACTTTGGACCCAGACTAGTTCTGCTTATTCTTTGAATCGTATCTAGTCAATGTATACTCCTTTAACCTTTGATCTAACAGCCTAGCAGTCTAGGTAAAAATCTACTCTTAGCTCATTTCTAAAGGAATGATTTTAATAAAAGGTGTAGCTGTCTTTCACTGTTAGGTGTAAAACTCTTAGAAAAAATATTCCTAATAACTCTGGGCCACCTTGATTCCTGCCTCTGCCTGTCAACATCTCAATAATAAAACAAAATGAATAAGCCATTCCCTGTCCACATCCAGAAACTTCAAAGAATATCGTAGATGTTTGTCATAGGTTTTCCTAGAATTGGCCCAGGGGTTTGGCTGATGCATCAAATAGAAAACACCCACATCGCCCTCTCTTGCTCTTCCAGGCTGCTGAAGCCCATGCTCAGTGACCGTTTTTATCACATGCAACCTCCTGGGAGTGCTATTCAGAATGATGCTCCACGTTCTGAATGTGTCCTATCCAGGGGAATAGCTCTCGGAATTTTCATGCATAAAATTATCCACCATGTTTTACTGAACTAGGTGAAGCCTAGGTGCTATGGGGCTCAAACTCAGGCCACGGAGCTCAGGAAGGGTGGCCAAATAAGCAATATTTCAGCTTAGACTTGCAGGATGAGGAAGAAGAGGAATTTGCCAGGTAAAGCAAAGAGGAGGAGGCAGGGGGACTATGGGAGAAGGAATGTATGATTTGGAAAAGCCCTCTTTCCACTCAAACTCCTGATATGTAAACTCCAAAGAAAAGAATCTAGTTTAGACCCTTTAGCCAAAGACATTTTCCTATGGAAGTTTGTCATAGAAAAGCTTTTCTTTTACAATCTCGGGGAAAGAAGAAATTGTAAGGAATATTCTAAGGCAGCAGTCTGCTTTTAGGCTGAATTATATGCCTACCTGAAAATGTATGCGTATCATATAGACTACTTAAAATGATGTGAATCTTACTGTTTTCATATCACTTTCAACTGGATGTTGTGTTGTTCATACTTTTCAGCTCATTAATCTTTCTGTTACTGATTGTCCAGTTGGTGTAGTCCAGATTTTTTTTTTTTTTTTTTTTTTTTTACTTTCCTTTCTTCTTTGGGCTACTCAGTCATTCATTAGGGCTTCTACCAGAGGAGAAAGAAATGAATGTTTCACTTTTTAGATAGCTGCTTTATTAAATATTTTGATGAAAAAGCTGGTAAAAATTATTGGATTACTGGATAATATGAGGCTTTTCAAGTCTCTGGATTTCATTAATCATTCCCCTTTGTTACCGGGAGGTTATTCAGTATTCTGTATCTTATTGTTATATTATTAAAAATGTCATTTGAAGTCATTTCTTTTCATATTTCTCTGAGGATTAGGGAGTGCTGGAGAGAACTTTTTAACCATTTAATTTTTCTTTTTGAATTCATAGATTTTGGCCCTCCCATTTCCTTGGAATTTAGATTTAGAAAGCAGGCAGATAAGACCCTGGGTTCTTTGATAAAGGCACTGGTATTTTAAATTATTTATCCATCCTTTCACCTTCTTAAAATTTTTTGTGTTAGTATTGAAAATTGAGATACTGTAGTGTTCTAGAGGCACTTCATATTACTCAGCTGTGCCAGGTAGTGAGTAGGAGGGAGGGGACATGGTTCAAAAACATTCAGGTTGAAGAATAGGTTTCTTTTGTGCAGAGGGGGTGTCATTAGCCTAGTACCAAACAAAGCAAGTCTTGGTCATTTTCTTTTTTCTTTATGAGTGATTCTGGAGTGTTGACACTTAAATATGGATTAATAGAGTAGAATGTGGTCTTTGGTCAGTGGTGGTGAACATACCAAAATTAGGTAGAGAACCTTGATTCATATATTTATTTTAAATATTTAAGGAACAATGAGAGAATGAGAAGCCAAAGCTGCTTATATTATAACTCACATATTACTCAGGGTGTTACATCAAATTAACGTGTTACTTGAAGAAGGTCCTTTGCCTTTCCTCCATTTTATGTGTTCTTTTCTTACGTCTGTACTCCAAGTCAGCAAAAGAAAAATTACCGTGATGTGAGGAACCTGATAGTGAATCTAATCAGATGGCTCCAAAGTATCAAAATATAAATATATTCAAATTCAGGGGGGAGGGTGGTGATGGAGTTAGGCTTTTACAGAAATACCCAGAATCCGAGGGGAGAGAAAGTAAAAGTGCTCAGCTGAGAGTCAGAGATTCAGAATGTTTTCTTTGTGTATTTACATGTTTGTATGAAATTTTGATTTCTCTGGGCCCAGGCATGTAAGCCTTGCTAAACCAAGACTTATTAGTTATAAACATATTCCCTTATTAATTGGTGTTCTCCTGTTTTTCTTGATTACATCAAGTAAATTGGAGATATATCTATATACACACAAATATGCATATCATATCTAGTTTTTCTTATATTTAGTAATAACTTAAATTTTTAGAGTTAATTTAACTAACATATTACTATTTCTTGAATGAAAGTAAATTTTAATCCTTTTTAAATAATAAAAACAGTATTATATTTAGCCCTGAACATCTTAGAACGTGGAAGAAAATTTATTCCTTTCAATCTACTTATTTGAATCTTATTCCCTTTAAGAAAATCTGTCATTCACTGATGACATGCTGTCTTTTTGGGCCCATGTTTCTCCTGAAAAAATAAACAGTAGCCTTTCTACTAAAAAAATACCTTTCTGAGTTTCTAAAGCATTTTTTTAAAATTCCAAAGGTATCAAATATCCACAGAAGATTGAAAATGGAATCTTTGAATTTCCCACTGGGAAGTACATTTCTTCAGAAAAATATTTTCCTTAATATTTTTTTTCTTTCTGAAAATCTAGTCTTTTCTCTCTCTGTGGGTTAAACGAATTGGTTTATGTAAAATGAGACTTGAACCATTACCAAGTCTTAAAGCAAACCTTCCCCTTGAGGCTTGAAAGGAGTTTCAGTTACACTAAGGAAATAAGTCAGTCTCTCTCTCTCTCTCTCTCTCTCTCTCTCCCTTTATCGATGGTGGTAGGGTGATAAGATGTTTCCTGATTTGGGCCATGACAATCAGCTTAGGAATTGTGAATACATATATATGTGTACACACACACACGCATGCACGCATGCATGCATGCATTTAAATTTACCAAGACAGTATGTACTACTGCCTGCTGTGCACTAAGCTGAGTGCACTGAAGGAAGGAAGACGCTACCTTTGGAACTGCAGTAGGGCAGGACTTGTGGAGATTACATTACAGTATAGATCCTGTGCTCTAGGAATATCATGGACATAATTACGTATGAAAGTGTTTTGAAAGGGATGGTCATAAACAAAGGATTAACCTAAATTCTCAGAGAGAATCTGAGAGATCACAATTAAGAGATCACAAATTAACTTGCAGCAACTTTTTAATTTGTTTGTGAGACCATTATTAATATAAAAATAAATGTAGCTTCCTAGAAAATGTAAATTCTTAGAATACCTAACTTGTGAGAAATTAGCTCAGTATTTTACAATTACTTTAATGTAGAGTAACTCAATTTTTAGGAGGTGTTGGGAAACCATCCTGTTACTTAGAGCTAGCAGCAGTGAAGTCTTTAAAGATATGAATTCTATGTTGTGTTTTTTTAATGTAAAGATTAATTTCCAAATTTGTATATTTACTTTATACCTCTCAACCATCTGTAATCACTTCAAGTGTGTGAGGCCATTTCTACGTTTTTTTAATGTGTTTGTTGCTATGTAAGTGATATAGTTCGTTGCCATTTTTAACAGCCACATGAGGTCATGTCTGTTTCCATGCCAACAGATCCTCTTGGGAGAGTATTTTCAGTAAAAGCCCGGAGGTGGTGACTCCTTTGCAGCTCCAATGTTGCCAGCGCCTGGTCGAGCTTTGTAAACAGTGCCTGCTAGTGGTTTACAAATATGCAACTGACTCAAGAGGATCACTCTCAGGCATTGGTACCAATTGGGGTAATTCCAGGTACTGGTTTACATTTCCTAGACCCTGTGAGTTTTATATAAAGTAATGCCACAATGCAGTTTGAAATTGAAAGTCTTTTTTTGTCTATATGGCTAGAGAAAAAGCTAAAGACTAAAAATTCATACATGCTATTATCTATAAGATTCTTTTAATTTGAACAATCTTTACCTTTAAAGGACTGAACAAGGACAGCAATCACAAACCCGGAGGTGACAGAAATAACCTACATGGAGATGATATTATTTAACTTATATACTTTTGCTTTCAAAAGCCAAGTAAGAGCATACAAAAGGGTAATAAATTTAATTTTTCCCCCAATAGGGACATTTCAACATTTGTCCTTTATCCTAATATAGTTGACAAAATGCCTTTAGTTTAATTTTTATTGGTCAGTATGCCTCTACTATTCCCTTCATCACCAAACAGATCTGTGGGAGGTGGATTTTAAGTTCCATTTAAAAACTGGATTTTTATAAATATTGTCCAGTTAAAATAGGTAGTTTTCCAAAAGTATGAAAATATTGTTTTTAAGCTGCAAAGGTACATGAATAATCAGGAAGTACATTTTAGCACTTCTCAAGACAGTCGTAGTTCCATTTAGAATTAAAGATGAATATGTGACTTTTAGTATGTGTAAGTTGTAGTACTCTCAGGATAGAAGAGAATAAGCCATGACTTTGAAAAACTAAGTGATAGTCAAAAGATAATAGGATCTGCTAACAGTTGAATAGATGGTGAGGAAAATGAAACTACCATAACTTGGATTTTCTTTTTGAAACATCTAGAAATTGATCTGTTTATTAAAATGATCACAGGGAATATAATATAGCTAACTTCCTACAAAATTGACCTGCAACAGCAGGATGGTTTGGAACACTTTTCACAAAAAGTATTGAGAGATATATTTTTAATGTTTGTTTGTCTTGTATTCTGTCATTATACTATTGTAGTATAATGCAGTACCTTTAACCTATTTTAACTCTCCCCCTGCAAACAGAAGCTGATTGATCACAAAAATGGTAGAGGTAAAGTTAGACATTAATATTTAAAATATGTAAATACCAAAGCTGTATTCTACAGTTTTAATGGTTTGACTGCAGCAAATTATTGAATAAAGCTTATATTACTTTCATTAATATTCTCATATGATTTAAAAGAATGATGGCCATCTTTAAGACATTACAACATATAAATGAATAGCCTTCTCTTTAAGGAATGAAACTCTGGGAGCATGATCAGGAAAATCTTAAATTCCAGTCTAGGAAGGATGGTCTCAAACTCTTTAATATCCTCTTGCAATTCCAGATTTCATAACCCATTTTCTGTTGAGGGATCTTGTAACTTTTGTGGATGAGCAAAATAGGATGAGTCTTCCTGGCTATTCTGTACGGAGAAATTATACTTTACCGTTGCTTCAGTCCTTTTTACTTTCTTCCCTTTCTAGTGGTCGGAAGAAATATTCCTCAGCTTGGAATTTTGAGTTCCAGACTCTGACAAACACTCACTATGACCCCAGTGTAGTGATTATAAGCATTTTAGGGGAGGGGTGGGCCAGTCTTTCATTCCTTCCCAAGTTCAGAACCATTTAAGAGAGAAATGTAGGAATCAGACAGGTGATCATCAAAATGTAGCTTCATTACTGAGGAAAGCTACTGAGGGACATGGAGTAGATGTGAGCCAAGTGAGTTTTCTAATATTGAATTCCAGAATTAAATGTACCTGTCCAAAAAAAAAAAAAAAATAGGGACTTCCCTGGTGGTGCAGTGGTTGAGAGTCCGCCTGCCGATGCAGGGGACATGGGTTTGTGCCCCTGTCTGGGAGGATCCCACATGCCGCGGAGCGGCTAGGCCCGTGAGCCATGGCCGCTGAACCTGCGCGTCCGGAGCCTGTGCTCCGCAACGGGAGAGGCCACAACAGTGAGAGAGGCCTGCGTACCGCAAAAAAAAAAAAAAAAAAATTACCTGTCCAGTCAAAGACAGAGCTGGATCAACCCAAACCTTCCACTAGCACTATCCCATGAAGTCTAATTCTATTAATGTTGGCAGGAGAGCAAGTAAAAATGCATTCTTTCTGCAGATAGGCTGACCCAAAAAGAGAAAGGGGCTGAGCCAAGCCTGCCTGGTTCCTTCTTTTAAACCTGCAAATTAGATAACTCACTTCTGGTAAGAGGCCAGAAAGTTTATATTGGTGAAAGTTTTACTTGGAAACAAAGAAGAGAGAGAAACATGTCCTCCTAATATCTAGCTATTAAAGTCCAAGTCAATGTCACATTAATTTAAAAACATGGAAAAAGTGGCCATATATTCTTTCCCTTGTAGATTAGTAACCTATAGCATTTTACTTTATATGTAGGAGTCAGTTAATTTCATATTTATTAATTGATAAATTTCATTTTTGAAGTATGCCTAGTAACATATAAATTTATATTTATAAGTAAATATAAATATGCCTAATATAAATAATGTGTAAGGTATACCTAAATATTTTATGAGGAGATATATATTTGGCTAATTTATCTGTAAAATTAAAAGAGAAGAAAATAGAGCTAACATCAGTCAGATTCATGTACCATCTTTATTTTGACCACATATCTGCAGGATATTTCTTAAAAGGCTTAAAAGTGTATGTGTCACCTATTACATGGAAGAGAGTGGCCTTCAAACTTTCAGTCTCACAGAAATAACAATTTAATAGGCATACCAACTGAGAAGCCATTTCTCAGAGGTAGAGTCATAACTAAGCAAATATAATTGATATTTGTACCCAGATGGTCATCTCTATCTCTATCTCTATCTATCATCTCTATCTCTATCTATCTCTGTCTCTATATACATATCTATATCTATATCTATACCCATATCTCCAAGATACTAGAGTCTTTGGGACCAGCTCAATATTTCACTGTAACTAGACTTATTTGGAAAGCTTTGGGATCGCCAAACAATTTTCAGTCTCAGCATCTCTGTATTTCTATCTTTCATGTACTGAGCTTCCATATAAGCTCATTTACGTGGCTAAAAACATTTTTTAGAAACCACTGTATTAGGGCTTCTGCCTTTGGTAATAGAGCAAGCACTAGGTATTTGGACAAATCCTCCCTCTGATGACAATAAGAAAAGCTGGACAAAATACCAAAACATTTGCTTGAAGACATCAGAGAGTTAAAACCAGGTACTTGTTAGTGAGTATTGTTAGTACTGAATAATGCTTTTGACAGACTCATGGGCCTAAGGGAAAAAAGTAGGAGTTCAGGGCCTGTCAAAGTTGGGGACTTGATAAACACCATAGATTCCTTCAAGTGACAATGTCCCAGATGTTTTGCAAAGCAAAAGTTGACAGAATTACAGGGAAAAATAGACAAATCTACAACCACTGAGGGAGATTTTAATATATACTTCTCAAAAAATTAGAGACAAAGAACATTTTAACAATATGATTAACAGATTTAACTGTCACATAATAGTGAATTCAGTGACTTCAGAATACAATACACCAAGCATATCTGAATCTTTTATAAAAATCAACTATATAGTGGAATAATAAAACATAGTTCGAAAAATTGAAGTCACACAGAGTATTGTTTCTCATCACATGCTATTAAAATTAACAAAATGTCCAGAAAATCCATACTTTGGAAAGATAAAAAATACACTTTAACCCATGAATCAAAGAAGAAATCATAATGAATGTAAGAAAATATTTTTAACTGAATAAAAATATTACAAATAAAAACACAGTATGTACATAAATCATTATTATAGGAATACTTATAGGCTTAAATGAACATATTAGGGAGGGGTAAGGCAAAAATTAAATGATCTAAGCAATCGTCCTGAATGATGACAGAATGATATTAAAGTAAACCCAAAGAATACAGAAAAAGGAAATAATAAAAATGAGAGCAGAAATTAATATAATGACGCAAACAGAATAAAGATCAAAATGGCAAAAGTGGGTTTTTTAAAAGGCTAATAAAATTGATAAACAACTGGTGAGACTGATCAAAATATAAAAGACAAAAATAGTTAACGTCGAGGATAGAAATAGAGATGTTACTGCAGATATTACAAATATCAAACATTTTATAAGAAATATGAATAATTTCATGCTGATAAATTTGGTAATTTAGATTGTTAACAAATTCCTTGAAAAACACATATTACCAAAAGTGAGAAGAAGATATACTCTTAATTATTGAAAAAACTGAATCAATAATTAAAAACCCTCCCACAAAGGTAAGTCCAGATTCATAGGTCTTTACTATCTAATTCTACCCACCCAGAGAAGAGAGAATTACTATCTAATTCTATCTAATTCTACCCACCCAGAGAAGAGAGTATTACTATCTAATTCTATCTAATTAAACCCACCCAGAGAAGAGAGAAAAGGAAGGTATGTTCTCTAACTTGTTTTATGAGGCTACCATACCCCTGATACCTGACCAAGACATTATGGCAAAGGACAATGACAGTCTAATCTCACTCCTGTACATAGATGGAAAAATCTTACATAAATATTACCAAAACAAACCCAGAAACCTTAAATAGGATAATGTATCATGACTAACTTTTGTTTATTGCATCAACTTAATGGTACAATAACATTAAAAAGTGATCAATGTAATTTTAGTAGAATAAAAAATCATTTAAAAGTATATGGATAAGTCACTTTTAGAATTCAGTATATTACATTCATGCCTAAAAAATGCTTAACAAGGTAGAAACAAAAGGGAAATTCCTCAATCTAATAAAGGATAAGTACAAAAACCCTACAATCATATACTTAATGGTAAAATGTTGAAGACTTTCCTTCTGAGATGAGAAGCAAGACAAGATTGCCTGTTATTACCGCTTCTATTTACCATTGTATTGGACCTAGCTTGTTCAAGGAAGCATGCCAAAGAAGTAAAAGGCACTGGATTTGAGAGAAAGAACTAAAACTCATTACTAATGGATATGATTGTGTTCACAGAATCTAAGTAAATCTAAGATAAATTATTAAGTAAATTTAACAATTTTGATGAAATCAAAGTTGGGATAAAATCAATTGTATTTTTTTCTATATTAATAACAAACAGCTAGAATATGACATTTTAGATACAATATCATTTTTCAATAGCATCAAAGAATAACTAATTCTTAGGAATAAATGTAACAAAAATGTGTAAGACCTTTAAGTAGGAAGATGCAAAAGATGGAAAGTTATACCTTATTCATCATTGAAATTGATATGAATATGTCAGTTCTTCTCAAATAGTTCTTCACATCTATAAATTCAATGTAATCCTCATATAAATTCCAACAGTGTTTTTTGGAGGGTGCAGAATTTGACCAAAGCATGTTCTATCATTTATACGGAAAAGCAAAGGGTCAAGAGTAGATAAGACATTCTTGAACTAGAACAATAAAATAGTAGAATTTATTAACTATAGTGCACTAAGAATTATAATAAAGCTATAGTAATTTAAGACATTGTAATAGTGCCAAAAGGATAGACAAATAGACCAATGGAACCATTCAGAAAGGTCATAAATAAATACAGGCATATGTAGGGAGTTGATTTATGACAAAAGGACACTTAACTTATAACAAATGGGAAAAAAGTTTGTTTAAGCAAATGGTTCTGGGGCAATTGGGTTTCCAAATAATAATAAAAAAAAAAAACTTGCCTTTACTTACACCATATACAAAATCATTTCCAAAGAATTGAGTACACAGATATAAAAGGCAAAACTAAAGATTTGAGGAGATAATATAGGAGAATATTTTCATGACTTGAGGTATGCAAAGATTATAAAATATCAGGCTGAAAAGTACAGATCATAAATGAAAAGATAAATTTTACTATATTAAAATTAGGAGCATATGTTCATCAGAAGACCCCATTAAGAAGTTGAAAAAGCAAGCCTCAAGATGGAAGATGATTTTGCAACCCATATAACCTACAAAAGATTGTTATACAGACTGTATAAGAACTCCTACAGATTTCTAAGAAGAAAATAGAACACTATGGAAAAATGGGGAAGATACTTGAAGAGCCTCTTCAAAAAAGAGTTTTTTTTAAAGACAGTAAATATTTGAAAAACTGTTTAAGCTCATATTCAGGGAAATGCGAAACCCATCTTTCAGACCAAGAGTTGATCAGGATTTAGAGTAATGGGAACTCTCTTACACTGCTGATGATAGTGAAAATTGTAACCTTTTAAAAAATGTTTGGCATCACCTACTAAGGTTTACCATTTTCTCAGCTCTTTTATTCCCAGTAACTCTAAGCAGAAATGTATGCCCGTGTGCATCAAGAGCATAATTAGAATTATTTATAGCAGCATTTACTTATAATAGCTAAAAATGGGAAATAACCCAAATGTCTATTCTGGAAGAATAGACACATTTTTTGTAATATCCACTCAATGAAATACGCATCAAAAATGAACAGTTGCTGTGATGACTAACTTAGGACACCTTTGGAATAACCATGAAAGGAGACTGTTCTGAGCAACCAGCAACCTCTTCTAACCATTTTATTTTGGCTTTCATGGGCCTCATTAGTTTCTTGATTAACAGTGAATAGTAACTTTGTATTGTTCATTCAGTATGTTAAAACCCTGTGATTATCTGCTTATGTCCCCACCTAGATGTCCATAGCCAGTTCAAATGCAACATGTCCAAAACTGGGCTCTCCTCCCTGCCCCCCAATAAGCTTGTTTTCAGTATATGATTACATTTAGTTCTTTAAGCCTGAAACCTGGGAGTGATTCTTCACACCTAACGGATTTGTCTTCTGTTGGTTTTATCATTAAATATTCTCCTCCATCCTTGCTGCCACTTAGTCTTACCAGCCGGGCCCCCTGCCTGCAGTCTTGGTCTATCCTGCTTACTACCCTGATGTCCTCCCGGCTGCCCTTCTCCCCGTACCACTTCTCTACGCCAAAGGACTCTATGTTGTTCCCTTTATGTTGACATTTCCAATTACTCTTTCATTGAGATACAACCTTCTGGAATCTTAATAGTGCTTTTTTCTTTTCCCCAGAAGAGAAAAAAAAAAAAAATGAACAAACTGCACGTAAGCATAGCAATATGGATGAGTCTCAAACAGAAAGTTGAGCAAAAGATGCCAGATCCAAAGGAATACATACTTCATTCTATTTATTTTTAAATTAAAAAAAACAGGGAAAACTGAATTATAGTGTTTACAGAATGTGTACTTAGGTGGTAAATAGGAAGTAATTACCATTGAAGTCTGGATAGTGGGTAACTTTATGGGGAGGGAGGGTGCTGTAATACAGGGCTCTGGGGTGCTAGCAATATTCAATCATTCAACCTGGGTAGCGGTTACATAAGTAATCACTTTATACTCTTCATTTACTGGACATTTATGTTTTATGCACTTTTTGAATGTGTGCTATATTTTAAGATTAAAAAGTTTTAAAAATCAAGTTAAATACATGGTACCATTTTGATCTTAGGCTAAGATAGCTTGATACATCTATCTTAAAACAGGCATGGCATGGCTAATAAGGCTGATGTTAATAACATATAAATAATAATATTCCACCTATGTGCACTGTTTAATTGGTTCCATACTCTGTGAGACAGGCATGGCAGAAACTATTGGGCTCTTTTCACCAGTGAGAAAACTGAGGTCCAAAGAGGTTAAATGGCCCATCCAAATCCACGTTGCTAGCATATGACAAGAGGTGGGACTTGAAACTAGGGCTTCCCCCCAAATCAAAGTTAAAACCACAATACAGTGTACTGGCTATTATATTTAAAATTCAAAACAATAAGTGTTGGTAAGGACATTGAGAAGCTGGCACTGGTTCAGAATATAAAACGGTGTGACTGCAGTAGAAAACAGTGGCAGTTCCTCAAAAAGTTAAATATAGAATTACCATATGACCCAGCAATTCCACTCCTATGTACATACCCCAAAGAATTGAAAACAAGGACTCAAACCAATACTTGTACACCAATGTTCATAGCAACATTATTCACAGAGGTCAAAAGCTGGCAACCACCCAAATGTCCATCAACAGATGAATGGATAAATAAAATGTGGTATATACATATATTATTAAGCCTATATAAAATTATAAATATAAATATAATACTGTTACATAATATTATATAAAATTTATAAATATAAAATATTATTCAGCCTATATAAAAAGGAATGAAATTCTGATACATGCTACAACATGGGTGAACTTTGAAAACATGCTAAGTTAAATAAGCCAAACACAAAAAGACAAATATAGTATGATTCTACTTATATGAGGTACCTAGAACAGACAAATTCATAGATATAGAAAGCAGAATAGAGACTACCAGGGACTGGAGGAGGAGGAAATGGGGATTTAGTGTTTAATGGCACAGAGTTTCTGTTTGAGATGATGAAAAAGATCTGGAACCAGATCATAGTTATGGTTACACAACCATTGTGAATCTGTTTAATGTACTGAACTTGCATACCTAAAAATGGTAAGGAGCTTCATGTTATATATATTCTACCACAATTTAAAAAAATTAAAAAGAACACAGCCCAAATATGGCGATGAACTTTATTTACCTTGTGTTCCCCAAACGAGGAAGCTGAGTTTATTCTAGGAGGATTGGGGGTCCTGGTCTTCCTCCAGGGAGATCTCAGAGGTGGGTGTAGCTTCTTTCAAGCCTAATTAACTTAACACTCTTGAAATACTTCACGTTCTAGAGATTCTCCATGGTCAGCAGTAAGTTGGTACATGACAAGCCAAACAATTCTACCTCAAGGAGGAATTAGACAAATGCATGTTTTACATTTATATGATAGATATGTGAAGATGTGCCTAGCTAGTCTCAGATGAGGAGTAAGGGTATGTGTGTGAAGCAAATAGGGTAGTCTGAGGTGTTTCTCCTTGGGATGAGTTAGCTACAAGTTAGCTATTTTTGTACTTTGAGAGTAAGCTACAATAAAAATAAAGCTGGAAACTTCACATTTTTTGGTGCTTTAGCACAAACTCTTTAGATACAGTGTATAGATCCACTTTCTAGAGATTCTTCCTGCTAAAAAAAATCAAATTGTTATTTAACTTCATTGCAAAGAACATTTCAAAAATAATCTTTGATGTTCAGCTAGTGTGGGATCTCCCAAGAGATACTAATGGAGATATTAAGGCAAATAATCCATTGTGTTTCCCTGTAATGCTTTAAAATATCCCACAGCACTTTCTTTAGGGAAGCAAAGTGTTTCTTCCAATGTGATTTTATATGCTTTTTCTAGTTCACACTGAATTTCTTTTCCTTTCTAAGTCTTTAAAAGTTTTATTTTAGCCTTTTCTGCTTCTATTAAAAAGTTTAGGTTTGCGGATATATAATATTTTTCTACTTTCTAGGTTTTTTATACTTTATACTTCTGAAAAAAATGAGTATAATCATTATATCCTTTAGTTTTAAAATTGGGATTCACACAGAAATGACAGTATAGTATAGTTGCTGGGAGCACTGGTTCTGGAGTGAGACCAAATGGATTTGAATCCTGGCTCTGCCACTTACTAGCTACGTGCCTGTGGGCAAGGCATTTAACTCCTGTGCACTCTGGTGTTTTCATCTTTAAAATGGAGCTGATAATAATATGTATCATAGAAAATCATTAGAAATAACTAATATTTTAAAATCAATTATAATGGTCCTGGCACACAAAAACACTTTTAAAATACAAAATAGTGTTAAAGAAAATAGTATAAGTTAGCTCTAACCCTGGACTTTGTACTTTTATTTTTTCATCTGTGAAAATGGAGATCTTTAGCTCAGAAGGCTATGTGAATGTTATCGTAATGTCAGTAGTAACTACTGCTTGGAAATTCTTCAAAAGAAAGTCGGCCAAAGTTACTGTTTACTATAATAATTATCAATGAAATCAGAATGTATTTTCAGTAGAAGATAGAATAACTCTCAACTAATATGGAATAGTGGTTTTTGATCAAACACTTTAGTTTCTTTTGCACCTTTGCCCTAGATAGGAAGGGTAGCCTTTTCCTGGCAGAAGATATCAGATCAATCATCATGACTCCACTAGCTCTTGACATAATAATTAATCCATATAAATTACCTAAGTGATATTAAGAAAATAATTTATATAATCTGTGATGTGAGAAATCAATTGTTTCATTATTCGTCACCCATTGTGCAATTTTGATTTAATTTAGCTTTTATATTATTTAACTGCTCTATTAATGATTTGAGCAATTATTTATAGTTTGTGATATTAAGTAATAGATTTAGGGGATATTATCAGATAATTCATGATGAAATGATGTTTATGAATATTATGGATAATTCTGCCATTTTAATCTGAATGCGGTATGCAGTTTGATCATAATGAATTCATATTCTTCTACAAAATTCATATAACACAACTATAAATATAATTTCCCATTGACACAGAGATTAGTAGTTACCAACATTATTTCATATAGAATAGGTAGCTAATCCTTGGCCTTCAATTTCTTCATGTGTGTTTGGAAGTATGATACTGTGGCTGGAAGATGCTAAAGTCGAGTGAAGAAAATAAGTGATTTGATGCTCTACCTTCGTTTCTTTTTTCAAGACTAATTATAAATCTCCTGTTGCTACTTCTGCTCTTGGAATTTTTTATAGATATCTTTGTCCTGACTTTCTAGCATGTCCTTCTCATCATTACCAGGACTTAACACTTTTAATAGTGATGCTTATTTGCACTTGCTTATGTGGATTTCCTTGATCATTTCTCTCTCGACATATAGATTGGACTGGCCTAATGCTAATCAGAGGTTTTCCAGAGAAAACAGATTATACAGGCACACACTCCTACTTGTAATTACTGCATCCCAAAGCTCTGAAAACTCAAACGAATAAAAATAAAATAAAAGTAACCCATTTATTGGCACATCTGAATTGACACGAAGTTGTTTATAGTCTTTATCCAATTGTGAATATTTCTCTGTTTCACTACAGAAATATTAATGATTTGTTTACAGGATGCTGCCCCAAGACCCTGATGTTGTTACATTATATATAATATATACACTATAGTGTCCTAAAATCTGGAAAATTTATGTATTCTGAAATATATTTGGCTGCAAAGGTTGCATGCAACCTGTAATTATGATTGTTTTTGGTTTTCTGTAATCACAAGTACCCAGTAGTCCAAGAATTTAAAATTTACAATCTAGTTATGAATGTTAATCTTTAACTTTTTCTTTTAGATTACCTATAGTCATAACACATCAATGATATATTTATTAAATTGTAATCAATGGTTTCAACATCCTTGAAACAATTATTTTAATTGGTTAGCCAAATTCTCATGTCGCATGTTTTTAAGAAATATTTGACTGGTTACACACATTATTTACAGAGGTGAATGATGAATTCCAAATTAACATGAGTCATATAAACAGTCTCCTAGCATGTGAGTTCATGGATCTTTATGGGATGTCTCGGGACACTAAGATCACATGTTACATCTATATTCAACTATTTGGGTGAGGCTTTATGACCCTCTCCCTGCCTCCCCTCCTCAACTCAGGAGAGGAAATCTTTTTATGTGGGTTGCATTGTTATAGTATCATTTCTCATGTAAGATGTACAAATTATTAACCACATAATATTTTAGTGAGAGATGTTAATATTAGTTTGTAAAGTCTAATTTTTTAACTATCATTTTTAGGTATTTACTACCAGGAAGTACACAATTCTTCTTGAGAACACCAACCTACAACTTGAAATACAGTTCACCTGGAATGGCTCGCTCAAATGTTTTGTTTACATCCCGGTATGGCCATTTGTGAAACAGAGGGAAGATCACCATGGGTTATGCATAATAACAATTCATATTTTTCCCAACTTAACGTTGCAAAGACAGTGACCATTAAGTGCTGTTTTATGTATATATGACATATATGTGTGTGAAACTATATACACACATGCACTCAAATAACATATATATTTATTATAATATATGAAGGAAGAATTAGCAGGAAACTGGATATAAGATTTAACCTTTCTGGAAATGTAATAAACCATGTTAAAATTGTTTACACAAATATGTGAATGTCTAGGGTTTGCTAGGTTTATAATTAATACCTTCCTACTAGAAATGTTATTTTTGCTGCAGAGTATATAAAACAGAATTGATCTTGAAGATCCCATTACAGTGTTAAATTATTTTCTAGGTAATATGACTTTTGACTTGAAAAAGCATTAATAGTAAATTACCTTATTAATTCTCATATATAGTAGCTATTTAAAATGAAAACAAAAATTAGAAGCCTGGTGTTGCTTGATGATAGGATTAAGTATGAAACAGGTTTGTCATTACTATAGCACACTGCAAAGTACTATAAAATCCCAACCAGATTCTCCAAGATTTTTATCCCTCAGTGTGGAAATTTAGCTACTTGTGAAAGTGATAATGTAAATTTTCAGTAAGGATCTGGTAAGGTCATATTATGATCTAAAATGGAAGACAATCCAGTGGATTAAAAATAAACAAAACTTACTAGCTTGTATTTTTACTTTTTATTGGGAGTCACATAAAGGGAACAGAAAATGGTGGTAATGACAGAATCGTTCCATATGATTTTTGTATCTCTTACCACTGTTACCACATTCACTTTTTTTTGGAAAGTATATCTCTGATGAGTACATATGGTCAAATACAATTTCTTCTGTTCAAAGAGCTGATATTTTAAATTTATTTCAGTGTTACAGAATGATGTGTCACACTTATTTTATAAGTCTCTCAATGCTGAGACCAACTTACATTGCAAAGACTAATACAGAGTTTCATATTGCACCATAGAAAATAATCTAAATTATTGCAAATAGAAGATTCTGATTACTAAATATTATTAGTCATCGATGTGCTCTTGAGAGTTTTAAAAAAATCAAAATAGAGTTTGAAGTTTTCTTCTTGTCCAAAGTTATTAAGTGTAAGTTTCATAGCAGTTTACTTCCTTTTTTTGCTTGCAGTTTCAAAAACAATGAGTGAGCTTTCAGTTTTCTATACAAATATAAATAGTACCATGGATATCCTTAGAGATTGCAATATTCACCTTTTAGAATTTTATTTAAACTTCTCCCAGTAGCTTTATTTTCTCACAGATGGTAATTATTTGCAACATTCATGAGTGTTTTACCTCCTTTTACTATCCTGAAAGCTATTTCCAGTAAATCGAGAAATGGTCCCAAAGCAGAAGGAGAACTGAGAGGGGCAAACTGGCCTGCTTTAATTCACAAGCTGGATAACTGGCAACCCAAAGTTGTAAGTTGATATATTGTGCTTTTAAAGCCATGTTCTGAGGCTGTATTAGGATAAAGTAGGTTCTTCCCTAAATTATTGCTGGCTACTTGATTCTTTATGACTACCTACCATCCGTATTCCAGTGGATACTTTTCCTTGCTAATTGCATCCCAAAGAAGAGTTTGTTATTGTCTTTGTGGGAAAAGAGGATAAGGATGTCAGGATGAAGGAAATTGCAGTGTAGCTCTGAGTGCTTATGACGCCATTTTGTGAATTCTTAAATATGTTTAGAATTTTTTGGAATAAATAATGCAAAAATTGGGATAGTAACAAAATTATTATAAGAATGATCATCAAGTAGGCCTTTTCATGGAGCAGTTTTAGTCACTTTTCATTGAAATTCATGACTTGTTCATGAATGAGACACAATTTCAAGTGTCTGGTATATGATATCAACCCAGTTTGTTGGCCACTCACTTGCATTAGCTTAAATCACAACGGTGACTTAATTTGCTAGAGTGGGTACTTTGGAAGTTCTTCTCTTAGTTGTATAAAAGTGAAATTTTTATTTAAAACAAAAAAAGAATGTCTAACATGTCTTCCCCTGGGGAAAAATAAATACAAAAAAAGTAAATTTAAATGTATGAAACTACCCAGTTAGTTACTGATGAGCAAATTTCATTTTCATTCCTCTAGCTACCTAAGTCTGGCATTGTTTGAGTGCTAGAATTTTATTGCCCACATTTGCCTCTTTATACTGATCTAGTCTGATATGATGAAGTTGTGAATAAAAGCCATGTGCTCATTATTTATGTATACTACCTGGTATGCTGTGGACGATGGTTGTGTTAATGCTTATTCCCTAATGAGAAACTAAGAAAAGAAGATACAGTAATAAACCGTGGAAGACTTTAGAGGCCATAGAAATATTTTAGTGATATAAAATATTCCTTTGTTTTTATTATAAAATTTTTATTCATAGAGTTAAAACGTAGCAGTATAAGTGATAGCATGGGTCTGACTCTCTCTCTTCTAGGAGAGAAAATAACTTTATCTGAAAAACTCAGAAGCTATCCAATCTTACCAAGAGATTTTGATAGGGAATTTGGTTATGATGAAAGCATATTTTCATTCTGTTATTAAAAAAATATATCCCTGCTCATTC
This sequence comes from Mesoplodon mirus, assembly GCF_964341445.2. Taxonomy (NCBI): domain Eukaryota; kingdom Metazoa; phylum Chordata; class Mammalia; order Artiodactyla; family Ziphiidae; genus Mesoplodon; species Mesoplodon mirus. The sequence goes on along the minus strand of NC_138978.1, from coordinate 77,144,259 downwards.
TGTGACTAATGCTTTCCAGAACTGTATATGTTTGGAATGATTCCAGAATTGTTCAAGAAGTAACCTTTTAATGTTCAATTATTATCTATGAACATTGTATGAGATTGCAGATTAGTTTTCACTGTAATAATCCAGCATTGTAATAATTACCATTTGCTTATGTATTCTGTTGAAGGAACTATTTGTGATTCATATTATGATTATTAGCAACAAATTTTATTTCATGTTGCATGTGTAAAAATGAAGTTATAACAGGATCAAATATGGAAATGCCAATGGTAACCTCTGTCAGATGCAAAGCTCTATACAAATTCTTTCATATATCTGAATTAGGTCTAAATACACAAAATTTTTCTACTAATTCCTCCCCCCAGAGCTAAAATGAACCAAACTCAAGCAAAAAACCCCAATCTTCTTCTCATCTAATATTGACACACAGCTATATGATAGTGGCTTCTAGACATCAAGAAAAAGATTTCATTCTAATTATTTTTTAAATTTGGAAAGTATATGATTATAGAATTTTGTTATCTAAATCTAAATTTCATGGTTTAATATAAATTAATCCAAATGCTTTCTTCTTTAGCATGACAAAGTCATTCCATTTAAAACTTCTCTTTAAATCTAAACTTCCACATTACTTATTTTCAAAAGTACCAAAAAATTGATAGTTGCATAAACTCTATTATTTCTAGTTTTCTATAAAGCATTGCTTCATTCTTAAACGTATATTCTTTAAAATATAATACCAAATACCTTGAGAAGAGTGACAATAAATACTTTCCTTTTCTGTTCTGTAATGCTGTTTTACATTTTGAGTCTTAGTTTACTTGGTTCCAAGGGTTAAACAATAAAAAGTGTAAGTACAATTAGTTGTGTTCCTGTGACCTGATGATTTTTGAAAATTTCTTTTGTCTTTAAATTGAGAAATTTAATAAAGCTTTCAAGAACTGAATTAGTTATCTAAATATTTTGCACTAATCCTACTTACCAATAAATTAAAATTTTGAAAGTATTTTGATGATCAAAATTTTACTCCTTACACTGTTTTTTCTTTCTTCTTCTTTTTTAAACTTTGAGTTCCACTTGAAGTTTTGACCTTTGCATGGACAAATTCAAGAAAAGAGAAATCCTGTCTTTTAAACATTGGTTTATGGTGGTGTATTTTTGCTTCAGCAACAATAAAACTTATAAGATGTGTTATTGGATCAAGTTCAGTTTTTCTGCTGAGATTTTTAAGAACAAGGTTGAACTTTCAATGTCTAAAAAGCATTAATTGCCTGGATCCATATGAACCAAGATAATGGCCACAAATAACAGTCTTGCGACCAAAAAAATGTTAAATTAAAACTAATTGCACACTTTGAGATTCTTGCCCTTTTTTGGTGCTTTTTTGCCTTGTTATGGGTATTGAAGGACAACTATTCAGGTGAAACATTCTGCATTAACTGGGCTGTATTACCTAAAAAGAGCTACATAAAGTTTTTATTTTATCCCCACCTGCTAATTTGAAAACTATTGATAAAGTTATCATTCAGTACACTAATATCTAAATTAGTAAGAAGACTTACCTTACAAAAGTAATCAGATAATGCTGATATTTCTCTTTCAAAGGCTAACAGTGACAGTTCTTGGTCCTGAGCTGGTTGGTTCATACAATAACTAATGTACATGCTACTACATTGAATATTAATAGATTTGCTGAAGATTCTGGGTTTGAGGGTTAGCTTGAAAGCAATACATTTGCTACCATGAATCATGACTCAAATTATCCCCATGTGTTTTACTACCTGTATATGAATGCAAATGTTGTTACAGAAAATATGCTTGAAATGTCAACACAATGTGCAATTAGTATTGCAATGTCATGCTTCAGCATGTGATATCTGTATGGTGAAGTTATTTCAATTACTCAGATATGTTACTATAATAAAAAATGTTTAATATAAGAAAGCTACATATGTCATCAAATGGTTATTTCTGTTCCCCCTCCTCCCACCCCACACACACTGTTTTTAGTAGTAGAAGAGACTGGCTCTCAATTAAGCTTTCAGGGTGATGAAATATATTTTCACAGTAATTTTCTTCTGCTGTAGAGTCAGCAGTAGAACTGTGGGGATAACTTTACCTGCTATTAAAGTCAGGTTGAGTAAACAGAATTCGTGTCAATTCCTCTCTTAGTTAGCTGGAAGGTAGACTGGTCTAAAATTTAGAAATGACATTTTTATATCTTTCTAGCATCATTATAACTATAGTATTACTAATCTGAATAGAAATATGTCAGCATCTCAGCTATGACATTTTTTTCAGGAATTTATAATTTTCTCACCATTAAAATATACTAAACCTCAATAAGAAGCATAGCCTAGTCTTTTTTTTTTATTAGTTTCTGCTTTATAACAAAGTGAATCAGTCATACATATACATCTGTTCCGACATCCCTTCCCTCATGCATCTCCCTCCCTCCCACCCTCCCCATCCCACCCCTCCAGGCGGTCACAAAACACCGAGCTGATCTCCCTGTGCTCTGCGGCTGCTTCCCACTATCTATCTACCTTACGTTTGGTAGTGTATATATGTCCATGCCTCTCTTTTGCTTTGTCACAGCTTACCCTTCCCCCTCCCCATATCCTCAAGTCCATTCTCAGGTAGGTCTGTGTCTTTATTCCCGTTTTACCCCTAGGTTCTTCATGACATTTTTTTTTAATTCCGTATATATATGTTAGCATACGGTATTTGTCTTTCTCTTTCTGACTTACTTCACTCTGTATGACAGACTCTAGGTCTATCCACCTCATTACAAATAGCTCAGTTTTGTTTCTTTTTATGGCTGAGTAATATTCCATTGCATATATGTGCCACATCTTCTTTATCCATTCATCCGATGATGGACACTTAGGTCGTTTCCAGCTCCGGGCTATTGTGAATAGAGCTGCAATGAATATTTTGGTACATGTCTCTTTTTGAATTATGGTTTTCTCAGGGTATATGCCTAGTAGTGGGATTGCTGGGTCATATGGTAGTTCTATTTGTAGTTTTTTAAGGAACCTCCATACCGTTCTCCATAGTGGCTGTACCAATTCACATTCCCACCAGCAGTGCAAGAGTGTTCCCTTTTCTCCACACCCTCTCCAGCATTTATTGTTTCTAGATTTCTTGATGATGGCCATTCTGACTGGTGTGAGATGATATCTCATTGTAGTTTTGATTTACATTTCTCTAATGATTAATGATGTTGAGCATTCTTTCATGTGTTTGATGGCAGTCTGTATATCTTCTTTGGAGAAATGCCTATTTAAGTCTTCTGCCCATTTTTGGATTGGGTTGTTTGTTTTTTTGCTATTGAGCTGCATGAGCTGTTTATAAATTTTGGAGATTAATCCTTTGTCAGTTGCTTCATTTGCAAATATTTTCTCCCATTCTGAGGGTTGTCTTTTGGTCTTGTTTATGGTTTCCTTTGCTGTGCAAAAGCTTTGAAGTTTCATTAGGTCCCATTTGTTTATCTTTGTTTTTATTTCCATTTCTCTAGGAGGTGGGTCCAAAAGGATCTTGCTGTGATTTATGTCATAGAGTGTTCTACCTATGTTTTCCTCTAAGAGTTTGATAGTTTCTGGCCTTACATTTAAGTCTTTAATCCATTTTGAGCTTATTTTTGTGTATGGTGTTAGGGAATGATCTAATCTCAAACTTTTACATGTCCCTGTCCAGTTTTCCCAGCACCACTTATTGAAGAGGCTGTCCTTTCTCCACTGTACATTCCTGCCTCCTTTATCAAAGATAAGTTGGCCATATGTGCGTGGGTTTATCTCTGGGCTTTCTATCCTGATCCACTGATCTATCTTTCTGTTTTTATGCCAGTACCACACTGTCTTAATTACTGTAGCTTTGTAGTATAGTCTGAAGTCAGGGAGCCTGATTCCTCCAGCTCCGTTTTTCGTTCTCAAGATTGCTTTGGCTATTCGGGGTCTTTTGTTTTTCCAAACAAATTTTGAAATTTTTTGTTCTAGTTCTGTGAAAAATGCCAGTGGTAGTTTGATAGGGATTGCATTGAATCTGTACATTGCTTTGGGTAGTAGAGTCATTTTCACAATATTGATTCTTCCAATCCAGGAGCATGGTATATCTCTCCATCTATTTGTATCATCTTTAATTTCTTTCATCCGTGTCTTCTAATTTTCTGCATACAGGTCTTTTGTCTCCTTACGTAGGTTTATTCCTAGATATTTTATTCTTTTTGTTGCAATGGTAAATGGGAGTGTTTTCTTGATTTCATTTTCAGATTTTTCATCATTAGTGTACAGGAATGCCAGAGATTTCTGTACATTAATTTTGTATCCTGCTACTTTACCAAATTCATTGATTAGCTCTAGTAGTTTTTCGGTAGCATCTTTAGGATTCTCTATGTTTAGTATCATGTCATCTGCAAACAGGACTTCTTTTCTTCTTTTTTCCAATTTGGATTCCTTTTATTTCCTTTTCTTCTCTGATTGCTGCGGCTAAAACTTCCAAAACTATGTTGAATAAGAGTGGTGAGAGTGGGCAGCCTTGTCTTGTTCCTGATCTTAGTGGAAATGGTTTCAGTTTTTCACCATTGAGGACAGTGTTGGCTGTGGGTTTGTCATATATGGCCTTTATTATGTTGAGGAAAGTTCCCTCTATGCCTACTTTCTGCAGGGTTTTTATCATAAATGGGTGTTGAATTTTGTCGAAAGCTTTCACTGCATCTATTGAGATGATCATATGGTTTTTCTCCTTCAACTTTTTAATATGGTGTATCACATTGATTGATTTGTGTATATTGAAGAATCCTTGCATTCCTGGAATAAACCCCACTTGATCATGGTGTATGATCCTTTTAATGTGCTGTTGGATTCTGTTTGCTAGTATTTTGTTGAGGATTTTTGCATCTATGTTCATCAGTGATATTGGCCTGTAGTTTTCTATCTTTGTGACATCCTTGCCTGGTTTTGGTATCAAGGTGATGGTGGCCTCGTAGAATGAGTTTGGGAGTGTTCCTTCCTCTGATATTGTTTGGAAGAGCTTGAGAAGGATGGGTGTTAGCTCTTCTCTAAATGTTTGATAGAATTCGCCTGTGAAGCCATCTGGTCCTGGGCTTTTGTTTGATGGAAGATTTTTAATCACAGTTTCAATTTCAGTGCTTGTGATTGGTCTATTCATATTTTCTATTTCTTCCTGAGTTAGTCTTGGCAGGTTGTGCATTTCTAAGAATTTGTCCATTTCTTCCAGGTTGTCCATTTTATTGGCATAGAGTTGCTTATAGTAATCTTTCATGATCTTTTGTATTTCTGCAGTGTCAGTTGTTACTTCTCCTTTTTCATTTCTAATTCTATTGATTTGAGTCTTCTCCCTTCTTTTCTTGATGAGTCTGGCTAATGATTTGTCAGTTTTGTTTATCTTCTCAAAGAACCAGCTTTTAGTTTGGTTGATCTTTGTTATCGTTTCCTTCATTTCTTTTTCATTTATTTCGGATCTGATCTTTATGATTTCTTTCCTTCTGCTAACTTTGGGGGTTTTTTGTTCTTCTTTCTCTAATTGCTTTAGGTGCAGGGTCAGGTTGTTTACTCGAAATGTTTCCTGTTTCTTAAGGTGGGATTGTATTGCTATAAACTTCCCCTTAGAACTGCTTTTGCTGCGTCCCATAGGTTTTGGGTCGTTGTGTCTCCATTGTCATTTGTTTCTAGGTATTTTTTAATTTCCTCTTTGATTTCTTCAGTGATCACTTCGTTAATCACTTCGTTATTGAGTAGTGTATTGTTTAGCCTCCATGTGTTTGTATTTTTTACAGATCTTTCCCTGTAATTGATGTCTAGTCTCATAGAATTGTGGTCAGAAAAGATACTTGATACAATTTCAATTTTCTTAAATTTACCAAGGCTTGATTTGTGACCCAATATATGATCTATCCTGGAGAATGTTCCATGAGCACTTGAGAAAAATGTGTATTCTGTTGTTTTTGGATGGAATGTCCTTTAAATATCAACTAAGTCCATCTTGTTTAATGTATCATTTAAAGCTTGTGTTTCCTTATTTATATTCATTTTGGATGATCTGTCCATTGGTGAAAGTGGGGTGTTAAAGTCCCCTACTATGATTGTGTTACTGTCGATTTCCCCTTTTATGGCTGTTAGTATTTGCCTTATGTATTGAGGTGCTCCTATGTTGGGTGCATAAATATTTACAATTGTTATATCTTCTTCTTGGATCAATCCCTTTATCGTTATGTAGTGTCCTTCTTTGTCTCTTCTAATAGTCTTTATTTTAAAGTCTATTTTGTCTGATATAAGAATTGCTACTCCAGCTTTCTTTTGGTTTCCATTTGCATGGAATATCTTTTTCCATCCCCTTACTTTCAATCTGTATGTGTCTCTAGGTCTGAAGTGGGTCTCTTGTAGACAGCATATATATGGGTCTTGTTTTTGTATCCATTCAGCCACTCTGTGTCTTTTGGTGGGAGCATTTAGTCCATTTACATTTAAGGTAATTATTGATATGTATGCTCCCTTTCCCATTTCCTTAATTGCTTTGGGTTCGTTATTGTAGTTATATTCCTTCTGTTGTGTTTCTTGCCTAGAGAAGTTCCTTTAGCATTTGTTGTAAAGCTGGTTTTGTGGTGCTGAACTCTCTCAGCTTTTGCTTGTCTGTAAAGGTTTTAATTTCTCCATCAAATCTGAATGAGATCCTTGCTGGGTAGAGTAATCTTGGTTGCAGGTTTCTCTCCTTCATCACTTTAATTATGTCCTGCCACTCCCTTCTGGCTTGTAGAGTTTCTGCTGAGAGATCAGCTGTTAACCTGATGGGGATTCCCTTGTGTGTTATTTGTTGTTTTTGCCTTGCTGCTTTTAATATGATTTCTTTGTGTTTAATTTTTGACAGTTTGATTAATATGTGTCTTGGCGTATTTCTCCTTGGATTTATTCTGTATGGGACTCTCTGTGCCTCCTGGACTTGATTAACTATTTCCTTTCCCATATTAGGGAAGTTTTCAACTATAATCTCTTCAAATATTTTCTCAGTCCCTTTCTTTTTCTCTTCTTCTTCTGGAACCCCTATAATTCGAATGTTGGTGCGTTTAATGTTGTCCCAGAGGTCTCTGAGACTGTCCTCTGTTCTTTTCATTCTTTTTTCTTTATTTTGCTCTGCAGCAGTTATTTCCACTATTTTATCTTCCACCTCACTTATCCGTTCTTCTGCCTCAGTTATTCTGCTATTGATCCCATCTAGAGTATTTTTCATTTCATTTATTGTGTTTTTAATCGATGCTTGATTCATCTTTAGTTCTTCTAGGTCCTTGTTAACTGTTTCTTGCATTTTGTCTATTCTATTTCCAAGATTATGGATCTTGGAAATAGAATCTTGGATCAGCTTTACTATCATTATTCTGAATTCTTTTTCAGGTAGACTGCCTATTACCTCTTCATTTGTTAGGTCTGGTGGGTTTTTATCTTGCTCCTTCTCCTGCTGTGTGTTTTTCTGTCTTCTCATTTTGCTTATCTTACTGTGTTTGGGGTCTCCTTTTTGCAGGCTGCAGGTTCCTAGTTCCCGTTGTTTTTGGTGTCTGTCCCCAGTGGCTAAGGTTGTTTCAGTAGGTTGTGTAGGCTTCCTGGTGGGGGGGACTAATGCCTGTGTTCTGGTGGTTGAGGCTCGATCTTGTCTTTCTGGTGGACAGGTCCACGTCTGGTGGTGTGTTTTGGGGTGCCTATGGCCTTATTATGTTTTTAGGTAGCCTCTCTGCTAATGGGTGGGGTTGTGTTCCTGCCTTGCTAGTTGCTTGGCATAGGGTGACCAGCACTGTAGCTTGCTGGTCGTTGACTGAAGCTGGGTGCTGGTGTTGAGATGGAGATCTATGGGAGATTTTCGCTGCTTGATATTATGTGGAGCTGGGAGGTCTCTTGTGGACCCGTGTCCTGAAGTTGGCTCTCCCACTTCAGAGGCACAGCACTGACTCCTGGCTGCAGCACCAAGAGCCTTTCATCCACCCGGCTCCAAATAACAGGGAGAAAAAGTAGAAAGAAAGAATTAGTAGAAGAAAGAAAGAGAGAGGGAAAGAAAGGAAGAAGGGAAGAAAGGAAGGAAGGACGGAAGAAATAAAGAAAGGAGGGAGGGAGGGAGGAAGGATGGAAAGAAAGAAGGAAAGAAAGGAGGGAGGGAGGGAGGAATGAAAGCAAAAGGAAGAGTGAATGGGAGAAGGGAGGGAGGGAGGGAGGAAGGAAAGAAAGAAAGACAGGAGGGAGGGAGGGAGGAAGGAAAGAAAACGAAAGTGGAAAGAAGAAGGGTGGGAGGGAGGGAGGGAGGGAGGAAAGAAAAAGAAGGAAGGAAAGGAGGAGCAGAGGGAGGGAGGGAGGAAGGGAAGGTAGGAAAAAAAGAAAGAGCAGGTAAAGTAAAATAGAATAAAGTATGAAATATAGTAGCGTTATTAAAATTAAAAAGTAATTATTGAAAAAAAAACGGACCGATAGAACCCTGGGACATATGGTGGAAGCAAAGCTATACAGAGAGAATCTTACACAGAAGATTACACATACACATTCACAAAAAGAGAGCAGGGGGAAAAATCAAAAATCTTGCTCTCCAAGTCCACCTCCTCAATTTGGGATAATTCGTTGTAAAAAGAGGAAAAGGGCGAGAAGTCTGAAATGTTGCTCTCTAAGTCCACCTCCTTAATTTGGGATAATTCGTTGTAAAAAGAGGAAAAGGGGGGAAAGTCTTAAATCTTGTCCTCAAAGTCCACTTCCTCAATTTGGGATGATTCGCTGTCCATTCATGCACTCCACAGACGCAGGGCACATCAAATGGACCGTGGAGCTTTAATCCGCTGCCTCCGAGGCTGCACAGAGAGATTTCCCTGTCTCTGCTCTCACAGCTCCCGGGTCTCAGCCTTGGACCTGGCCCCGCCTCTGCTCGTAGGTCGCCGGAGGGCGTCCGTTCTTCGCTCAGACAGGACGGGTTTAAAGGAGCCGCTGATTCGGGGGCTCTGGCTCACTCAGGCAGAGGGGAGGGAGGGGCGCGCAGTGTGGGGCGGGCCTGCGGCTGCAGAGGCCGGCGTGACATTGCAGCAGCCCGTGGCGCTCCATGCGCTTTCCCGGGAAAGCCGTCCCCGGGTCCCGGGACCCCGGCAGTGGCGGGGTGCACAGGCCCCCCGGAAGGCGGGGCGGGCAGTGACCCGCGCTCGCACACAGGCCCCGCGGCGGCGGCAGCAGCTCCAGCGTCCCACGCCGGTCTCCGAGGTCCGCGCCTTACCCGCGGCTCGCGCCTGTCTCAGGCGCTTCCCCAAGCAGCCCTCTTAATGCCCTCTCCTCGCGCACCAGGAAACAAAAGGGAAAAAACTCTTTTGCCTCTTCGGCAGCTCCAGACCCTTTCCCCGGACTCCCTCCGGGCTAGCCGTGGTGCACTAACCCCTTCAGGCTCTCTTCCTGCGCCAGCCCCAGTCCTCTCCCTGTGCTCCGACTGAAAGCCGATACCCGAGCCTCAGCTCCCAGCCCCGCCCGCCCCGGTGGCCGAGCAGACAAGTCTCTCGGGCTGGTGTGTGCCTGAGGGCACCGGTCCTCTGTGCCAGAATCTCTCCGCTTTGCCCTCCGCACCCCTGTTGCTGTGCTCTCTTCCGCTACTCCGAAGCTTTCCCCCTCCGCCACCTGCAGTCTCCGCCCGCGAAGGGGCTTGTAGTGTGTAGAAACCTTCCCTCCTTCACGGCTCCCTCCCACTGGTGCAGGTCCCGTCCCTATCCTATTGTCTCTGTTTATTCTTTTTTTCTTTTGCCCTACCCAGGTATGTGGGGAGTTTCTTGCCTTTTGGGGGGTCTGAGGTCTTCTGTCAGCGTTCAGTAGGTGTTCTGTAGGAGTTGTTCCACGTGTAGATGAATTTCTGATGTATCTGTGGGGAGGAAGGTGATCTCCGCGTCTTACTCTTCCGCCATCTTCCTCCGGGCCCCAGGTCTCAGACTTTGAAAGTGGCCATAGCCTAGTCTTATTGCCACTATTACCATTGTCTATAAGATGATTGTGTATAAAGAAATTGAATATTTTTCCTTTAAAGAAAGGAAGCTCTTTGGATAAAATTCTATCATGATAGGAACTTTAATGCATATATACCTCAGCAACAAGTGATATAGATATTAACTTTTTAAAGGTATTTTTAAAGATTTGTTATTTTATAAAGTAGAAATATTCTATAAAAGCTTTAAACTTTGAATTTTTGATTTTTTTCAGTGACAGATAAAGATGAGACCAATGTGGGTAGTTTAGTATCTCCCTATTTTATCAAATAATTTGTAAGATAAATATACATGTAGTAAATGATTGAAAATCTTTTAAAACTATAAATAAATCATTCTGAAATAATCTCAAGTGTTAGAAAAGTTCTTGTAGTGCCTTAAAATAAGATTAACATTTAGCTCTTTTGTAGAAAGATAATAGATCTTTAATTTGCAGAGAGTAGTCTCTTAGTGATTATTCATGTACATATAGAATACAGTGACGAAATTGTCCATCACCACGGTCAAGTAAATGTGGAAAACAGTGGATGTATAAATTGGAATGTGTTTCCTCCTACTTTCAGGACCTATCAAGAGTCTTTAGTATTCTAAGATGCTTTGAGAGTCCCCAGCGAGGGACTGGGACATACACTAGTTCCTAAACTAATTTCACTATGGTATCTTATTGAAATGCATCTCCCAGGACTAGTGTTCTATTGACTAAGGTTTGGAAAACACCTAACTACACCAAGTCATTCACTAATAAAGGAATCAAAGTATTTATTAATGTATTTATTTAATATAAACTGTGGTATAATTATGAACACTGACAAATCTAGTGCAAGAATTTACTTGCACTTGTTGCTTGAGAATTTGGTCATTTCCGGAGGAATAGTTGAACAAGTGTTTCAGCAGGAATGTCTTGACTCAAGAAGGATGACCGCAGATAAGTAGTCTTAATGGTAAACATGAGTTATATTAGATATTTGAAACATAATCATGATATTCAAAGTAATATAAAATGCTTAAGATGTGGTCAGAATGTGGTTCAAGCCCTTATGAAAAACTACTAATGATGTATTGGGCCTAACATGATAAAAGTTTGTCTTTAATGAGAGTCTAATGTCACCCATCAGCAGATGATGAGAGCTTTGTATAACAGACAATATATCTAGATGCCCTTGCTGGCCATCTGAAAGACTCTTCTTATATAAACAAAAAGGCCTGTTTGTGGCTGATAAATTTCCTTCAGAGCTGGAATTTATTAAAAATTTGTTGTATTTGTGAGAGACAAAATCTACTGAGCCAATCTTTTTTCTGTGGTTAAGTTTTCCTTAAGCAGTATGTTAGACACTTCGGGAGCCTTCAGAAGTTTCGTCTTTCATTTCTATTTGTCCTTATGAAATATTGCCAAATTAGTCTCCCTATTTAAAAATATAGGAAAAATACTGCTATTCAGTATATTTAGGGAGTTTTACACTGAATGGTACTATAATGACCTAAACTGAACTATTTTATATAGTTATCAAAAATACTAAAATTTTGGCTTGGAAAGTAGTGTCTAGACTTTTGTACAGAAATGACACCATTTTTATAACTATAGCAAGGCAGCCTTCAATATTTTATATAGAAGTAGAAATATACAGTGAAAGTAAGCAAATTCCAAATTTTGTCCTAAGAACAGGTGCAAGCAGACATAAACCACATAAATTGGCACTGTTGTAACAAAAACCTTCAAGGATAATAACAAAACTAAGTAAATTTAGCCAAGCTCTGTTCTATTACAGATGCTGCTGTTGCTAGTGATAGAATAAGATAACTTTTAAAAGGTCAAGAAACTTAATAAAATTTATTTTTAAAAATGGCAATACAGTATGCTGTTAGCAGTAAAAACATTAATATATTGCCATGTTTATAATATATCTGATTTTGTGGAAAATATATGAAAGTGTGTGAAAAATACAGAGTATATAAACCTTAATGCAATCTAAGAAAATACAATTTCAACATATTACCTCATTTTCATTAAAATGATGTAAATGTGAATTCAGAACATCACATAGTCCTTAGTCTAAAAATAGGTAGATCGGGGCTTCCCTGGTGGCGCAGTGGTTGGGAGTCCACCTGCCGATGCAGGGGACGCGGGTTCGTGCCCCGGTCCGGGAGGATCCCACATGCCGTGGAGCGGCTGGGCCCGTGAGCCATGGCCGCTGAGCCTGCGCGTCCGGAGCCTGTGCTCCGCAGCGGGGAGAGGCCGCAGCGGGGAGAGGCCACAGCGGTGAGAGGCCTGCGTACCGCAGAAAAAAATAAATAAATAAAAATAAAAATAAATAAAAATAGGTAGATCATCAAAACCTAATATCATTTAAACTCAAATTGGTATTTGTTCAGTAAATGTTCTACATCATAATGTGATGTACAAAAGAAAACTCACATTTGTGGAAGAAAATGAAGGGATTATATTTTTTAAAAAGCAACTTTAGCTAATCCCATTATGTTTTTGACTCTTCCAAACTGAAGCAATAGTCTTGTTGTCATGAAACATTTACTGCAAATAAAGAATAAGTACATTCCTCAGAAGTTAGCTTGATTTTGTATTTTAGCCTCAGGTTTCTCAGCCAAAGATTACTTATATTTGTATTTTTGAATTTTTTTCCTGACCACTTCTCATTTTCTGCATTTCATCTCCTCTGGTTCCACTTATTACCATGAGAAGCATTACCACATTATTCTCACTCTAAAAATACTAAATGATCATTGCCTATTTTGGTTGTTTTAACTAAAAAATTGAGTTTTTATAAATATACCAAGTACAAAGGCAGATTCCACTTCTGCATTATTGTCTATACTTTTGGATTAATACTTTTTTCAGCATTTTGGTCCACATAGTATCCATTTTTTTCTGAGCAACAGGTAAATGGTTTCACTTCTCTTAAGTTGTGTGGTTTAGAATCTCCTGAGAATGTACATCCTGATAAACCAGGAGAAGCTCACTTCTAGAGCTGAAATGTTCTAATATCGATCTTGCTTCTTATATATGCTAGAAATTTCCACACCAGTTTGCACATCTGACCTAGGTACTTAATTATTAAATAGGGGATTACAGATTTCTAGAGAACTCCATGGCACCGTAACACCTTGCTAAGTAATCCCAAGGCTTTGGGAAAATAAAACAAGATCTTTATAAAGGTTGGAGTCTGCTTTATTACCTTCCTTAGCTTATTATCTCTCATCTACTGTCTTTTTTTACTTTTCTTATGTAATAGAACATCCAATGGAATAGGAAGCAGATGATGTGTGTTCCAATCCTGGTTCTGCTATGAACTACCTGAGCGGGACAGGGTCTTGGTTTCTTAAAAATAAATACTAACTTTGTCTATATGAGAATTGTGTTGTGAGGAAAATAGGAAGCACTAGTCTCTGTAGTAAAGTAGTGTCATTTCCCCATTGTATATAAAAAAAATCTCACTGATGATCAGAAGACTCTTTGTGATTCTGAGTCTGTCGGGGTATCATCAGGATGTCAGGATCTGTGAGAATGAGATGAAGGAAACTTGTTACCAGGTGGTGATCATCTTCACCCATTCTATAAAAACACCTTACATATACCCACTAAATTCAGTCTCAAGATCACAAGTAAGTTAAAAGTTATTTACACAGCCAGGGATTTTAGACAAAACAAAACCAAAATCCCTAGATTTTGTTATTCTAAGTAAAGTAAGATGCTGGTTGAAAGATTGGCCTCAGATGCCAGATGACCTGGGTTTCAATGATTCTGAACCTCAGTTTCTTCATGGTAGAATAGGGCATTCCCTATAGTGTTGTAAGGGAACTAACTGGGCTATTCTATGCAGTGTTCTGAGCCTGGTGCATACCTCCCAATAAATGTTCGTTGCTCTTATTTTACTTCCACGTGAAGCCCTTCTCCACCATCCCAGAGAAACACAATTCTGTGGTGATATTTTAGGATTGAGAGCTCCCCGAACCGTCATGGCACTCTGGGCCATGCTCCAGGTCCTCCCATCACATATTTCCAGCCTTGCTGTCTAGCTCGTTCCTCCTCTTGAAGCAGGTCAGTTTTAGTCAAGGCAACAATGTGTTCAATTCCCCAAAAGTTCCTCTAACCATCAAGATCTCTGAATACACTGAATAGAAGGGAAAATAGAGTGTTCTGTAAGGAACAGACTTACGTATTTGTTCTTAGGAAATGCTAAGTATAAACATCACAGAATTACCATGCACATGCCTTTTCTGAAACAAGAACATGTAAAGAAAAATCATAAGAAGTGAAAACTTTTGAGGGGCTGCTCTTGGTTTTGCTCAACAGGGCTTGATGTATGCTGTCAGCACCACAGACAGCACTAGGCCTCCTACCTGCCAAGCACTGCTGAACAGAGCTCTGGGGTACACAGATCTCACATTCTGGGTGGGGAGATACATAGGCACTGCTAGGTAGCAGTAATGCAGGCAGGTGGCACAATGGAGATATGAGGGTTTTGTGCGAGAACAGCAGAAACCACGAGCATCCTGCGTGGGAGAACTGGGAACAGTGTCACAAGACAGCAGTGGAGTTAGGTCTTGATATATGAGCAGGATTTCAAAAGAAAAGAAGAGGGTTCCAGATACAGGGAATATCAGAGGTGAGAGGGCTCGACTCACAGAGCCGAGAAGCTCCATGTGGCTCAGCGTGGGTTGGGGTGTGGAGTGGATGAAGAGATGTAGGTTGAGCCCAAACTGCAAAATCCTTAGATGCTACAGTTAAGAGTTTGGATTATACCCTTTATACACTGGAATCGATGGGCATTCAAAAAAATCAAGTAGTAAAGAGATGGGGTCTGCGATTTATGGGGTTGGCTATGCTGGCCTGGTGGAAGAAGGAGGAAGGCTGGGCTGGGTGGCAGGAAACTAGTTAGGACTGGAGTTAGGACAAGGGCCTCAACTTAGGTGGGTGGATCCAGATTCAAGAGACATTTCTGAGGAAGAATCCTTCAGACCTTTGGACCTATTTTATATGAGGAATGAAGGAGAGAGATCAAGGGATTGTCTACTTTTTAAAAAATTATTATGAAAAATTTAGTGTAAAAAATATGTGTTTAATATGCAGGCTGAAGTTGTTCCTTTCAAGCCTGCTTTTGTTGGCTGAGGCATGCAATTTCATTTTGACAAACATGTATCAAGTATCAGCTGTATGTCAGGAGCTGTGCTAGATACCAGAGAAACAAATGATTAATAAGACAACATGCTCACTTTCCATGAGCTACAATTCCAGCAGAGGAAAAAGTTATCTAAACAGATCGTTATAATAAAATATACTAGGGATAAATAACAGAGAGATATGTAAGGAACTCTGTAAAATGTTCTATTTTTGGTGACATGGAGGACCTCTATAATGTGAGGGCTTAGCTCTGGTTGCCAGATGGAATTGCCCTTATAGGCATCCAGGTACAATGAGTAATTTGCTTAACAGAAAGTGACATTTATGCGTAATATTTAGATTAAAAATAGGAGCACATAATAGGAAGAGGTTAAAAAAAAAAAAAAAAGTTAAACTTTCTCTTCAGAAAGGACTCCTGGATTTTCTACAGTTTCAGCTTTAGTCCAAATGATGAGAGGTGTGTAATGCAGCTGCTCGGAGGCAGGACTCAGAAGTGAAACTGTCAGGATTTGAATCCCAGTCCTACCACCTCCTAAGAGTCTGACCTTAATACCCTGTTTCTCATTTTCCTTATCTGTAAAATGGGGATAATAATGACAGTATTGATAGGGTGGTTATGAAGATTTTTTGTGCATTTCTGAAGTCATCAATGAGAGAGATGCATTTCATTCCTTATGCTAGATAACCTTCAAAATAGCTGTACCAGAGGTCAGGCTTTTATTTTATTAAGTAAATACCTTATTGATTTGATGCAGTTTTTAAAGTTATTTTTATTATATGGTTTCACAATAGATTCTGATTATATGTTGTATTTAAAATTTGATTCTCACATATCTTCAACTGAATGACTTGTAACAGTGCAAATTGCATTCCCATTGATTGTTCTTTGCAGTGTGATAATTCTTTCTTTCTGCGTTACTGATATGATGATCTTCCTGTTTGTCTGTCAATAATATTAGCAACAACCTTATATCACTAGATATTCTATTCTGAGGTCTAAATGATAGAGAGACAACTCTTGCTGCTTTAATGATTATATATTCTCTAACAACATCTTTTCATCTAAAATGTGCTTTTGTTATTGGTTTTCATTAGGAGGAAATACATGGAAAGATTAATTTAAAAGACACTGTTTCTGCCCTCAGTATCTGGTACTGTTTATCAATTGTTCAGCTCTGCTGTCACTGTTAGTGACATTGTTAAGCTACTTAACCATTGCTCAGTTAGACTCTTTCCATTATTTATATGTAATCATTAATTAATTAATTAATATTATATTACTTTCAATAAAATAGTCACCTTGTGGTATAACATCTTCAAGCAGATCCTATGGGAAGAGGCAGAACTGAAATAATAATAATCAAACTTCTACTCGATAATCCTCCCTACACAGTGAGCTGTACTTAATGCAGATGCAAGCTACCAGACCATGCGCTGTGAGTTCCTTGCATTGCCTTTGACATCTGTGAACTGCAGAAGACTATGATACTTCAGAAGTTAAGTTTTCGTACCTTGTAGATAGAAGGTCCTGCTCTAAGGTTTTAAACACCATAATACTTGTTTCCTGAGGTTATTTCTCTCAACTTATGGGTAAGTCTTCCAAGGGAAAGGAAAACTCTGAAAAGTCCCTGAGTCTTGCCTTCCAAAGATGACCCAGTGAGCACAAGAGGGGCTTGGCTTATGGAATACAATTTTCAAGTGTTTGTCAGAGAAACTTTTGCTTACATCTTTCATGTCTTCATTCACGTGATTGAACATCCACTTTATTCAGTCTCGTATTCAAAATACAAAAGCATACAAAACATTCTTTCACTTTGTTGGTTGAGTGTGGTATTTTGGTAAGCTAAATTTCCCAAAGGTTAGTCAGGTCTATTTGACTAATGCAGATAACTGGTTAAAGTATGACTGGAGTGACTCTCTGAAAAGACTCTTGATTTGGAGGAGAGGAAACATGGAAATGGTAATTGTGAAGTTTCTATTCTGACAATAAAATGCTATATGTTGCTTGAATTATAAGTGAATTAAAGAGAAAGGAAAAGATGCCTGTTTATCCCAAGATTCTACACTCAGTTTAGTTGTATGTTCACTTATACAACGTTTAGTAGGTAATGGCTTCCCCTGGTTCTTTATTCAGTGTTTATATTCATTGTAATTAGGAAAAATTTTGTTTTTTGTTAATTTGTTAATTATAGATCAGTTGTCATTAACCAATGGGAAATACCTTTTTGGCATGCTTTTTGACATTTCTAGTGGTGTGCTGGTAAATACACACACATACAGAAAAACAAAACCCTGATTTACAGTGTTTGTCAATTTCTGTAGTGTTAATACTCCCACATGACAGATTTCTAATATCAAAATTATGTCAATGAACGTGGAGTTGGAACATTATTTTCACAGTCAGCTTTTACAAGTTGGTAAGAGTTGGCTCCAGCAAACCACTGGCTCTGATTTTAAAATTGGTAATCACACATTTTTTTTCTTTATTAATCATTTGGACTTTTGCTACTACTTATGTTTATACAGTAAGTTTTCTTTTCAAATGGTTCATAATTTGTTTCTGCAAATATGTAAATGGATAGAGCACTTAGGAAACTGCAAAGATTTTCACTTTTCAGTAAATCAGGTTCTCAGAGCTGAATTTCTTAAGTAGTTAGTACCCTCCTGTTCATTTTCTTTGGTACTTTGTTTATTACAAAGTGAAATTTCCTGGCAGGCCATAAATGAAAACGTTTAAGTGTGTGCTCCAACTGGCTTTTAATTCATGCCAATTTAGAAACTTGGAATTATTTAAGGCAGTTCTAGCTGTTCTAAGGTTAGCAATTAGCACTTCAATTTGTGCAAATGGCACTAAAAATGCTGTTTTGAAACAGACTGTTTCTCTTAACAAGAAAACCTTTAAACAAAGTTTTAAAAAATCGGTGGCAATCAATTTGAACAGTACTACTTTTTCACCAAGAGAGAGCAACATAAGCACACTTTACAAAAATACATTAAGTGGCCATTTTACACTGTAAGTGGTAGAATCGTGTCTGAGCTTTACTTAGGAATCTATTAATTTACCTGCCTCTGAACATGATGGATGAGGTGCAGTGATTAGCTAGGGTTATGGCAGTTGACAATCTCTATAAAGATCATATTTTTGCCTTCAGATATTTTTCTATGCACAATATGTTTCTTCATTACGATTTCATTTATCGTCCATGTTTAAGTTTCTGAATATTGACGCTGTTTGTCCTGTCAGAAATGGTTTTCAACAAGATATATTTTCTCCATCTGATATAATGAAGTTAAGTAAAACTTCAGGAGTTTTAAATGTATGAGTGGTGGATTTTTAATTTTTATATTGTTTGAAAATAATTAAGGTGTATAATATCCAGCTTTAAGAGAACTGGCATGTCTGGAAATTTTCTTTAGGGAGATTTTAGTTTTATTAAATGGAATGACAACTCTGAATACAAACAACTGACACTTGACCATAAAGTGGAAGTGTGAAGATGTCACCGATAAATTTTGAACTTTTAAAGAATTAATTGTGATTAACTTTAATTGGACATTTTGCTGGATTTTGTGTCTCAAAGTCTTGCCTTAATTACTTTAGGGACAAAATTTCCTCTTAAGGTTTTCATACTTTAGTAAGACAGTGTCTTTAGGTTGCAGTAACTAAATATTAAATTTATATTGCTTCCATATAACAGCAGGACTACCTGCAAAACATATCAGTAAAAACTCGATAAGGCCAAATCTTAAAAATGTCAGTGACAAATGATTTATTATACTTTTAAATTCAAGTTTTATGGATCTTTAGATACTTGTCAACCTCTGGGAGTGCATTTACCAGGTGAGGGCAGAAAAA
This sequence comes from Mesoplodon mirus, assembly GCF_964341445.2. Classification (NCBI taxonomy): domain Eukaryota; kingdom Metazoa; phylum Chordata; class Mammalia; order Artiodactyla; family Ziphiidae; genus Mesoplodon; species Mesoplodon mirus. The sequence goes on along the minus strand of NC_138978.1, from coordinate 77,125,260 downwards.
GGAAAAAAAAAAAAAAGGTCATGGCTGCAGATAAATTCATCAGATCTATGCTTTTAGGAAAGTTACTTTCATGTTACTTTAATTCAGGAAAATTCAGAAAAAAATACACCTAAAGCATTTATTTTTAAAAGATTTACTTTTAGAAGTCTTTATAGGAAGAAGCTTGTGGCTTTAAAAAATTCTGTGTAAATATTTGCCTGGTTTCTGTAGCTTGCTGCTGGGAATGTTGACAGGCATGTGCTAGGAATGTTAATGCCACAAGGAGGCGTTGCCCTGTACCCTTGAGGTCTGGTCCTGCTCTTGTCCTTTCATATTGTACTTAGTTTTGAAAAAACAGTAATTATATTTAACATGCTGGGCCTAACTCTATACTAGACATAGTTACCTCAGAATATAACAAATTTTATGTATCCAGTGAGCCACCTACTTTGCAAAAAAATCCTCAGATCATGTATACGTACACACACACACACACACACACACACACTCGTATACTTATAACTGCAAGATACCAATTTTAAAGTTGTAACTTAGGAATTATTCTGCATATTTAATAATATTTTACTTCCGGTTTCTTTATATAGAAAATTCCCCTAAAGAGTTTAAAATACAAATTAAATGAATAAATTTTTGACTTGTAGACTTTAAAGGGCCATCAATCAATCAAAAAGCTATTGATATTTATAGAACACACACTATGTTCCAGGCAGTCTGATGAGTAGTAGAGATCCAGAGGTGAAATATCTCTGCCAGTGGAAGGACATCCACCAAAGCTCAAAGTCCTTGAAAAGTACAAGATGGCAAGTTTAGGGAACAGAGAAAGGCTGTGACAAGAGGGAGGGGTGGCCTGTGGTAGGTCAGGGAGGGCGGCACAGATGAGGATGGAGACGAAGGAGCTACTCCCACGGGCTTGCTAGGTCATGGTGTGGAGGCTGGATTTTTTAAGTTCTGTGGAAAGCCACTGCACACTCTTAAGCAGAAGAGTGAGGTGCTGCTATACCTTTGAAGAAAGACCTTTCTTAGTCCTATGCAGAAGACAGATTGTAGGGTGGAAGGAGTGAATATAACGTCATTTGGGAGGCTACTAATGTTAGTAGATTTGATGAGGGTGAAAGAGACAATGAAGATGAAGAAAGGAGAAATTAAAATTTTGGGGAGGTAGAGCATAAGACTTGCTGGTTTTGGCGGTCAATAAAGGGAAAGAATCAAGGATGTTTTAAGATTTTTTTGACGTGAACACCTGAGTGTATGGTTTATTGACATGAGGAGGAAAGGTTTGTGAGGGGCTGGGGAATATAGAATTCACTTTTGATGTGTTAAATTTGATATCCAAGTGGAATTATTAGGAAGATAGTTGTATATAAAAATAGCTACTATTCTCATATCCATTTTCAAATGAGAGTACTGAGGCACAGAGAGGTTAAGCAACTAACCCAAGATCATCCAGCTTAGTTTAATCAGTGGAGCTAGGATTACTATCCAGGAAGTCTGGCTCCAGAGTCTACTCTTTAAGCCACTTCTCTGTCATTTTGGCATTCAGGGTTGGAGATTTTTAAAATCATGGTGTTGGAAGGAGCTCCCTCTGGAAGAGAAGGTAGATAGGGAGTAGAAAGACTCCCAGCCATGCCTGTACACTCCTGCATTAGAGGTGTTGAAGGAGAAGCTAGCAAGGGAGATTGAAAAAGAGCCACAACTGAGGTCTGAGGAAAACCAGGGGTAGGAAGGGTCATAGGAGCCAAGAGGAGAAATTGTTTCAAGCAGACGAAAGCTGCATGGACATTGAGTGAGATGAGAAAAGAGGTGAATTGTCCAATGAGACAGTCTGTGACCTTCACAAGAGCTGTTTCAATGGAGCGATAGGGAAGGAAGCCTGTTTAAACTAGGTTGACCATATTATGGGAAGCACAATACCGACAAGGAATTAGGAATTAAGAAGGTGTCTCATGTTGCTACATATGTGACATATGTGTAATATGGACAGTGAATCGCATTCTGTTTGGGTCAATAATGTGGAGAGCATGGGCTCTGGAGTCAGACCTGAGTATTAATTCTAAATCTGATACTAGTTCTGTCATCTTAAGACTTTTACAAGAGCTTTTAAGCCTCTTTTATCTTAAGCTTCTCTGAGGCTCTTTGTTTATCCGTAACATTTGTTTCATGCAATTCTTGGAAGAGGCTCTGCTGGTTACCTCCTTGCTTTTCCTTTTGTAAAATGCTATTCCCTTTACTTGAAATCGGTTGAAATCTCCACCTGCCCCTAACGTCCTCATTACTAACTGCCCTGGTCCTTTATGTTAAGGCTTATATGCATTTCTAAAGTTGCATTAAAACTTTTTTTTGTGATTACTCACATTTTTCCCTCCTAGTAAATTGTGTGCCAATTAATTAAAATAGGGTTCCTGTCTTTTCATTTTTTATCTCTAAACACTGATCAGATTGTGCAGCATAGAGTACGTATCCCAAACATTTTGACCGAGTTGAATTACTTTAGTCCCACAGTGTGAGTGGAGCATGAAGCCAGTAAGGACTGCTGTGGGGGTAAGGAGAGGGCAGGGAACACTGGAGCTACACAGATGCTTTAGGCAGCAGTGCAGTGGTGCAATCCGTTTTCAGTTTAAACGCCAAATGCAGACATGTGACCAAAGAGATTTAAAACTTCTCCCATCACACAACATAGAGAGAAGGCAGCTGTCAGAACAAAGGATCCAAGGTTCCTACAGAGAGAACTCAGACATGCTTGTTGTGCAGTGTTAGAGAGGCAGGGAGCTGTGCAGTGGTAGAGAGACAGGGAGCTGCAGCAGTCTACAGCCGTGGCCAGGAGTTCATAAAGTGGACTGGCAGAGGCAAAGTTTTCAGGAGAACACAGTTGATAATATATTCACTCAGTACTTTGAGCTAAGATTAAGGGTAAGGCTTAATAATAAAGAATCCCCAAATAAGAATAAATAAGGTGAATAATCTGACTTTAGAATGTTGGAGTTTCACAAAATATTGTTTACTTAAGATACATGTAAACTTGATCTTGTTCTGTACGGGGGAGTTGACTATATAAGGGCATAAAATAAAGTAAAATGATGATTGAGCCAGGTTTGTTCATATGTTATTTTCTAGGTGTGACGGAATTTTTCTTCTTGCTCATAATCTGTTCATTTTCTGATTTATTTTAAGGGCATTTCTTATTGCTCTCAAATTAAATAGATTTATTCTGGCCCACATACTAAGAACATAAAAGAAATGAGGTCAAGTCTAATGAAAATCATAGAGTGAGACACTTGCTATCAGACAATGAGTAGAAATGAGAAATGAATGTAATCACCTTTTATTATTTACGGGTTTTATTACTATCATTATATTTCATGAGGAACTGTTTTGGGATATAATTGAAGCATCTAGATATGAAAAGAACCTCAAAGTTGTCAGCTCAGAAGGTAAAGAACTTGTTTTTCTTTTGGGTTCTACTGACATATATAGGGAGAATTATAGGCTACCTATGTAGTAAAGAGACATTTTAAGTGTAAAAATTAAGATTTGAGATCAGGGAACACAAAAATCTAACAAATCTAACAAATATAAAATAAAGTATACTGTCACTTAACTCACTAAGGAAGCGAGAAGAAATATAAGGAAGTTTGAGGTAGAAGGAGGGAGAGGACCAGAAAAAGAAATAGACTTCTGACATTCATGTGGACAGCTACCAAGAGAGGGAAGGAGAATCAGATTTCCCCTCAAACACAGCAACACAAGTATGAAAACAAAGTTTATCAGGCACACCCCATTTATCTAGATAAATTGAATAGAAAAAAAGAACACCATATAAATACACTAAATAAAAGAGATTATGAACTCCCTAAAGGCAAGGCTTGTTTCTCATTTATCTTTGTGTCTTCAGCTCCTAGTACACCAAAGTAGGTTCTTAGTAAATGTTTGTTAATATGTTGAAAAAACAGAGAAAACAATTTCTTATTGAGTAATAGCTCATCCTGTAGCCTACAAAGGTACTTTGCAACTACAGGCATGAGCAGAATATATAAACTGTAGTCACTCATCCAAGGACTGTAAGAGATTCACTGAACATTGAAGGATTTCCATTATGCTTTAGCCTATTGATATGGAAAGCAATGGAAGGAAGGAGTCATGACTTATAATTGTTGAGGTCAACACTGATATGTTCTGAAATGGTCAATACAAATACATTTCAAAAGACACCGAAAAAATTTCTAAGAAGTTGAAATAAATACTTGCTAGTGAATATCTAGAGAAGTGTGGAATGCACCACGAACATTTTTTATGACCCGATAAATTTTAGGTATTTAATTTTGAAAACTGAGTATTATCGAATTCAGTATAGAGTGTTTTTAAATGCCTGTGTTGATTTGACTTTAGAATTCCTCATAGCCATACCACCTCTGCATATGTTCCTTCCTCTCTGTTTTCTTTTAATAAGAAACTTATTTGACATAACTTAGAGTTTTTAGAAAAGAATAAAATATTCTTGTTATATTGCTCTTAATATATGAGACCATGGGAGAAAGTGGTTTGAAGCCCTGCTATCCAGGAAAGCCCACTTTTCCCACATATTCTAGTTGAGAAAGTAGTTAGAATAGCTGGTGTGATAACTTGTAGTAAGATGGAAACTTACTTTGCTGTATTCTGCTTTTTTCAGATTGTCAGGTTTTACTGTTGTTGTTATGCTTTTCTCCTAGGTAAACCTTGGTATGTTTAGACCTTATCCTAGGAGAAACAATGATAACTGGTGTTTTGGCATGAGGGCTGCTAGGGGCATTGGGTGGGAGTAATCACTCAACATAACCCATGTACAGAAGCTGGAGGCTGGTGGTCTCTCCTTCTACTGTGATACCACCACACAAAGACTCCAGCACACTCTGTTGGAGACTTTCAACTGTCCTGAGCTTCCAGAGAGTCAGTAGGAGGAAGTAGATTGTCCATAAAGGACGATTCAGATAGGGCTGAAACAGATAGGCATGATCACCTGGTGATAAGTAGACTGCAGTGAATAGTAAATTCCTGGATGTTAATAAAAAGAAAAGCTGATGGAATTTCTTAGCACCAGTGATGTGTACTGGTCCATTGGCTGCTCTTAGAATGGACATGGGACAATGAGACGGTTTTCTATGCCTCTCTGATGCTCGTAACATGTACCTTTTGCTCTGGCAAAGGCTGGGCAGTTTCGGGGTGCATTTTGTTTTTCCTCCAGGCTCAGGCCCCCGTCTTGGGCCTCAGGGACCTCTTCCCCTAGTCACATCCTCTTTCATTATTGTTTTTCCTCTTCCAGCCCCGTGAATCTTTATCTCCTCTGGAGTGCAGTAACCTGGCTCTCTTTTGGTCTTTCCAATTAGTGTTTATGGCATAAAGTTTATGTCCCAAGTTCTTTCAGTGCTTTGCCTTTTTATTTCTTACCCAATTCCCCAAACCGTGCTTTCGAATTAAAAAAAAAATCTTTCTTGCAAAATAACCTGGTTCTTACAAGGAAAAACTTCAGCCTTCACACTTTGCGCTCTGCTATCAGTTTTGCAAATCTACTTTAAAATTTAAAAACTGAGCACTCTCTCACTTCGTCCCAGCTTACCCTTCCCCCTCCCTGTGTCCATGTCCTCAAGTCCATTCTCTACGTCTGCATCTTTATTCCTATCCTGCCCCTAGGTTTTTCATAACCTTTTTTTTTTTTTTAAGATTCCATATATATGTGTTAGCGTACAGTATTTGTTTTCCTCTTTCTGACTTACTTCACTCTGTATGACAGACTCTAGATAGATAGTGGGAAGCAGTCGCATAGCACAGGGAGATCAGCTCAGGGCTTTGTGACCACCTAGAGGGGTGGGATAAGGAGGGTGGGAGGGAGACACAAGAGGGGAGAGATTTGGGGATATATGTATACGTATAGCAGATTCACTTTGTTATAAAGCAGAAAGTAACACATCATTGTAAAGCAATTATACTCCAATAAAGATGTTAAAAATTAAAAAATTAAAAACTAAAAACTCAGCACTGACTTTCTCTTCTCTCTCTCTTTTCATTCCTGTTATAACAAGGCTGATCTCCCAGAGACAAAGAAGGCTATTCATTATTGAGTGATGGGTTCATCAAGATTTTGTGGGGCTTATGGAGCCACCTGTGCAGGGAGAAGTGGCAGTGTTAAGGCAGGTCTCTGCTCCCATCAGCTGGTGTCACACAAATATGTATTTTCCATAGAACAAGTTCTTAATGTAACTGGGTTCCAACTGCTTTGATGAGACCCTGGTGTGTGTGTGTGTGTGTGTGTGTGTGTGTGTGTGTGTGTGTGTCATAAGAAGTTAGATGGGGCATGCCCACATCAGCTAAATAGGGGGCTATGATGTTCCCACAAATGGCCCCTGCAGAAAAGCTAACATGTGAATACACAGATGGCATGTAAAGCATCAGGAACAGCCAGTATAGAACTATAAGCATCATTGCCTAAGTAATAATATTTTGTCCCTTTCTCTGGACACTCCTTCTCCCTGTCCTGACTCTAGAAAAGCCAGAGTAGCTGGTGGAGGAGAGAGAGGGAGAGAGGAACAGACAATGCCCAGCTTTTCTGCTACAGGATCCTGGACTCAGGTTGGGCCTGAACCATGCTGGGGGGAGAAGAGAAGCTTTGAATGAGATGTGAGATTAAAGTTTCAATTGTTTTTTCTTTTTTGGGGGGTGAAGTAGAAAAGCATAGCTTTATTGCTTTGCCAGGCAAAGGGGGCCATAGTGGGCTCTTGCCCTCAAAACTGTGTGTCCCAACCTGGAGGGGGTAGTGAGGAGTTTCATAGTAATCGTACAAAGAGGAGGGCATGATCAGCTGGTGGATATTCTTCTGATTGGCTGGTGGGGAGGTAAGCAGGAGTGAGCATCATCAGCCTTCTGGTTCCAACTGGTCTGGGGTCTATGTGCATGTGAGCAGCACACAGTTAACCTCTCCCACCTGGTGGGGGTTTCAGTATCTGGTTTCAGGACTTAATGAAGCTCAGGTTCTTGATGTCTCATCACAGAAAGAATTCAGTGAGAGACAGAGTGATAGGTAAGAAGTGGATTTATTTAGAGAGAAACACACTCCACAGACAGAGTGTGGGCCCTCTCAGAAGGTGAGAAAGGCCTCGTTTCAAATTTAAGAGAACATTTTACTATCTGGAAGTGTGTCATAATTACTGAAAAGGGACAAATTTTTGTTGTTGTTGTTATTGAAAATGACTAGAAAGTAATGAAGCTGCCTAAAATGTCATTCAGGTATGGGAGAGGAGAATCTGACATGTTGAAAGGCAGTGGTAGGAGGAAGATACAGCTGCTTCCTGTTTGTACTCAGTATGTTCAGTCCTTTCAATAGACTGGTTACACATCTATTGATTCTCATGTAGTCATACAATGACTAATAGCAACCCACACTGCATCCCAAGCATGAAAGCCAGAAGACGGAGGATCCCAAGCAGAACATGGAGAGGCTCAGATTCCCCAGCTCACAGAGAGGTATGCATGGGCTGACATGCATGTCTATTGTGTCTATGCCTGGAACCCTGAACTCTCTTTCTCCTTGTCTTCTTCAAGCCCCAGCCTGACATTGTTAACATTTTTCTTTTACTTTCTTACTCATCCTAACCCGATTTTCTGATTTCTTTTGCAAGATCATCCTCACCATCACCTAGGCTTGACCTTGTATTTGACACCATTCATAGCTTTATCATTCACGTTTAACAGGCAACAAGCCTATGCAACAGCCTCCAAAACACCCCTAGCTTAAGACTTTATTACTTCTGAGTTGAACCATTTATTGATTTATTCACAAATGTAGAAAGGCCCATGATAAAGCTTACCCAGCTAGATAAGAAATGCTACTAGTTCTCTGGGCCCTAGTGGTTTAGAGAGCAATGGACTCATCATTAAATCATTGCAATGCAATGGGATGGGTGTGATAGTGGAGACACAGTCAAGCTGCTGTGGAGCCTGGGGAAGAGCTAACTGCTTAGCGCAATGGAGAAGACTCATCAGGGGAGGGGCATTGGAATTGTTCTTTAAGGATGAAATACAGAAAAGTGAAAAGCAAGGGGGGAAATCAGCCAGACGGAAGCCATTAAGTAGAGGGAGACTGTTAACAAAAGACAACGTGACAAAGCGAGAGAGAGAGGCATGGACATATATACGCTACCAAACGTAAGGTAGATAGCTAGTGGGAAGCAGCCGCATAGCACAGGGAGATCAGCTCGGTGCTTTGGGACCGCCTGGAGGGGTGGGATAGGGAGGGTGGGAGGGAGGGAGACGCAAGAGGGAAGGGATATGGGAACAGATGTATATGTATAACTGATTCACTTTGTTATAAAGCAGAAACTAATACACCATTGTGAAGCAATTATACTCCAATAAAGTTGTAAAAAAAAAAAAAAGACAATGAGAATTGCCAATAGTTCCTTACAGCTGGAGCTAGAGAGTGCTGTGGGAAGCGACAGAGATAGGGCTAAAGAGAGACAGTTTAATATTTTAGACTCTTCCTTTAGAATAGATTCCCTGGAGCAAAATGATAAATGTCATTAGTCTTTCTGCTGGGAGAGAAGGGGAGCACAGGACATTGCAACAGAGGCTGAATGGGCTTTAGGAAATGTTGGGAGGGTGTATTGTGTGTGTGTGTGTGTGTGTGTATGTGTGTGTGCACATTTGTGTTGGAAGCAGATAAAAGGTACATTACGGGTCTGCTTTTGGCTAACCAAGTACATACCATGTCCTTTGTTTAATAGGCAATATGGAGCCATCAGCGGTGTTGAAGTAGGGTGGTGAGGAATATACATACAATTTAGGAATATGATTCTAGCAGTAATGAGAAAGTGAGGCAGGGGGCTATTACAGTCATCCAGGTGAGAAATAATGAGGACCTGAGGTGGGCAGTGGGGGTGGGTATGAAAGGAAGAGACATATTGAATGAGAGGAAATTGAAAGTAGCTGGTGGCTCCCAACCTGGTTGAGTATCGGATCACTTGTGAACCATTATAGTTATAGATTCAAAGGCTGTACCCCAGGCCACCTCAGTCGGAATTTCTTAAAACTGAGGATTAACCAAATTTGCAAGTAGTGGCACTGACTGGTCTGCCTTTGACTTCTCTCCTACTTCCTTTTACTAGTAGTTATGATCCAGTCTAACCACCTAGTAAATCTGAATGTCTACCAGCTACTGTTAGTGCTCCCCATGAGTCCCTTCTCTGCCCCTGTGCCTTTACATGTGCCACTACCTTCTTTATGAAATGTCCAGTATCCTACTTCTCTGCATGGCCAATTCCTAGACATCCTTGGAGGACCACCTCAATTAACATCTGTCATGTAAAGCTTTCTCACATCCCTCTTCCTTCCTCACATGACCAAACCCAGCCTCCTCCAGTGAATGAGACTGAGATGATAATCCTGCCTCAAGCTCCAGCATAATTTACCTATAATTCATGGATGGCCCATCACCTTTTACCATGCAATCAGGTTATATATGAATATATCTTATCTCTTCTATCAGGCTGTGAACTCCTTAGGAAAGGGATCATGTCTGGCATAAGATAGGTGCTCAGTAGATAATAAATAAGTGAATATTGGTAATCATGTTTACCAACTCATGATTAAAAGAATAGTATGATATTTTCCTCTTTTCAATGTGGGGGAGACACAACAACTTTAAAAGATACAAAACATAGTTTTAATTAAGTCTTCCAGTTTGATCAGAATCTTCATAAAATTTTGCACACTTGAGGATTCCATTTTCTGACATTAAGATCTAAATATATAAATGCTAATCATTCCTTTATTTTAAATAGGGATTTTTTTTCAGAGGAAAACTGCAATCCTTCAATAGTAAAACTCACAAAAATGACTCCCATAATTCTGTTTTAAAAAGCAGAGGAGGAGAGACCTTAAAGATGGTGGAGGAGTAAGATGTGGAGATCACCTTCCTCCCCACAAATACATCAAAAATACATCTACATGTGGAACAACTCCTACCGAACACCTACTGAACGCTGGCAGAAGACCTCAGACTTCCCAAAAGCCAAGAAAATCCTCATGTATCTGGGTAGGGCAAAAGAAAAAAGAAAAAACAGAGACAAGAGAATAGGGATGGGAACTGTACCTCTGGGAGGGAGCTGTGAAGGAGGAAATGTTTCCACACACTAGGGAGCCCTTCACTGGTGGAGACAGGGGTAGGCAGTGGGGGAAGCTTCAGAGCCAAAGAGGAGAGTGCAGCAACAGGGGTGTAGAGGGCAAAGTGGAGAGATTCCCGCACAGAGGATCGGTGCCGACCAGCACTCACCAGCCAGAGAGGCTTGTCTGCTCACCCACTGGCCGGAATGGGTGGGGGCTGGGAGCTGAGGCTCAGGCTTCAGAGGTCAGATCCCAGGGAGAGGAATGGGGTTGGCTGCGTGAAGACAGCCTGAAGGGCGATAGTGTGCCACAGCTAGCCAGGAGGGAGTCCTGGAAAAAGTCTGGATCTGCCTAAGAGGCAAGAGACCATTGTTTTGGGGTGCATGTGGAGAGGGGCTTCCTGCTCTGTGTGCCCACAGCTGGCTTAACTGAGCTCCAGAGATGGGCGCAAGCTGCAGCTATCATCTCAAACCCCAGAGGCAGGTATGGACCACTAACACTGCCACTGCTACAACCAAGGATCCTGTGTGCAAGCACAGGTCACTACCCACACTCCCCATGGGAACCTGTGCAGCCTGCCACTGCCAGGGTCCTGTGATCCAGGGACAACTTCCCCAGGAGAACACACAGTGTGCCTCAGCCTGTTGCAATGTCACACTGGCCTCTTCAGCCACAGGTTCGCCTCGCATTCCAATTATGGCTACCATACCCCTCCCTCTCCCTGGCCTGAGTGAGCAAGAGAGCCCTAATCAGCCTCTGCTTTAACCCCCTCCTGTCTGGGCAGGGGACAGATGCCTGAGGGTGGCCTACATGCAGAGGTGGGGCCAAAACCAAAGCTGAACCCCAGGAGCTGTGTGATCAAAGAAGAGAAAGGGAAAATTCTCCATGCAGCCCCAAGAGCAGTGGATTAAATCTCCGCAATCAACTTAATAAACCCTGCATCTGTGGAGAACCTGAACACACAACAAAAATTCCCAAAATTGATGCAGAGGACATTGGGAGCAAATGTAGACTTGGGGTTTGCTTTCTGTATCTGATTTCTTTTTGGTTTTATGTTTATCTTAGTTTAGCTCGTAGTGCTTTTTATCATTGGTGGATTTGTTTATTGGTTTGGTTGCTCTCTCCCTTTTATTTTTTCCTTTTGATCTTTCTGTGCATGTGTGTGTGTATGTTTCTTTGTGTGATTTTGTATGTTTAGGTTTACTTCTACCATTTGTTCTATGGTTCTGCCTGTTCATTTTTATTTGTTTTGTTTGTTTGTTTTCTTTTATGAGCATTTGTGTGTGTTTCTTTGTGTGATTTTGTCTGTTTAGTTTTGCTTTTACCATTTGTTTTGGGGTTCTATCTGTTCTTCTTCTTTTTTTTTTCTTCTTTAACTTCTGAGCCATGCAGCTGGCAGGGTCTTGGGGCTCTGGCTGGTTGGTGTGCCTGAGCTGAGGAGGTGGGAGAGCCAAGTACAGGACATTGGACCAACAGAGACCTTCTGGCCCAACATAATATTAATTGTTGAGAGCTCTCCCAGAGATCTCCAACTCGACCCTAAGACCCAGCTCCACCCAACAGCCAGCAAGCATCAGTGTTTGACACCCCATGCCAAACAACTAGCAAGACAGGAACACAACCCCATCAATTAGCAGAGAGGCTGCCTAAAGTCATACTAACTTCACAGACACTCTGAAACACACCACCAGAAGCAGCCCTGCCCACCAGAAGGACAAGATCCAGCCCCACGCACTAGAACACAGGAACCAGTCCCCTCAACCAGGAAGCCTACACAACAACCACTGAACCAACCTCACCCACTGGGGGCAGACACCAAAAATAACAGGAACTACGAACCTGCAGCCTGCAAAAAGGAGACCACAAACACAGTAAGTTAACAAAAATAAGAAGACAGAGAAATATGCAGCAGATGAAGGAGCAAGGTAAAAACCCACCAGACCAAACAAATGAAGAGGAAATAGGCAGTCTACCTGAAAAAGAATTCAGAGTGATGATAGTAAAGATGATCCAAAATCTCGGAAATAAATGGAGAAAATACAAGAAACGTTTAACAGGGACCTAGGAGAGCTAAAGAGCAAACAGTGATGAACAACACAATAAATGAAATTAAAAACACTTTAGAAGGAATCAATAACAGAATAACTGAGACTGAAGAATGGATAAGTGACCTGGAAGATAGAATAGTGGAAATAACTGCCAGGGAGCAGAATAAAGAAAGAAGAATGAAAAGAATTGAGGACAGTCTCAGAGACCTCTGGGACAACATTAAACACACTAATATTTGAATTATAGGGGTCCCAGAAGAAGAAGAGAAAAAGAAAGGGACTGAGAAAATATTTGAAGAGATTATAGTCAAAAACTTCCCTAACATAGGAAAGGAAGTAGTCAATCAAGTCCAGGAAGCGCAGAGAGTCCCATACAGGATAAATCCAAGGAGAAACATGCCCAGACACATATTAATCAAACTACCAAAAATTAATACAAAGAAAAAATATTAAAAGCAGCAAGGGAAAAACAACAAATAACATACAAGGGAATTCCCATAAGGTTAACAGCTGACCTTTCAGCAGAAACTCTGCAAGCAAGAATGCAGTGGCAGGACATATTTAAAGTGATGAAAGGGAAAGACCTACAACCAACATTACTATACCCAGCAAGGATCTCATTCAGATTCAATGGAGAAATTAAAACCTTTACAGACAAGCAAAAGTTAAAAGAATTCAGCACAACCAAACCAGCTTTACAACAAATGCTAAAGGAGCCTCTATAGGCAGGAAACACGAGACCTACAAAAACAAACCGAAAACAATTAAGAAAATGGTAATATGAATATATATATTGATAATTACCTTAAGTGTAAATGGATTAAATGCTCCAACCAAAAGACACAGACTGGCGAAATGGATGCAAAAACAAGACCTGTATATATGCTGTCTACAAGAGACCCACTTCAGACCTAGGGACACATACAGACTGAAAGTGAGGGGATGGAAAAAGATATTCCATGTAAATGGAAATCAAAAGAAAGCTGGTGTAGCAACACTCATATCAGAAAAAAATAGACTTTAAAATAAAGACTATTACAAGAGACAAAGAAGGACACTACATAGTGATCAAGGGATCGATCCAAGAAGAAGATATAACAATTGCAAATATATATGCACCCAACATAGGAGCACCTCAATACATAAGGCAAATGCTAACAGCCATAAAAGGGGAAATCGACAGTAACACAATAACAGTAGTGGACTTCAACACCCCACTTTCACCAATGGACAGATCATCCAAAATGAAAATAAATAAGTAAACACGAGCTTTATATGACAAATTAGACCAAATGGACTTAATTGATATTTATAGGACATTACATCCAAAAGCAACAGAATGCACTTTCTTCTCAAGTGCACATGGAACATTCTCCAGGATTGATCATATCTTGGGTCACAAACCAAGCCTCGGTAAATTTAAGAAAATTGAAATTATATCAAGCATCTTTTCTGACCACAACACTATGAGACTAGATGTCAATTACAGGAAAAAAATGTAAAAAATATAAATACATGGAGGCTAAACAATATTCTACTAAATAACCAAGAGATCAATGAAGAAATCAAAGAGGAAATTAAAAAATACCTAGAAACAAAAGATGTTGAAAACACAATAACTCAAAACCTTTATGACACAGCAAAAGAAGTTCTAAGAGGGAAGGATATAGCAATACAATCCTTCATCAAGAAACAAGAAAAATCTCAAATAAACAACCTAATCTTATATCTAAAGCAATAGAGAAAGAAGAACAAAAAACCCCTCCAAAGTTAGGAGAAGGAAAGAAATGATAAAGATCAGATCAGAAATGAATGAAAAAGAAATGAAGGAAATGAGAGCAAAGATTAATAAAACTAAAAGCTGGCTCTTGGAGAAGATAAACAAAATTGATAAACCATTAGCCAGACTCATCAAGAGAAGAAGGGAGAAGATGCAAATCAACAGAAATAGAAATGAAAAAGGAGAAGTAACAACTGACACTGCAGAAATACAAAGAATCATGAGAGATTACTACAAGCAACACTATGCCAATAAAATAGACAATCTGGAAGAAATGGACAAATTATTAGAAAAGCACAACCTTCTGAGACTGAACCAGGTAGTAATAGAAAATACAAACAGACCAGTCACAAGCACTGAAATTGAAACTGTGATTAAAAATCTTCCAACGAACAAAAGCCCAGGACCAGATGGCTTAACAGGCTAATTCTGTCAAACATTTAGAGAAGAGGTAACACTTATATTTCTCAAACTTTTCCAAAATATAGCAGAGGGAGGAACACTCCCGAACTCATTCTACAAGGCCACCATCATGCTGATACCAAAACCAGGCAAAGATGTCACAAAAAAAGAAAACTACAGACCAATATCACTGATGAACATAGATGTAAAAATCTTCAACCAAATACTAGCAAACAGAATCCAACAGCACGTTAAAAGGATCATGCACCATGATCAAGTGAATTTTATCCCACGAATTCAAGGATTCTTCAATATATGTAAATCAATCAATGCAATACACCATATTAACAAATTGAAGGATAAAAAACATATGATAATCTCAATAGATGCAGAAAAAGCTTTTGACAAAATTCAACACGTATTTATGCTAAAAACTATCCAGAAATTGGGCATAGAGGGAACTTACCTCAACATAATACAGGCTATATATGACAAACCCACAGCCAACATCATTCTCAATGGTGAAAAACTGAAACCATTTCTTCTAAGATCAGGAACAAGTCAAGAGGGCCACTCTCACCATGCTTGTTCAACATAGTTTTGGAAGTTTTAGCCATGGCAATCAGAGAAGAAAAATAAATAAAAGGAATCCAAATTGGAAAAGAAGAAGTAAAACTCTCACTGTTTGCAGATGGCATGATACTATACATAGAGAATACTAAAGAAGCTACCAGAGAACTGCTAGAGCTAATCAACGAATTTGGTAAAGTAGAAGGATACAAAATTAATGCACAGAAACCTATTGCATTCCTGTACAGTGGTGATGAAAAATCTGAAAGAGAATTTAAGGAAACATTCACATTTACTATTGCAACAAAAAGAGTAAAATACCTAGGAATAAACCTATGTAAGGAGACAAAAGAACTGTATGAAGAAAACTGTAAGACACTGATGAAAAAATTAAAGATAATATAAACAGATGGAGAGATATACCATGTTCTTGGATTGGAAGAATCAACATTGTGAAAATGGCTCTACGACCCAAAGCAATATACAGATTCAATGCAATCCCTATCCAACTACCAATGGCATTTTTCACAAAGGTAGAACAAAAAATTTCACAATTTGTGTAGAAACACAAAAGACCCTGAATAGCCAAAACAATCTTGAGGAAGGAAAACAGCTGGAGGAGTCAGTCTCCCTGACTTCAGACTATACTACAAAGCTACAATAATCAAGACAGTATGGTACTGACACAGAAACAGAAATATAGATCAATGGAACAGGATAGAAAGCCCAGGGATAAACCCACACACCTATGGTCACCTTATCTTTGATAAAGGAGGCAAGAATATACAATGGCGAAAAGAGAGCCTGTTCAATAAGTGGTGCTGGGAAAACTGTACAGCTACATGTGAAAGAATGAAATTAGAACGCTTCCTAACACCATACACAAAAATAAACTCAAAATTGATTAAACACCTAAATGTTTGACTGGTTACTATAAAACGCTTAGAGGAAAACATAGGACGAAAATTCTTTTGACCTAAGTCACAGCAAGATTCTTTTCGACCCACATCCTAGAGTAATGGAAATAAAAACAAAAATAAATAAATGGGACCTAATGAAACAAAAGCTTTTGCACAGCAAAGGAAACTATAAGCAAGATAAAAAGACAACCCTCAGAATGGGAGAAAATTTTTGCAAATGAAACAACTGACAAAGGATTAATCTCCAAAATATACAAGCAGCACATGAAGCTCAATATCAAAAACCGAACCCAATCCAAAAATGGGCAGAAGACCTAAATAGACATTTCTCCAAAGAAGATATACAGATTGCCAACAAACACATGAAAGGTTGCTCAACATCACTAATCATTAGAGAAATGTAAATCAAAACCACAATTAGGTATCACCTCACACTGGTCACAATGGCCATCGTCAAAATATCCACAAACAATAAATGCTGGGGAGGGTGTGGAGAAAAGGGAACACTCCTGCACTGTTGGTGGAAATGTAAATTGATATAGCCACTCTGGAGAACAGTATGAGGTTCCTTATAAAACAAAAATAGAACTACCATATGACCTAGCAATCCCACTACTGGACATATACCCAGAAAACCATAATTCAAAAAGAATCATGTACCACAATGTTCATTGCAGCACTATTTACAATAGTCGGGACATGGAAGTAACCTAAGTGTCCATCGACAGATGAATGGATAAGGAAGATGTGGCACATATATACAATGGAATATTACTCAGCCATAAAAAGAATTATTTGTAGTGAGGTGGATGGACCTAGAGTCTGTCATACAGAGTGAAGTAAGTCAGAAAGAGGAAAACAGATACCGTATGCTAACACATATATGGAATCTAAAAAAGAATCATTCTGGTGAGCCTAGGGGAATGACAGGAATAAAGATGCAGATGTAGAGAGTGGACCTGAGGACACGGGGGTGGGGGAAGGGGAAGCTGGGATGAAGTGAGAGAGTGGCATGGACATATATACACTACCAAATGTAAAATAGATAGCTAGTGGGAAGCAGCTGCATAGCACAGAGGGATCAGCTTGGTGCTTTGTGACTGCCTAGAGGGGTGGGATAGAGAGGGTGGGAAGGAGGTGCAAGAAGGAGGGGATATAGGGATATATGTATACACATAGATGATTCATTTTGTTATATAGCAGAAAGTAACAATATTGTAAAGCAATTATACTCCAATAAAGATGTAAATAAGAAAAAGAAATAAGGGAAAAATAAAGAATGTCTCAGACAAAAAAGAAAAAAATCAAAAGCAGAAGAAAATCTCAGAAAAACAAACGTAATCAGGTAACTGCACCCATGTTATTGTGACATATTACATCTCTCCAGGGAGGCCATATTAGATAGCTTTGCTATTTTCCAGCAGGCATCTTTATTTTTTTTCCCTGAATCCTAAGTGGCTTGCTTAGGGTTTACTGGAATGCTAAATTATTTCTAGTAAATTATGAGCAATATGGATGAATGGACATGTAGTATTTCACTTTTGCCTCATTATGCCTTCGATTTGGGATCTATAGTTTTGTAAATGATAGCTACGATATATCAGGCCATCTTTACACATGCTCATGCTTGAATGCATCCTGCTTCTCCTCCCATATGGAACAATGTCAATCATTGATGTACAGCTGTTGTTAAGATGCATCCTATGTCTACAGAAAATAACCCATAAGTATTTGCTATAAAATAATGCATAAGATTGCAGGAAAACACAGGCGAAATGGTCTTGGCTGAAAAAAGGAAAGAAACAAACAAGAAAATAAACCCTTTGGAATATTTTTAGGTAAAGGGAGACAGGAAGTATTCCCTTTTCTTAAGGCTCTGAATTCACCTCATACCTCCTGCTACTCCCTGGGTGACTGAGACGTTTGCCATCTTCCTGAACCTCAGTTTCTTCATTTGTAAATAATTCTCAGAGTTGACAGTGTTTTTTGAGGAACAACAGATAAAAATGCCTTGAAAGTGCTTTGCGAGCCTACAGTACTCTGTAAACGCTTAATGATAATAATATACAGTAGGGTATCTTCCCTTGAAAACAGCAGGAGCGTTTCCTTACATAATGACCTGACAGATGGGTTATGGTATCTAATCCCCTTAAACCCCCAAAGCTCTTTGATAGTGGATGTTGTAAAAGGCCAGATTAAAGTGCATGCTGCTCTTTTATTGAGCCCTTTCTTTCAGTATCTATGCCATATTCAATTGCTTCCTTCTCTAAGTACATTGCATGTTACTACCTGCAGGAACAATTAGGAGCAGAAATAGAGACTGAAGGACAGTGCACTACAGTAGAAAAAATTAGTAAATGCTTGTTGTCCCCAATATTAAAATCCACTTTGGCCTTTATATGTGGCTTTTATCGAAGGTTCCTACCCTCCTAATTCCCGACTATTAGTCTCAAGCTGTGGGTGTTTGTCGATGTTGAACACAGGTTGTGTGTGTGTGTGTGTGTGTTTGTGTGTGTGTGTGTGACGGTCCTGTAGGTGGTGAGAATGGAGCTTTAGTGATATTAATTCTAAACCAGTGAGGCTTATGGAAATCACCGGCCATTTAGGATATTTGTAACATTTATGGAAGAGCTGGAGCTTTCAATCTGTTCAAAATGAGGAAAGGATGATTACCAGTTATTCTACTGTAACCTTAATTCAGCTCTTGAACCTGCATTGGACCAAGAAGTTTACATTTCCTCTTTATGTTGTGCTTGGCTTTTGAGGATAGCCATTAAAGTTATCAGTTTCTAAAACCTTCTGTGAAAATCCCTTAACCCAAATTCATCATCCTTCCTTAGTGACAAACTTTGCTTTCTTTGCATGCTGTGAGAAGTGTTAATGTGAAATCACCCATGGTATGTAATCTGTATAAACAAAGAAAAGAAAAGGAGGAGCAATAGTAGTGTGTGTGTGTGTGTGTGTGTGTGTGTGTGTGTTTGGCAACTGAGTATATGCCAGCACTGCATTAAACATTTTAAATGCACTATCTCTTTTAATTTGGTGTGTTTAAAGAGACCACGATGGTTGTTCAAAAACCTTTCTGAAGAGCCCCTCCATTTATATTCTGGATCCATCCCATCTTACCTTCTTAAGAACGTCACTTCTATATTTGGGTCTTCTTTCCCTGTATCTTCACGTACTCTTCATCCTTCACGTACAAAAAGGCTGAAATATCACCCGACTTTATACAAACAATGTTACCTTGACTCCACATTCCCTTTCTGCTCTGTTTTTCTGAATCTCTTTGTAGCAGAACTTCCCCAAAGAGTTATCCCTACTTGCTATCTCAACTTTCTCTTTTCCTATTCTCTCTCATTCTCTATTTCTCTCTCTCTTTCTAACTCTCACTCTTTCTCTCATTGAGGCATATATATATATATATATATATATATATATATATATATATATATATATATATATGAATATTCCTCAACCCCATAGGCAATCACCATTCTGATTTTTCGTACCTAGATTTGTTCTGCCTGTTCTGGATTTCATGGAATAATAGAATAATAAAGTTTGTGTTTGTGTTTTTTTTGCTCAACATAATGCATTTGAGATTCATCCAGTTGCTGCTTGTATCAATCCATTCTTTTTGCTCTTGCTGAATAGTAACTGATGTTATGAATATGCCACGGATTTTGTTTGTTTGTTTTTACTCTATTCTCTTGTTGAGATTTTGCATTGCTTCCATTTTTTTTTGGCTATTATGAATAAAGTCTCTACAAACATTCTTGTACAAGTATTATATTTGTCTTTGTCTTGGCATATGTCTCTGTTTCTCTTGGGTAAATATCTAGGAGAGGAACTGCTAGGTAACGAGGGTAAATGTATGTTTGACTATATAAGAAACTGCTGGTTTTGTAAGTGGTTGTAGCATTTTTATACTCCTGCCAGAAGTATATGAGAGCTCCAGTTGCTACACATTCTCACCAACATATGATTTTGTCAGTATTTTAATTTTAGCCATTTAAAAAAGTGTGTGTGAAATAGTACCACATTCTGGTTTAAATTTGCATTTCTCCGATGAGCACTTTTTGTGTGCTTATTGACCATTTGTGCATCTTTTTTGTAAACTGTCTGTTCAATCTTTTGCCCATTTGAAAAAACTGGGTTGTTTTTCTTTTTATTACTGATTGTAGTAGTTCCTTTTATACTCTGTATACAAATCCTTTGTTAGGTGTATGCATTATAGGAGTTCCTTGTAGTCCATTGCTTGCCTTTTTATATGCATAAATGGTATATTTTGTTAAGAACAAGTCTTTAATATTGATGATGTCTACTCAATATTTTCTTTTAAGATTAATGCTTTTTTGGTGTCCTATTTAAGAAATCTTTGCATACCACAAGGTGATAAAAATATTCTTTTATATATTCTTCTCCAAGTTTTATAGATTTAGCTTTTACATTTAGGTCTGTAATCCATCTCAAATTAGTTCTTGTATATTGAGTGAGATAGGGGGTGAAGTTTGTTTGTTTTTCCATAAGGATATCCTTTTATTTCAGTGTTACTTGTTGAGAAGATTTTCCTTTCCTCATTGAATAATCTTGGTACTTTGGTCAAGACTATCTTGATCATATATACACCCTAACATATTTTTACACAGAGTTTTTTTGTCTATAGTTACACTAGTACCACTACATGTATACCACATAATTATGGTAGCTTTATATTAAAGTCTTGAAATCAAATAGTGGCATCAATACAGCTTTATTTTGCTTTTTTTTTTTAAAAAAAAGAAATGCTGTTTGGCTGTTTTAAGTCCTTTATAGTATCATATAATTTTATGATATATATGTCAATTTTTACAAAATTCTTCTAGGGTTTTGATTGGGATTACATTGACTCTACACCGATTTGGGTAAAATTAACATCTTAACATTATTGAGTCTTCTAATCTCTGAATATGGTTTATCTCTGTCCATTTAGTTAGGAATTCTTTAGTGTTTCACAGAATGATTTGAATTTTCAATATATGTGTCTTGATTTTTTTGTTAGATGTATTCATAAGTATGTATTTTGGGTGCTTTTTAAAGGGGAAATTTTTATTTTCTAAGTTTTTGCAGATAGAATACAGAAATATAATTGCTTTATTTATTATGGGGTTGGCCAAAAGGTTCATTCGGTTTTTTCCATAAGATGGCTCTAGCAGCACTTAGTCGTCTTTAACTCCATTCAGAACAATTTGGTTAGACTCTATGTAACAGCTGTCTTATCAGCATGCATTTAAAAAAAGACTTATCAAAATTGGTGAATTTTTGTGTAGCCATTTTAATATTGAAGATGGAAGAAAAAAAGCAACAGTTTTGGCATATTATGCTTTATTATTTCAAGAAAGGTAAAAATGCAACCGAAATGCAAAAACAGATTTGTGCAGTGTATGGAGAAGGTGCTGTGACTGATCGAACGTGTCAAAAGTGGTTTGTGAAGTTTTGTGCTGTAGATTTCTCACTGGACGATGCTCCATAGTCAGGTAGACCAGTTGAAGTTGATACCAATCAAATTGAGACATTAATTGAGAACAGTCAATATTATAGCACATGGGAGATAGCTGACATACTCAAAATATCCAAATCAAGTGTTGAAAATAATTTGCACCAGCTTGGTTATGTGAATGGCTTTGATGTTCTGGTTCCACATGAGTTAAGCAAAAAAACCTTCTTGACCATATTTCCATATGCAATTCTCTACTTAAAGGTAATGAAAACATTCCGTTTTTAAAACAAATTGTGATGGACAATGAAAAGTGGATACTGTACAATAATGTGGGATGGGAGAGATCGTGGGGCAAGCGAAATGAACCACCACCAACCACACCAAAGGCCGGACTGCATACAGAGAAGGTGATGTTGTGTATATGGTGGGATTGGAAGGGAGTCCTCTATTATGATCTGTTTCCGGAAAACCAAATGATTAATTCCAATAAGTAATGCTCCCAATTAGACTAACTGAAAGCAGCACTCGATGAAAAGCATCCAGAATTAGTCAACAGAAAACGCATAATCTTCCATCAGGATAATGCAAGACCGCATGGTTCTTTGATGACCAGGCAAAAACAGTTACAGCTTGGCTGTGAAGCTCTGACTCATTGCCGTATTCACCAGACATTGCACCTTTGGATTTCCATTTATTTTGGTCTTTACAAAATTCTCTTAATGGAAGAAATTTCAATTCCCTGGAAGAGTGTAAAAGGCACCTGGAACAGTTCTTTGCTCAGAAAGATAAAAAGTTTTGGGAAGATGGAATTATGAAGTTGCCTGAAAAATGGCAGAAGGCAGTGAAACAAAAGGGTGAATATGTAGTTCAATAAAGTTCTTTGTAAAAATAAAAAATGTGTCTTTTATTTTTACTTAAGAACCGAAGGTACTTCTTGGCCAACAACCCAATACTTTGCATCCTAATCCCACCTGTGGTAGACTCTTCACATTTCTGCCTGGGATGAGAGCATCTGGAGGTTTTACTTTTCCAACATAATATGGCTCCTCTATTTCTGATGTTTGGGTTATTTGTGGTTCTTTTTGTGCTCAGTATTTTGATTGATTTTATAATACTATTATTTTGTAGTTTATCTGATCTGCCTTGCTTTTGTTGCTAGGATGAGAGTGATGGTCTCCTGCAACTTTCTATATCTAAGCCAGTGGTGGAATGGCCCTTACTATAGTTTCAATGTCTGTAGGATCTGGAGTGATATCCCCTCTCACTAAATTATATTTTATGTCTTAATCTCTTGCTCAGTTCACTAGAAGTTTATCAGTTATTTTTATTCTTTTCAAACAACCATCTTTTGATTTTGTTAACTTTCCCTGATTTTTTTTCTATTTCCTTATTTTTCTGCTCCAATATTTTTATTTCCTTCCCTCTACTTACCTTGGTTTTTATTTGCTCTTCTTTTTCCAGATTCTTAATGTAGAAATTTATATCACTATTTTTATACCATCTTTCCTTCCTAATATATGTGTTTAAACCTAGAAATTTCCCTCTAAGCACTGCTTTAGTTGCATCACACAAATTTTAATATGTTGTATTTTTATTGCTATTCAATTATTCAATTAAAATTGTTTTAATTGAATTAAAACAGTGATTTATTCTTGGCCCATGGGTTATTTAGAAATGTGTTACTTAAGTTAAAAATATTTTGGCATTTCATAGATCTCTTTCTATTGCTGATTTCTGGTTTACTTCTGTTGTGCTCAGATAACATATTCTATAAAATTTTGGCCTGCAGTCAGTTATTTTTAAAATAAATGTCAATTAAGTCAACTTTGTTATTCAAATCTTTATCTTGATAGATATTTTTGACTAGTTGTGCCATCAGTTTCTGATAGAGGAATGTTAAAGGAATCAACTGTGATTGTGGATTTATCTGTTTATCCTTTTAATTCAGTCAGTTTTTGCTTCCTGTATTTTGAAGTTCATTAAGATTATTATAAGTGCATTGAAGGACATGATCAACACAGTGAAAACCAATGGAATAAGAGAAAATATTTGCAAATCATGTATCTAATAAGGGATTAATATAGAGTATATAAAGGACTCATACAACTCAACAACAAAAAATGAACAACCCAAGTTAAAAATGGGCAAAGGAACTAAGTAGAGATTTCTCAAAAGAAGATATACAGATGGCCAATAAGCACATTAAAAGCTACTCAATATCTCTAATCTTTAGAGAAATGTAATTCAAAGCCACAGTAAGATACTACTTTATAACCTTTAGGATAGTCATTATATATTTAAAAAATCCAGAAAATAACAAGTATTGATGAGAATGTGGAGAAACTGGAACTCTTGTGTATTGCTGGTGGAAATGTAAAATGGTGCAGCCACTGTGGAAAACGGTATGGCTGGTCCTCAAAAAATTAAACATAGAATTTCTATATGATCCAGCAATTTCACTTCTGGGTATATACCCAAAAGAATAGAAAGCAGAGAATTGAACAGATATTTGTATCAATACAACCATGTTCATAGCAACATTATTCACAATAGCCAAAAAGTGGAAACAATTCAAACATCCATTGACAGATGAATGGATAAACAAAATGTGGTATATACATGCAATGAAATAATATTTAGCCTTAAAAAGGAAAGGAATCCTGACACATTTCACAACATAAGTGAACCCTGAAGATGTGCTAAATGAAATAAGCCAGAAACAAAAGGACAAATATTGTATGATTCCACTTATATGAGGTACCTAAAGTAGTCAACTTCATAGAGATAGAAAATAGAACGGTGGTATCAGGGGGTTGGGGAAAGCAGGAAATGGAAAGTTATTGTTTAACGGGTATAGAGGTTTAGTTTGAGAAGATGAGAAAGTTCTCTAGATGAATGGTGGCCACGGTTGGACAACAATGTGAATGTACTTAATGCCACTGAACTGTGCACCTGAAAGTAGTTAAATTGTAAATCTTATGTTATATATATTCTACCACAAAAAAATGATTGTTATGTCTTTCAGTTGAGTTTACACTTGTAATGTTATAAAATGTCCCTCTTTATACCTGGTAATACTTTTTGTCTTGAAGGCTCTTTTGTCTGACACTAGTAAAGCCATACCAGATTTCTTATGGTTAGTGATTATACGACATATCTTTTGCTATTCTATTGCTTTTGATCTTCTGAATCTTTATTTAAAGATTCTTGTAGACAGCTGTTTTTTATACATAGCATACAGTTGAGTCTTGCTTTTTTAACCAGACTGACAATCTCTGATTTTTAATTGGGTTAGACCATACGTATTTAATGTAATTATTGATGTGGTTGATTTACATCTTCCATCTTGCTATTTGTTTTCAATTTGTCCCATCTGTTTACTTTTTATTTTATTTTTTCCTGTATTCCTTTTATGTTTTATAGTGTCACATTTTATTTTACCTGCCAGTTCACTTTCATCCATTGTGGTGAACAAAGACAAACAGAGTTCCTCCTCAAGGCTTTGCCCTAATTATTCCATCTGCCTATTAAGTACTCCACACAGGTATCTTACAGCTCGGTCCTTCCCTTCCACTCTGCTCAAATGTGACCTTGAGAGGACTTCCTTCATCACCCTATTCATTAACCCTCTTGCACTGCCTTATTTTTCATTATAGCATTTTCACCACCTGACATTATATTTACACTCATTTGCTGAATTTCTTTCTCCTCAGATCAGAACATAGGCACAAAAAACCAGATCTTTGCCCTTTGTTTTGTTTATGAAGTATCATCAGCACTTAGAAAAGATTTGGCAAATAGAAGGCTCCCAGATATATTTTTGGAATAAATGAATTAAAAGGATACGTACAAAAGAGTTAAAGAAGGACATTTAATTATGGTGATTAAAAGACAGTGGACCAGACCTATAACAACAGTGTCGACCAGATTAAAACACAAAATACTGAGGTTTAATGAAATTGTTAAAGACTGATCGTATAATATTGAAGGAAAAGAAAAAAGAAAACCTTCAGAACTTCTCAATATTCAAACTAAATATGATAGAACTGAAATTATACAGGGAAAATAGATCCAAGGAGACAAAGAGATTTAAGAAAACCTAGATATCTAAATTATATTGAGTCCTTAACACAGCTGGTTATACTCTAAATGTCATTGTTTCTTTGGTCATGGGACATGCTAGGAACCCAGAGACTGGCTGAATGGGAGTTGAGGAAACAAACCAGAATACCTAAGAACTTACAGAAGAGTTAATCCTATCTATGGTGAAGCCAGACAGACATCCAAGGCCCCTAAATATAAGAGAAGATAACAAATTCTAATTCTAGCGAGGGCTCTAGTGATATTAAGAGGCCCTTTGAGATGGTAGACAGGGCATGGCAATAGTGTGTAATTGGCAGGTCATATTGCTGTATAAACTGAATAACAGGAATATCAGAAGCAAGATCCAGTCTTTGGCTGGCAATAAAGAGAAGAGTTCAGTACCCCAAGCTTAGGAATTAGTGCCAGGCCTCAGCTGCAGTTAAAAATTGTACATGGGTAGTCAGACATATACTAACAAATAGTCCAACATATGTGCACAATGTTAGAACAAAGGGCTAGAGGTCAAAGCTCTTTTAGATACTCAGGGCACAAAATTTATTACAGAATCATAGGGTGTGAGAACTACAGACATATTCACTGGTTGGGAAGGATAGTACTTTGCCATTATCACCTCAGTATCAATTTAAGGCTGATTCTGTCTGTAATTTCATATTACTTCTGGCACATCTGGAGCAGAGAACTTCTTGAGGAATTGTGTGAGGATCAGAAGACTAGAAACACATGCCATTTGGATTTTTAAAAAATGGGACAAGAGTGAATTCACTGAACCACAGATCCATTCATTCATTCATTCAACCAACCAACTAACCAACCAATCAACCAACCAACCAACTAACCAACTAACCAACATTTATTGAGTGCCTACTGGATGCTAGGCACTGTGCAGGGCTCTCAGGACACAAGGCAGTTATGGTACCCTGCTGTCATGGGGCTTTCCATTTACCTTTATTAAACCCAAAGGTAAATTCTAGAAATTAATGTCAACTACAGGCAAAATTATAGGCGAGCTATTGAATGGATGGCTGGATTTACTAAAAATAAGACATGTTAATCTAATTCTTTCTTTGACAGAGCTATTTTACTAGAAGGTCTTGGAGATGTATTATTTTATATTGACTTTTTCCTCTGTGTCATGATAAGCTTAAATTGAGGGGACAAAAAGACTGCTTGGAAGTAAAATTAGACAGTGTCATAACAAATTAAGCAACTATGTCAAAATATTTCTGATGAATTCAATATATTAATAATAATATATTAATCTGATAGCAAGTTTGTAACATTTCTGTCTTCAAACCTGTTCTGTTAATAGTTTGCTTGAAAATATGAAAGGGTGATTTTCAACTTTGCTGATAAGATGAGGCTGAAGAATATCAAATATTTGTTAAATGAATACAACAAGTGTTGAATTGGAAAACCTGTTCTCTACATTGGCCTCCATTAGAAGTTTTCTTAGTCTTGACTAACATGTTCAGTGAATGCTCCTTTAAGAACTCACCTCCATGTAGATTCATACTCCCCCACCCTTAGAGACACTCCTGTGTAGAAATTCTGCAGCCACTTTGATTTGGAAGGCAAAATTATTAGTACGACTGAAGATACTGACAAGCTGAAGGGGTAAGCAGAATCTAAGAAGACAAGTTTTTATGAGTTAACTGTAAGATTATGTATGTGTGTTCAAATAAAAATTAAATAAATGACAATGATATAGAATCAGGGAAATGAAAAGGGGACTTAGCTTGTCAACAATTTCTGTTAAAAAATGATTTTAACATTTTTTGTCAGTCAGAGACACCTGAGACACCTCACCAAAGAAGATATTCAAATCACAAATAAGCATATAAAAAATGCTCCACATCCTATGTCATCAGGGAAATACAATTTAAAACAACCATGAGATACCACTACACACCTATTAGAATGGCCAAAATCTGGAACACTGACATCATCAAATGCTGACGAGGATGTGGGGCAACAAGAACTTATTCATTCTTAGTGTGAATGCAGAAGGGTACAGCCACTTTAGAACAGTTTGGTGGTTAATTATGAAACTAAACATACTCTTACCATATGATCCAGCAATCTCTGTCCTTAATATTTACCACAAAAATGTGAAAACTTAGGTTCACACAGAAAACTGTACATAGATGATTATAGCAGCTTTATTCATAACTGCCAGAACTTGGAAGTAGCCAATATGCCCTTCAGTAGGTTTATGAATAAACTGTGGTATATCCAGATAATGAAATTTTACTCAGCACTAAAAAGAAATGATCTTTAATCCATTTGGAGTTTATTTTTGTATATGGTGTTAGGTAGTGTTCTAACTTCATTCTTTTACATGTACCTGTCCAGTCTTCCCAGCACCACTTATTGAAGAGGCTGTCTTTTCTCCATTGTATGTTCTTGTCTCCTTTGTCATAAGTTAGGTGTCCATATGTGTGTGGGTTTATCTTTGGGCATTCTATCCTAAGACCAGACTATAAAACTCTTAGAGGAAAACATAGGAAAAACACTCTTTGACATAAACCACAGCAAGATCTTTTTTGACTCACCTCCTAGAGTAACAGAAATAAAAACAAAAATAAACAAATGGGACTTAATTAAACTTAAAAACTTTTGCACAGCAAAGGAGACCATAAACAAGATAAAAAGACAACCCTCAGAATAGGAGAAAATATTTGCAAATGAAACAACAAAGGATTAATCTCCAAAATACACAAGCAGCTCATGCAGCTCAACATCAAAAAGACAAACAGTCCAGTTAAAAAATGGGCAGAAGACCTAAATAGACATTTCACCAAGGAAGACATACAGATGGACAAGAGGAACATGAAAAGATGCTCAAAATCACTAATTATTAGAGAAATGTAAATCAAACCTACAATGAGATATCACCTCACACGGTCAGAATGACCATTATCAAAAAATCTAGAAACAATAACTGCTGGAAAGGGTGTGGTAAAAAGGGAACCCTCCTGAACTGTTGGTGGGAATGTAAATTGATACAACCACTATGGAAAACAGTATGGAGGTTCCTTAAAAAACTAAAAATAGAACTACCATATGACCCAGCAATCCCACTACTGGATATATACCCTAAGAAAACCATAATTCAGAAAGAGACATGTACCACAATGTTCATTGCAGCACTATTTACAATAGCTAGGACATGGAAGCAACCTAAATGTCCATTGACAGATGAATGGATAAAGAAGATGTGGCACATATATACAATGGAATATTACTCAGCCATAAAAAGAAATGAAATTGAGTTATTTGTAGTGAGGTGGATGGACCTAGAGTCTGTCATACAGAGTGAAATGAGTCAGAAGGAGAAAAACAAATACCATATGCTAACGCATATACATGGAATCTAAAAAAAAAATGGTACCGATGAACCTAGTTGCAGGACAGGAATAAAGATGTATACATAGAGGATGGACTTGAGGACACAGGGTGGGAGGGGGAAGCTAGGTTGAAGTGAGAGTAGCATTGACATACATACACTACCGAATGTAAAATAGTTAGCTAGTGGGAAGCAGCAGCATAGAACAGGGAGATCAGCTCTGTGCTTTGCAATGACCTAGAGGGGTGGGATAGGGAGGATGGGAGGGAGGTTCAAGAAGGAGGGGATATGGGGATATATGTATGCATATGGCTGATTCACTTTGTTGTACAACAGAAACTAACACGGTATTGTGAAGCAATTATACTCCAGTAAAAATCTATAAACAAACAAACAAACAAATAAATAAAAGTATTCTAGGATACCTGGGCACTTTATTTAAAAAAAATAGAAATGATCTATCAAGACATCAAAAGACATGGAGGAACCTTACATGCATAACACTAAGTGAAAGAAACTAACCTGAAAGGCTACATACTCTATGATTCCAACTATATGACATTCTGGAAAAGGCAAAATTATGGAAAGAGTAAAGAGATCAGTGATTTCCAGGGGTTGGGATTGGGGGAAAGATGAATAGGTGGAGCACAGAGGATTTTTAGGGCAGTGAAACTACTCCATGTGATATTATAATGATGGATACATGTCACTACACATCTATCCAAACCCATAGGATGTACACCATCAACAGTGAACCCTAATGTAAACTGTGAAGTTTGGGTGATTATGATGTGTTAATGTAGGTCCATCAATTGTAACAAATGTACTACTCTGATAAATGATGCTGATAACGGGGGAGGCTATGCATGTGTAGGGGCAGATGGGTATATGGGAGATCTCTCTACATTCCTCTTATTTTTACTGTGAACTTAAAAATCTCTCTAAACAAATAGTCTTTAAAAATCTGAAAAAAACTATTAGAAGTTGGCTACCCTATAAAAAGTTTATCAAATTGATATGTCATTGTTCAGGAATATACCTAGACAGAATGTTAAAATTCCCCAGTATTTAGGAGATGTGTTGTATTGGACATGGTACAATGACTAAATAGATTTGCAATTTCTTGAGGGTTAAGCTGGGTCAGATTGATTTTTTTTTTTCCTCTTGCAGGGTGTTTGTCTGGAAAGTCAGATATGCTAGATCTAGTTTTGCTAACAACTTTTTTCCATTACCTGATTGACCTATAACTGGCCTGCTGTTTATTAGAGGATGTACAATATGAGACAGTCTCAAGTTGTGAATTTTTACATAAGACTAACATACTTACTGACTCTGGGTTCTCCTCATATAATTAGAGAATAGATTCTCAATCTTACCAAATCAATTAAAGAGTTGGAATATGAAGCATCAATTTACAAATGCTTAGTCTCTTAGGTATAGAGGATTTAGCTATATGTTTAGGTTAATGTCTAAATAACACCTACTTGAAATGCTAAAACTATGAATTTTAGCCTTTAGCAACATAAAATATTCAGGTATATTAATGCAAGGATACTGATTTAACCATATAAGAGATTCACTATAAAGAGGAAACAAAATAGAGATAGCAGTGAGAGTATGTCAAGTAACATGTCAAATCATGAAGCTCAGTTCAAGAGAGAACTGAGTTAGAATCTTGTCTTCACCCTATTAGTTGGATGATCTTGAATAAGATGCTTAAGTTTCATTGTCATTGCCTATAGGATGGGAATAAAAAATAATATTTCTATAATATTTTGTACCAATAGAATGGCAGTGACATTGCTTTAAGAAAGATGTGGAGATTGTTCCTTTGAGTAGCAGTGTTCTTGCTGCCCCATTTAACATCTCTTTACTAAGGTGTTTACTGGACAAGGCTTTGAATTGAACTGTCTCTATGCCTCAGATATGCAGGCAATCCCCCAAAATGAGAACAGTAGGCCTCCCATTCTAAAAACTGTCTCCAAAAATCCTTGCAGGACATACTTAAGAGGTGGCCAAACTAGCCCCTCTATTTATATAAGGAAGTCAAGAAGAATAATCAGAGAAGTTGTCAGCTTAGAGGAGAATGCATTCTTGGAGCACCTATACACTGCAGCCACCAGAACAAGTGAGGGGAGAGCCACTTAAGTTTGAAAGGAGGACTGGAAAAAAGGGAGAGAGTCTGGCTTCTTCTCTCCAGGTGGATCTCTGTGTATGAAGAGGACTTGCTGATGTGAATAAAGGAAAAAGGAATTGGCAAGAGATGAGAATGGAAATATTTTTTACAGCTACACCACTCTCTGGCCTAGGAGGGCTCTATGAGATTCTTTTTGACCTCTTGGACTCCGTGGGAGCTAGCTGGGCTTGAACCATCTGGCCAGAATGCTGACCAAGAGCTGAAAGAAGTGACACCAGTAGCAAGGGGGCTGTAGTGAATTGTACAAGGGGCCAATAAAGAGAGAAAGTTTGAAGAAATCATGGCAGAGAGCATCTCCCCTACAAGAAAGTATGTAGCAGGGACTGAGCCTTGCAGTGTCCAGATTGTTCAATACACCACTTATATTTGCTTTCCATGAGATTCTTATCTGCAGCCAAAACAGGATCACAATAATGGGGAAAAACAATAAACTCCAGCACCCCCAGCAAAATCACTGGCACCCTATTTCCCCCAAATCCTTCCTATCAATGAAAGAAGTATCTGGTCTCTTATCAAGTCCTTTGATCCTGCTGATCTCCACGTATTTCCCCTTGTTATTTCTGTTCTGACACTCTCAGTAATGGCCACAATTCTCTCAGGTATCTGTAGTATTATCTTCTGCTATTTTTTTTCTTTTTTTAAAATCCTTTTTAAAATTGTAGTATAGTTTATTTACAATGTCATGTTAGTTTCAGGTGTACAGCACAGTAATTCAGTTATACATACACATATATCCATTCTTTTTCAGATTCTTTTCCCATCTAGGTTATTATAGAATATTGAGTAGAGTTCGCTGTGCTACACAGTAGGTCCTTGTTGGTTATCTCTTTTATATACAGTAGTGTGTATGTGTTAATCCCATCTTCTTCTGCTGTTTTCAGATGGCTTAGCTGTCCTTCAGTCTTGCACATGGAAGTGGGGAAATGCTCTCTTCTCTCTCTTGTTTTGCTCCTTTCTCATCTCTGGTGGCTTCGTCTCCCGTGTGACTCCACATCTATAATCATTTTCCTTTGAAGGTAATATGAGTGCCACCAAACTGAGAGATGCTTAAAGTCATTCATCCTCTGTGACTTCCCGCCCCCCAACCTCGTCCCTGGGTCAAGTGTTGAACCTCCACCTTCTCTTCTTAGGATGACTTGTTTCCCCATCCGACCACCAGCATCATTACCTTCATTTCTTCGCTGTGTCTATCCAGGTGCACTGCTTGGGGTCCCTGGGAAGGTTCATTGCTGGAGAGTTTAGGATCTTAGCCTTAGCAGTCACGTGTCAGTCTCAGTATTACTAAGGCATTTTGAAACCTTGCATCTTCTTGCAAATGAGACCTGGTTGGCCTTCCTTGCCAGCCTCTGGGGCAAGTAAAGCTCACTGAGTTTTGCTGTATATATTTAGTTTAAAACTTTGTTTTGGTACCCCCTCAGAGAGAAGAAAATTCATGCACATGATGCTAATGGGGAAAAAGATCTGAAGAAAAGGGCGCGTGTTCATAGCATTACAAAATATTCTCTCAGTTTATTTTCTCTGATGAATCATATGCTCATAATCAAGATTTACCATGTTGGCAAATCTCAAGGCTTTGCTTTCAAACAACTTTGAGAAATGTTTCTAGGTACAAGTGATTGCTAACAACCATATACATTATTTTGCAATATAATGAGTAGTTACAGAGCTTAATAAAAGGGAAAGAGCCAAGCAAAAATTTTTGACAAGAATAGGGAAATTGAGCATTTGGCAGGACTTGTTTTCAAGCTGTTTTTGGGGAGATTTAAATAAATCCTCTTACGTACTCCAACTTTGAGCCCTAACTGTGCCTTAGTTAGTTTTACAATTTTTTTTTTTTTTTAATCGGGTAAATGGGAGTGTAGAGAAAGACCCTCCCAGAGTCTGGATGTGATGAAGTCTTCTCTCTCAGGTTCATGGAAGGTTATGCCATGAAATCTGTGAAAGATGCTTCTACACTAATGATGCTACTTAAAAAGTTGTCTCCAGTTCTTGGCTCTTTTAAAGACAATGACAGTATTTTCAGGATTCAACCATTTTGAGATCAAAGTCCACATCCAGGGTCAGGCTAATTTGGGCAGATATTTCAGTGCTTAGCAATCAAAGATGCACTTCCCAACTATAAATTTGACTTCCCTGTCATAGAATATGCACGAGTATATCTGTCAAAAATGGAATATTTTGATTAATTGGGGCTTTGTGATGGCATTTGGCTTAGGAGGACTTGATCACCCCAGGTAAGTATGGATTGTCCTCTGGAAGACCTTCAGGCATAGAGCTTCCAAAACCTTCTTCAATTTTCTTCACCATCTAAATGTCCTGTGCACTTGAGTGTTTCCTTTCTTAATTTTTTTTCTTCTAGTGAAGATAAGGTACAGATGGTCCATATTTGTATAAAATTTTTAAATTTATGATCATTTTATTCCTTCCTTGCTCTATTAAAGAATGAAATCCTAATTTCTTTATTTAAAATACTCCTTAATTAATTAAAAAATGAAATCCCAGCTCCTTATACATTTAGTAAAACTTGCTACTTATTGAACCCATAGGGAACACATTGTTTTAAAAAATGGTATTTGCCACTAAATAAAGTTTCAAGTCTCTTTGTAATAAACAGTTATTGAGCAGAGCAGTTTGCTTATAAGAGGACTGTCTTCGTGGAGACATAGGTAAATGTGAACCATGTGGCAGTTTTCTAGAAGCTGTATTTTCCCAGGGTGGGCTCAGAGATCTTAGATGACATAGATCCATACTGTGTACCCAGCCTCCCAAATCTACAAAAAAAATACAAGGTATGACCATGGTCATTTACTTAATGCTTTGTACTGGTCAATCCCAATGTGTGAGAATTAATTTAAGTAACAGTGAAATACTGAAAGACCAATTAGGATAACAGTAAAATCATATCTAACACTCCCAAACTCTCACAAATTTTAATAATTTTGTAGTTTCTTCATGTATGGGTGAAGGTTTTAGAAGTCAAATTTTGGTTTAAAATAACTACACGTTCACAGCTGTGCAAACTGGCTTTTCTCATCTTTCTCAATTTATGACCATTCAATGAGAAGAATGTTATTTCATATCTAGAGACATTTTAATAAAAGCCTTCAGCTTTCATGTCCTTTCTTCAAATGTTTAACAGATGACAGTGTATCATTCTTGATTCTTACAGAGACAACTTGCTTCAAGCATATGAAAAACATGAACTTAATGTAAAACAGTAATGCATATTTCTTGGCAAGAGGCTGAAGACAGAAAAAAAAAATGCAGCCATGTTAATGGTGGACTCGTGTCCTTTTAACAGAAATTTCCTATATCTAACAATGCAGTGAAAGCAGCAGTATAACTTATTGAGTGGTTCTTACGTGGTGATTATGGTACTAAGTCTTTACAGTATTTCACAACCCTAGGAGATAGCTATCTTTTCTACTTACAGCTCTATTAAATCACTAAGCTTCCAGAGGATAAGTGACTTGTCCAAGGTCATTCCTTTAGTAATGACTGAGCTAAGATTTGAACCCAAGCTATCTGACTCCAAAGTCATGCCTTTTAGCCATCTGATGGCACTTCATTTCCCACTAGAGAACTGTATCAGATAGTCACTTCTTGAGATTGTTAAAAATCTCCAATTTTTTCCATTTTAAAACCACAAAGTTTTATGCAGGCAGTTTAAAAGGATGTTGAGCTCAGCCATCCTGAATGTCAAGACCTTGTCTTTCCTGGGAGTTTTAGTCTTGTCGCTAGTGTTTCAGTGACACATATTAGTTGCAGCAATTATATTTCTCCATTAACAGAACTCAGAGAATAATACCTTATTCTAAAGCTGTTTTTTCTTTTTTAATTGTTTGTAAGGAAACTGACTTTTCCACCTATTAAAAAAAATGCTAAGCCTTTACCTAATATATGCAGAATTGCCCCTACCGAGTCTATCTCATGTTGACATTTGCTTATGAATTTCATTTCTCTTATCCCAGAAGGACTGCTCCTTGATTGAACAACTTGAATGGTCATGATGACCTATGGGCACCTCACATAACTCCAGTCTGTTAGAATATGACTTGAGGATAGGGATGCTTCAAATATCTTGCCTGTCTAAGGCATTTCCCTCTTTTTTTCCTGTGTGATGTATTGTGTGTGTGACCACAAAGCACTTATCTCCTATGATTCATACCAAATGTAACTTTGGACTAGAACCATATTCAGCTTATCATATCAATGGTTTTCTACCCAGAAAGTTCTGTCTCTCCTTAAATAATGCAATCAAAACAAAAATAGATAAGTTAGAAGTTATTTTATAATATTCATAGTCCTATTACTAGTCACTACTTGTATTAGAAACTACCTTCATTACTTATAAAATTTTGAAATTTTAAAATCCAATATATTGTATGATTAAGGTTACCTATAATTTAAATTAATGTTGAATTCTCAAAATTAAAACTCCCTACTTTTTTTCTAAATCTTTGAAGTTCAATTTATAAATAGTTCTTGTTACAAATTTAAATTTTTAAACAACTATGAAGCATAACTTTGAGGGGGAATTGACTTAAGTGTTTGATCAACTTAACAAACTAGTTTCTCTTTAAATAGGCTCGTTTACAAACTTGGGCATTTTAAACTGCAGCTTACATTTATATGTAATGCATTACATTTATATGTAATGCATTCAGTTTTCTTTTTAAGCACTTTAGATACTTGACCAGACAAGTTTACATCTCTAATGAACGAAACTGCCTTGAGAATTCAAATGTCATTTCAGTCTAATAAATCATTAAACTTATAAATATAGTAAATCTAATTCTCTTAAATGTTCTAATTCTGTTTACAAACTTAGTCAAAAATCTTATACCTCAACTTGAAATCACAAGTCAATTACATATTTTAAATTGGAATCACAAGGCTAATCTGTCAGACTCTCTAATATGCCAATTCTAAATTATTACGAACACTTTAAACACTGAATATACACAGGTTGTCCCAATGATGAAAAACCTATTCTTGAACTTAACACAAAAGTATTAATACTTCATCATCTTTATAATTAATTCTAAACCATCCTGGATTTGGAAAGACACTCACTAAAGGAATAGTTTTTTCATCTCAGATGTGGAATCCAAGGCTTTGCATGTTCAGGGTTATTCTTTTTATCTCAGATATGGACACCTGGACCCCTTTTTAGTAGTTGCTGTGAAAACAAGGACTTCAAGCTACTTTCTTCAGATGAGGTTTGTTTTACAATCCCTATTTTCTGGGTTCAAGGTGCGCTTTATCTAATTGATTCAGTTGATTAGTTTAGGTGCCAGCCTATAATATTGTACCTTCAACCAGGATATAACTAACTGCCCTTTATTTTCTAAATTTCCTGATTAAATTTTGGATCCTTTCTGCCTCTTTGGGCCACAATAGTTATGGATATTTTAATGACATCTTATTGGATTCTGCGTATTTCTCATTTACACATCTGATTCTACACATAGCCAGAAAGACATACTAATGACAGATACATTTTTGGGGAAATATATTACAAATTGGAAACTAGTTTTAGTAAATTCTTGCTAATAGATGAGTGTAGAAGATCATAGAATACTCCTTACTCTTTCTGTGTCAAATTGACAGATTAGTTTTTCTTTTCAATGAGTTTGTAAGTCAGACTTTAAGAAAGATATTTTCTAAGAGGCTTTTTCAGATATAGCAAAAGCAATAAGAAAAAGTAGGTAAATTATACTTCATCAAAATTAAAAACTTTCGTGCATCAGAGGACACTATCAAGGAAGTAAAGATACAACCTTATAGAATGGAAGAAAATACTTGGAATTCATACATCTGATAAGGGCCTAGAACCCAGAATATATAAAGAACTCTTATAACTCCACAAGAAAAAGGGAAAAATCCACTAAAAAATGGGCAAAGGACTTGAACAGACATTTCTCTAAAGATGATATACAAGTGTCCAACAAGCACATGAATAGACATTCTACATAATTAGAATTAGGGAAATACAAATCATTAGAGAAGCACACCCACTAGAATGGCTAAAAAAATACAGAAAATAGCAAGTGCTGACAAAGATGTGGAGAAATTGGAACACTTATATATTGCTAGTGGGAATGTAAAATGATATAGTCACTGTGGAAAACAGTTTGGAAATTCCCCCAAAAATAAAATTTAGAATTACCATATGACCTAGCATTCCTACTCCTAGCTATATATCTAAAATAATTGAAAACAGACATTCAAACAAAAACTTGTACATGAATGTTCATAGCAGCACTATTCTCAATAGCCAAAATATGGAAACAATCCAAATATCCACCTACTGATGAATGGATAAACAAAATGTGGTAAATCCATACAATGGAATATTATTCACTCGTAAAAAGAAATGAAGTACTGATCCATGCTACAAAATGGATGAACCTTGAATATATGCCAAATGACTGAAACCAGACACAAGAGGTAACATATGATATAATTCTATTTATATGAAATATCCAGAATAGGTAAATCCATAGGGACAGAAAACATGTGGTTGGTTTTCAAGAGCTCAGAGGGAGTGGGGGATGGGAAACGACTGTCTAATTGTTATGAGGTTTCTTTGGGCTGTGAAAATGTTTTGGCAGGAGGTAGAGGTGATGGTTGCACAACGTTCTGAATGTGTCAAATGCCACTGAATTGTACACAGTACAATTCACAGATTAATTCTATGTTGTGTGAATTTTACCTCAATTTAAAAATGAAAAGGTTTTTTTCAACAAAGTCCCGTTTTTTTTTTTCTCCACTAAGGATGATAGTAAGAATCAGGTTATTACCAACATTCTTTCTCATAACTTTACTGGTGAAAATCTGCCACAAAGATGGAGGTTCACTATGTAAGGGGTGAACAATGTTCCATAAAAACAATATGCTCCAAGCTATACAGGAGCAAAGTTTTCTGACTCCCTCTTATAAAGAGATGATTGACAATGATGACATCAATGATGACTTTTCTTTCTCTATGGGGTCACCAAGAAGGCAACTTCCTCTATTTAATAAAAATTTTGCTAAGCACTAAGATATAATTACTCAGGACTGAGATGAATAAAATTTTCAGACTATTTCGTACATGACACACTCTCCTCCCTTTTTTGGTTTTAACATCTGTAAATTATCTTTTGCAAATGAAATGGCTCAATTCTTGTGGTATCTTGCTCTAGAAACACCCATAATAAAAATTTACAAGCTCAGAACAAGCTTATAAGAGAGGCAGTATTATTATCTTCATTTGATAGGGAGAAGATTGAGGGACAGAGAGATGAAGTGAATTGGTCAAGTATACTTAGCTATTTAGTGGTGGAGCTGGCAGTCAAACCCAATCTCACTCTTAAGTCCAGGGTTTTAAACTATCCCTTTCTATTCTACCTCTCCTAGAATCAGTTTATCAAACCTACCATGTTCTAGGTGAAGGACGATGTGGCAAAGGTAGTTTATGCTCATTAAATATCCATGTGTTTCTCTATATTTCCCAGCTCTCTTTGCAGCTGAGTTGAGGTCATGTTACTAACTGTGGTCTATTAATTGGGAGTAGAAGTGATTCGTGTCACTTCCAACCCAAGGCAGTTAAGAGCAAGGGTGAGTTTTTCATGCTCTTTCTCACTCATCTTCAAGGCTGGAAAGGAAGAACTTTGAGACGGTGATAGATGCAAGATGAAAACAGTCTGGATCCCTGAGTCACTGTTAGAGGAAAGTTGTACCCCCCACCCTGTCCTCAAAAAAGAGCTACCAGATCCACTACACACTTTGACACAAGTGAGAAATAAACCTTTGTTGTGTTAAGCCATGCGTTAGTTTGTGACCAAAGCACATCCTACTCTCTTCTGCTAACTCAGGATTGTCATACGATAAATGACATAAAGTCTTGACCCAAGAAACAGGATTTTTCTAAGGGTCTTTTGGTGTCTCCTTAGGGCTTGTTAAGGGTTGAATTGTTTCTTCCTCCTAAATTCATATATTGAAGTACTACCCCCAAGTACCTCTGAATGTGACCTTATTTGGAAATAAGGTTGTTACAGATATAATTAGTTAAAACGAGGTCATTAGCATGAGCTCTGATCCAAGAAGACTTGTGTCCTTATAAAAAGGAAAAAAAATCTGGACAGAGAGGCACTCACACCAGAAGTATGCCATGTAAAAATGAAGGTATAGATCTAAGAGCCAAGGAGTGCCATAGGTTGCCAGCCAACCACCAGAAGCTAGGGGAGAGGCACTAAACAGATTCCTTCTCACCATCCCAGGAGGAAAGAACCCTGTGGACACTTTGATTTTGGACTTCTACCCTCCAGAAATGTGAGACAATAAATTTCTATTGTTTTAAACCACACAGTCTATGATACTTTTTTTTTTTTGTGGTACGTGGGCCTCTCACTGTTGTGGCCTCTCCCATTGCGGAGCATGGGCTCCGGACGTGCAGGCTCAGCAGCCATGGCTCACGGGCCCAGCCGCTCCACGGCATGTGGGATCTTCGTGGACCGGGGCACAAACCCGTGTCCCCGGCATCTGCAGGCGGACTCTCAACCACTGCGCCACCAGGGAAGCCCTATGATACTTTTTTATGGCAATCCTCACAAACTAACACAGTGATCCCCGTATGCTCCATCTCAGTGGAATGGCAGTTGGATGCATTCAGACCTGGGCAGACCAACCAGCACGTGGACATGGCACACTTGCAGCTGTGATTCTCCACTAAACTCCATTAAGAACTACCACAGCCTGTTAAGAATCCTTTGGGACGCTGGATAAAATGGCCCAGATGAAGAAGTAAGTTTTTGTTTTGAAAGAAAATCTCTTTAAAAACAAACATGGAAAGGATCATAGGGTGAAAAAAAAAAGTTAAAACAGTGATAGAAAGTGTATTATAAATACATGGCATGGACAGAGAGTGAAGCCAAGCAAGACAATTTTAAGGTCTGAAATTGAAATTCCTCGCTAATAAACTTTTTACCCCGTGACAAAGGGGAGTCTTTAAAGGGAGAGCTCGCTAACCTTTGGGAACTTGTTCAGACACCGATAGCAAACTCAATCTTCCTGAGCCAGGCAGAGGTCAAGCCCCAAATGGAATCCCTTTTTTCTTTCAGCCTGTGGATCCTGGCAATTCCCCTGCCTGTCTGAGCTACTCTCTGCATCATAAGTGGGATACCTGAGGCTGGGTGCCCTTGTGTCAGCAAGTTGTGCTGGAAAAAGGAACAAACCTTCTCAAATTCCAGCCTCAGAAAGCAACTATTCTCGTGGAACAGCATCCTTTTCAAGAGGTCCATCTAATTCAGGAAAAGCCCTGCCATATAGATCTGGGCCTAAAACTTGCCTGAAGAATATTTTTTTCTCTTAACAAAAACTATAAAGATGGTTAACAAATTACCCCAGATAACCCCAAGCGATATGCCTTGAATCTGAACGGAGCAATCCAGCCCCATGAGCAATTTAAAATATTTATTATTTTCCCCTCACATATCTTGAGTAGAAATAGCTTAACTGCAATGAATCATGGTTGGTCCTACTATTTATTTACTTTAGGTGGTTTTCATTCTCTAAACAGAGAGGTTGGAAAAATGGCTCTGCTTTACCAGCTACCGCTTAGGTTCCTTGGCTATGCCTTTCTTCGTATACCCTCCAGCAAGGTTTGCTTAGTGAAAGTTGTAAGTAAGTAAGGTATTGATTGCCAGGGGGATGTTACAAACCAAGAGCTAGCTAGTCGTGGCAGGGTATTGCAGGGAGCCTAATGAGCTATAATTGTTGGCTGGGATCTAAGAGGAAGGGAAATCATTTGAACAGGACTGTGGTTCCTGCTCCAGGTAGTACAAGGCTCCTTGCCTGTTTCCCCACTGTGTGCTTCCTTGTGCTAAAGGGAGAAAATCTGAGAAATGGAAAGAGTTGCCTCTATGGCAGTATACCAGGTCTCTGAGCTCAGGAAATACCTGCCAAGGTAAAAATCCTTACCCTTCAGTCAATCAACAACCACTTAATGAGAATGTGTTTAATTCAATTCAGTTATTTGTTGAGCTCTAACTGTGTGCAAAGCAGTTACAGGAGCTGTAGAGATACACACTTGAAGCAAATAGAGTCCTGAACTCGGGAAGTTCATAAAGAAGAGGGAGGAGGGGTGGAGTCAAGATGGCGGACTAGGGGACGTGGAATTCACGTCTCCACGCAACTAGGGCACTACCAGGCACCAGTAGGGGACCACGGACACCTACAGGACAGGAAGAATCCCCAGTGACCGGGTAGGACTTGGGCGTGGTGGGAGTGAAGGGGGAGGAGAGGTGGAGGTGGGATGGGACTGATACCCCTAAGGGTCAGCTGGAGGAGGTGAAGGGATCCCATGCCTGAAAGGGGAAATTGGGGGACCACTGGGAGGGCAGAGGATCAAAAGGGAGTGTGGCCAGGTTTCCCTGCCTACTTGGGTGCCCGGGAGCCACCTGAGATCTTGGGCCTGATCCTCTGCCCCCATCCAGCAGTGCAGGTCCTGAGGGAGTGGGAGGGAGGAAAGGGGGAGAAAAAGTAAAGGCTGGACCTACACACCCCTGAGGGGAGCCTGGGGGGAGGGGAGGAGTTCCTACACTCAGCAGGACCCACCCACAGTTAGGGGTCCAGCAGGGATGGGGGAGACAGGGAGAGGGGTGCACAGAGGAATGGAAGGGAATGCTGCCAGCACTTTCTCTGTCTACTTATGCACTGTGGAGCCTGTTGGGCTCCTGGGCCTAATCCTCTGCCCTCGGAGCCTCCCTCCTGCTGTGCAAAGACCAAGCCCCAACCCTACACTAGGAGACCCCCTCTGAGACCCCCTCCAATATGCTGGGCCTAAACCCCACCTTCACAGCCTCATCTAGGGCCCTACCTCCAAACTCCAGAACTCCACACTCCAGAGGTCCTCCTTTCCATGTGCTGCCTCTCCCCTTCCACACAGTTCCTAAGCAGAGGCTCTGTCCCATGCTTTTGAATGTCGCCCTGCCTAGGCCCCACCCCTAAGGCCTTTTCCAGCTGCGGCTGTGGGTCCTGAGCCTAGGCCCTGCCCCATGCTCAAACGTCACCCCCTCCACCAGCCTAGATCCTGCCCCTGCCTAAGTTCTGTCCCCGCTTAATCTCCGCCCCCATAGCCAAGGCTTTCTTTTTTTTTTTTTTCTTTTTTCTTCTTTTAGATTGGGGTTATGTTTTACCTTGTTGATTCATTGTTATTGATTCATTTATATTTTTATTTTTTCTAATAAATCTTTTATTTTTCTAATTTTATTTTATTCTTTATACTTTGTTATTGCTCTTTCCTTTTGGCTTGTCCCCACACCCACTTTTTTTTTTCTTTTTTCTGTTATGGTTTTATTTTACCTTGTTGCAGTTGTTTCAGTCATATTTTAATTTTTCCTAATATATTATTTATCTTTCTAATTCTATTTTGTTTTTTATTCTTTGTTATTGTACTGCTCCCTTTTTCTTTCTTTCTTTCTTTTTTTTTTTTTTTTTGCTGCACCACACAGCTTATGAAATCTTGGTTCCCAGGCTGGAGGTCAGGCCCAAGCTCCTGAGGTGGGAGCTCCAAGTCCAAACTGCTGGACTAACAGAGAACCTCAGACCCCAGGGAATATTCATCAGAGTGAGACCTCCCGGAGGTCCTAATCTCAGCACCAAGACCTGGCTCTATCTAACTGACTGCAAACTCCAGTGCTGGAAGACTCAGGCCAAACAACCAGTAAGACAGGAATACAGCCCCACCCATT
This sequence comes from Mesoplodon mirus, assembly GCF_964341445.2. NCBI lineage: Eukaryota > Metazoa > Chordata > Mammalia > Artiodactyla > Ziphiidae > Mesoplodon > Mesoplodon mirus. Next base: position 77,082,551 of record NC_138978.1, on the reverse strand, counting down.
AAAAAAAATGAAACAAAAAAAATTTGTTACAAATGAAGGAGCAAGGTAAAAACCTACAAGACCAAATAGATGAAGATGAAATAGGCAAACTACCTGAAAAAGAATTCAGACTAATGATAGTAAAGATGATCCAAAAATCTCAGAAATAGAATGGAAAAAATACAAGAAGCATTTAACAAGGGTCTAGAAGAACTAAAGAGAAAATAAACAGTGATGAACAACACAGTAACTGAAATTAAAAACACTCTAAAAGGATTCAATAGCAGAATAACAGGCAGAGGAACAGATAAGTGAGCTGGAAGATAAAATGGTGGAAATAACTACCATGGGGCAGAATAAAGATAAAGGAATGAAAAGAATTGAGGACAGTCTCAGAGACCCCTGGGAAAACATTAAATGCACCAACATTCGAATTATAGGGGCCCCAGAAGAAGAAGAGAAAGAAAAAATGTTCTGAGAAAATAATTGAAGAGTTATAGTTGAAAACTTCCCTAATATGGGAAAGGAAACAGTCGATCAAATCCAGGAAGCACAGAGAGTACCATACAGGATAAACCCAAAGAAAAACATGCCAAGACATATTAATCAAACTAGCAAAAATTAAATACAAAGAAAATATATTAAAAGCAGCAAGGGAAAAGCAACAGATAATATACAAAGGAATCCCCAAAAGGTTAACAGCTGATCTTTCAGGAGAAACTCTGCAAGCCAGAAGGGAGTGGCAGGACATATTTAAAGTGATGAAAGGGAAGCACCTACAACCAAGATTACTCTACCCAGCAAGGATCTCATTCAGATGCGATGGAGAAATTAAAACGTTTACAGACAAGCAAAAGCTGAGAGAGTTCAGCACCACCAAACCAGCTTTACAACAAATGCTAAAGGAACTTCTCTAAGCAGAAAACACAAGAGAAGAAAAAGACCCACAAAAACAAACCTAAATCAATTAAGAAAATGGTAACAGGAACATACATATCAATAATCACCTTGAATATAAATGGATTAAATGCTCCAACCAAAAGACACAAACTGGCTGAATGGATACAAAAACAAGACCTGTATATATGCTGTCTCCAAGAAACCCACTTCAGACCTAGGGACACATACAGACTGAAAGTGAGGGGATTGAAAAGATATTACATGCAAAGAGAAATCACAAGAAAGCTGGAGTAGCAATACTCATATCAGATAAAATAGACTTTAAAATAAAGATTGTTATAAGAGATAAGGAAGGACACTACATAATGATCAAGGGATCAATCCAAGAAGAAAACATAACAATTGTAAATATATATGCACCCAACATAGGAGCACCTCAATACATAAGGCAAATACTAACAGCCATAAAAGGGGAAATCGACAGTAACACAATAATAGTGGGGGACTTTAACACCCCACTTACACAAATAGACAGATCATCCAGACAGAAAATAAATAAGGAAACACAAGCTTTAAATGACACAATACACCAGATAGACTTAATTGATATTTTTAGAACATTCCACCTGAAAGAAGAAGAATACACTTTCTTCTCAAGTGCACATGGAACGTTCTCCAGAGTACATCCCTTTTTGGGTCACAAATCAAACCTTGGAAAATTTAAGAAAATTGAAATCATATCAAGTATCTTTTCTGACCACAACGCTATGAGATTAGGAATCAATTATTAAAAAAAAAAAAGAAACAGTAAAAAACACAAATACATGGAGGCTAAACAGTGCACTGCTAAATAACCAAGAGATCATTGAAGAAATCAAAGAGGAAATAAAAAAAATACCTAGAAACAAATGTCAATGTAAACATGATGATCCAAAACCTATGAGATGCAGCAAAAGCAGTTCTAAAAGGGAAGTTCATTGCAATTCAAGCTCACTACAAGAAACAAGAAAAATCTCAAATTAACAATCTAACCTTACACCTAAGGCAACTAGAAAAAGAAGAACAAAGAAAACCCAAAATTAGGAGAAGGAAAGAAATCATAAAGATCAGAGCAGAAATATATGAAATAGAAACAAAGAAAACAGTATCAAAGATCAATAAAACTAAGAGGTGGTTCTTTGGGAAGATAAAATTGATAAACCTTTAGCCAGACTCATCAAGAAAAAACAGGAGAGGACTCAAATCAATAAAGTTAGAAATGAAAAAGGAGAGATTACAACTGACACTGCAGAAATACAAAAGATCAAAAGAGACTACTACAAGCAACTATATGCCAATACAATGGACAACCTGGAAGAAATGGACAAATTCTTGGAAAAGTAAAAGCTTCCATGATTGAACCAGGAAGAATTAGAAAATATAAACAGACCAATCACAGGTAATGAAATTGAAACTGTAATTAACAATCTTGCATCAAACAAAAGTCCAGGACCAGATGGCTTCACGGGCAAATTCTATCAAACATTTAGAGAAGAGTTAACACCTATCCTTCTCAAACTCTTCCAAAAAATAGCAGAGGGAGGAACACTCCCACGCTTGTTCTATGAGGCCACCATCATCCTGATACCAAAACCAGACAAAGATGTCACAAAAAAATAAAACTACAGGCCAACATCATTGATGTACATAGATGCAAAAATCCTCAACAAAATACTAGGAAACAGGGTCCAACAACACATTAAAAAGATCATACAACATGATCAAGTGGGATTTATCCCAGGGATGCAAGGATTCTTCAATATAAGCAAAACAATCAATGTGATACACCATATTAACAAATTAAAGAATAAAAACCATATGATCATCTCAATAGATGCAGAGAATGCTTTAGACAAAATTCAACGCCGATTTATGATAAAAATTCTCCAGAAAATGGGCATAGAGGGAACATACCTCAAGATAATAAAAGTTATATACGACAAACCCACAGCCAACATCATTCTCAATGGTGAAAAACTGAAAGCATTTCCTCTAAGATCAGGAACAAGACAAGGATGTCCTGTCTTGCCACTGCTATTTAACATAGTATTGGAAGTCCTAGCCACAGCAATCAGAGAAGAAAAAGAAATAAAAGGAATACAAATTGGAAAAGAAGAAGTAAAAATGTCACTGTTTGCCGATGACATATTATACATAGAAAATCCTAAAGATGCCATGAGAAGACAACTAGAACTAATCAATGAATTTGGTAAAGGTTGCAGGATACAAAATTAATGCACAGAAATCTCCTGCATTCCTATACACTAACAATGTAAGATCAGAAAGAGAAATTAAGGAAACAATCCCATTTACCATCACAACAAAAATAATAAAATACCTAGAAATAAACCTATGTAAGGAGGCAAAAGACCTGTACTCAGAAAATTATAAAACACTGATGAAAGAAATCAAAGATAACATAAACAGGTGGAGAGATATACCATGCTTCTGGATTGGAAGAATCAATATTGTGATAATGACTATACTCCCCAAAGCAATCTACAGGTTCAATGCAATCCCTATCAAACTATGAATGGAATTTTTCACAGAACTAGAACAAGAAATTTTACAATTTGTATGGAAACACAAAGGACCCAGAACAGCAAAAGCAATCCTGAAAAAGAAAAATGGAGCTGGAGGAATCATGCTCCCTCACTTCAGACTATACTACAAAGGTACAATAATCAATACAGTATGGTACTGGCACAAAAACAGAAATATAGATGAATGGAACAAGATAGAAAGCCCAGAGATAAACCCACACACATATACTCACCTTATTTTTGACAAAGGAAGCAAGAATATACAATGGAGAAAAGACTGCCTCTTTGACAAGTGGTGCTGGGAAAAATGGACAGCTCCATGTAAAAGAATGAAATTAGAACACACTCTAACACCATACACAAAAATAAACTCAAAATGTATTAAATACCTAAATGTAAGGCCAGACACTATAAAACTCTTAGAGGAAAGCATAGGCAGAAAACTCTTTGACCTAAGTCACATCAAGATTCTTTTCGACCCACATCCTAGAGTAATGGAAATAAAAACAAAAATAACCAAATGGGACCTAATGAAACAAAAGCTTTTGCACAGCAAAGGAAACCAGAAACAAGAAAAAAGACAACACTCAGAATGGGAGAAACTATTTGCAAATGAAGCAATCTCCAAAATATAGAAGCAGCTCATGCAGCTCAATACCACAAAAACAAACAACCCAATCCAAAATGGGTGGAAGACCTAAATAGACATTTCTCCAAAGAAGATGTCTAGATGGCCAACAAATGCATGAAAAGGTGCTCAACATCACTAATCATCAGAGAAATGCAAATCAAAACCACAAGGAGGTATCACCTCATTCCAGTCAGAATAGCCATCATCAAAAAATCTACAAACAATAAATGCTGGAGAGGGTGTGGAGAAAAGGGAACCCTCTTGCACTGTTGGTAGGAATGTAAACTGATACAGCCACTATGGAGAACAGTATGGAGGTTCCTTAAAAAGCTAAAAATAGAACTACCATACGACCCAGCAATCCCACTACTGGGCATATACCATGAGAAAACCATAATTCAAAAAGATACATGTACCATAAACCTAGAAAAATGGTATAGATGAACCTGTTTGCAGGGCAGAGTTAGAGACACAGATGTAGAGAACCAATGTATGGACACCAAGGGGGGAAAATGGCAGGGGTGATGGTGGTGGTGGGATGAATTGGGAGATTGGGGTTGACATATAAACATTAATATGTATAAAGAAGATAACTAATAAGAACCTGCTGTACAAAAAATAAATAAAATAAAATTCAAAAAAAAATACTTGTACCACAATGTTCATTGCAGCTTTATTTACAATAGCCAGGACATGGAAGCAACCTAAATGTCCATCAACAGATCACTGAATAAAGAAGGTGTGGCACATATATACAATGGAATATTACTCAGTCATAAATAGGAACGAAATTGAATTATTTGTAATGAGGTGGATGGACCTAGAGTCTGTCATACAGAGTGAAGTAAGTCAGAAAGAGAAAAACAAATACCATATGCTAATGCATATATATGGAATTTACAAAAGTGGTACTGATGAACATAGTGACAGGGCAGGAATAAAGACAGACATAGAATGGACTTGAAGGCACGGCGGGGAAGGGGAAGTTGGGATGAAGTGAGAGAGTAGCATTGATGTATGTACACTACCAAATGTAAAATGGATGGCTAGTGGGAAGCTGCTGCATAGCACAGGGAGATCAGCTCGGTGCTTTGTGACAACCTAGAGGGATGGGATAGGGAGGGTGGGAGGGAGACACAAGAGGGAGGGGATATGGGGATATATGTATACGTATAGCTGATTCACTTTGTTATATAGCAGAAACTAACACAACATTTTAAAGCATTTATACTCCAATAAAGATGTGAAAAAAAAAAGATGGAAAGATTGACATACAGGTAACTAATGCAGGGCATATTGTGATGAGTATCCTAATCCAATTCAATTTCATTAAACAAATATTCATTCGATTCTTACAAGGATAGTGGAAAGCCAGTAAAAGTAAAAAAAAAAAAAAAAATGTCTGGCAAATTTATTTGCATGGGTTTTAACGGGGCCTGAAGGATGGGTCTTTGGCTGATTCAGATGGGCATTCCAAGATGGAAAGGGCAGGGAAAGGCTGCTAAGCTGGACACAGGCTATTGAAGGAGTGATGAGGAGGTGAGGAGTATGGAACCCAGGATGCATGTGGTATGGAGGGCTGTGAGGAATTGGACTGAATATGGGGCATATCCTGGAGAATTTCTAAGAGTGACACCTAGAGATCTCTGCCCTGAAACAATAACCTGCAGCTTATAGAATTTGAGGGACCTCTTCTAAGAAAAAAAAAAGAAAATTATGAGTGTAAAACTACATGTGTAAATAAAAGAATATTTACAATGAGAAAAAAATTTATCATATTAGTGGAGCCTTGAAGATCAGGTCTCTACCCTCTGAGATCTCTTTAAGCAATTTACCAGAACGGCCTACATAGAAATGCTCATGACTGCAACCTGGCTTCACTCCCTCCCCAGGCGGACACTCTGTACCTCCCAGAATATCCACCACTCCCAGGAGCCTGTTCTGATAAGGTGCCTTGATGGTTAAACCTCTTTCGTGTCACAGTAAATCCACCTGTGCAGAAGTCTCCAACTTTCGCTGATTCCTTGGTAAAAAGTTTGAGCGTGGATCTGGACTATGGCAAGGGGAATAGGTACCATGATTAGTCCCCTCTAGGTCAGGTACTTCCCCCTGTGTCTAGGAGCGGATATCTGTGATGAGAACCTTTCTGTCATCCCAAAACACATGGTTAGAATAGGGAAGCAACAGTTCTCTAAAAGAATGGAAGTAGATGGGAGTTTGTGCTACTCAAAGAGTATTTAAGGAGACAAACATGGTAAGGGTGTAAAGAAAAAAAACTGGAGAAGGGAGAGTCTTTAGGCTGGAGGCCCAGATGCAAGACTGTAGCCCAGGTATGAAGAGCTAATGTTTTGGACAAGGCTGATGACTGTGGGAAAGTAAATGAAGGACCAGCCATGAGTACTGTTATGAAGAAGGGGTTAAGAAAACTTGGACCTTACAGCATTCACTGCTATTAGTATATCCATTACGATTCAACACTTCAACAAAAGTCAGTCACTATTTAAGTACAGATCCTACTGTCTTGAGTTTTATTTCTTATCCATTCATTGACCTCCAAGTGAGCCATAGATGTAGCTATGACTTGTTCAAACTCTATACACATATGCCTGCTCACCAATTCTCAGGCTAGAGGTTCTTTCTTTCTTTCTTTCAATGTGGTCACCACACATATTGTCCCTGCACATCGAGGTGGCAGAAAACTAGTGCCTTGATTACTCAAAATGATCTCCTAGGACAATCTTGGTCTCTATTTGCAATGGTAACATTATTATTTCTTGAATACCAGTCTCTGGCCTCCTTATAAGTAACAGTCAGGTCAGCTTCCACGTGTAATGGCTCCCACACAGCCTATAAAGCTTTGATATACTTGAACTAGTCTTTCACTGAAAGTTAGCAGTAAACAACTGGCCTATAAAGCTTTCCAAGAAGCAAGAGAACACCCGCTTGGTTGCTATAATTATGACTTCTCTCTTCATGATGACCTTTGAGGAATATAGTTAAAAAGCAGAGATGCCACCTTTCTATTTTTCTCCACAGTTTATTTTGCACAGTAAATTGCCAGCTCTGTGTTTGACGTAGGAGCAAAACACTGCTGGGCCTCTTACCTCTAACTCTGACAGAGCAACAAAGCGTATACGCTTTAAGTCTAACATAATCAAGAATTTATTTTCTACAAACTACATTTCATCTTTTTTCCTCACACGTGGCTACTGGTGTTTGGAGTAGTTTCAAGTTGTTTGAAAATGTGCTTGCCTCAACAAAATGGGCAATTTATTTCTGCACACAGTGTAAAGACAGAGAAATGGATTATTCTAGTGAGGTTAATGAGAAACCTACCCGTGGCTGGCTTGTTCTCCTGGCCTGTGACACTACTGGTGAAAGAGTGCTCAATTAGGCAGTACATTCATAACAATAGATGCCAGGATCCTAAATGTGGCAGGACAAGTGGCTAGGGTCCTAGCATCATTTTTTCTATCTCAAAAACTTCACAGTAGAGGGAAATAGAACCTTTCTCATTACTTGAGGCCTGTTTTGGCAATATCAGTTTAGCAACTGTGGCTCTGAACAGCATTGAGTGGGGTGAGCTTCTTCCTCAGGGGAATTTAGGAAATGGAATAACTGATTGTGCTCTGAGTAGTTGTGCACTCAGAGATGGTTGATATGCTAATTAATTTATACATCTGCAACTCTCAGCTCAGTTTTATCCGCAAATATTTATTTAGTTTTTTAATGTTAATTTTAATTTTTAAATTTTTGTTGAAATATAGTTGATTTACAATATTGTGTTAGTTTCAGGTGTACACCAAAGTAATTCAGATATATATATAAAATATATATATATATGATATATAAAGAATATATATATATATATTTTTTGCCCTCTGTACCAGATACCATGTTATGTGCTGAGAAGCCAAACCTGAATAAAATATGGTCTTATTCCCCTCTTTCAGTGCAGGCTCTGATAGAGGAAGAAGAATTGTTCATAGCCTGTTTTAATGCAGCGTGGGAAACTCAGTGGTAGCAATGTGTATTATGCAGGGTTGCACAGGATAAAGGGCACCTGACCCAGTCTACAGGGAGTAGAGGGGGAGGACAGGAAGGTTAAAGGGGGGACAGCTGGAACTGAATTTTTGAAAGGGAGTAGGAACTAGGGGAACAATGAGGGCAAAGGCAGGGAGGCATGAAACAGCATGGAGCGTGTGGGTAACAACAAGCAGTTTGAATTTCTAGTGAGTAAAGAGCAAGACAATGAGTGGAGGAGACGACGGTAGAAAAGTAGGCAGAGGCAGATCCTGGAGATGCTTGTACATCTCCTGAAGAGGTGAAGCTTGGTCCTATAGGTAGTGGTGGGGGATGGAGTACTAAAAGTCATAAAGTGAAGGACAGCATGCTTTAATTTGGGTTTAGCAACCTGGGTAGAATAGATTTGAGAAAGGCAATGCTGGCGTAGAGGACAAGGGACATTGCGGTAGTCCAGGAGGGAATGGATGAGGACATGGGGGAGGACAGCAGGACGGACGTGGAAAACGTTCTGGAGTTGAAGCTCAGAGAGGGTCGAGGCTGGAGATGGGATGTGGGAATCACCACTATGTAGGCTGGGGTTAATGGTGATTAGCATGTTAATGGAGTGTGCGCAGTAAGAAAAAGAGACTAAGCTCGATCCTCTCATGGGTACGACCTTTTTGAGTGGACAGAGGAAAAGAATGTCAGTGAAGGAGACTGGGTACAGAGGAAAACTGAGAATCAGCAGAGTGTGCTGTGACAGAAGCCAGGTGAGCAGAGCTGGAGATATTTTAACAAGAATGCTGAATCGTCACGTCTGGAACTGTACTGCAAAAGCTAGCATTAATTAATCCATTCAACAAATATTTACCAGGTCCCAACTATGTATCATGTACATGATGGTTTATACTATGTATACTATATATAAACATATACTATGTTTATACTATGTATGTATGTCCCAACTATGTATCAAATACTATGATGGTTTATAGTATTTTTAACTTTTAATTTTCCTGAGATCAACCTGCAGATGACTAGCCTAATGCAAGCTACAAAATAGGTTTGTTGGATTTCACTCTGGCAAGTATTTATCTGCTGTTTTGTTTTGGTCCCATCATTGTTTTCAGTTTATTTCCACTTCTAACTTTAAGATTTTTTTATACAGTACAAAAAAGGCAGAGACTTCCATCTGAGCCTGGCATGCAGAAGGGCAATGGCAGAGATGTTGACCGCTGGTGAAATAAATGCTATAGGATGAGGAAAACATTTGTTCTTTCCATTCCTCAGAGTAAGCAGGCTGGACCATGTCGGGAGAGACTGAGAGTTCCTCACTGTTGAAGGGCAAAGATTGCTCTTCATTAGAGTTTTCCTCTCTCTCCCTGTGCTTCTAGTTCCCATAATGGTCAGTGTAAATGTGTCATATTCTTTCCACATTGTTATGTGCAAACGTACCCTTAACACCTGCTCGGTACCTGACTTGGGATGCTGAAACTCAGCTGAGGTCGTTCTCATGTCAGACTAGTGAATTTTGCTTCTTTTTGTCATCTCCCAAGAAATGAGGAAAGAACTGGGCTACATATAGGTAGGGGTAACAAAGATGGATTAGCTTTACTTAACGGGCTTTGAATTATTCATAGTCTAGCAAGATAATTCATATATGTGAGAATTCTTCATAAACTCTTAAGTTCTTTCTCTTTACCACCTGGCCCTTTAGATCACAGACATTCCAATATGCAGGTAAAAGCAGGAGGGCCAGATGGCTCACATGAAAAGCACCACATCTGTGGCAGGCCGTTGTTGATCTCTGCCGTGGCAGCCTTGTTTTGGTGACTGACTTCAGCCCCCTTCAGACTTCCATTTCTCGCAGTTCCTGGCTCTGTTCTCTGAGTTGGAGGGCCCTAAATTATCACGGATGAGGTATTCTCTGCTTCTGTCTTGGCCTCTTGGGATCCTCTACTGGGAGAACTGAGGGGGAAGATGCGTATTTCCATATAAATATTAACCTAGGTAATCATACATCAAATCCCAGTATAATCACTGCATTTGAGCACTTGTAATTTCTTAATGACCAATATCTCATTAATTTGTAAAAGACATGTTTAATGTAATAGTCTTAGCAATATGCCCTATTCTCTTAGCTAAGTGCTTACGCATATAGATTTGTTCTTATGGTTAAAAATCTTATAATCATATTCTCTTCATACTCTCAAAATACCATTTGGCTTAAAGAACTGATGTTTTCTCTGATAACTTCCACATGGCATCTGCTCAAACTACCCTTGAAACTACTGCATTAATTTGCTAAATATTTATCTCTTTGCACTTGCCTTTGCACTTGTGGAAACTGACCTTTTACTGGTTCTCTTTCCCCTAAATCAGCAAAACCTCGGCCTGATCCATCTGGCAATATCCTCATTTTCCACTTGGCAATATAGTGTAGTGGTAATGAGCATGGGATTTAGAGTCCATCAGGTCTGGGTTTGAGTCCCGGTTCTAGAACTTTCTAGACATGAGATCTCGAACAATTTATTTCAACTCTCTGTGCTAGGTTTTCCAACTGTAAAATGGGTAAATTAATGTTAGCCATCTTGTAGGGTTATTGCAAAGTGAATACCACTGTGTCTGATTCAGAATAAATGCTAAATAAAACCTTTTCTTTCTTATTATAATTTTCTTGCTATAGTGGGAAGCATTAAAATCAGATGGACTTGTTTGAACTATGTCACTGGGCAAGCCAGTTGCCTTTCTGAATCTCAGTTTCCTCATCTGTTAAATGGAAATATCAATGCCTTCGAGCATTGATATGCTATTTCAAATACTGAGACAAAATAGGTAAAAAATAAATCGTCATGGTGCCTGATATGATAAAGAGATAAACACTGCTTATCAAATCTTGTCAAGGATTTCTGCTATGACTCAATCCCCACACCTAAAGCATCCCTCCTTAAAATCAATCTCTTGCCGAATCTACGAGTATACTCAATATCACAGAGGGCTTTAGCACATGTAAAAAATCTCGTCTCCTTGACTGGTGTTACATATGGTTTACTAATCATGAAATCCTTTTCTAATTATTTCTCCTTAGGTACAGGTATAAATGTTTTAATAGAAAATATTTTATCTCTAAGTACACTTGAAATTGTCTCTAGTTCATGCCATATCTTTTGTCTATGTTGAAGTACTGCTGGGAGCATGCCGGTACATGCCTGCGCTCATTCACTCACTCAACAATATTTGTTGTACAACTACTATGTCCTAGGCAGTGCTCTAGGTGTTTGAGATGATCAATAAACAAGCCAAACAAACATGTATCTCAGGCTCAGCAGCTATGGGTCACAGGCCCAGCCACTTCACGTCATGTGGGATCTTCCTGGACCGGGGCATGAACCCACATCCCCTGTATCGGCAGGCGGACTCTCAACCACTGCGCCCCCAGGGAAGCCCCAAATGTGTATTTCTTTGTGAAGCTTATATTCCAGTGGAGGAAGGCAGACAAGCAATGAAAAAGGTTAGCAGTTGTATTGATGGGTTTTATGGAAAAAAGAAAGAGTAAGGAAGATTAAGGGGATCAAGAGTCTGGGGTGGAGTCACAGTTTTAAATAGGGTGGCTAGAAGTAACCTCACTGAGAAGGTGACATTTAGACAAATATTTTCGAAAAGTAACTTGGAAACAATTTGAACAGTATCCTACCCTTTTTCTAACTCAATAAAGCCTCAGTAATTCTAACTTGATTACTTCATCCTTCCAAGAACACTGCCTTGCCTTTGTCTTACCTGGATGTCATGGCATTACTCTGGCCTCCTTGTGGTCTCCCTTTGCCCAGCCCTGGTTCTCTGTTATTAACAATCCCACACTGCTGCAAAATGATATTCTAAAACTATAGGTTAAATTGTGTAGCCTTCTTCCTCAAAGGATCCAGTTGCTCTCTATTGCTTTCAGAGTCAAGTTCATGCTCCTTGGCAGGACCATAATTCCCTGGAATGCTCCTCCAACCTCTTCTTCTGCCATATCCCTTTTTGGGGCCATAATTCAACCACTCTGGAGTTCCTGATCTTTGCCTTTGCCATCATTCCCATCAGAAATACTCTTTCCCACATTTTATGCCTATTAGAAGTTGTACTCATCTTTCAAGTCCCAGCCCCAATGCTGTCTCCTTTGTGGAGCCTTTCTGTGCTTTCCAAGTGAAGTTAACAGATCCATGCACTTCCCCATTTCCTTGGCCCTGGTTAGTGGATTAGATAGCCGCCTTCCCTTGAAATTGTCAATTCTTTCTCTACAGAAGATTGTTCTCACTTATCATAGAATCTTTTCAGAGTTTAGCACACTTTTTGGCCCACAGTAGACAACCTGCTTACTTGAATCAATCTAATTGGCCAAGCCACCTCTCAGCTTTGAGACCCAGTTTCCTCATCTTAAAATGGGCTAAAGACACATTTTCATGAGGAATAGATAAGGGTTAAATAAAATTACCTGAGATAATGTCTCATTATTTGAATGCTTCTTGGCTGGCATGCAACTTGCCTTCAGTAAACATTCTATGAATCTAACCTTGTTTTCTAAATTGTGTTTTAATAATAATGAAGTTCCATCACCTATCATCTTACTTCTTTTCATTGCATTATGGCTTCATAATTGTCACAATTTTTTCTTTCTGGATTTCCAAAGGAAAGTGCTCCTTCAGTTTTCTGTTTCTAAATAACTTTCACACAGTCTCTTTGGCTTAAATAATAGATTTTGGTTTTTAGAACTGTTTTTGGTTTACAGAAAAATTGAGTGGAAAGTACAGAGAGGTCCATAAACCCCACACATGCACAACCTCCTTCATTATAAACATCCTGTACCAGAGCAGGTATGTTTCTCACAATTAATAGATGAACCTACATTGGCACATCAGTTATCACCCAAAGTCCACAGTTTACATTAGGGTTCACTCTGGAAGTTGTACATTCTATGGCTTTGGACAAATGTATAATGACATGTACCCACCATCATAGAATCATGCAGAAGTTTCCCTCCTGAACAATTCTAAATCTTTTGTGTCATTCTGACTGGATTCTTCTGCTATAAAGGACTTTTTGGGAAAGAGGAAACTTAAGTGGGATCTGTCGATTAGATGGTAGTAATGTATCAGCATTAATTTCCTAATTTTGATGACTGTATTTGAAAACATAGGAGAAATATATTGTGGGTTTTTAAAAATAATATAGGAGAATTATCTTTGTTTATAGGACATATAAACTAAAGTATTTAGGGATTCAGGATATCATGTTAGCAAATTACTCTCAAATGGTTTAGGCAAAATAGTTCTTTGTACTGTATGAACAATTTTTTACAAGTTTGAGATTATTTTTTTAAAAGTTGGGGGAGGGGGAGAGAAGCTTCTATGGAGAGGTCTGGACATGTTACCAGCTAACACATTAATGGGGGCTTCTTTGGTAGTCATTAAAACTATAGCTCTGGAAAATACAACACCAGGGGAACTTGCCTATGATGGTGCTAAATACACAGCCAGGGCTGGGTTTCTAGGGGCATGGAGCTCAGGCCCGACTGCAATTTAACAGCAGAATGTCTTTAGAGAGAACACCTACTTTCTCTGGATGGCTATTTCCTCATCTGTAAAATGAGAGGTTGCTGTAGCTCCCTTCCAGCTCTAAAATTCAACACTGTGACTTCACCTTCTAATATATGACAGCCCACCACCAGCTCTGCGGTGGCCTTCGCTGCGAAGTTCTCAGTTCTCTGTATCTTGCTACCCTGAGGAAGTCTCTGACTGACGTGGTGCTGCCTTGTTTAGCAGTTTGGTCACCTTGGCCTGATTTAATTCTCCTCAGGAAGGAAAATTAGTGTCTCTGACATGCAGAGCTCCGGGAAGGGAGCACACACTGGTCTAATAGTACAGTGATGGCTTTAAGATAAATCCATGCTCTCTTCTGGCCTGTATAATTTCAGCAGCATGACTTGAGGCTCAACTGCACACTGGCCACAGAGAACGTTTCCTTGGAGGGCCTCCAAATGTGAATTCTGGACATGATGGTGGAGCCAGAGGTGACGAACCAGATGGGCAACACTGGTCCATGATGAGAATATCATCTCCCCACACCCAGGCCCGTCAGAGTTTTAGAACATGCGAGGAAACTTTAGCAACATCCACATGCGTACATGACAACCACACAAAAAAATCAGTCATACCAGTTGACATTTTGCCAATGGAAATTAATATGCTGTAGTGTGCTGGGAATGCTCTCTACTTAATAATAACCAGACTTAAGAGAATGAGAACAAGATGTAAGACTACTGAAAAATGAAGGGCAATAATCTGTATGTCATATTTTTTCATATAGAGTAAATTTCCAAATTCCAAAGGCAGCAGATTTTATATAGAATTTAACTGAGGATCTTTCCATCAGCTGTTTGTAATTGAGAAGCAGCAATGCATCAGGAGGGCTTGCTTGAGAAAGAACACCAGCAGGATTTAGGAATTTGTTTACAAAATTACCCTAGTGCCTGGCACATAATTGGTGTTCAATCAACATTCACTGAATAAAGATATATAAGAATATATTTACCTGTAATGGTGATATTCATGAATATGGACTCAGGCATCTAACTATATATTTAAAACATTTCACAATTTTGGCTCCCTATAGAATTCCAAACCAGATAGATATTTAACAAAAATTGATTAAAACAAATGATAAATATTTCCTGAATGAAATAGAGAGCTCAGCCTAAGAGATCTTTTTCTGTTTGCTGGAATTCTGTTTCTCTTTTTGTCTTTTCAGCTCCAAGTTAAGACAGTTTGGGGGATACTGCCTCTTCTACACCCGACCCCTGCAATCTGGCAGGTAAGGGTAGCATAATATAGACTGATTTTTCCCTATGTGTGCACTGATATTTCTCTAGTGCAGCTCAATCCTGCCACAAGGATGGTGCTTGCTTATAAAGCTTGGGTAATGAGTAGCCCAAGATTTATTTTCACATTTATTTAGGACAATCTTCTCACTGTCACTGTGCCAACACCATCAGTACAACTAGATGTTGCA
Organism: Mesoplodon mirus; assembly: GCF_964341445.2. Taxonomy (NCBI): domain Eukaryota; kingdom Metazoa; phylum Chordata; class Mammalia; order Artiodactyla; family Ziphiidae; genus Mesoplodon; species Mesoplodon mirus. The sequence goes on along the minus strand of NC_138978.1, from coordinate 77,067,407 downwards.
TTACAAAAAAAAAAAAAAAAAAAAAAAGCACAGCTTTGGAGAAAAAGAAAAAAGCCTGAGCTTAAATGTCTGCTCTGTCACTTGTCAACTGCATGCATGACCTTGGGCTGGTTATTGAACATACTTGAGCCACGTTTTCTTCACAGTATTGTTGTTCCAGTTAAACAAGATCACATTTGTACAGGGCCTGGTACCTTGTAGGCCTGCAGTGTTAATTTCCTCTTAGATCACTTCCTAGGGGCGCACCTTAGCTTTCTTGTTTCATGACTGCTCTTCTCTGTTCTCCCTTTTCTCCTGGCTCCAACCTGAGGCAAATAAATAACCACTGGCTCACCCTATAGTTGGACTATTCCTGTGATGTTGTAACTTGGTCAGCATCTCTTTGTTGATCTCACAGGGAAAGTGAGAGTTTGTGATTCTTGGAAGTGCCCTAGGTAGACTTCTGCTAGAACAGAAGTCTATTATTTTGAACCCTCATGGCTTCAGTAGAAACATGTATAATTTTAAAGTTCACATTCATGATTTAAATTCATACTCTTGCTCAATTTATATAGCTTCACCTTAAAACTTTCCCCTTGGGGCAGATTCGAACTGCCTTGCCTGTTTCTGGTGGAAGTGAGCGTGGAGACACCAGCCATCATAGCAGTTGACATTCAATACCATGGTCACCTCCAAACCACTGAGTGGCTGTCACCTAACATTAGTACCATTAGGTGTTATGGCCTATTTTCAAAACAGCAGCCAGAGTGATTCTTTAAAACATGTCAGATAATAAAGGACACTCTCCTGCTCAGGGCTGTCCAGTGGCTTCCCATCTTACCTAGAATAAGATCAGGGCCTTTCATCCCATGGCCCAGGTGAGCCCAGGGGACCTGGCCTTGCCTACTCTGTGACCTCACCTCATTCTCTCTCTTATTTACTGTGTTCCAACCCCATGGGCATCTTTGCTGTTTCCCCACCACCCAGAAGTCAAGGTCCCACCTCAGGACTTTCACACCTATTGTTCCTATGCCTGGATGCTCATCCCTCCACAGAGCCACATCGTTCCAGCCTCTGCTCAAATGTCACCTCTTCAGGGAAGTCTGCCTATCCTTGTCTAAATTAGCACTGCTGACCACCACTCTCTGTTCCTTAATCAGCTTTATTTTTCTGAACACGCAAATGCACATTTGTTATTAGTTTAAAGCCTATCTCTCCCTCTAGAACATGGGATCTCTAGAATGCAGGGACATTGTTTTCTTCACTGTGGTATCACCTTCACTGTGGTATCTCCAGAGCCTGGCCTGGAGAATGCACTTGGTAAATGTTTTATGATTGAATGAAGAGATAGGTTAGGTTAGTTTAAATGGCCCTGAGGCTATTAGGATTTGGTATGAAAAGGGCTGTGAAAACACTTTTGCTCTAAAGACATCTAGATGCTATGTCTCCATAATAAGGACAAGAACAACAGCGATGTAATAGTTTCAATTTATTGTAAATTATGATGCCTTGCTCAGTGGAAATCTACAAGTTGTTTGTGATCATTCATGAGCTTATAATTTTATCACTTTGGTCTATGTAAAAATGTGCAATAGTTTATTAGAAGGTTATTACAAAGAAAATGTGCAGTTTTAAAGCTACTATACTAAGATAGCACATCATTAAAATTACACTCTCATCTACTGATATACACAAAATGTTTCATCACAAGAGGTCCTCCTACAATTTTAGTCCTTTCCCTGACACAACCCCAGCACTCTACCCTGACACTTTCCCCATCTCCTGCCAAACAAATCCAGACAAAGCATCTGGGATCGTATGATTGGGATTCTGAAACTTGAGCACTAGAACAAGACAGATCTAGTTCAAATGTATATGGCCTTGGATAAGTTACCTAAAGTCTCTGTGCCTCAGTTTCCTCATCTTTTAAATGGAGAGAATAATAGTATCTACATCATGGGTATGTACTATTTGATGTATGTAAATTAAATAATACATCATGTGATTAGCATAAAGCCATCATTCAACAATTGTTAATATTAGAAAAGGGGTGGGGCTAAGTATATGGGGTTTAAGAAAGGCAGTTCTTTTCTAACATGAGATAAAGAATTACTTTTCTTTAGGATACATAATCACAATTATACCAGAAATTCATACAAATCTGACAATATCCAAATTTAAAATGGTGGCAGATCTCTGCTCTATAAAATACCTTTTGAATTTAAAATGTAATTGTCCTCATAGCTTTCACTATGGCCAGCTACATGACTGTGGCACTTTCAGATCTCAGTCCTTTGGTGGAGTGAGTGAGTCTTCAGGATTTGTTTTAAGCCATTTTCCCCTTTTTTTTTAAAGCACAATTTTCATCAATTGCTTTACAGAAAACCTTTTTGCTCCCTCTGGAATGGTGTGGGAGGAGTAGTTCCAGGAATGACGAAGGCATGACGGTTTGCCTGTCATGGGGTCAGATGTGAGAGAGCTCCACCGGGGCTGAGTTCAGACTAAGGCCCTTTGTGTTCCTCAGATGGAGATGTTCAGAGTTCACGGCCTCCTCTTAAACCACGGGCAAAATCAGGCATTACTGACCTCACGTAGGTACTAGGGCAATTTCATTTGTATTTCTTTTATTTAGTATCAGCTTTTATTTGGAGGAAGAATATTATATTATTTCAAATGGCTACACACACACACACACACACACACACACACACATCTGATACATGCATATCTGAGGCTGAGGAAGATCCAGAGAGACCAGATAAAAGTAAGATAATCCAAGGACACATCCCTGAAATGATCTTGAGTCAACTCAAAAACAAAACGCTGTCTCTCTAAGGTGGATTGTATAGTCCTAGAGGAAATGTCAGTGCAGAGTTCTGTAGGAGCCCACGTGTATGTGTGTGTGAGGTTGGGGGCATGCCAGGGGCACCAGGATAAAGGGAGGACAGAAACAGCCTACTTCAACAGAAATACTTTTCTCTTTCTTGCATATCCTCCCACTCATAGTAAAATATACTTTTTCAAATTACACATCAGCAGTGTCTGAGACTGACTGCCTGGGCTGTGATTTTTTTTTTTTTTTTCCCAGCAGGAAACTAGGAAATGAGTCATAAAACATTAATACTGCCTTAAAATAACGTAGGGTAGGGTGATCCCAATATGAACCCGAGTTGAGCACCAGAGGGAAGGAAGCTGCACCTCCAGAGGAGAAATTTCATTAAAGAGGACTTGCCCTTTCCCACAGAGAGCTCTGGGTCTGACTTCTTGAAGCTGGGAGGGCTGTGTCATGCTGAGTGGGAATCCTGGCTGCTTCACACATGTGGGGGACACTCGACTTCTCAGAAACAGAAAAAAATGAAGAAGTGAGGCAACCTCTCGATTCTAAATGAAGGCATTCTAACACATCAGCTGGGCTCATGATGAAGCATTTTTAAGTTTCCACAATCTCAACCAAATTTAGGACTTCACTAATTCGGACATGTGATAAGGAGGCCGAAATATGCAATAATGCTTAAGGGCACAGGTTTAGGAGTCAGACAGATCTAGGTTAGAATCCTGGCTTTGCCTTTCGTTAGCTGTGACCTTGAACAATTTTTTTACTCTCTCTCAGTCTGTTTTCTCTTCTGCAAATCTGGGACAATTATAATTATAAAGTCGTTTTGAGAATTAAATGAGATAATGAATGCACAACCGTCCGTGATTAAAAAGTAAAGTCATATTCCCTTTCATAAATTACCTTAAGCCCTCACTCTACTGATTATAGAAAGTCCAATTTTCCATTGGATCCCCTTTCCCCAAGTTATTTCTGAGAATACCAAAGAAAACACTAGTTCTACAAAACACCCCTGATGATTATTCTTCCTATGAAAAATCTCTGCTCCAGACATCGCCTGTAACCTCATGCCATCGTATAATTCACTTCTCTGGGCTTGAATCAGTTAGAATGAAGCCACAGCTAGATGATATAGTGCCTTTGTGTGAATCAGCAAAAGATGTCCTTTCCAGATAGGGTCAGGGCTTCAGGAACAGACAGACTAGGCCTTTGGATGAATTAGAAAATAGAGTCCTCTTTATCCAGGTGGACTCAGTCCCATATCAGATTCATGGTTTGTTGAGGGGAGTACGGTCTGATTCCAGCCCCCATCTCTCTTACCCAGCCAGATGCTTTTATGCAATAAAAAACCAACAGAGGCATGTGCAACCCTGGGTAGTCCCTGGCTTCATGTAACGGAAAATCCCAAAGCAATACTGGCTTCAACAAAATAAAAGGTTATTTACTGATCATGTAAAAGAAAGTAGGCCTTCCAGGGTGGATCTGACCACTTCATAGTATCATTAGATTGCTTGGTTCCTGTTTTTCTGCTCCATTATCCTAAGTAAATGGCTTCCACTGTCAAGGCCATCTAGTAGTCCTTGATAACTGCAGAGCTCACGTTATCTTATCCAAGTTCAAAGTAGTAGGATGGAGGAAGAGATGAAGATGGGCAGTGTAAGGATACTTTGGCATAAATCTTGTTGACCAGAAATTGATCATATGACCGTGCTTGCTTTCAGTGGAAACTGAGAAATGTTTTAGTGGGGCTCATTGCTATATGGGGTTCTATTATTGACGACGAGGGGAATGAATGTTGGAAGTAGGCAGTGGGCAATCTCTCACAAGGCCTTCCTCGCTCCCAGTTCTACTTTGCTCTAAACATGGGCCGAGTCACTCCTTTATCATTACCCCACGCCCTACCCCCCAGTGCAAAAGTGCCAACAGACTAATTTAATAAAGTTTAACTGAATGCAGAGAAGAATAAGAAAACAATCCTGCAGAGAGCCAGAGGCAGTTAAGCATGTGGGTTTTAGAGTCAGATTGCCTGGGTCCAAACACTGGCAGTACGATAATTTCTTAGCTGTGAGTCCTTGGGCAGCTTTTGTCCTACCCTTTCAGGGTTTCTGGCTTCACAATCTTCAAAATAATAGGGTTGTTATGAATATTAAATGAGATAATATACACATAGGCCATTTCGTGCAGAGTGCACGTATTCCCGCAAATTTGCACTCTAACGGGTGTGAGCGCAGACAGGCTATGACATACTCTGACCATAGTTTCTTGAAGATACCATTTATAAGACTGTTGGTCTGTGCTTCCATTCTCCTAATGGAAGTCCTTCCTAATGGCAAAAAAGACCCACTAATCCCTTCTTCCCTCTCTCTGCCAAAGGCCATCTTCTTTCCTACCTGACAGTGGAAACTTTCACTTCCTTCAGGGGATGCTCCTAACCCTACCCAGAGGTATAGCCTGAATTCCATTGTCCTGACAAGACAATCACAAAGGTTGAAAGTATTTACATCACTCAAAAAGTAAGTTTTTTCCAACTTAAGTAATACCATGTGTGAGTTCTAAAATCCAGTTTAAATTCATATTTTTGAAACACATTTCTCTGCATCTGCAAAGATATAGCATAGTTAGAGCTAGATCTAATTTGTACTGTAGTAATAAACAAACACTTAATATATTAGTCTACAGCATCATCATTAAGGTTTATGGTGATGTCACAGTTTTTCTTTTCCTAAAAATCTATGGATAGAACTTATGTTGTATTAGTAATAGCAAGTTTTTTTCTGATCATAATTCCAACCTCCTACCCCCTAAAAGAATGTCCCAGAGGTCTCTATCTGGAGAAACTGAAAACTGTCAACCACTTCCAAATTGCACTTCTATTGCTTAAAAAGAAAGAAAAGAAAAATTCCTCTTTCACTGAAGACCTCACTACATATATATAGTTCTTGCCAGTGTTTAACATATGATAAGCACTAAAAGAGTAGCTATTGTTCCTGCCTACTTCTTTCTAACAAAAAATTATTTTTCATGGCTTTAAATAAAGGGCTCATGTAAAATAAGGTTACAATATTGTAAAATCAGGATCATGTAAAAGAAGAGGTCCAACATTAATTGCAAAAGACAGAACATTACTGTGAGTTTCCTTGTAGCCAGGACAAAGAAAGGAAACATGCCAAGCTTTATAACTACGTATGCTCATTCTTCAAGGGAGAAATTTTTTCATGGCAGTACATTCTAAAAGATATTTCCCCAATGATCTATTATAGAAAGCACTGAGAGACATAATACAGTGTCCTTGAAAACAGATTTACAAGTTTCATATGGCTATTTCTTGTAAGAACTAAGAAAAGCTAAAGGCTCAGGGTTTTTGTGCAACTTAAGACAATTGTAAAGGCAGCTAAGCTGATGTGGAGGTCTGCCTGGACTGATGGGTAGACGTGAGAATTCAGAGGTGAGGCTTGAGCTTTAGGCTAGCTCTCCCAAATATTCCTTCTTCTCAGCTGTATGGTAGACATCTGACAATGAATTGTCTGTCTAGTGGCTATTGTCAGATGGTATGGTAAAGAACATAGGAGTAGCTGAGAGAGTTGAATTTGACCTTTGGAAGTATCTTTTAAAAAAAGTTTGCTGAGTGCATTGATATATAGAAATAATGTTTACAACTACTTAAATACAACTTTCTCTTTTAAAGTTTTTATTATAAAAATAAAATACATACAATATACAAATAAAATTGGTTAATAAAGGAACAAATGGGTCCACCTACGTCTCTACAAATGGATGGACCTAGAGACTGTCATACAGAGTGAAGTAAGCCAGAAAGAGAAAAACAAATATTGTATATTAATGCATATCTGTGGAATCTAGGAAAATGGTTCAGATGAACTGGGTTGAAAGGCAGAAATAGAGACACAGATGTAGAGAACAAATGTATGGACACCAAGGGGGGGAAGGGCGGGGTGGGATGAACTGGGAGACTGGGATTGACATATATACACTAATATGTATAAAATAGATAACTAATAAGAACCTGCTGTATAGCACAGGGAACTCCACTTCACTGGCTGTACCGTAGAAACTAACACAACATTGTAAAACTATACCCCAATAAAAAAAATTTTTTTAAAAAGAAACAAATGGGGTACTTCTCTGGTGGTCCAGTGGTAAAGAATCCATCTTACAATGCAGGGGACGTGGGTTCGATCCCAGGTCAGGGAACTAAGATCCCATGTGCCATGGGGCAACTAAGCCCGCGCACCACAACTACTGAGCTTGCACGCCTCAACGAGAGAGCCTGAGTGCTGCAAACTACATAGTCCATGTGCTCTGGAGCCCGGGCACCACAACTAGAGAGAAGCCCGTGTGTCGCAATGAAGAGCCTGCACGCCACAAGGAAAGATCCCGCATGCCACGTGTTGCAACTAAGACCCGACGCAGCCAAAAAATAAAAAATAAAAAAATAATAATAAATAAATCTTTAAAAAAAAGAAACAAATGACTCACACTCCTGTAATTATAATATGATTACTGTGGTGATTGTAAAATACATCCATAATTTCTTTGATAATCCTTTCAAAAGGGGGAAGCTAATTCCCCTCTCCTTAAGTGAGGGCTGGATTTAGTGACTTGATTCTAACAAGTAGAATGTGGTGGCAGTAAAAACACGTAGGATTTCCAAGCCTAGGTCATAGAAAACATGTGGCTTCCTCCCTGCTCTTGGATCACTTGCTCTGGAGGAAGACACCTGCCATTTAGTAAGGACACTCAGGGAGCCCTTCAGAGAGGCCCATGTGGTGAGGAATTGATGCTTCCTGCTAATAGACAACAAGAAACTGAGGTCTCCTGCCACAAGCCATGTGAGTTTGCCCTCTTGGAAGCAGATCTTTGAGCCTCAGTCAAGCTTTCAGGTTACTACAGCCCTGGCTGTCAGCTTGACCATGACTTCATGAGAGACCCTGAGCCAGAACTACCCAGTGAAGCCACTCCCATATTCCTGACCTGCAAAAAACTCTGAGATAATAAATGCTTGCTGCTTCAAGCTGCTAAGTTTGGGGGGTAATTTAGTTACAAAGCAACAGGAATTTATATAATCACCATTAATACCCTCTTGGTTTATTTTTTCAATTCTCTATTTCATTTATCTCTGCTCTGATTTTTATTATTTCCTTCCCTGTGCTAGTTTTGGGTTGAGTTTGTTCTTCTCTTACTAGTTCCTTAAGTTGTAAAGTTAGGTTGTTGATTTCAGATCTTTCTGGTCTTTTTTTGGTGTCTCTTCTTGAGACTGGCTGGCATGTAGTCTGTCTGAGTGCAGACAGCTCCTAGTGGGGTCTTGAAGAGCTCAGACACTAACTTCCGTTGAGCTCTGCTGCATCAATACTCACAAGTGCACCAAAATCCAGATAGCAGGGACCGTGGTCCAAAACCCCTGGGGAGCAAGGCATCTGAGCTTACTAGCTGTGTGACCTTGAGTAGGGTCAAGGCTCATTTTCCTCAATTACAAATTTATGGGCTAATAATTCTCACCTTATAAGGAGGGTAGTGAGGATACAATTAAATAGCTTTAGTCCAAGTACAAAGTCACAATATAAAGATAGTAGTTATTCCTAGATCCTGAGCATCCTGAAGGCAGGGAACTGTGCCTTTTTCTCCTTCTAGTAAATGAATTCCATAGCAGCTTCCAGATATGGGTCATGCATCTCCAGCATCTAGCACATGATGGACACTCAGCAAATGTCAACTGCATGAAAGAACCACTTCCTCTTACCTTGAGTGGTGACCTGTATGGCCTTTGACAAGCGTTTCACCATCGTATCCCTCTGCTCTGCCTCTCACTAGTGCTGTTCCTCCATCAACAGGAACTCCTCCGGGGTCAGTTCTTTCACAGCCAGAGCCAGCACCAGCACAAACATTTGTCATTATCGCAGGAGATGCCGTCCCACTGGGATGACTGAGAAGAGGCAGGAAAAAAATAAGGAAGAGTAGTAGCATTCGCTTGTCTCAGCGTTTCTTCATCTGCTTCTTGTCATCTTTCTTGCTTCCCTAACACACACACACACACACACACACACGTCTGCTGTCTTCCATCCAGAAAGACACACATGCGTCTCCCAAGTATCACTTTCGGGCTGGACTCCACAGTCTTCTCTGATCTGAAATTCACTGTGCACTTGCCACTTGGCAGAGCCTGCAAACAGCTCAGTGGGTGTTTTTATAGTCAGCACTAAAATAAAACTGCCACACCACTAATAAAGTTGTCCTTACTGTTGTCACTGTTGGCAAAGGCAAATGTCTGGGGAGATTGACTGCCTGAAAAGCTTCATTATGCTGTAAGAACATTTTTGATAGAATTTCAACAGCGCCTGACTGACTGTCAACTTCATCGTGTGACTTATGTCCCCCCTACCCCTCCCTAATTGGTCCTCAAACTCACAAAAACATTCAGGTCAGTTGTTGAGTACCTGAATCTTTTCAAGTAATTAGCAGGTAGAATTACCAGGTAGCAGGCAGTGTTTGCGTGTGATCTGTCAGTCTGGGCTGCTGTGGGGATTACTGTCATCTGGAGTGGCCTTGCAACCATGTTCAATTTAAAGTGTCAATAGAAAGTTTATTTCTGTCTTTTGTTGCCACTGCCAGGTTGTGAGTTTTCCCTTTAGAATCCAGACTCAAAGTAAGACAGGTATTTGGAACATGTGAATTTCAAGGAAAAAATTTCCCCAGCAACCCCCAAAATGTAAAAGCATTTAGGCATCATTCCTCGATCCACAAGACTTGGTCGTGTTATATCAACCTATATATTCAAGGCAGATACATGGTATCTGAGAAATGTAAGATAGACATTAAGCCTCTTACCAAGCAAAGTTCCACTTTGCCAGCTGGGTTGGGGACAGGCAGATGAGGGTCTTTTAATGCTAACACTTGACTAGTAATATCAGTGGCTGCTACCACCATTAGGCTTCTTTCTTTTTTGGCAACCCGTGGACCTTTCTTTCTTAATTCTTCACTGAACTGCTTTTTAGTTCAAGATAGATAGATTTGCTAAAATGACGAAGTGTATATTGCATAGACAACATGCCTAGATTTACAGGGCACTGGTTCAGGAACACATTTTTCCATTAGCAGAGCCTGAGTCTTGGCTGCAAAGTTTTCTGACAGCTCTTGGGATCAGTCCTGGGTTGAGGCGCTGTGAGGTCCAGCTGACTGCTTCATTCTCAGAAATACCTTCCCTCTTTGAAGTCCCCTTGACTGGAAAAAATCATTCCTTGTTTTATATTTAAAGACAGGGTCCCATTATCTTCCTTTCTTTTCCTCTTTTTTTTTTTTTTTTTCTGACTCACATATAGAACCAAGATGTTGAGTTCCAGAAGTCCATATGCTAATTCACAGATGGTTTTTAGTGATGATTTTTTCTTGCCATTTGAATCATTTAGGTAATGTGCTTTATTTTCCAATACAGAATAAAAAAACATTCTAAACAGACATCAGTGTCATATGGTGCCTTATAATGTCTTCAGGTACTGCAATCAATGTGGTTTGTTTGGTAATGGTATGGAGTGAGATACATACTTTACTATGAAGTTTTTCTTGGACTTGCTTTTTTGAAGATATCATTTAAGGATGAATTCTAAATGCTGCTGATATAACGGCTTGTATTCAGCATTTGTTTTGAATTTGTATTGAATCAAGATAAATTGATTTTCTTTACAGGTAAAAGAACAACTAGTATGGAAAAAAAGAGTAACTTGCTTATAATCTTATAGCCAATACATTCCATTAATATATTTTAACTTTAAGAAAGTATAATCAGTTTTTATTAGGGAAGAAACAAAACAGCATGCAGAGAAGCATGGTTTTACATGGCCTTGTCATAGGCATTCAATATCTATTCGGCCTTAGTAGATCATCATAGAAAGGGAGACTCAAACTTGAGAAAGTAAACCCACTGGAAACTTACCTCTGTAACATTCAGATGATTAAAAATCTTGCCCCCCTCCATCTCTTTTATTAAACAGCTATCAGCCAATACACAAGTGATCCCTGTAACTTTGGGTATAAGGAACAGAAAATGTGTTCCAAGCCAATTCATGGTATAACTAAGCTTCATTGCATAAGTACAACTCTGATGGGGATTCCTGATACATTCTGAGGTAACCTGACAGATGTGTCATAATGTCTAATCCCTTTAAACACCCAGAGCTCTTGGAAAGTGGATGTTTTAAAAGAGCAAATTGGAGAGCATGCTGTTTTTGTATTGAGCTTTTTTCCCCACTGCCCACACTGCCCCCCAGGATCGGAGTCCTTCCTTCTGCAAAGCACTAGGGATAAGCAAGATGTAAATCTAGGCATTTAAACAGTAATAGGAACACAGGAGCTAGATGGTGTTTCTTTGCAGCTGAAACAATAAAAATATAAAGGCGTGAACCTAAATGAGCTTGCCTTTCCCCAACAAAACCCCCAAAGCTCTAGCATTTTCATAAGGCCTCCTTCAGCCCAGCCACTCAGTGGCAACATGCTTGCATTCCTGAGTTAAAGAAATGCATCCTGGATTGGCATCTGGGAGGGCCAGGGGAAAAAAAAGTGGGGATAGTCTCATAATGAAAGAAATAAGAGCTGCCCCCTAAAGATCCTTTCAAACCTGCTCGGTGTTTTTGGGCTCTGTACCACATTTCTGGATTGTATAAATCCATGTTCGGAGTGGCACAGTGCCAGGTTCCACGGAGGCCAAGAGTTGCTTTCACGGAGAGGAGTGACACCCTCGGAATTGCACACAGTTGTGAGGTCTGCTTCTCAGACATTTGGATACTGCCACGAGGAAGAGAGGGAGGAAATTGGGCCAGTTTGCATTCTGTTACAGACCAGCCTTTTGGATGACAGAATTCTTTCCAATCAAAATGTCATGGATTACTCCCTGCTGTGAGCTAATAGGGTGCTAATTAGCATATTTCATTTATTACTTAACTGGAATAGAAACCATTGGGCACGTGGCCCACTTAGAATTGTTTCCTGGGGAAGCCGTGCACTGCTCTAAGCACTACCTCCATGCTTTAAGGAAACCGGTTCACAGAAGCACAGTATCGGGTGCCCCCTCTCTGCTCTCTTCACCCCTCCCTCATCTCCAGACGCACACACAGAGCACAGACAAGGGTTTGAGTCTAATCTGGTCTCACTTCAGTAAGAATCGGAAATGAGGAATGAAATTCCACAGCCATTTCCAATAGTTCATCTCTATGGCTGGTTTCTGGCAACCGCGTGGACCACTCGACTTGCTGCTTCACCTGTGATGATGACTCTTGGGCATCAGCGGAAGCAGAGGCCTCCTCTGATCTCTTTATCACTCTCTCAGACCTAGAGCCAAACTCACACAATGACTGAAGATGGCTGCGGGGTTCCAGAACCCTCTCTGGACTACTACTTGGGGAATCTTAAAACACCTGTTTGCCATGGTTTCCTCCTTACTTAGGCAAGAATTCGCTTAATAATACTCACATTTCTTTAAAGTACTTTTAGGCTCTTAGGCGTCCCGCGTGTGTTAATCTCCCTAATGGCATATTTTGTTTGTTCAAGGGCAGACCATTAACAACATGCAATGAAAACAAAGCAGCCAAAACTCACTCAGCAAGGAAAGACTGACGCTCATCTCAAACTGCCTCCCGTGCTGTGGAGGTCCATTGGGCGGAGCAGTAATACGGAGTGGCGGGTACACAGGCAGCCAGTGCTCTACAGAGAACTCTCAGTGGGCAAAGAGCTAAAAAAGCAGCCTCAGGGCTTCCCTGGTGGCGCAATGGTTGAGAGTCTGCCTGCCGATGCAGGGCACATGGGTTTGTGCCCCGGTCTGGGAAGATCCCACAGGCCCCGGAGCGGCTGGGCCCGTGAGCCATGGCCACTGAGCCTGCGCGTCCGGAGCCCTGCTCCGCAATGGGAGGGGCCCCAACAGTGAGAGGCCCCAGTAGCGCAAAAAAAAAAAAAAAAAAAAAAAAAAGCAGCCTCACTCAGTCAGAGTATTTCTCAATAATTTGGTAGAAACACAGATGTGTAAAGGGTCTTGCAGTGTTTCTGCATAAAACTTTATTTATCGAGGACTCAGTTAACGGCGCAATAATCCACTGTATTGTCCAAGCCTGACAATCTCCAGTCTCAGAGTCATAATGAATGTTTCCTCTCACTCTAATGACTCTTGTCAGTTTTACTTCCTGGCTGCTTCTTGGCCCATGTCTTATCTCCTGTTTTTCCACTGTCACTGCCGAGTTCATTTTTAGGTCATCTGTCACCTAGACCTTTGCTACTCAAAATATGTGCCATGTACTGGAGCATCATCCTCACCTGGGAGTTTGTTAGAAATTCAGAATTCAGTGACTCCTTCACCCCCAGGAGAAATCAGAATGTGCATTTTAACGTGTTGCCCAGGTGATCTGTCCTCACGTTAAATTTGAGGATCACTGAAATAGACTCCTACAGGCTGCAGTCTAGTATCCTTCCGCCATCCATTTCCTCTCTATCAACGCCTTCCACACACCTTTCTCTACAGTACATAGATCTGATTATGTCACATTCTGCTTGAAATGTTCCATACCTCTCCACTAGTTACAGAATACCATCCTGTAGCAGAGATGATATTTCAGTCTACGATATCAGGTAGCCCCAAGATATAACTGTAGTTTTGTTTCCAGAATATAGTTTCTGTGTCAGGTTTTCTATACGGTCTGATGGTGGAAGATGTTTCTAGTCAATTCTAGAAGATCCCAGTCACTTCATCTTTTCCTCAGTCACTTCACATTTAAACTCCATCAGTCATGATTTGCCTCTCTTTACATTTCATCTTACCCTGGCATCAAAATTCCTAGGGACTTACACAGTTTTACGGTGTCATCTGAAATTTCATTGACCATTCGTGGTGTTTGTCCATGCTGCAGAGGGTCTTCAGGCATGGCCTTTGCTCCATACAGGTGTCCACTAAGCAGTCAGATCCCCATGTTTCCATCCTCTCCCTGATTTTATGGTCTTTGCTCCTTTCTCTTGTGACACTTCTTTGTGACAACCAGGGAGTCCCCTTTGGGCCAGCTGGCTTTCTCTCATTTTCAGTTAATTTATGAAACCATCTTGGGGGACAGAAAGACTTCTCTGTTTTGTAGCTGAGAGAGATGTAGTGGGGTGGCCTCGATCCTATGTAACCCATATGCTCCCACATCTACCTCTACTGTTCTCTAGCGCCTGTGCCTGGGCACCTGAGGTTTCTAAATCTACTTTCTAGCTCTTCTTCTCACTTCTTCTGCCACTCAGAATTTGGCACTATGCATACTGGAGCCATTATCAACTGAAATGAGAGATATGTCTGTATCTTCAGGCTCTTTACAGAACACACCCTTCACCTTTCACCTAAATAGTGTCTAGGTTCCCCCCGCAAAAAAATAATAATGATATTCTAACATATACTTATAAAATGATTTGTCCATTACAAAGCTCTTTAAAATCCACCCCCCTCCCTCCAGCCATTCAATTTACACAGGTAGGCAAGCTAGATATCTCAGGATGTCATCCCCAGATGAAGAAACTTTATTTTAGAGATGTTAAATAGCTTTCCTAGAATCGCCTGGTGCCTAAAAGGTAGAGTGAAAAATAACCTTGAGGCCTTCTGAATCTGGACCTACCAACATCCCTTGCAATGTATCATATAGAAAACTAATTTCTGGTTCTCCCCCTCAACTCACATGGTTTTTATGCAGATCACTTAGACTCCCTGCATCCCTGCCAATCACAGTGTAAAACGCTTATGAGAATGGTACTCTCTGCCAGGTAATTATGATGTGCTTTGAGCTCCCTGGGGGAGAGAGAAACTGTAGGTAGCATTTGCATTTCTCAGTTTCTCATATTTTGTCCAGAAATTTTCTCCCATTTTTTTTCTACACAACTTATTCCACCTCTTAGATATTAGGCAACCTGGCAGGCAAGGACTCTTTCCTTACCTTCTTTTATTTTTTCATAGTAATTAGTGCAATATGGGATAGACAGTTGGTAACTAATGAATGAATATCAAATTAATAAATAAATTGAATCTTATTCATGTATTTGCTGAACCATGTGAAAGGCTCTATATCTCTGTGAAGTTTGTGATATGTCTTGTTGCTTTATTTAAAAATATCTTAATTTTAATATCACAAGCTGTTTCTTAATTTAAACCACTGGTACTCAGCTTCAGAGTTCCAGCTGTATCTTGCCAGAGGGTAACATCAAGTGTTCTAGTTGAGGGCAACATCCTTCTAAATGAAACAGCTGAAGAGCTTCACATATTCAGCAGCAATTTATTATTCTCTCATTCAGGAATTTCTTAGTTCAGTCATTCATACATAAACAACGTAACTAATGGATGAATTTACTTATTCCCTCACTGATTTACTTAAACCTTTCCCAGATTGCTCCTTTTGGAAATCCTACCTAATTTCTCAAGTCCTGATTTGAAGTTTCCATCTCCATAAAGCCTAAAGCCTTTTTTGTTTGTCTCAGATTGATGTGATCTTCTCTTTTTAGAAATTTACCATATTCTAGCATTTATATACCTTTACTATTTTCCTGATCAGAGTTGAAGTTCTTCTAAGAGCAGAAACAGTATGTTGCCTCTTTCTTGGCCCACAAAATGCCCTACATAACTGTCCAGTGACTCTCTGAGTTTGGTTAACTGAAATAACAAGACATTCTAGTTTTATTTTTGAACATAAGAAAGAGATTATTTCTTGCTGGAAATATTATGGCAACTGTCCATTAACATTTTAATATTATAGCCTACTTCTCCTCCTAAGATTTCATCCTAATAACTGAGCCCTCCAAAAATACCAGTGAGTATGATATTTGCAAGAAAATTACAGGAAGAAGGGAAAGAAGAGTCTCTGATTTTATTTTTTTCTTTGAGTTAGGCTTCTCTGGGCTTAAGTGATAGAATTTATGATTCACTCAAAGTTGTTGTTCATATACTAATACAATTATTTATATGCTGTCATTGCCAAGGTCTTAAATTGTAAATGTAACCACGTCTGGTATCTATTCTGCTCATGTGAGTATCCACCTACTTTCCACTGGAAAATAGCCATGGATCTTAAGAACTAGTAAGAGGTAGCCTGATTGAAGCCCCCAAACAAGAAAATATTCCTTATAGAAAGAAAGCTACCTTTTAAACTGAACACTATGAGTTATGAATACATAACGCTAGTGAATATACTTAAAATGAGAGTGGAACTACATTTACTTTCTTTTTTAATTGAGGTATAGTTGATTTACAATACTGTGTTAGTTTCAGGTGTACAGCATAGTGATTTGTTGTTTTTTTTTAACAGATTATATTCCATTATAGTTATTAAAAGATATCAGGTATAATTCCCCATGCTATACAGTAAATCTTTGTTGCTTATCTACTCTATGTGTATCCATTAATCCCATACCCCTCTCTCTTCCCTTTGGTAACCATACGTTTGTTTTTTAAGTCTGTCGGGACTACATTGGCAATGTTAGGAAACACATTGAATAACAACTGTGATTATCTTTCATATATTATAGAAATAAGAGAGGGCATAGTTAGGTCAAATAGTAGGAAAAATAGTGCAGTTGTTAAGGGTGGTGAGCTATTACACAGGTATAAATTAGCTGGGGGTATCCTTGATTTACTCAGAATAAGACCAGATAAGAAATGATGTGAACATAGGAGTCAAACTCCTAGGTGTAGCTCTCTTTCCAAAAGACCAAGTATTAAAGCTGGTCATGACATCTCTCTGAATCTCACTGTTATGGACTGAATGTTTATGTCCTCCCAGAATTTATATGTTGAAACCCTGTCCCCCAATATGATGGCATTAAGGGGTGGGGCCTTTGGGAAGTATTAAGATTAGATGAAGTCATGAGGGTGGAGCCCTCATGAACGGGGTTATTGCCCCTAAACAAGAGAGAGAGCTTGCTTCCCCTCTCTGCTCCCTGCTGTGTGAGGACACAATGAGAAGCTGATGGTCTGCAACCCAGAGGAGGGATCTCATCAGAACTTGACCGCGCTGCCATCCTGGTTTCAGACATCTAGGCTCCAAGACTGTGAGAAATAAATTTCTGTTGTTTATAAGCCACTAGTCTATAGTATTTTGTTAGAGCAGCCTGAACAGACTAAGACACTAGTACTTCCTTCCTTGGCAGAATACAAGGAAAAAAAGAAACTGTACTTAGAAGATCAAAAGCACTGATGAAAAACCACATGTATCTCTCCCCACCTTCTTTCTGGGGCTTAGTGGTATGTGTGGGTTTAGAAGAAAGCCAGACCGTCTCTCATGAAACATCCAATTCAGGAACTTCTGTTAAATGATGATCTCATTCCTCAGCTTATCCAAGATTTTCCTAAAGGTCATTCTGGGGACGTGTTAATTCCTACTGTATGTGATGCAGGAGGAAAGGGAGGAGATCATAGGGCTGTAGGTTACAGTTGTTGTTGACGGGAGTATTGTGTTTTGAGAAGTACAGTGTGTTATATTAGCCAAGGATGTGGCCAGGTTTGCTGTCTGCAGGAGTTGAGCAATGGAGTTATTCTTCAAGGATCCAATTTATAAAAATTGTTAGTTTGAGGATGTTGAGCTGTACATGGGGAATAAAAACTTGGAAAATTTTAAACAGTTCCCTTATGAACTTGAAGACCTTCTAGGAGCTCTAGTTGTATGTTCTGTCGCACAATAGTCCATGGAGTCAGAAAAATCTTTTCAT
The DNA here is from genome assembly GCF_964341445.2 of Mesoplodon mirus. Classification (NCBI taxonomy): domain Eukaryota; kingdom Metazoa; phylum Chordata; class Mammalia; order Artiodactyla; family Ziphiidae; genus Mesoplodon; species Mesoplodon mirus. The sequence goes on along the minus strand of NC_138978.1, from coordinate 77,049,883 downwards.
TAAACAAGGATGGCAGTGGCAGGTTGGTGGAGGTAAAGTCTCCCTCATATTCTGATTTCCAAAATAAGGCAATTATCCGTTATTTTGAGGGTACTTGGTACTTGTGAAATTAAAAAGGAAAAGTGCTCAGAAATTGACAATTCTCCTCCAACACCCACCCCGGATTCCAGGACAATCTCACCTGCTACAGTCTACTAGCCTGTAATGGGATGAGCTAAGAGGCAATATGATATTTTCAGGAATCAGAAACTCAGAAGAACACCAACTCAATTGGAAATAGAGTTTCCCAGTACTGAGCTTCCCCAGGCCCACTGAAGCATATTGGAGAGTACATGACATTCAGAGTAGAGAAACGTAAGATCTACCTCCGCTAGGATTCGGGAGTAGCCTTTGGACCCAACCAACTAACATAAAATTATTGGAGAAAATTGTACAAAACAGTGGAGAGTAAGGGGCTAGAGGACAGAGACCCATGAACCCTGGAGTGACTGGGTGGTTTGGGTTGCCCCGAGGTCACTTACTCCAGAGCTAAAGACAATTTAGGCAGAAATCCCTCCCCAGAACTTTTGGTGAACAGATTATATTCCAGAACTCCACCTCAGTGTTTTCAAATACACGTCTTGGGGTTGACCTAAAGATGGTAGCATCAGGTAGCTGATAAAGGCTCTGGCTCATGGGATATCAGTGAGACATGGCATGTTCACATATTATCAAATAGGCCATGTCTTCTTGGTTTGAGTGAGCAGTTGAGATGTTCGTTAAGAACCGGATGGTTGTAAACTTGAATGGTCACCCTTTACTCATCACCAGATATAGATGAGGTGGTAAGTGTCCTGGGTGTCTTATTTTGTAAAGACTCTATTCCTTTGAAGCTACTGGGTCATTGGGAGCTGGTAATGTTCACATTGATAACTGTGATTTTCCTGGAAGAAGTAGAACTCCAGATTTTTTAGAAAAGGTCTGGGATCCTGGTAGGGTGAATGGAAAGCTTGATGGCCTCCTACTCTGAGTTGGTGTCCATGTACTTATGCAGCACCTTGTTCTTGGTTTTGGAGAGACACAAGGTCATGCAATACAAATTCCATACTATTGGTATAATTATGTTGCCATATGGGCCCAATTCCTCAGGGTTTTTTTTTTTTTTGCCCAAAAAAACTACCCAAGAGGCTTCTGGGGCTTGACATTAGAGCAGGGGATATTCAGTTCTCAACAGGAGAAGTAGACAGTGCTGGCATTAGATAGCTGAGAGCAAAGGAAAGTCTGGGTTTTCCAGAACCTTGGTCAGGGGACTCTGACTAATAAAAGTCTAGAAACAAAGGGACATACGAGCAGTAGGTAATGGAAAGCACCAGTTTCTTGCCTTCCCATCTAGATGACAATGGTTTCTTGGATTACTGATATCCCAGGAAAGGAGCAAGGGGCTTAGGAAAGGGTAGGAAGCTGGTAAAATGGTCTAGAATTTGGTCTTTATACCTGCCATTAGCCCCTGAGACTGATTATTCATCTCTGATGCAGGACCAGGCAGTCGGTCACTCTGAGCATCACCCTTCCCCCTCTGGTGGGTAAGGACTGGAAACCATCTCCTCTTGTCTCATTGGCCCAAACTGAGTTACATGATCATCTTTGAACTAATCACTGTAGCCTAGGAGATGGGTTTCACTCATGGGATTAAGTCAAGAGCACCTTATAGGTATTTAAATCACCAATTATTTTTGCTACTTTGAAATAAAATATATGTTGATATTTAATCATAATTATTAGTTTTAGTATAGCCAAATTATTCTGAATTAGAATGCAAAAGAAACCTTATTTGCTTATTAATTCCATGAAGCACTAGGTAAAGCATAAAAGACTTGCCAATTTGGCTAAATTAAATTGTAAAAAATATATTGTGGATGGCTGAAACCACCTGGAAGATTTTGAAAAATACTTTATCCTCGAACAGATTCCTGGTCAGCCAGATGTGACCTATGTGAAATCCTGCTTTGATACAGGAGGATGGACTAGATAAAGGCTCAAAGATCCTTCTGTCTCTGCAATACTAAGAAAATACATAAGAAATACTTTTCATTCTTCCTACCACAAAACCAAGAGTAAAACCACACACTTGAAACGTAATGTCTCAGACCATACAAGCTGTTATAACAAAATGCTAGAGACCAGCTAGTTTACAAATGACAGAAATTTTATTTCTCCCAGTACTGGGAAGTCTAAGATCAAGGCATCAGCATGGCTGTGTTATGGTGAGGATCCTCCACCTGGTTTACAGTCAGTGCCTTCTCGCTGTGTCCTCACACAGTGAAAGGGGCAAGGAAGGTCTGTGGAGCCTCCTTTTATGAGGGCACCAATCCCATTCATGAGGGCTCCACCCTCATGACCTAAGCATTTCCTAAAGGCCCCACTTCCTAATACCATCACCTTTGGGGATTAGGATTTCAACATATGTATTTTGAGGGGACACATTCAGACCATAGCACATAACTTTTCTCCTATTAGATGATTTATAATCTAAGAGAGTAGGAAAAGCAAGGAATGGGAATCCAGAGGGAACTGGTTTTTGATATCTGCTCTGCTACAGACAAGCTGGGTTAATTTGGTTAATCATTTCAGATCTCTAAACCTCCTTCCTTACCTGTAAAATGTAGATAATAATACTTACCCTTCATCTATTTCTGCCATGAGGGTCAAATAAGAAAATATTTCTAAAAGTGCCCTCTAAACTGTAAAGGGCTTTCTAGATGTAAGGTATTCCCTTATTACTAATACTATTATTTGACTGCTAAATTTACCCCAAATAAATTTATGGCCTTGGCCAAGTTATTTAATATCTTTTACTCTCATTTTCTGTTCTTAGAAAAATGAGGGTTTTACCCAGATGATCTCTAATATCTCTTCCAGCTCAGCTTTGGGGTCTTTTAATTATATTTTTTTCTTGCAAATATTGAATAATGCTTGCCCATTGGACAGAAAGTTAAGGGGGCATGGATTTACAGTGGCCAGCTTTGGACAGTAATGCTGAGGGTCAACTACACTATATCTCTGATACAGATCCTTGGAATTTTAATGATGGTAATTACAACAAATGTAGAGTATTTGTGTTGTGCCCTGAGTCGTTTTATGTATTTTTTTTTAAGAATAGCATTTCATTTTAAAATTTTTATTTAGTTGTTTGTTTATTTTTTGGCTGCACCATGCAGAATCTGGGATCTTAGTCCCCCGACCAGGAATCGAACCTGTGCCTCCAACAGTGGAAGCATGGAGCCTTAACCACTGGCCCACCAGGGAAGTCCCTGTTTCATGTTTTATATGCAGCATTTGATGTATAAAAGTTTGCAAGTTAGTTTGTGGGCATACTTTTTGAGGAAGAATGTGCACAATTCAGAGAACTGATGAATTAGCCAAAGACATTCAATTTAGCAGCAATTTCAGGAATATAATTCATATATCTTGATCTTCATGGAGCAGGGTTTGCAGTTATTATATTTTTAGTTTTAAAGGAATAACTGAATTAGTGAGAAAATGGCCTCCAAAGCAAATGAGAAAGGGTTGCCTTTGAAGGTGGGAGGTTTTGAACTATCTGGATGGATAGGAAAAAGAAAGAACAGTTCAGAGAATTAGGACCTTGAAACAGTGAACTATTAGGTTTATGAACTAACAAAGGAGTGCTATATGATAATCTTGCATATGTATTTGTTCTAGACAAGGCTTTTATTTGTTTATATTTTCAGACCATAAATGCAAATTCTTTTGGCAGAGATGATGATGATGATGATGATGATGACTACCACACAAAGACAATAATAGCTAACATTCATGACTTGCTTACTCTCTGCAGGGCACTAATCTAAGTCCTTTGCATGTATTCTCTCATTTTATCCTGACTATAATTTCATGTGATGGGCACTATTATTATTTTCTCTTTGTAGATGAGGAAATTGAGGCACAAAAGTGTTAATTACCTTCCTCAAGAATACATAGTAAATAATAGGCAGAGCTGGAAGTCATACCCATATGACACTGAAAACACACTTGACCAGTTGGCTATATCACTTAATGCTACCACCAACAACATGAACATCCAACCCTACTGATGTTTTTACTATTCTAGGCATATCAGCTGTTAACTTACTTTATCCTTTTTACAACCCTAAGTTGCAGGTACTATCATAATTACTGGTAATCGTATAGATATGAAAACTAAAGACCAGAGGGATGGCTCTAGAGTTTGTGCTCTTAGCTATTATACTATGTCAATAATAATACTTTTAAAAGTGGTAATGGAAAACACCTTAAAAATAATAGCAACAAGTACTTGTTGAGATATTTTTGCAGGCCAGCTACAAAATGCTTCGTGCACATTGTCTTTATTATAATTGTCATAGGTGTGAATTTTTTTACCCCCATTTTACAAAGGATAAAATTGAGATTTCTTAGAAAAATTAAGAAATTTTCCTATTATCTCATAATCTTATGATGTTAGGACTCAAGACTTTGGAGGCTGACCCCAAAGACAAATTACAACACTAAAATAGTTCAGTTCTGGATTGGGGACAAGGCTTTATGAAATATTGGCTGTTTATGGCCATAACATTTGTTCATTCTTTCATTTAACAAATGTTTATTGAGCATCTATGTATTGTGTACCAAGTGATATAACCCCATGGCTTCCCAGATGGGTTGTAAAATAGTGCATGGTATTTCCTCAACCACAGAAAGACTCTAGAAGGGTGAATAAATGGTGGCAAAGATGTGTAAACTAAATGCAAAGGTAGTTTGATAATGATCATTCTAGGCTTGATCCCAGAAAATATTTAAATACCTGATTCCATTTTAAAACAAAATATTTAAGTTAGCAAGCAGGAGCAAAAAAAAAAAAATCTCAGAAATGCTTATAAAAATAATGAGGTATCAACTAACACCAGTCAGAATGGCCATCAAAAAAAATCTACAAACAACAAATGCTGGAGAGTGTGTGGAGAAAAGGGAACCCTTTGCACTGTTGGTGGGAATGTACATTGATACAGCCACTATGGAGAACAGTATGGAGGTTCCTTAAAAAACTAAAAACAGAATTACCATATGATCCAGCAATCCCACTACTGGGCATATACCCTGAGAACACCATAATTCAAAAAGAGTCATGTATCAAAATGTTCATTGCAGCTCTATTTACAATAGCCAGGACATGGAAGCAACCTAAGTGTCCATCAACAGATGAATGCATAAAGAAGATGTGGCACATATATACAATGGAATATTACTCAGCCATAAAAAGAAACGAAATTGAGTTATTTGTAGTCAGGTGGATGTACCTAAAGACTCTCATACAGAGTGAAGTAAGTCAGAAAGAGAAAAACAAATACCATATGCTAACACATATATATGGAATCTAAAAAAAAGAAAAAAGAATGGTTCTGAAGAACCTAGGGCAGGACAGGAATAAAGACACAGAAGTAGAGAATGGACTTGAGGACAAGAGGAGTGGGAAGGGTAAGCTAGGACAAAGTGAGAGAGTGACATGGACATACATACACTACCAAATGTAAAATAGATAGCTAGTGGGAAGCAGCCACATAGTACAGGGAGATCAGCTCCGTGCTTTGTGGTGACCACCTAGAGGGGTGGGATAGGGAGGGTGGGAGGGAGACGCAAGAGGGAGGAGATATGGGGACATATGTATATGTATAACTGATTCACTTTGTTATAAAGCAGTAACTAACACACTATTGTAAAGCAATTATACTCCAATAAAGATGTTAAAAAAAAAAAAAAGATCAGGATAACTTAAGCACAAATCCTTCCATAAAGGACCTCTCCCCATTTCAATAACTAAATCTGTGAAAATCAAATGAGATTACCTAGTGTAGTGTTGAAATCATGTTGAATAGCTTCTCCCACTCTTTTACTTGCAGAGTAAGTGCTAAGTGGGTAAAGCCAAGGTCTTTTGGTTGGGAAATCTTTCTGGGATCAAGGAGTGACAACAATTATAAAGCCAGTCACTTTAAAGCTAGGAGATGTCACAGGGTGTCCTAATCAAAGGGCCTTTGTGTGATCAATCATATCCTCCGTCTCCTATTGACCTTTTACTTACTTCTGATATTTTCCACCTGCTTGAATGCACTGGACTTTTCATTTCAATAAAACTAATTTGTTGGCAGATATTTACATTTGTTTTGTAGAGATAAGCTAGTTGCTGTTTTTTCTTTTGAGTTTTAAGACCAAAAATATTTCATAATTGTGCCTTAGTTGTGAATACACAGGTTTGTTAAAACTTCTGTAACTAACCAATGCTGGCTGAAATAGGGCTCCCTGGTTAAGGGTGTGTTATCTATCTTTCACTCAATTTCAAAAATGTGGCATTTTCACAGTATAACATAGTACCTTTAAATAGTAGGTTTTCAATTTATGCTTGTTGAATTGGAATTTAAAATTTTAATTGACATATAATTAACATACAATGAAATGCATACATTTTAGTTATTCATCTGATGAATTTTAACAATTCTTTCCAACCCTGTAAGTGCTACCCCTCCAAAAAAAAACCCCACAAAAAACATTTTCATCACTCTGAAAGTTTTCTCATGTCTCTTAGTCAATCTCTATCCTATACCTGAATTCAACCACTTCCTACTTCTATCCCCATAGATTGGTTTGCCAATTTCTAGAATTCGTGTGAATGGAAACATGCAGTGTATTTTTACATCAGGATTCTTGTTGTCATCTTAATGTTTTTGAAATTCATTTATGTTGTCGCTTGAATTTGTACTTCATTTTTTTTATTACTGAGTAGTGCTCCATTTTATGAATATAATACAATTTGTTTATCCATTGTTTTGTTGATAGACATTTCAGTTGTTTCCAAGTTTTGGCCTATTGACAGTCTAGAACAAGTATTTTTGTGGATAATTTTCATTTCTTCCTGGTAAATACCCAGGATGGAATTCCAGGTTATGGGATGAATGTATATTTAACATTACGAGAAACTGCCAAGAATCCTTCAAAGTGATTGTGCCAGTTTGCATTCCCACCAGTATGAGAGTTTCAGTTGCTCCTCATCCTCACCAACATTTGGCATTTTCAATCTTTTAAATTTTATCCATTATAGTGGGCATGAAGTAGAATTTTATTGTGGATTTAATTAGCATTTTCCTGATATGGAGCACTGATGGGTGTTTACTGACCATTTGTTTATCTTTCTTTTTGTAAAGTATCCCAGCATTTTGCCCTTTTAAAATTTAGTTTTCTTTTTATTCTTGATTTGTAGGAGTTCTTTATATATCTACATGTCTTTTTCAAATGTGTGTTCCAAGTATTTTTTTCCCAGTTAGTGGTTTGCCTCTTCATTTTCTTAATGGTGTCTTTGATAAGCAGAGCATTTTCATTTTGATGAAGTCTAACTTACCAATTTTTTTCTTTTAATGTTATTGCTTTTTGTGTCTGTCCAAGAAATCCTTGCCTAACTCAAGGCTGCAAAGACATTCTCTGGTGTCTCTGTTTTCTCATAGAAGCTTCATGGTTCTGAGTTTTTTGTTTAGGCCTATCATCCGTTTAGAATTAATTTTTGTGTATGGAGAGAAATAGGGATTCATGTTTGTTATTATTCTTTCATACAGCTATCTAGTTGTTCCAGCAACATTTGTTAAAATGATGTCTTTTCCCCAGTAACTTGGTATTGTGGTAAAGAATTGATTGACTTTATATGCTGAGGGTCTATTTCTTGACTCATTTTTCCTTTAATTTGATATCCTATGTTAGTACCACAGTATCTTGATTATTTGGTTTATAATGTCTTGAAATCAGGTAATTTTAGCCCCCCAACTTATTCTTCTTTTCAAGATATATTATACTATTCTAGATCTATTGTATTCCATATAAGTTTTAGAATTAACTTGTCAATTGCTTCAAAAAACTCTGATGGAATTTTGAAAGGGTTTGCATTGAAGATCTAGATAAATTTGGGAAGAATGGGCACAGAAACACTATCGAGTCCTCCAGTCCATGAATATGACATATCTCTCATTCTATTTATGTCTGTATTAACTTCTCAGCTGTGTTTTATTGTAGCTGGTATGTATGATTACATATTACTCATTATGTATGATTATATTACTTGGGAATAATTCCGGTTTTACTATTTTTTCAATATTTATCTCTTTTATGCATTTATCTTCCTTTATTGCACTAGTTAGAATGTCCAATATCATGTTGGAAAGAAGTGATGAGGGCAGTCATATTTGCCTTGCCTCCAGTCTTAATCTATAACTGTTAAATATGATGCTAGCTGTAGGTTGTTATTAGACGCTTTTAGCAGGATGAGGAAATTCCCTTTTATTCTTAACTTGCTGAGATTTCTTTTATCATAGATAGTATTGTCAATTTTTTTCTGTTTCTATTGAGACGATCTTTATTTCCCTTCCATTTATTCTGTTAATGTGGTGATTTACATTGATTGATTTTCAAATGTTGACCCTACCTTCCATTCCTGGGATAAACCCACTCAGTCATGATTATTTTCTTTTTTATATATTTCTGGATTTGATTTGTTAATGTTTTGTTAAGGATTTTTATATCCATCTTCAGGAACAATATTGCTCTAAAATTTTCTTCTCTTGTAAAATCTTTGTCAGATCTTGATTTCAAGGTTTTGCTGGCTGCATAAAATCAGTTGGAAAGTATTTCTTCCTTCTCTGTATGCTGAAATAAGTTTTTGTAAGATTAAGATTATTTTTTTCTTGGTTGTTGGGTAGAATTTGCCACTGAAGTTTTGTTGGTAAGAACATTAGTGCACATTCAATAAAAAACACGTTTTACTATCTATTGCTGTATAACTAATTACCATAAACTTAGCAGCTTAAAACATTACATATTTATTACCTCACATTTTCCCTAAGTTAGGAATTCAGACACGGCTTAGTTGAGTTCTCTGCTTTGGAATATCTCACTATGGGGGAAATTGAGGTGTTGTTCAAGACTGAGGACTCATCTGTGGCTCAGCTGGGGAAAGATCTGCTTCCAAGCTTATTTGATTACTGATTGGATTTAGCTGTTTTCAGGGACTATAAGCTGCATTTCCTTGCTGGCTGTTGGCTGGAAGTTCTCCTGAGTTCGTTGTCTTGTGAGCCTCTCTACCTGGCAGCTTCATAAAAGCCAGCAAAGGAGAGTGTCTTTAGAGAGAATCTGTCGGCAAGACAGGAGTTACAATCCTGTAACATAATCGTGGAAGTGACATCCCATCAGCTTTGCCTTATATTATTATTAGAAGCAAGTCACAAATGCCACCCACTCCCAAAGGGAGGGAATTAGATAAGATGAATACTAGGAGGTGGGGATAATTGTTAGATAATTTTTAGTGTCTGTCTACTACATACAGGGCTATTTTAGATTTAGTGTTTATTCCCATATTAGTTTTGGTTAAGCTGTGTTTTTCAAGGAATTTTTCCATTTCATCTAAGTTGTCAAATTTATTGGCATAGAGTTATTCATAGTATCCTCATATCTTTTTAAATATTTGTTGAATGACATTCTATTTTTTGTTCTTGATATTAATGATTTGCATCTTCTCTCTTTTTTTCTTCATCAGTCTTATTAGGGCATTGTCGGTTTTATAAATCTTTTCAAGGAAACAATCTTTGACTTTGTTGATTTTTCTCTGATTTTTCCATTTTCTAGTTCACTGATTTCCTCTCTTATTTATTGTACTGTTTTTTCTATTTACTTTTACTATTTTCTTTTTTGCTTTTCTTTGTCTAGTTTTTTAAAATAGAAGCTTAGATCATTGATTTTAAGCTATTTTTATTTTTTAATATAAGCCAAATTTTCAGAACTATGTGACTGTGTGAATACTTCACTAGGGCCCCTCACAGGACTTCAAAAGGTATTATTCAATTGAAAAGCCCTGAAGCTACAGCTTCATTTGGTTCAAAATAATCCACCTCGTCTACTAGTGCATTTAATTTATTTTAAGATGCACATTCCCACCACCCCCCCCAAATTTTAACATCTCTGAAAATGGAATATGTTGTATAAGCTACGGCATCTTATAATTGCTATCAGCCAGGCAGAAGTCATGGTATAGTCATCATTGCCTGTGTATGCACAGACTTGTCTATAGTTGTTCGTATTATCAGCATTTCAGTTGAGTTGTATGCACGTTTGGTACCTATACTGAGCTTCAGTGTTAAAATAGTATAAAATGATTACATTATGATTCAGCACTGAAGCCAAAAAATAAGGAATGTTCAGAAAAGCAAGGAAAGACAGGAAATGTAACATTAGTGAAGCAAATATTATAGGAGGACTGCTCATAAGTTAATGTTTTCTTGCAAAGAACAAGCAATTTATTTCATTGTATTTTCCTTTTTACATGTGCATAATGGTAATACTGGAGTAAAACTGTGTCTAAATCATAGCTAAAATAAAAATTTTAAGTGATGAGATAGCATTGAGTCATACTTTAATTGACAGAATTTTTTTCCCTGATGTATCTTCTGTTGACAGTGCCTCTGATTTAATGAAATATAGGTAGCCTACCTAGTTCTCACATAAATGCCCTTGAAGTTGCTATTATCCATTTTCAGAGATGAGAAAATTGAGTCCTGGGGAGTTTAATTGTCCAAGGTCACAGAACTAGTAGGTGGCAGATCTGGATTAGAATGTAAGCATCTGGGGCTTGAGTCTTTGCTCTTACTGCACATTCTATTGCCTTGGTAGATCACGGAAGGGAGGAGCAGTCTCTCTTTCAAGATCCTCATCAACTAAAAATATTAGATTTTCCAGACAGCTCTTGGTCTTGTCTGTCTCCTGCTTCACCACCGCCCGTGGATAAAGCTTAAATTTCTTAAAATTTAAAGCATTCTGTGATCTAGCCTCAGCCAGCTCTTGCCTGACTCCTGCTCTTCAGCAACTTGGAAATATTGTCTCTATATATGTCCATACCCAGGCCATTTCTTGTCCTAGTCTAATATTTAATTGATCCTCCTTTCATTGTTAAAAACCTCTAGCTAATTTCTTTTTCCTTATCTGAAGTTATTCATGCTAACCCCTTGTGTAAACATTAGTTCACACAGTAGGCCTAATGGCTGTCTTTTGAAAGGCCTGCTTACAAAGTTGTCCCTTGGCTGGTGTCTGGAAACTTGATTTGGGGAGGGTTCCAATCATTTCTAGAACTGTTAAGAGTGACTAAACTGTTCATGCAAATAACATGGTTTATGCAGAAAACTTGTTTTCCTTCTGGGATTCTGGAATATTTGGGCATACTAGGCAAAGGATGCCTAAATGGTTATCCCCCAGTAAAATCCATGGGCTCTGAGTCTCTAACAAGCTTCGCTGATTGGCAGCAATTCCTATGTGTAGCCACACTCATTGCTGGGAGAATTAAGTATGTTGGGAGAGAACTCTTGGAAGCTTATTTGTGGTTTCCCCTGGACTTCTCCGCATGCATTGCTTTCTCTTTGCCAGTTTCACTTCATATCCTTTCACTTTAATAACTCATAGCTGTGAATATATGTTAAATCTATTATGAGTCCCCCTAGAGAATCATAAAACCTGAAGGTAGTCTTAGGGACCCCCAATATACCCCTCTGCCAGGAATCCCTTCCTATGCTCTTCCCCTTCCCTTTTTACCTGGATAACCTTTTCCAGGAAGCTGCCTCTGAATCTCTCCTACATCATTTTTCTGCATTTGGTACACCTCCTTGGGACTACTGTAACATCCTGGGGCTCTCTCTATTATTACACTTATCATATCATTTTATAATTATAGGGACATTGTCTTTAGTCCACTGGTCTGTGATTTTCTGGAGGGTAGAAACTGTGTTATATTCATCTTTATATCTGTATACCTGTCACACAATGGTGGTCAACTAATATTTGTTGAATCAACAAATACCTTGGCCAATCTGAGATAGTCTTTTGATTGCTAGTAGTATCCATAATTAAAATAATTGACAGAGAAGTTCAGAATGGGCTTTGAGAACTATTTTTTAAAACATATCCTTGCCTACACAGTTAGTTATTAAATTGTTTCAGCTTTCAGAAGCAACTTAGAAAACACCTACTGTGTATTATATTTTAAGTGGGAGTTTTGGGTATTAAAGAAAAAAGAGGGCTGACTTGTTAAGAACATTAGGAAATTAAATAAGGCCTCAGCTTTTTCATTCTGCAAAATGGTCCTAAGGATACCAGCTCTTCCTAATCCACAGTCATGATAAGAAATAAAGTAGCCTAGGGTGACGCTTTGAGAGAAGGTGCTAGGTAATTCCAGCTGTTTATCAGTAACTTGTCCTTCATTAATTCCAAAGAAAATGTATCTATCTTCTTTTGTGGATTAGCCATTGGTTGGAAACTTATACTCTTGTTCTGGTGCACCTGATTTCTTTATACTTTCATAAAGATGGTGTTCAGATTTATTTTTTTCCTTCTTTCATTGTTTGCTAATGTCTTACTTTCCCCTCCCACAGTTATATAATCAGCTTGCTATTTTTAATACTGCACTTCTGACAAAACCAAGTCTGAGCTTTAACAGATACATTTTCATATCTTGGAAGTTGCCTCAATGATTCATTCTGCTAGAAACTGAATATATTATGTATCTTTTTGATTGTTCTTACTCTTAAAAAAGATATTGGGTTTCTTCAGATGTGATTTTTCAAGTTAAAATTAGAACTAGGAAAAGATACACTCTTTTGGGGGGTTGGGGGTTGTGTAGCAAGGATTGGAAGGTGTTGATAACTCAGGATAGAAATAAGTTCAGCTTAGCTCAGCCACCATTGTCATTATATCTTATATTTTCTATTGACAATGTGGATGAATATGTGGGAATGGCTGGTATGGAATTGATCAATGTCTGCGTCATTCACTTTGTGAGGACTTCAGCTGATCTCAGTTTGTTCAAAACACCCATTTTACATACTCTTCCTGAGTCATTAACAGCCCTTATCCTGTCAAGGAGAAAAGAGTGCTTGAGACCCTGCTTTCAGCCGTGGAAGGCTTGTGGAATTAAACCCTTAGCTCCTTCTTCGTTTTGGCTTCTATACCAATTTTGCCTGAATCATATACAATTTAAAAAATTATTATACATGTTATGTGGGAATATTTTTGGTTATTGTTTTAACACTAGCAAAAGCATCTGTTTCATAATAGAAAGTCCAAATTGAGGCTGAATAATTCAGACACAAACTTATAAAGAAACTCCTGAGGTAACCTTTTTTAAAAAAAGCATTATTCGAATTTTTGTATTGCTCAAGCCTTATTTAATTTACCAAGATGAAAAAGGTATGTCTAAATCAAGTCGATCATCTAGACGATAGGAGAAAAAAATCCACAGAGGCTAAGTAATAAAATCACAGTTTGGAAATATTCAGCTGCCTCGTGCCCAAATGTTCTTGTTCTCGTGCTCTTTTCCCTCTCATTGAAATATACTATGAATCCTTAAATTATCTGTTTTCATAGGTTTTTAACATTTAAAAAAATACAAAGCATACTTTTGGTAATGCTCTGATTTTAAATTTTGAGATATTTTAGGGTTTTTGTTCTTTCATCAGATCTATGCACTGGCCCACATTTTAGTTTTATAATTCTGTCTAAAGCCTTGAATGATGCCTAAGTATTATAGCTTAGTATAATCCTTTTTGAGATATTTTTATACTGATACAGTTTTCATGGCTTTCTGTTGTACTCTTTTATAAATCCTACCTTCAAGATGTTTCCTTTATAAAAGAAACCACTTCCTAACATTCTGGTATGCCAACATAAAATTACAGTTTTACATCAGAATGAGACCTAAACCAGACTTACACGTTGAGTGGTGAGGAGAATACAGAGCAATAATGTTTCTTTTCATGTTGCTATTGTTCATCTCCGTAAAGAAGCAGGATCAAAGTCCTATCCTGTGAGCATAGTGTCTCTTCTATAGGAAAGCAGCTAAACGTTGGACATCTTAGTGTGAAAATAACTATTGGAAGAACAAAAGAATCAAAATGAAAATCTCTGACTCACACTTGAAGAAATATTTTAGCAACAAAGTTCAAACTGCTTTATTAATAGGAAGCTGAATTCTTTCTGGTCCTAAACACTGGTCTGTGGACCAATAAAGACTATTCTATTATTGACCCCTGTCCTAAGATTTCTCATCCCAGCCTTTATATTTCTTTTTTTTTTTGATTTATTTTTTATTGAAATGGTTGAATTATAATATTGTGTTTTCTGCTGTACAGCAAAGTGACTCAGTTATACATATATATACATACATTCTTTTTCATATTCTTTTCCATTATGGTTTATTACAGCATACTGAATATAGTTCCCTGTTCTATACAGTAGGACCTTGTTGTTTATCCATTCTATACATACCAGTTTGCATCTCCAGCCTTTATATTTCTGATTTCTGATCAGAATTCCAACCCTCTGAGGAAGATTGTGGGCCCTAACAGCTCTGGAAAGCCGAGCAGCATCTGAACATAAAATGATTGATTCCTGCTCTAATTGCGGTAGCTCTGAATGGAAAGTTACCATATGAGAAAGATTATTTATTTTAAAACAGCAACCCAAACAGTCATATTTTCAAGAACACTCTGGCTTGATAATCATCATTTTTCTACGGTTGCAATATATTTGTAAGTGTTGAAGAAAAAGCACCAGCAAAAGACTAATTGAAATGTAAAGATATGCATCTATTATTAGGATCGTCAACTGATTATTTTTCACCACTTGTTTTATTAACACACATCTTATGTTACATGTTGCTTTAATCTTCTTTATTAAAACTAGCTGAAAAGTCCTGTCATTTTCTATCGTTTCAATGCCTCAGGATCCATGTTTTGTTGAATTTTCTATGCCAACTTCTTTTGACATGAAAGTGAAATATTGTTGTTTGGTTAAATGTGCAAATGGGTCTAGGGTGGATGTTTTATATAAAAACAATCACAGAAAATCAGTTGTGTGAGCAAATTCTATCTTAAGGCAAAATAACACTTTTGCTGCAAATGATCTGCCTCTGTAAATGTTCTCTGATCATCGCTTTCTCTGGGCTAATGTGGTCCTTTCTCATTGCTCCCCTCCCTTTCATGCCCCCCAACTCCAGTAAAACCAGAAATACTATTGTGCAAATGGACAAATGCACATACTTCTCCTTTCCAGGGGCACTTTTAGTGAAAAGGGAATATACCCCACACTGTTTTACCACTTTGACACAGCTTCGGTAAAGAAGAAAGAGTTAAGTTCTCGGTCTGCAGCTGATCCGTGCTTAAGCAGTTCACCGGGGCATCATGGTTATAACTGTGATAGCGTATCGCGGGAGCCTGCATAATTTTATTCTATTTTTCATAAATAAGTAAAAATGCATCAGAAGGCATTCCCACTTCCCAAGGAATGCACAATTAGAGAAGACAGAGAAAAACAAGACCTAGGATGTCGGACTCTGGCTTCAGTCCTGTGGAGGAAAATGTGTTCACTTTTTTTTGTTTTTTTTTTTTTTTTTTGCTTTGCTTTTCTCAGTCCTCTGATTGAGTAATGACAATAGTGCAGTAGGAAAGCACACAGAAAGAAAATCATGCCCCAGAGCACATCAGTAGTAAAAGTAATTAGTTCATTGTTAACATCAGGGTGCTGTTAACAAGCACAGGGGCCCTGCTTTCTGGCTAAGCTGCTGCGTATTATGATGGTCGACTCCAAAATAAAAATTACTTTGAGCAGAAGGAAGAAGAGCGGGGATTATAAGCTCGGGAAAGACGAAATTTGGGGATCGCGGATATTTTTCAAAAGCATAATGAGAATCCACAAATGCAGCCTCACCTCCCAGATCTGGTCATTATGCACCACATGTGTATTCAAAGCATGCATGCTTATGAGACGTGCAGAGACAGGGGGAGAGAAAGACTGAGAGAGATTGAGAGAGGAAGTGCCAGAGTGAACTAGCGAGTGAAGGAGACTGAGCAAAACCATTATGCACAGCACCTAGGGAACACAAGACCTAATTGGAGAATCAATAACTGAAACTCTATTTTAAATATTCTGCTCTATTAATTCTTCAGGTTAATAAAAACTGCCCGCATGATGATATTTGGGGATATAGATATTCAGAGTTGGATTACTTTTGACAAGAGCGTAAGGAATCTATTCAAAGCTGATTTTCCCCCCTTTTGTTCACTGAGGACCTGCAGAATCTAAGATAAAAATGGCAGTTGTCCTGAGGGCACCCTGAGGCATGTCATTAAAATCGGAATTTGATCCTCTTTTCACGGTTACTTGGGACAATCAAGCACAGGAAACCTGAAAACTCATCAGTTTTCCAAAATATGACATGCCCTTGACTTTGTCAGTTTGGCTGCCATAGAGCAGCCCTGGCTATTTCAAAATCCCTTTAGATGTCACTCTGTTTTCAGGAATGCACGCTGCAGATATTCTACGAAAGATGAGAGACTCGAGGCTTCCTCCTGGCACCTTTGCCCAGTTGTAGCACATGCTTCTCTGTTTCCCATCAAAGAGAAATTCCATCACAGTCTTCCAGTAAAAGGCCAGTAAAAGGCTTGTGTTTTAAAAGAAACGAAGCAATTTCTAATTGTACTTCATGTTAATCTCAGAAGTGTTTTCCATCTACTCATTCAAGCATCCCAGGTAATGAGTTACTTTGGTTTTTAAAGCTGCAGTGTGTGGTAGACTAAGGGACCACAGAGAATCTTGGAGATAATTTGTTGCCATATAAAATTATATGGCTTACTATTGTCTATTTGTTTCTGTTTCTTTGCTCTGTTTTTTTAAATGTTGATTTCTACTGATGAAGGCTTTCTTTTTTTTTATTGTTTGAATCATGCAATGTTGGAGACGCCACAAAACTAGAAATCTGGCCCACTTAGTTTGCTAGGAAGATGAAATGTGTATTCCACAAGGCAATCTCCAGGAACCATAGTTTTCTTTTAACTGATAAATTCCTAAATGAATCTGTGAACCAAGGCCTCTTCCCACCTTTTACCCTAATGGTGATTTTTCCAGGATGAATGACGAGGAGAGTCCCCATCTCCGAGCTGTATGTATTGTCTTGACCTGAGAGACATTTGAGTATTCCCAGCAGTGAGAAGAGCCTTCCATGGGGAAAGGCCAAAACTCTAAACCCAGGGCAAACAGGAGGCTTTTCCAAGTAGGGAGCACTTTTTAGATAAAAAGTGGGTTAGTTTTTTTTTTTTTGCCACATGCCTTAAAACTAACTCCTCTTTCTATAAAAGTGAAAATAAGAAAAGTGATTTGGCTACTAAACTTTACCTGCCCACTGAAGCTAGCTGCATTTTGATAGATGTTGCCTGTTGCAAATATTGTCAGGTCAAGACAGTACAGGGGCAACCATGTGACCAGTCAGTGTGTAGGAGAGTAATTCAGCATCGCTGGCAAGGCTAGGAAATTGTGGTTGTGCTTGGGTCTTATACTTGGGATATACCTCTGCTTATGTAGAATTTTACTTAATGGAACTTTGGATGGTTAAAGGTTTTGTAGTTTCCACAGGGTTAGTTTTTTAGAACTTTTTGTCAGACTATAGATCCAGTACTCAAGTTAAATAATGTGTACAAAAAAGAACTAACTTTGAGTGAGCAAGGTCTTATGCAAATCTTTGATATTGTTTCTTATTATTAACCAACCGTTTCATGTAAGTTAATCAACTTGTCTTTTACTTTGCTTTGTTCTATGGCTTTGCATTTGTTTTCCCTCCCACCTGGAATGCCTTTTCTTCTCTCTTCCCCTCTATGTAGCCTGCTTTCAAAAACCAGCTCTGAAATTGACTCCTGCTAAAAACTTATCCTGATGTGTTCAACTTGACAAGGATCACTTGTGTGTGCTTCTTTTCATTTTGTCATTGGTGTGATATAGCTCATAGTTCGTTATTGCAGAAACTTGAATATCTTATAAATTAATGAATGTGCCCCCAAACCCAAAAGGAACATCCTGTTATGACACCTCTTGCCTGGTGTTAGCACCATCAAGGGACTCCAGTGGCCCAATTAGCTCTCCTGGGTGTGTTTCTTGATAAACACTTCTCTCATGTGGGTGGGTTATTGAACATAAGAAATTAAGACCACTATCTTCTCTTCCTTTATGTTCTGTAGGATGCCTAATATTATGCCTAGCACAACTCAAAAAGTTCTTTCAGCTCAGTAAAGTAGTACTGAGTACTAACCATATACAAAGCACTTGAGGTAACATGATAATGACAATATACCACTCTCTGGTGGTCACTTAGACTCTAGATCAGGGATTGGCAAAGTATACAGCCCATGGGCCAATCTGGCTTACTGTCTATATTTTTTTAATAAATAAAGTTTTATTGGCATCCAGCTAAGCTCATTCACTTATATATCATCTAGCTGATTTGGGGTTACAATGGCTGAGTTGAGTAGTTTTAACAGAGACCACATTGCTCACAAGACTAAAATATTTATTATCTGGCCCTATACAGAAAAAGTTTGCTGATCCTTGACCCAAATCTTTGCACTGACTATAGTAAGAAGACAATTATTGGCTTAAGACTTAGTGTAAAAATCAACCCAAATGAACTATTAACAGATAAATTATAAATGTACAGTATTGAGCAACTAAAAAGGCAGCTTCTTTCTATGAATAAATATTTAGGAACTTGTATTTTCAATGGAGGAAAAAGAAAAAAAAAAAAAACAACTCAAAACAAAAACCCAAAGACTAGAGAATTAGGATTATCATTCCTCATATCTACTTAGAACAAGCGCTGTTTATATGTGACATAATCATTTCATTTATTTATTCAACAAAATTTGTTCTAGGTACTGATGCCAGGGATTCAGTGATAAGCCAAAATGGAAATGGATACTTTACTTCCCGTTTCTTATATGAGAAAACTGATTCTCTGTAATAAGTGGCTTAGCCAGGACTGGAACCCAATCTTCTGAACTTACATTCAGTGTATTCAAGTCAGTACTCATTACCATAGGAGACACAGATTGGAAAAAAATAAATAAATAAAGATTTATTATAAACATCATTTTTCTCCCCAATGGTAAATTTATTTGTTGGTGGTACCCTATTTTTCCCTATATATTTTCAAATATGAGATAATCTAAGAGGCAACCTAATATTTACTAGCTATATGAACATTGTTTCTCTAAACCTCAATTTCCTCATCTGTACAATGTGGGTAAATAATATCTAATTTGTAGATTACAGAAGGTAACTTGGTAGGACACTGTACTCTGAAACTAAAAAGCAAAATCCTGAGAGGTTTAGGGATAAAGTCTTAATTTTTAAACCTTATACTTAGAGACTCTCTGCCTGGCATGCGATAGGGCATATTTAGATGTGGATTCATAAGTTTACTAAAAAATATTTACTGAGAGCCCACCATATGTAATCTGGCCTCACACTTCCACTTTCTAGCTTGTGACCTACTTGTTTAATGCTGAGTCACATTGTCCTCATTGTAAAAATTGGGAGAAACAATACTAGGCTAACAGAGCTGTTGTGAGAATTGACATAAGACATGTGAGGGCATCTAGCAAGGCCTCAACTTTGTATGAGGGGCTCAAGAGATGTTAGTCTCCTTTCTTCTATCTGTATCCTCCTGAGTATTAAAATCCAATCAGGATAATATTACTATGATTAGGAAGCAAATCAAGTTGCAAAAATATGAGAGGGAAGAGAATGCCTATGTTTTTTACCCCTATCCAGGCACACAGTGAAAATGGTCATACTTTCCAAGGTGATGACATTGATGAAATTGCAGGAAACTCTATCTGATGAAAATCCGTTAGCACATCCCATCAAAAAATCTTGTTTCTTTGCCTTGGTTTGAAATTTGAAGACAGAAGAGCATTCCCTTTTATCACTTCAGTTGCCAGGAGCGATTGGACAAATTACATGTAAAAATAATATTTAAGGGTCAGGTAATTATTCTAGTGACTTGGGGGAACTATCTTGGAAATAAAAGAAACACTCTCATCTCTTCTGAATTCTGAACTCTAAACTTCTTTAGTGCCAGTCTGCTTTGAAATCTGATGACACCGCTGCTGGCTGTCGCTCTGCGATGTTAGAGAAAGTGTCGAATACTTAATGAATTCAGGGGTGTGTTTCTAGTGATGAGAAGTGCTGTCTTGTGTTAACAGTGTCAGTATGAGAGAGACTTGAAGGCACAAAAGACTATGTTTATGTAGGTGCTCTTTCATGTCGGGTGCTGCACTTACTGCTTTTGATTAAGATGTATGATTGAGTTACTGGATATGACATTTGTTGAGAGAAGGAAGATTACCACGGGTGAAGTGCAAGAGAGTAAAGAGTGAGGTGGTGGATGAAGTGTGAATGAAAGGTTACGTGCATTGATGTCTTGTTTATTTGGTTTAGGGGTTTGAGATAGAATCAATCTATTTCATTTTTTAGCATGTTAGGAGAGCTGTCTTAAAAATGTACCTTCCAATACATAATCAAAATATATCAAAATAGACTTTGGAAGGTAGCTTTCAGTCAGCTTGAGCTGTAGAAAAATGTGTGTTGGGGGGTGGGGTGGAGATGACACTTGGGGACACTCCTCTTAGGAAAGCTTAGACTGATCTCACCTGCATTATTCTATTTATATTCACAATACTCCAGTGCAATAGGTAAAGCCAGCTTTTTTTGTTTTTTTTTTTCATGAAGTTTAAATGTTTCAAATGAAAACCCATTTTATCTGCTATTTTTCTGGAACACTGTGAATGCAGACGAAACTCATCATCTCTGAACACAGAAATTAAAGAATGAAATGGACTATAAACTGAAGCTGAACAATTTAATTTCACTGTTGCAGTTAATATGGTGAGAAAAACCTCAAAACCATGGACATTTAAAGGGCAGAAAATAAATGCACTGCTTGAAGTTGAATTCTCTAAATAACACCTGGATTTTGGCAGCTGAAAACAATGTTAGAATCCACAATGAAGAACCAAAAATTCTCCCAGAGCTAATCATGCTCTGCATCTCCACACTGTCTGTCTCCGACTATTTGCTAATTCTGCATTGCTAAGGGTAAGCTGGGCATACTATCGTTTCCATTTACAGATGGGGAAAAAAGAAAGAATGGAGTTCTACTGTCCCGATTTACAAAGTGATTCAGTGGTAGTGTCAGAAATAGAAAACTAGATCTTCTTACTCTCAGACCAGTGCTCTCTCTTCGCTAAACCAAATTCCCACTCGCTGGTCCATTCTAAATCCGTTTGTTTATTTGCATCCTTAGATAAGCCCCAGTATCGAGGTTATTAGTGCTGGCTTCCCCCAACTGAAGGTCTGACGGCCACGAGAAGACCGTGCTTCCTTCTGTTTTCTAATCAGGCCCATACACTGCAAAGCAGTCTCGCCCTGTTCGGAAACCTGTGTGCCTCATTTTGTTTTAGAACATATTATAAATTGACTAAATATTTCTCTCTAAATTAAAAAAAAAAAACTTTAAAAAGTGAAATCTAATTTTTCAACTCCGTGGATCTTCATTTTAGAATAAAATTTCGTAGTTCACAGGAAATGTTAACTCCTGTTAATGAAATAAAACAAACATTTTCATCTTCATTTTAAACTAATTCAGATGGTTTTCTTTGTTGGTTTAAAACAGAAAACTTTTACCGTGTGTGTGTGTGTCTCTGTGCATGTGTGTTTATGTCTCTATCTAGACATATAGATACATACACATAATCAAAGGAAATGTTTGCTCTTCCCTCCTTTACATTATTATTACCTTTTCTCTGTTTTTCTATCCATTTCTAGTTAAGGAAATGGTGTTGCTAACAGTGTGAGGATGACGGTAAGTCAGATAGTGAACTTCTTTGTTGAATCGCAGGACACAAAAACAAGCCCTTATCAAAACTTCATTTTTCCTTCTCCCCCACACAGGATCATTTAAAATTGCATTCATTTTAGGATTTCTATTGAAATACATAGAACCAAAGATCTGAAACTGTCTATCAGAACAGCCTGGAGTTTAGCAAAGCCAGCCTAGCTCAGGTGACTGCCTGACTCCCTGGGACCCCCCATCAAGTGATCTGCCAGAGGGCATGGATGGAATCTGATATGAAGACAACCCATTGATTCTTGAGATTACCTCCTTGGGAAACTAATGATTGTTTAATCTTTATATGGGTGGATTTTTATATTTGAAAATCTACTCTTTTTTTGTCAACGAGAGAAATATTAGTTTTGATCCTCAAAGTTCTTGCCTCTGATTTTAAAGGGATATTGCTTTAGTGCTCCATCCTTTGTGGTATCAATAAGTTAATGGAAAAGGTGGCAAATAAATCCCATAGAAAGTAAAGAAGATCAAACATAACCTTCACTGTAGACGTAGAGGTGACTATTCTTCTTTACTCAAAAAATGATCCTGACTTGGAGATGCCCTCTTCTTTCAGAGAGCAACATGTTCTTTTCTTCTTTCACAAACATTTACATGAAAATCAACTTTTATTGTTTGCTACAACTGAATGTGAACTTTGATAAATAGGGGGCAGATTTAAATTACAGGCCAATGCTTCCTTACTATATTCTTAACCAGTTACCACTTTAAAAGCATAAATAATATTTGGCCACTGGAGAAGGAATGTTAATAAAGTATTAACTTTTAAGGAACAGGATTGTTAAGAATTTTAACATAATTTAATCTTGCTGCTGTGCATTCAGTTGAAATATGTTAGTAACTTACTATCCATCTTTGCTATTTGAGGGTTATTTCATTTTTCAATGTTATGGGCAGAGATTTAAAGGTATTTAAGAAAGTTTATTCTCTGAAGCTTATTTCATTTACCTTTCCTTTAAACACATAAAAAATCAAATTTTCATTGAACTTGTTTGGGTCTTTGAAATTTCTGAATGCCTACATTTTATCTGCAATATCATATTATTATTCCAGTTAGAGTTTTCACGACGGAAATAACTTAGTACCTTGGCTAGAAATCTTATCATGAAGAAATTTATGCTAACGCGGCAATTGGGTAATGAGGGGTTTGTAAACCGAGTCAGAGCATGTAATTCTTCTCATAGGTTGCTCTCCATCTAGACTTTGTGACTTTAAGTACTTCATGATCAGTAAATAATAAATTCAATTTACCGGATAGAAGTTTTGTCACTTGGAAATACTCACTTGGAATATATATTCCTTAATTGGCATCAATGGCACATTTCCCAGGAAGCATAACAAAATGGATCATTTAATAGATGCGCAATGTCTCCATCCATCTATCGGTGCAGCATATGATGTTCCAACTTTACTATGGTAATTAGCTCAGGCTGACTTGAGAGCAGGAAGCTGCCTCCCACACAGCAGTGCTTAATTACTTTAGTTATTTTTATTTTTATTTTTTTTATTTTTTATTTTTTTGACAAGTAGATTAATTTTTATTGAACATCATCTATATGCTAGGCATAATGTTAAGTGCTTAATTACTTTAGACTTCAGCTTGCCAAGTGAAAAATTGACTGTTTTTTTGCACATTGCATGGAATTGAAATGATTTCATTGTCATTTCAGTTGAAATACAGCCTGACATCAGCATAGAATCATGGAAAAGATAATGTAAAATTTCTCTGAAATTCTAAAATGGCCTGAAAGCTGCCTTATTTTTTTATGAAACTGCATTTCATTTTCAGAATGTTAATGAAGATCCACTTCATCTTGAGAGAAGCAAACTTTTAGGAATTCACTTCTGTGAATCCATTCCAATGGCAATTCAATGAAGGGCAACATCATTAGGAAGCTACAATTAAGGGGGCATAAGAGCCATTGGAATGGGTGTTGACATAATTAGTAAAACCTGTTAGCTTCAGCATACAAATAATGAAAGGAATAATAACCCCCCATTCAGAAAATTTAAGAAAACTCACCTTTATGCAGATTCTACACCATATTTTAATGTGCAGTTATGTGACATAAACTACACATTTGTACAATAAAGTGGCAAAATAAATCCAGGCAATCTTGTGTTGAAATTTATCAAAAAAATTTTTTTCCTCAGATTTCAGCTGTCAATCACATGCTACTAATTGACTAATTTCCAAGATACCAAAGGCAGATTTCATGAATAAAATGTCCACAAAAATGTGCTCTTGGATAGAGGGAGAAAGTAAAATTATGAGAGAAGGCATTGGTATAATGGAGCAAATCAAACCCAAGCTTTCACTTTGGCCAGAAGCACTCTGCAAGTAGCAATGACACCTTTGCCATGAAAACCACAGGGGAAAGTAATTAAATTTAACAGAAGCTGCCCTTGATTTAAAGCCACAGGGGAAGTAATTAAATTTAATAGAAGCCACTACTTCTAAACAAAGATATATGGTATTTCTATCACCAAATGTTACCTTATTTTTTTCAAATGTGCCTATAGCTTCTAGTAGCCTGCTTGTGGAAACTAGTTCCAAAACATCTAATGGACACTATATGATTGAATATTGTGAGCCATACTGGGCAGTAATATAATGACAGCACATCTGAGCTGCAATTCAAGAAATGCCAAGGTGCTGCCATTTATGGCAGTCTGCTCAAAACCAATACTAGGCCTTAAGATGAATACAAGAAAGTTTGGGGAAAAAAGTAGATTTGTGATTTTTTTTTCTTTTTTTTTTTGGTCAACTTTGATGTATTTTGTACATCTGTTTAAACTCTGCACTAACCTCAGCCCCTGGGGCTACCGTTCTCTTGTTGAGCTGATTCAGTACCCTGGCTTTGGAAGAAACAAAGTTCTCCTTTCCTAAAATGTGTGCTCTTGTCATCAGGATTCTCCAGGCCAGGCCATAGGGCCCACATGTTTTCTTGCACATTGGGCCAGCCCAGTTGAAGCTGGTCCCAGGGTCACTGTGGTTACCATGGATACCTATATAGGATGCTCACTCCAAATGGTGGTCTTTACATCAAGCCTTGTACCCTGGCTCTGATGGCTTGAAAGAAAGTTTGCTTTTTAAAATTTTGTGTCAGGATCCCTTACTTGTCAACTCACACATCTTCCGGGCTTTGTCCTAAACCTCACAAAGGACCATAAGGACAAGCACGTCTCAGTTTGCTCCTATCTTCTTTTCAACTTTGTGTTAAGAACACCAACAATGAACATTTCTTGACTCTTTTTACGTAATCAGGTTGGAAGGAGTAATAGTGATTGAGGGTGAGAAGACTCATTTTCCTTCCTGAATTTAAGATTAAGAAAACCGGAGATATCCTGCTTACTTAGAGCATAAGGGGCCAAGAAGTAGAGGAACAGGTGTCATCCAGAGGGGTGACCCCAATGAAAACCAACTGTTAAGACAGTTTCAGTCTTAATACAATATAGTTTACAGTGGCAGAGTGATGAAGAGTTGGACTCCCTGTGTGGACTACTTGTTTGAATCTGGTGCAGCCACTCGAGTTTAATGACATTGGCAAGTTACTTTGTTAGTTTTATTATCTATAAAGTGAGGGCAGTAACAATATCTGCTGCACAGAGCTATGGAAAGGATCAGATAGGTTCATACCATGTAAAGTGACTAGAACAGCTCCTGACACACAGTAACCACTGTCTAAATGTTGACTCTCATTTTATACAATATATGTTGCAGTTCACTGCCTATTGATGGTAACAGTTCCACATCATACCCAGTGTCATAAAAGAATATCCCCTACGGTTTTATTTGAATTCCATACTCCAAGCTACATTGTAAACATGTATCCTTATATATTATAAGTGGAAGCTATGTAGCCACAGCCCCTATTGCTCCGATAGAAGAGCAGTGGTGGTCTAGTTGGGAGGTGGGGTAGGGATTTGGGGGTGAAGGTACTAAGGGATAAAATAGAAGATAAACTTAGCAAGGAGCTATAGTGGTGAGACATGTAAGTCAGTATATCTTGCTAAATCTCAAACAAAAGCCCAAATAATGCTTCTCTTGCAGTTGTGGATTATGCCAGCTTTCCTGGTTAGCCCAGAACTGGCACCACGATAAGTGAAATCAGTCACTCTTCTTCCAGGACAGAACGCATAGTCACAAAACATTGTCAGCTATATCTTTTCCCGTCGAGTAGTCATTGGGTGGAAAACCACCGAAAAATAATTTTTCTTTGTCAGATAAACTTTTCACAGTAGAAGAATGAAGTGAAGGCTTCTGAAATAAATCTAGTGGCACTGGGGAGTTTACAAATACTAGCATATTAATATACAGCTAAAATAATAATAAAAAACACCATGCTGCTAAAGATGTTTAGTACTATCAGCTCACTGCAGGAGTTTATTAGAAACTCCTGCTTTCTTTTATTAAAATTTCAGTTGGCTTCATGAATGAGATCTTATGTTAGTGTCATAAAGTGAGAAGCCAGAAGGAGAGGATATTGGCATTTAAGTGCAGATTTCATTTTAAAAACACTTTAACATTATAAAAGAAGATTGCATATTGTAAATATCACATATAATGCTAGTGGTGTTAAAAGTAGTGTTAGTAATTTTTTTTTTTTCACGGCACGCGGGCCTCTCACTGCTGTGGCCCCTCCCACCGCGGAGCACAGGCTCCGGACGCGCAGGCTCAGCGGCCATGGCTCACGGGCCTAGCCGCTCCGCGGCATGTGGGATCTTCCCGGGCCGGGACACGAACCCATATCCCCTGCATCGGCAGGCAGACTCTCAACCACTGCGCCACCAGGAAGGCCCAGTAATTTTTAAAAATTCGTCAAATTGTCTTTGTTTATGATGATGTCTGGCAGATTTTATATTTCTGTAGTAAAGCAACGTTTTAAATGTATCCAAGATGTTTTTAGTTATAAACAGCAAACATAGTTTTCAGAAAGTTTTCATAAAATGATGCATAAGTGTAATTTAATGGGAGTCTTCTTTGGCAACAGCACATGACAATCGCTTAATTCTATACTTAGCTGATTATTTTCCCTCTGCATTTTGGAAGCTTTTGTTAAACTAACTTGGTTTAGCTGGGCAGCTGGAAAGACTGCAAACCTCAGTCTATGGTTGAATGTTTGGGTTGGCAATGTTGTAGTAAATTATATGGAGCACCTTCTGAGGTAAGCCAGGGTTTTCTTTCCTGGTATTAAATGGTCACTGCTTCTTTACCTGGTAAAAAATCGTTAAGAAGATGGCGGCAGGCAATGTTCTAAGGTGCAACAGCTGGGGAGCTGAGATGAAAACCTTGCTTCCTTGTCTCAGCATCTGGAGCCTTCATGGAAGTGAGAAGTTTGCAGGTTTGCAGCTGCAGCCCTTTCATGACAAGTTCGGTAAATTTTACACATGGTTGCTTGCTTAGAAAATATTTTCCAGATTTAACATGTTTACAGCATTGACATTTGAAGCTGAAGCCCCTTCCTTCTTGATTAGAGCAGAGAGTACTCACAGACTGCATTCTAACTTTATGGGGTTGGAAATCTGGGAATGGGTCATTTACAATTTTCAAACAAATCAAAATGCACTTTGATCTCTGGTCCAAGTTTCTTTAAATGCAATGAGTAATAATAATAAATTAGCCCAACTTAGCTATTTTCCCCTTAAATATGGTCATTTTAAATGTAATCATTTTATTGCATTCTAAAATCCAACCAACATATTTAATCCATCTTATTCAAAGTATATATTTTCTGAGAAGGAACATTAACTCAGCAAATTAGGTAAAGACTATGTGTGTGTGTGTTTGCATGTGTATATTTTTACATTTTAAAGTACAACACATTCTGTGAAAATATGTATTAATAAAAGCAGCAGTTTTCTTTACACACATTTTCTAACTGAAATCTCATTCTATTTACGTGTTTTAGGTGCACTGAATATTGTCAAAGCAATATATGTAATGTTTCAGCAATAAGCTACATTCAAAACAAAGAGAATGTGATTTTGAATTTTCCAGTGTTAAGATCTCTAATTTAAAATTTATTTTAGCAGATTAATTTTACATTAGTAACATCAGTTCTGTTGAACATTTGGATCAGACCTTTGAAGTAAGATAAAACATAATATAATTGGTACTGTTTTTTTAGAACCATAAACATTCAGTTGATTGTCACCTTACTCTTAGGTTACTAGCAGGTGTGCAAAAGGCATTCATATAATGTGATACATTTCACCATCCTCATCTCCACAAATGTAAACCCTGTTGTTTTAAACTGGATTTACCGGAGTCCAGATGCATAATCCTAAGAATTTTCTTTAACATTTCTCACATTGAATACAGTATTTCTCCTTCATGATTTAAGATAAACGATGGCACATACCAAGTGAAAAAGTCTTTCATAGAATAGACTTTAGGTTATGATATTTCATATATAAAACAAAGCCACCTCTATCCCTCCAACAAAACAAATCAAAATAGCTTACAATTCTGAAACAATGCATTACGCGTGTTGTGATACCGTATATGTGATACCATATATTACAAAATGATAGTTAGGTACCAATATTGCTCCTCTAATTTGCAAGGGGTAAAGGCAGTTTGTTCTTTTTTGTGTACTAAGTGTACTTAATTCCCCCGTCCCTAAATAAATGATAACTATTTGCTTTGAGTAACATTTAACTCAGCCCAGGGATGACTTATATGAGCAGCCAAACGGTTTGTATTGATTTTGATCTTTATTACTTGTAGAATGATATTTTAGCAAGTTTTTGAAAGAGTAAAACATTTCAAAAGCAAATCCCTTTGGGATTAATTGCAGAGTCGAACATTTTAATTTTAACTGGGAGAAAGACAAGAACAAATGAAAAAATATGAAGATCTGTAATGAAAAGTGGTAAAATAATCTGAGTGAATCATTTTATTAAAATTATTGTTTCACTATGAAGAACCATAAAAACTACAATTTGTGTATTCTGTTACAAAAAAACCTCCCTCTAGGCAGCCAACTACTAAAATTTTATGTGAAAAAAAAAAAAATGCTCCCTTAAGGAAAATGTGCATATCTGCTGTTTCTTTTTTTTTAAACAAAGATCGAGATGCTTATAAAGAACTTAGCAAAGACTTCTGAAAATAAAAACTCTTTGCTGTCCCTCACATCCTCCATTGCACACACTGTGTATGTGAGGGTTTTTTTTTTTTCCCTATTCATGCTGAATTGTCTGATTCCAATTTAAATTGCTAGTCAGTATTTCACAGCTTTGCACAACACTTTCTAACCTTTTCCTCTTGGGTATCTTTACTTGAAATGAAGCTTTACTGTCTCTCATATATCTGAAACAAACAAGTGTACCTACTTGGTGGTTTAATTGTAACTGGCTAAGCTCAAAAAAATGAGCAGCAAGTTCAGGAAAAATGCATGGGTCCCAACCAGCCGACACAGCCAAAACCCTCAGCAGAGATGCAAATGATATTTTATTATTTGAAACAGCTGCCGTGCAGCCTCAGACATTTATCTTTTCTTTACAGTTTTCCTGACTAACTTCGTGCTGGTGTGGTATATTCTTTCATGCTTTCCCTGGTGACAACAGCTCTCATGTCATTTACCTTGCTCCAGGTAATTTGGAGAAATACTACAGACATTACAGAGTCTGTATAGTTGTTTAGCTGCTAATTGATTCTCAAAGGAAGCCGACGGATACTGTCACTATTATGCCATGTCAGAAATTCTTCAATTTAAGCACACTTATTTTAGTGAAATTAAAACTGCTAGATATTCTGTCTGGATGTTCGACTACAAAAAGCTTTTATAGAAGAGGTTATAATCAATATTGCCTTTACTAGCCAAAAATAAAAAAGAAAGAAAGAAAGAAATCTATGCACATTTTCAGGACTGAGGTTTTTTTTTTTTTAATTAAAAAATTATTATAGTTTTAACTGTTGAAGTACTTGAGGTATATCATGAGCAAAATTCAGTCTGGATGCTTTTAACCCATGATTGAAAAGGACTCAGAGCCTAGAATCAGAATCTCAGAAGACAGCACAATAATTACTTGTTATAAAGTGGTTTCATTTCTCTTCAGTTTACCAGGTAACCCTGTTGTTAGCATCTGTGTTGTAATGAATGCTGTGATATCATAGAGACTTGCGCAAAGTGTCCTGACTTTAAAAACAGAGTGCGGTGTCGATTTTTTAAAGGTACATTATTTCTGTGAATGGGTTTATCAGCAGTACAGCCACATTACAAGACAAGCTAAGCCATAAAAAGGATTAAGTGGCTCTGGATAATACTGATTAAGTACCAGAGTCACACAGGCGAGTCGTGAGAGTAACTTGTGCTGCCAAGTCTTCTGAAACAGCACAGTAGTAAAAGCTGACTTTCCTTGCAGGCCCAGCTCTTTCCTCTGGGATCTGCTCTAATAGTAGTCAAACATTAGCCCTTCTACAGTCACTAAATTCTGCCCACATTGAAAACAGTCATCAACAACAAAAAACCCTTGATACAAATGAACTTGTGTGCCAAACAGAAAGAGACTCACAGACAGAAAACAAACTTATGGTTACCAAAGGGGAAAAGTGTGTGGGAGGGATACATTAGGAGGCTGGGCGTAGCATAGCCACACTACTATATATAAAATAGATAACCAACAAGGACCTCCTGTATAGTACAGGGAACTCTACTCAATATTTTATAATACCCTGAGAAAAAATATATATATGTATAACTGAATCACTTTGCTGTAGGCTTGAAACTAACACATTTTAAATCAACTATACTTCAATAAAAATATAAAATAAAAGCAAAAAAAAAAAAAACCAAACCAAAATAAAGAAACCCAAAAAACCCTTTTTGTGTCTTCCTGTTTTAATAATGCTTCTGTGATGTGCAGAAGGACCTGGTTCCATTCGGACTGTGCCACATAACCTTGAGCTGATGATAGAGGTGATACATCACCTCTTCTATTTCCTTACCTATAAAATGGGGGTGATTAGACTCCCTTAAAAATTTATCGTAAAAAAAAAATGTATCATGAGGGTCATTCAATGAATATAAAGTGCTTAGTGCAGTACAGAGCACATTTTAAGTGATATAAATATTGATAACTCTTATTAAGGAAAATCACTGTCCTTTTCCCCCAATGATAAATATATTTGGAGCAAGAGACCAGCTTTTGTTTCTAATTTTTTTATTTTTATTTTTTTATTTTTATTTTTTGTTTGTTTTATTTTTTTATTTTTATTTTTTTATTTTTTGCTTTATAACAAATTTAATCAGTTATACATATACATATACATATGTACATATGTATACATATGTATACATATGAAGTGTATATATATGTCCATGACGCTCTCTCACCTCGTCACAGCTTACCCTTCCCCCTCCCCATATCCTCAAGTCCATTCTCTAGTAGGTCTGTGTCTTTATTCCTGTCTTACCCCTATGTTCTTCATGACATTTTTTTTTCTTAAATTCCATATATATGTGTCAGCATACAGTATTTGTCTTTCTCTTTCTGACTTACTTCACTCTGTATGACAGACTCTAGGTCCATCCACCTCATTACAAATAGCTCAATTTCATTTCTGTTTATGGCTGAGTAATGATGATGGACACTTAGGTTGTTTCCATCTCCGGGCTATTGTAAATAGGGCTGCCATGAACATTTTGGTACATGTCTCTTTTTGAATTATGGTTTTCTCAGGGTATATGCCCAGTAGGGGGATTGCTGGGTCATATGGTAGTTCTATTTGTAGTTTTTTAAGGAACCTCCATACCGTTCTCCATAGTGGCTGTACCAATTCACATTCCCACCAGCAGTGCAAGAGTGTTCCCTTTTTTCCACACCCTCTCCAGCATTTATTGTTTCTAGATTTTTTGATGATGGCCATTCTGACTGGTGTGAGATGATATCTCATTGTAGTTTTGATTTGCATTTCTCTAATGAGTAAAGATGTTGAGCATCCTTTCATGTGTTTGTTGGCAGTCTGTATATCTTCTGTGGAGAAATGTCTATTTAGGTCTTCTGCCCATTTTTGGATTGGGTTGTTTGTTTTTTTGTTATTGAGCTGCATGAGCTGCTTATAAATTTTGGAGATTAATCCTTTGTCAGTTGCTTCATTTGCAAATATTTTCTCCCATTCTGAGGGTTGTCTTTTGGTCTTGTTTATGGTTTCCTTTGCTGTGCAAAAGCTTTGAAGTTTCATTAGGTCCCATGTGTTTATTTTTGTCTTTATTTCCATTTCTCTAGGAGGTGGGTCAAAAAGGATCTTGCTGTGATTTATGTCATAGAGTGTTCTGCCTATATTTTCCTCTAAGAGTTTGATAGTGTCTGGCCTTACATTTAGGTCTTTAATCCATTTTGAGCTTATTTTTGTGTATGGTGTTAGGGAGTGATCTAATCTCATACTTTTGCATGTCCCTGTCCAGTTTTCCCAGCACCACTTATTGAAGAGGCTGTCTTTTCTTCACTGTATATTCTTGCCTCCTTTATCAAAGATAAGGTGACCATATGTCCGTGGGTTTATCTCTGGGCTTTCTATCCTGTTCCATTGATCTATCTTTCTGTTTTTGTGCCAGTACCATACTGTCTTGATTACTGTAGCTTTGTAGTATAGTCTGAAGTCAGGGAGCGTGATTCCTCCAGCTCCATTTTGCGTTCTCAAGATTGCTTTGGCTATTCGGGGTCTTTTGTGTTTCCATACAAATTGTGAAATTTTTTGTTCTAGTTCTGTGAAAAATGCCAGTGGTCGTTTGATAGGGATTGCATTGAATCTGTAGATTGCTTTGGGTAGTAGAGTCATTTTCACAATGTTGATTCTTCCAATCCAAGAACATGGTACATCTCTCCATCTATTTGTATCATCTTTAATTTCTTTCATCAGTGTCTTATAATTTTCTGCATACAGGTCTTTTGTCTCCTTAGGTAGGTTTATTCCTAGATATTTTATTCTTTTTGTTGCAATGGTAAATGGGAGTGTTTCCTTGATTTCACTTTCAGATTTTTCATCATTAGTATATAGGAATGCCAGAGATTTCTGTGCATTAATTTTGTATCCTGCAACTTTACCAAACTCATTGGTTAGCTCTAGTAGTTTTCTGGTAGCATCTTTAGGATTCTCTATGTGTCATCTGCAAACAGTGACAGCTTTACTTCTTCTTTTCCAATTTGGATTCCTTTTATTTCCTTTTCTTCTCTGATTGCTGTGGCTAAAACTTCCAAAACTAGGTTGAATAAGAGTGGTGAGAGTGGGCAACCTTGTCTTGTTCCTGATCTTAGTGGAAATGGTTTCAGTTTTTCACCATTGAGGACGATGCTGGCTGTGGGTTTGTCATATATGGCCTTTATTATGTTGAGGAAAGTTCCCTCTATGCCTACTTCCTGCAGGGTTTTTATCATAAATGGGCGTTGAATTTTGTCGAAAGCTTTCTCTGCATCTATTGAGATGATCATATGGTTTTTCTCCTTCAATTTGTTAATATCGTGTATCACGTTGATTGATTTGCGTATATTGAAGAATCCTTGCATTCCTGGAATAAACCCCACTTGATCATGGTGTATGATCCTTTTAATGTGCTGTTGGATTCTGTTTGCTAGTGTTTTGTTGAGGATTTTTGCATCTATGTTCATCAGTGATATTGGCCTGTAGTTTTCTTTCTTTGTGACATCCTTGCCTGGTTTTGGTATCAAGGTGATGGTGGCCTCGTAGAATGAGTTTGGGAGTGTTCCTCCCTCTGCTATATTTTGGAAGAGTTTGAGAAGGATGGGTGTTAGCTCTTTTCTAAATGCTTGATAGAATTTGCCTGTGAAGCCATCTGGTCCTGGGCTTTTGTTTGTTGGAAGATTTCTTATCACAGTTTCAATTTCAATGCTTGTGATTGGTCTGTTCATATTTTCTATTTCTTCCTGATTCAGTCTTGGCAGGTTGTGCATTTCTAAGAATTTGTCCATTTCTTCCAGGTTGTCCATTTTATTGGCATAGAGTTGCTTATAGTAATCTCTCATGATCTTTTGTATTTCTGCAGTGTCAGTTGTTACTTCTCCTTTTTCATTTCTAATTCTATTGATTTGAGTCTTCTCCCTTTTTTTTCTTGATGAGTCTGGCTAATGGTTTATCAATTTTGTTTATCTTCTCAAAGAACCAGCTTTTAGTTTTATTGATCTTTGCTATCGTTTCCTTCATTTCTTTTTCATTTATTTCTGGTCTGATTTTTATGATTTCTTTCCTTCTGCTAACTTTGGGATGTTTTTGTTCTTCTTTCTCTAATTGCTTTAGGTGCAAGGTTAGGAAGTTTATTCGAGATGTTTCCTGTTTCTTAAGGTGGGATTGTATTGCTATAAACTTCCCCCTTAGAACTGCTTTTGCTGCGTCCCATAGGTTTTGGGTCGTCGTGTCTTCATAGTCATTTGTTTCTAGGTATTTTTTAATTTCCTCTTTGATTTCTTCAGTGATCACTTCGTTATTGAGTAGTGTATTGTTTAGCCTCCATGTGTTTGTATTTTTTACAGATCTTTTCCTGTAATTGATGTCTAGTCTCATAGCATTGTGGTCGGAAAAGATACTTGATACAATTTCAATTTTCTTAAATTTACCAAGGCTTGATTTGTGACCCAAGATATGATCTATCCTGGAGAATGTTCCATGAGCACTTGAGAAAAATGTGTATTCTGTTGTTTTTGGATGGAATGTTCTATAAATATCAACTAAGTCCATCTTGTTTAATGTATCACTTAAAGCTTGTGTTTCCTTATTTATTTTCATTTTGGATGATCTGTCCATTGGTGAAAGTGGGGTGTTAAAGTCTCCTACTATGATTGTGTTACTGTCGATTTCCCCTTTTATGGCTGTTAGTATTTGCCTTATGTATTGAGGTGCCCCTATGTTGGGTGCATAAATATTTACAATTGTTATATCTTCTTCTTGGATTGATCCCTTGATCATTATGTAGTGTCCTTTTTTTGTCTCTTGTAATAGTCTTTGTTTTAAAGTCTATTTTGTCTGATATGAGAACTGCTACTCCAGCTTTCTTTTGATTTCCATTTGCATGGAATATCTTTTTCCATCCCCTTACTTTCAATCTGTATGTGTCTCTAGGTCTGAAGTGGGTCTCTTGTAGACAGCATATATATGGGTCTTGTTTTTGTATCCATTCAGCCAATCTGTGTCTTTTGGTGGGAGCATTTAGTCCATTTACATTTAAGGTAATTATCGATATGTATGTTCCTATTCCCATTTCCTTAATTGCTTTGGGTTCATTATTGTAGGTATATTCCTTCTGTTGTGTTTCTTGCCTAGAGAAGTTCCTTTAGCATTTGTTGTAAAGCTGGTTTGGTGGTGCTGAACTCTCTCAGCTTTTGCTTGTCTGTAAACGTTTTAATTTCTCCATCAAATCTGAATGAGATCCTTGCTGGGTAGAGTAATCTTGGTTGCAGGTTTCTCTCCTTCATCACTTTAATTATGTCCTGCCCCTCCCTTCTGGCTTGTAGAGTTTCTGCTGAGAGATCAGCTGTTAACCTGATGGGGATTCCCTTGTGTGTTATTTGTTGTTTTTGCCTTGCTGCTTTTAATATGATTTCTTTGTGTTTAATTTTTGACAGTTTGATTAATATGTGTCTTGGCGTATTTCTCCTTGGATTTATTCTGTATGGGACTCTCTGTGCCTCCTGGACTTGATGAACTATTTCCTTTCCCATATTAGGGAAGTTTTCAACTATAATCTCTTCAAATATTTTCTCAGTCCCTTTCTTTTTCTCTTCTTCTTCTGGAACCCCTATAATTTGAATGTTGGTGCGTTTAATGTTGTCCCAGAGGTCTCTGAGACTGTCCTCTGTTCTTTTCATTCTTTTTTCTTTTTTTGCTCTGCAGCAGTTATTTCCACTATTTTATCTTCCACCTCACTTATCCGTTTTTCTGCCTCAGTTATTCTGCTATTGATCCCATCTAGAGTATTTCTTATTTCATATATTGTGTTTTTAATCGATGCTTGATTCATCTTTAGTTCTTCTAGGTCCTTGTTAACTGTTTCTTGCATTTTGTCTATTCTATTTCCAAGATTTTGGATCTGGGAAATAGAATCTTGGATCATCTTTACCATCATTATTCTGAATTCTTTTTCAGGTAGACTGCCTATTACCTCTTCATTTGTTAGGTCTGGTGGGTTTTTATCTTGCTCCTTCTCCTGCTGTGTGTTTTTCTGTCTTCTCATTTTGCTTATGTTACTGTGTTTGGGGTCTCCTTTTTGCAGGCTGCAGGTTCGTAGTTCCCGTTGTTTTTGGTGTCTGTCCCCAGTGGCTAAGGTCGGTTTAGTGGGTTGTGTAGGCTTCCTGGTGGAGGGGACTAGTGCCTGTGTTCTGGTGGATGAGTCTGGATCTTGTCTTTCTGGTGGGCAGGTCCACGTCTGGTGGTGTGTTTTGGGGTGTCTGCAGACTTTTTACGATTTTAGTCCACCTCTCTGCTAATGGGTGGCGTTGTGTTCCTGTCTTGCTAGTTGTTTGGCATAGGGTGTCCAGCACTGTAGCTTGCTGGTCGTTGAGTGAAGCTGGGTGCTGGTGTTGAGATGGAGATCTCTGGAAGATTGTCGCCGTTTGATATTATGTGGAGCTGGGAGGTCTCTTGTGGACCCGTGTCCTGAAGTTGGCTCTCCCACCTCAGAGGCACAGCACTGACTCCTGGCTCCTCAATTTGGGATGATTTGTTGTCTATTCATATATTCCACAGATGCAGGGTACATCAAGTTGATTGTGGAGCTTTAATCCGCTGCTTCTGAGGCTGCTGGGAGAGGTTTCCCTTTCTCTTCTTTGTTCTCACAGCTCCTGGGTCTCAGCTTTGGATTTGGCCCCGCCTCTGTGTATAGGTCACCGGAGGGCGTCTGTTCTTCGCTCAGACAGGATAGGGTTAAAGGAGCAGCCTCTTCAGGGACTCTGGCTCACTCAGGCCGGGCGGGAGGGAGGGGCACGGAGTGCGGGGCGAGCCTGCAGCGGCAGAGGTCGGCGTGACGTTGCACCAGCCCGAGGCGCGCCATGCGTTCTCCCAGGGAAGCCGCCCCTGGATCCCGGGACCCCGGCAGTGGCGGGCTGCACATGCTCCCGGAAGGGCGGTGTGGACAATGACCTGCGCTCGCACACAGGCTTCTTGGAGGCGGCAGCAGCAGCCCCAGCGTCCCACGCCCGTCACTGGGCTCCACGTTTTCAGTCGCGACTCGCACCCGTCTGTGGAGCCCCTTTAAGCAGCGCTCTTAATCCCCTCTCCTCGCGCACCAGGAAACCAAGAGGGAAGAAAAAGTCTCTTGCCTCTTCGGCAGCTCCAGAGTTTTCCCGGACTCCCTGCCGGCTAGCTGTGGCACATTAGCCCCCTTCAGGCTGAGTTCTCGCCCCCAGCCCCAGTCCTCTCCCTGCGCTCTGACCGAAGCCCGAGCCTCAGCTTCCAGCGCCGCCCGCCCCGGCGGGCGAGCAGACAAGCCTCTCGGGCTGGTGAGTGCCGCTCGGCACCGATCCTCTGTATGGGGATCTCTCCGCTTTGCCCTACCCAGGTATGTGGGGAGTTTCTTGCCTTTTGGGAGGTCTGGGGTCTTCTGCCAGCGTTCAGTAGGTGTTCTGTAGGAGTTGTTCCTCGTGTAGCTGTATTTCTGGTGTATCCGTGGGGAGGAAGGTGATCTCCGCGTCTTACTCTTCCGCCATCTTACCCGGAAGTCTCCAGCTTTTGTTTTTTAAGTCTACAGAAAAGTTCTTATTCTTATCTTACTCTTATTACAACACTAAATGGTGGCAGATACCCCAAGAATACTTCATCATGCTGTGCCCTGAAATTTAAGATAGGTGCAGAAGAAGATTTCTGATACACACACATTTAAAAGGCCTTTTACAAATGACTTGGATTATTTGCCCCAGTAGTCTTTTTAATGTAAAGAATATTCCAAAACTGAAGTTAACACGCTGAAGATCTTTTACCTGTCAGCTGCTTATGAGAAGGGTTCACTCAGTTCAGTTTTTATGTGAGAAATTAGTTTCAGGAGATAATTTCATTCATATCACTTGAAATGTTTTTCATATGGGTTATCAAGAATAATAAATTCTAGGGGCTTCCCTGGTGGCGCAGTGGTTGAGAGTCTGCCTGCTGGTGCAAGGGACCTGGGTTCGTGCCCTAGGACGGGAAGATCCCACATGCCGCGGAGCGACTGGGCCCGTGAGCCATGGCCTCTAAGCCTGCGTGTCCGGAGCCTGTGCTCTGCTATGGGAGAGGCCACAACAGTGAGAGACCTGCACACCACAAACAAAAACAACAACAACAAAAACAAAAACAAAAAAAACCCCAAAGAATAATAAATTCTAACTTAATAAAAGGCAAAGCAGAAAAAAGAAGAGTCTGTTGGATTTCACATACAGAGTCCATTCCACATTGTTTTCTCTAGTTTTTCTAAGACCCTGAGGGAATCCAACAGCAATAGGTTATATTGAGTGCAATTAGAATCATAATGCAGAAGCCAGTAAATTAGGGCTGATGTTGATATTTCAAAACTAGTCTGTTTTCCTTATATTTGGAGATAATTCATGAGATGCATTAGGAAGTAACAATGTCTCCACTTCAATACATCAAGATTATTTTCAGAAAACAGGGAAGCAACATGCATTGGTATTTACATCTCCAAAATCTGGCCCCAAACAATGTTACTTTATAACATGGAAATGTCGACTATGTAATTGCACCCAAACTTGGAACCCTAAATTTTAAGTGTTTAAACTTAATTCTGTACATCACCTTCCTGGGTTCTGCTGCAAACAGGTATGAGCCAGAGTGGGGAGCAGTGGGCCTGGGGCTGGGTCCAACACAGGTAATAGGATGAGGGGCACAGAGCAACGCCTTGTTGTTGGGCATCAGTGTGCTGTTAACAGCTTGGTGAAGCTGCTTTTGATTAGGGAGGGTTTCTCTGCCTGAGCTGGAGAGAAACAAAGAGGAAGGAGCCACAGTGGAGGCAGATGTGGGTGGGAGGGGGTCAGCGATGATGATCGGCAGACAAGGAAGCTTCCTGTTGGGAGGAAGCAAGCTGATGGCACGCAGGTAGGCTTGGGAAGGGAGCTAAGAAGCCGGAGTCCTGGAGCAGCTTCCTGGAAAACTGCTCTCCAGTTTTCTGTAAAAACAGGGAATAGCAGTAGAGGAAGCCAACCCCAGAGGACCTCTTCAGCCAAAGAAACTCTCAGTTTGGAGGGTATATTTTATTTTTACTTATGATCACAACACAGACTGTAAATTTTAAAACCTATTTGAGTAATTTCCCCGAGGAAGGAAGCTGACCCCATTCCCACAGCCTCCTTCCTCTGGGAGTGTTAAGTGTGCCACAAAACATTTGGAATGCTTTCTTAACATGTCCAGATCATTCGACCGCTCCCACTGCAGCGAGTCTCTTTCTTCTGCTTCTTTACAAGGGCTGGCAGGGGTGAGCAGTCCCGACAGCGGCCACGAGGCCACCCTGCACCCGGGGATTTGTGGCAGGTGGAGGTGAAGGAGGAGATAATGACCATTTGGAGACAACCTATTTAAGCAACTGTTTGCTCTACAATAACAATTACTCGGTGGCTCTGAGCTTGAACTCTCAATGGGAGGGTGCTGCGGTCGGCAGCTGGAAGCTTTGTTTTAACCAAATGAGCAAACAGGAGCCTGGGGCTTTGTTGAGAGGAGGACCTTCCTCACTTCCTCAGGCTTCATTTCCTTGTGAGGCGACAGGGCTGCCCCTCAGGGACTCCTCTGGTGGATGAGGCAGCTGCAAAGGAAGATACAGCCTCAAGGCTTAGGAAGGGGGAAGCATCCGTCAGAAACTACAGGGAGGGGCTGAACAGATTACAACTTGGTGGCCACCTTCCAAAATGCACAAGTACGTGGTACTGGTCTCTTTTATATTATGCACACTTTCACAAAAACAGGAGCAAAAAAGAGCCACATCATAGCCTAAAAGACAGAGTCTGAACTCTGGCAACTGGCAGAAGCAGTGATTTCCAGAGCCCAGGGTGCCGGGGAGTGGAATCTCAGGGGCCTCTGGAGGGGAGAAGGGGGTGAGCAAGACCAGAGAGACCCAGCCCCACCAGACCCCAGAGAGCCTTCCGATGGCTGCACCTTCTCTGAGATTCCACTGGCATCCAGATGTGTCCGGACGCTGCAGGGGAACGTTGCATTGGAAACCCTGATCCTCATTCCCATGCAACCCCATAATCAAAATAATTTTTAATGTATGCTATTTGCTTACTTCAGGGAAAAATTCAGCTGAGGAGCCTGAGGAGGGCAAAGAGAGTCTGGAGAACTCCAGTAATGAAAATGAGGTCAGACAAAACTGTAGGGTTGCAAAGCTTGCCTACAGGCAGTACTTCCAAATGGGTTTTTATACCAAACAAAAGGCAAACGGCCAGTCAACCTGCGTGCCCACAGGAATTGCAGGAGGACAGCTCTGGGGCCGAGCTGGGCTCTGGAAGAGTTATATTCTCCATCGCATCTGGGGCTGCCATTCAGGGCTGCCCACAAGCTCGTCAATCTCAGTGCATGTAAAGCTAGTGATTAGAGGACTCGTTCTCCATAGCTCATCTCTTTGAAGCCAGGTCCTGGCTCAGAGAATCTCCCTGCTGGAGGGACTGGGATTCTTCTGCAGGTCTCTCCTGCAAGCTGCCTGCCCCTTTGTATTATCTCCTGGAGTTTGTTCTGTGCTCTGCTAGCATCTACTGTATATTTATTCTCAAGGATCGAGAGCCTCGGTGGGCAACTGAAGTTTCAGTAATTGAAGGGCACTTCAGTTCTGGAGAAGATTCATTATTGGTACATTTCTAGGCTGTTTGACATAGGAGATTTCAAGCAGTTTATGTGGTGAGGAGAAGGCAAAATTACAATATGGGAACCTCTTAGGATATGCAAAAAGTGCAGCCCACAAAGGACTGCCATTCATTAGATAATAAATATGATGCCAGATCTTGATAAAGAGCAGTATGGAAAATAGATACTCAAGACATGGGCCAAAGTCCAAGGTAAGGCACTGGGTCCTGTCCATGGCTTTTGCCACCTCCTAGGGACTCCATTTCTCTAGATGAAGTTTAGCTCTTAGCAGCTACATTATGAGGCAGGGTTACTAATACGACTCCTTTGAATATGAAAAATAGAAAGAAACCCCTTTTTAATCTTTGCTTTTATGGCTGCAAACATGATTACATAGAGGAAAATCAATCCCAATGGAGTGCAATGTATAATACAAAATAATTGATTGGCCTTTATCATTTTCAGTTACGATATTAAAATAACACCATAATATCAAGCAGCAGTCACTGATACATAAAGGAAAAGAGGAGTTGATTATGTCTAAGGGTAATCAGGTCAGGGAAGTGTGAAGGTAAGATAAATAAGGTAAATACAAAAATAGAAAAAGGTTTCAAAGAAGCAAAAGGGAGTTGGTGGCACAGAGTCTACACAGTGGAAGGGAGGTCAGCTGTTGGGAACATCATTAAGCCATAAGACACGAGAGACGGTCTGTTGCAGCTGTGCGGTCACAGTATGTCTCGGTTGGTGTCCCAAGCCATGGGGGCAAGAGCTGAGCGACTTTAACTTCTCGGAAAGTGCAATAATCCTTTCAGAATATGACACCTGCAGCCTGATTGCTATCAGGCTATGAAATTTAGAAAATGAAGGGGAGGAAGCATTTAGCTCTTGGTATTTCCCAGGCACTAATGCCACCAGCATGGCATTGCAAGCAGCCACTTAGAAAACCTCCATTTTCAGCCAACTTTGCAAACTGCCAGAGACCAGTGCAGCTTTGTCAGCTCCCTAAATGCCGTGGTAGTTTGTGTCCTAGAGGCGAGCAGCTGAATCAGAGGCCTTGAGAAAAATTGCATCAATAGAATACCTAGATATATTATTCTGTGTTCTTGCCTGTTTTATCTCTCCGTATATATTTATTCTCTCAACAAATGTTCACACTTACGCATGCATAAATGTTACTAATTACACCATTTGACATTAAAATCTGACCAAACTTTAATACCTACCGACATTTTTCTTCTTTGAAAACACTTTTTATGTAAAAATACATGTAACACACGTATGACAACCATCCAGAATAACCTTGTTGTGGCTGGAAGTCAGTTTTTCACATTCACACTTAAAATACAGTATAAAAATGTCATGCCCACCAGAGTGATCCAGCTCTTTGGATAAGCAGTAATCAGGAATATAGCTTAAGATGGTGGAATAAATCACCGCACAGGTTGGGAGCATTAGAGAACTGGTTAGCTGTGATACCCTCAAGAGATGTGGGAAGTAGTTGCTTACTCAGCAGAGGGAATCTCCATATTATAGAATTTGTTTCTAAATTTTCTAAATCCTGGGGGGTTGAACTCATTTGTTCATTCACTTGCTCGTTCTAGTAACTGAATGCCTGTTATGGGTCTAGAAGTGAAGTTGGTGCTGTGGTTAGAGAGATGGTCTGAAGGGGCATACAAGCTATTAGAGAGCATTGACAGATATAGACAGATATATGAAAAGTCCTAGTAGACATAATAGAATTGCTATGAAACACAGAGCAAATGGAAGTCAGGGAAAGTCTTCACAGAGGTACATATGGATGGAAAAGTAGATTTCCAGACAGAAAAGATGGGTAAGGGCATTTTAGGCAGCAGACCTTCACATGAATCGTCCAAAAGATGCAAAGAGGGGTAATGTGTTGAGGAACAG
The DNA here is from genome assembly GCF_964341445.2 of Mesoplodon mirus. Taxonomy (NCBI): domain Eukaryota; kingdom Metazoa; phylum Chordata; class Mammalia; order Artiodactyla; family Ziphiidae; genus Mesoplodon; species Mesoplodon mirus. The sequence goes on along the minus strand of NC_138978.1, from coordinate 77,007,386 downwards.
AGGGAAGACCAGCATGGTGTACCCGTGCATGGAATGAGTGTTGGGAGACTAACAGGATGGCAAATGAAGCCCTGATTCCCAGGGACCTTGTCTGCCATGCTAGAGAGATTTCCCTATAGAAAATAGAAAGCTCATATGGGTGTTTAAGCAGAGACACAGTCTGATCAGATTGTTTTGGAGTGATGGCACTTGGGTACAAGGTAGAGAATAGGTAGGAGTGGGGACAAGAGAGGCCATTATGCCATGTAGTGATCCCCTGTCCTGGTTGAAGCCTAATGAACCACCTGTGCTCAGTGCAGAGGGGATCACACCAAAATTGTCATGCCTTGTCTATCAAATGCTCCTGGTAGCAAGTGAGAGAAAACTGAAATGTAGCATCTCACCTAACAAGAAGTTCAGAAAGCCATGGCTCTGTGTGTGGTCTATCAGGGTCAAGCTCCACCTCTCAGCTGTTCTCTGAGCGATGCCTCTCCCATGTGTTGGTTTTGTCCTTGGGCTGGAGGCAACATGGCTGCAACAGTTCTAGTAATCTCATCTAGACACACAGTGTCCAGAGGAAGAAGGACCATCTTTTTCTTTTTTTCTAATGTTTTTTTTCTTAGGAATGAGGACTCCTTTCCCAGAAATTCCCAGCAGGCGTCCCTCATGTTTTATTGTCCATGTTAGGGAGAATGCTCATTCCTGAGCCACTGACTGATAAAGTTTCACAACGGAATTTGGAGAGTCAACTACTATGCCCATCCTGCTTTCCTTTAAATATCTTCCCTCTTGATTTTGCATCTCCCCCACTGAAATGATAACTTCTAATAATTCTGTAATAGGCATTGGATTATTCCATGCCATCCTGGGCATAGGTTCTGCTTCATTTCTTTATCAAATGTCAAATTAAGTCTGGTTTATCCCCACCCATGAGGACTGGTGAGATGCCTTCCATCAGTCACTGTTCATAGCTTCATTTCCTTCCCTTGTGCTGATGAGTGGGAACCCTGCTATTTACACAGGTTCAGAAGATACAGGGAAGCCCTCGTCCTCAATCCTCACTGTTGTGCTCCTTGCCAGGCCTGCGAGGTCTTCTCTGATACTGTTTTAGCTCCCCACACCCTCTTAGTCCCCACGCCTGCAAGTCTCATCCTATTCTCAGGCCCTGGAGAACCAAGCCCTTTCTGGTATAAGGGGTTACCTTTGTCAGCCAAATTCAGCTTAATTATCTCAGTGAGTGTGCCTGTTAGTGGTTGTCTGCCCAGATCCATCTCCATCTAACAACTTCCCCCAAGACCTTGAGGGCCCAAATACCAGCTGACTCTGGCTGGAGAGGTGGCAGGTGTGCAGGGGGAAATTCATTTCGGTTCTTCCTGATGAGCCCAGAGTCCACCGAATAAGATGCAGTCAATTACTCAATTGTCCGTTCTACAGCAGTGAGTTTTCTTAAATGTCTTAATATAGTGCATCGAAGAAGTAAACACAACTATCCTGGGCCAGGCTGTCTTAATTGGTCTCTTAGAGGAAGTCTGACTTTGGAGGTTCTCTAATCCTGCAAAACCAATATCCCTTTCTTCTGTTACCCTTGCTCCTCAAGCCCCTCCCCCACCTCAACCCCCCCCCCCCAACATTTCCTGAGTTTACTGACTTAAGAAGCTTGTTAGTGGGAAATGATCTGATTAATTAATTCACACCAAGTTTGAACAATTGACAATCCTGATTAAGGTGATATGCTTACCAGGGCTATTTAAAATTTAAAAGAGATATCTTCTAACCCAGATGAATCAACCTCTAGTGATGGAATTTCAGGCAACATAGAGGAACATAATTATTGGCAGATTTGCAAGTGTGACCTCTTAAATTCACCCCTTTTACAAACCTCTATAGTAGAATATTATATTTTAATAGTCCGCTGAAGAGGCTTTCTTACCCATGAAACTGACTTTACCAGAAGACCATGCCTCACTTGTTGTTTTGTCTTCAGCTCTTAACACAGTTCTTATCACAGAGCAGCTTAATGGTTTTGGATGGTTGCTTAAAGCATCTTTTTACAATTAATCTGTTACCTGGGCCTTGGGGGAATCAAAAAGAAAACAAAGAGATCACTTTTTTCTTTTCCATCCATAAATGATCCATATTTTCCTAACTTTTCATTTAAATTCTGTGAAGTAAAACCTTTCATTCAGTTGCTATAAATCTCTATTACCCAGTTAGGAACTGTCTTAATTTCTCCATGATCCCCTTAAAATGCAGAATTCCCATCAAGGCTTGGTGTTCTGTTATTTGGATGTTTAAGTGACCAGCTAAAGAAGTTCCCATAACTTGCCCCTGAGTTCCTTTGGATGCCCGTATGTGTTTCATAGAGATTTCCCCCCAGGTGAGATTCCTCTGAATTTCCTGTTATTTTTCTAGAGATAAAATCCTCTGTTTTAGCCTGAGCCCATGGTTTTGGTTTTCCTTTGAGTGATTCATTTCCTTTGAGCTGGAATAAGAGTCGAAGTACATACAGGTTCTAAGGGTAGTTCTTACTCATACACTTTTTCAAGCCAAACCAGCGATAAGGCCTCACGTACCCAGACAGTCTCCTGGCTTAGCACAAAAATGCTTCACGCTGGATGGTTTCATGTTATAATGAATTATTGTTATGTTGTCTGCCCAACCTCTTTTTCTTTCAGCAGTTGTTCCTTCTAACCTGGTGAAATGTTGTTCATAAGGAGTTGCCTCCCCTGCCATGTTGGTGAATCTGTGACTCAATGTGGCCAATCAAGTTACTTCCTTCTGCTCCTGTGATACTTCCTAGATGGCCAAATGACCCAGATTTAGCCAATCTGAGTCATCCTCAGGAATTCTGCTGAATTTGTTAGGAAAGAATCCCTGACTTCTCTTTGTAATTAGCTGTAGGATGACAGAAGCTTTGGGTTGATTCGTTGGGGACTGTCTTTGGCATTAGGTATGAAAAAACTAGTGGTGCACAAAGAAAGCAGAACCAAGAGATGGATGGATGGTGGGGGAGAGAGAGAGAGGAGCACTGAGGACAATGTTTGAGGACCTGAATCCAGCCATATCTGAAAAGTTGAAAAATTCTCTTTTATTCTGTTTAAGCTAATTTGAATTGGGTTTCTGTAAATTACACCAAAAAGACTCCAGATAAACAAACGTGTTCTCAGTTTATTTATACAAGAACAATTGATATAAGCTTCATAAAATAAAGCTGTATATATATTTCTAGCCTTTTAAAATTGTATTTTGAAACTTGCCACCTGAATCCACTGAACTGGGCGTTATCAAACATTAACTTTGAACAAATAAAAAAAATAGCATGTGCTTTATGCTATAAAATGCACATGACATTATTTCACCATAGAGAAATTTCTATATCCTACATTTAGGTGAATTCAACTAACTAATAACTTTATAAAGCAACTGAGAAGAACTGGGAAAGTAAACAAAGTGTGGTTCAGGATTAGAAATGAAATTATACTTAATACAGAATTATCTAAGAGAGAGAGAACATGACAAGAGCAGACATTTTAAATCAATTATACAGAAAACAAAGTGGGTGATTTCCTCATGTGTGAACAGGCAATGGTAGCTTTAGAAACATCCCTGTTCTTCAGATCACAGCTTGGGTGCCACTTCCTCTGAGAAACCCTCCTTCCTGACTCCTAGTACTTACCCCTTGGCCAGCAGTTACTACACCAAACGGGAATTGCAGTTTTACTTCCTCATTCCCTAATGAGACAATAAGCATTTTGAGTGCAAGGACTCTCTTGTTTATTTCCATATCCATCTTATCTGTCTCAGTGCACTACACCTGCTCCATTCACAAGGCATACTGAGCAATGGGACAAGTCTGTTGATAATGTCACAGGGTTGACTGTGCATGGAACCTGTGGTCTGGGATCCTCATCCTCTGGGGCCAGGTACTGTCTTTGTTTGATCATCGACCATCCCCTTGATGTTGATTGTCATGCTCTGTTACTTATGTTTATTATATAGATGCCTCAGCCAGAGTCCAAAGCTCAGAAGAAACATAATCATGCAGTGGGAAAGTGTGTGACAATTTCGTTATCTGACCATGGCTTCTCTCCTTCTTATACACAGACATGTTAAACTGCTGTTGTTAGACTTGGTTTCCGGGGTTGGAGAGGAAGAATATTCTCAGCATGCTGAGAACAGCTTCAGTCGGTCCCTACAGGCTTAATTTCACTTACTTCTCCTAATTACCCTATGGGTATTATTATTTCCATTTTATAGATGGTCAAATAAGACTGAAAGCAACTTTCCCTAAAAGAGAAAGCTCATAGTGAGGCAGGATTTGAACCTGGTTCTAACTTCCCAAATTGTGGCATTTTGCACAACCCTACTTAAAGGAGCAACTTCAATACTAGGATTTTTCAAGCAAAGTTAGACTAAATTAGTTTCTTTAGAATTGTATATTCCTTGACAAAAAAGCAAATTAAATTACACTCATCTCTCAATTATCAGCAACAGAAAAGTTATGGAGAAAGCAGATTACCTGCAAATTTTATGTGGATAAAACTCATAAATAATATGTGAATAGCTGAAGGTTGCCATCAAACTATGCTCTCAGCCTTGAAAAGAGGCTGGTTATAAGTGAGGTGAGATTATTACCATGTTAGGTCAACTTACTCCTCCAGAGTTTATGGCAAATCATCATTTACCAGATGGAATTTTCTCTAAGAGATTTCATTTACTTGACTTCCTCTTCACTTATCCTATTTTTTCATAAAGTTGAGTCTGCTTAAAAATAACTTCTGGATACCACTTGGGAGTGAAACATAGACTTACTTGATTCCAGAGGGAAAACAAAAGATTGTCTAAACATCAGCTTAATCCATAGCATGGAGTGGAGCAGCTAGGTCTATCTATACTCCATGACGAAGTTTGGGAGAGCAGAATAAATAGTGTGTGGAAAATCCAGAAAGGGCCTGTGTCGTAGAGTCTAAATTATGAGGTGTTTTCAGGAAACATGCATTTTATCCCAGGTCAAGGCCAGCTGGGGTTGGAAAGGCAGTCTCCAATGATTTGACATTTCCCTGTTACCTCCTGGAGGAGATACTCATGTTCCTAGAGGGGCGTGTGCTCTGGGCTGACAGCTTAGGTCTGTTTTCAAGGAACCATTACCTATGGCAGGTGATGAAATACTCTGTAAGTTTTGACTGGTGAAAGCAGGAATAATTCAAAAGGGTCTTGCCTTCCTAGGCTGAGATGGCTACATTCCCTATGAGTCTTTACAGACCCCTATCTCCTGTGTACCCACAGTCACACAAACATAGAGAACTAGTCACACCCACACGTGCATGCTTATGTGCACACATATGCACATGCACACAGGATCTCACACACCCATAGGCACTGTTAGTTTCTAAACTTTGCACCTTTACAAAGTCTTTAAATTGTGGTGCTTTGTACCAAGGAAAATAATATTTTGAAAATATTAGGCTATGTATTTTATTGCCCCTTAAATTTTGTTCCCTTGAAGCCTTCCACCTCCAAGGCTAAGCATGAATCATATGTTCCCTGGGAAGGTGTGGGTTAGAGGATCTACCATCCAGAACAAAGAAATCAAAGCTATGATTGCTAAGAACTGAATATATGTGTCCCCCCCACAAATTCATATGTTGAAACCCTAATCCTCAGAGTGATAGTATTTGGAGAAGGGGCCTTTAGGATGTAACTCAGTCATAAGGGTGGAGCCTTCATGATGGGATTAGTGCCCTTATAAGAGGAGACATGATAGAGCTTGCTTCCTCTTTCTGCCACATAAGGATACATTGAGAAGATAGTTGTCTACAACCAGGAAAAAGCCTCTCACCAGGAATGAAAATGATGGGCGCCTTGATCTTGGACTTTCTAGCCTCTAGAACTGTGTGGTATAAATGTTTGTTGACTCAGCCCCCCAGTCTACAGTAATTTGTTACAGAAGCCTGAGCTGGCTAAGACAAAGATGAAGGGAATGTCCTGGTTAAGGAAGATGAGAAAATAGAAATATTCTACCTTCTATCTCATGACATGGTAGACAGAGAAAAGGTGGATCAAGCAGGTGTCAGTTTTCTCATAATATTATATCTGCAAATGAGATCTTGAAGGTATTGTTCTCCCTTTCACCTGATGACAGAATGGAATGCTTCATTGAAAAATGGTAAAGAAGGATAATTGAGTTCAATTCAGCCTGTGTATTTGAGTTTGTGTATTTTAGGGGAAATGGACTCAGAAGACAGAACAGAGTTTTCAAACACACCAAGAAGACTGGTTGAAACATCTGGAAAAATCCTTTTGAGGCTGAAAGCATGTGATACACAGCAAAGGCAGCAAGAAATCTCAGTCTTTATGTATTTACAGTTTCTTGATCGCTGTGGAGAAACCAAGTCACCAGCAATTTATGTACCCCAAACTGGCCCTTGTTAATACCTGGTATTATTTGCCAAGATATTGAAAATCCTCAAAACCGTGAGCAAGGAAATGTTAAATGCCTAATACACTCCTTACAAATTTAAAAGACTCAGAAAGAAAATAATCAAAGCATCTAGAATAATTGGATTAGGAATTAGTAGATTTTACCCAAATCTCACTTTTATTGTGTTTTTTTTTTTTTTCCTGGCGGGATATTTACTAGAGTTAATAAGAAGCCTTTGTATTTATTAGCATATTTATTGCAAGTAGCTCAGAGGCTCCACAGACATTCTTTTATTATTTCTCACAACATCTTTATAAGGTTTTCAGCAAGAGGATAGGTATTATCCTTGTTAAACCTGCTGCAGGAAAAGCAACTCTTTTCAAATGTTATTTACAAAAAACACCTCTCAGGCTGAAATATAAATTGCTGTTAAGGAACTCTCTCTTGGGAATGTTTTTCTCCCTTTTCCCCTTTAATTTAAAGTATGAGACTGTCATTTCTGTCATTAGTTATTGCAGTAACTTTTTCCTCTTCAGACCAAGGTCAAAAGTCTCCTACTGTTAGTCTATCCAGAAAAGTGCTTGAACGTACACAGCCGCATATTATGCATATTTATGCTGCACAAGTATTAGAGTAAACATAAGAGGGATGAATTATTAAGGGCAAAGTAAGACTGATGAAATGCTGTTAGCTTGGATATTTGACTGATTTGTACATTTATGAGCTGACATGAAGCAGATGAAGGCAAAGGAAACAAACTTGGTCTTTATGCTAACTCCTTGAAAATGGTGAGTTTTAGGAATTGAGAATGAATATATATTATTTATATATATCTATAGGTTTATATATTTACGTATTAGTGAATTATTTCAAGAAATGCATAAGAGCTTCTACTCTTATTTATCAGGGTACCTAGGCCCCATGGACTATGCCACATGGAGGTAGGTTCCTATTGGCTCTTGGTTCTCCTGTAGATCTTTAATTGGATTGGATTTTTTTTTTTTAATTCAAGAGTTAGTATTTACTTTCAGGGCCACTTCCACCCAATCATCAGAGCCCCTGTCTAGAATGAATGTTCATTTCCAGATCTTTGGCTCTGATGTGGATGGTGAATATCATTGCACTCCCCAGGTGGCTTCTTAGAGGCAATCCTCCTTCCATGTTAAATAGCCCCAGTTGTTTGGTGCTTAAGGTTCACCATGCTTTACAAAGCCTACAAGTCAACTCTATTGGAGACAAAGACTCTGGTAAACAAGCCTCAGTAGATTTCAAGGGAAAATGGTCCATTTTATCTCCCTTCTTTCATTGGGACTCCTCTCTGATTGCTTTGGAGTGGCTGGACAGAGAGACTGCTGCAGCAGTTTGTTCTAATTGGTGCAAAGGTGTGGCAGAGATGGAAATATGCATAGAAAGAGATGCTTTTTCCTTATCCTTTAAGAGTTCTTTGAACTAGGTGATGAAAAGTAATCATGGCTGGGGAGATATTGTGGTGATGATGCGAAGATGGGAATGAATTAGTTACAAGGCAGGATGTGGAATTTTTCTAGAGATCTGAATTTTATGCTCAGGAAGAGACCATTTCTCATTTTCAGGGCTGCTAGAGTCCTCTTTGTGGTGCTATCTCTTGGTTATTTCTCTTTCTGTGATTGAAGAGGTTGTAAGTTGTCAAAAAGAAAAAAAAATGTTACGAACTGAACTTAGGTCTGCTCACTCATTGCAGAGCAAAGCCAATCTAATGACACAGGGTTGTGGTGAAGGAAAGTACAGTGTTCATTGCAGGGCAACAAGCAAGGTGAAAGGGCAGCTAATGGTCAAAAGACCTAACTCTCTGATGGCTTTCAAGGAAGGGCATTTAAAGGCAACATTTGGGGTGAGGGTTGCAGCTCATGGACTTTCTTCTGATTGGTTGTTGGTGAGGTAACAGGGCGATGTTTTGGGAATGGTAAGCATCAACCTTCTGGTTCCAACCAGTCTGGGGTGTACGTGCTTGTGGTCAGCATGTAATCACCATCTGCTACCTGGGTGGGGAGGGGTCTTAGTTTCTGTCGAACAACTCAGAGTTGTGTTTCAGATTGTTATGTATATCCCTTGAGAAGGAACTAGAACTTTGTTTTATTGCTGACCTATTGTTTTTTGATGGCTTTTCCTTTGCTTCTTCATTCCCCTACTTCCCTGCTTGAATTTGGTCTTTGGAACTCCACTGTTTTCTTTGATATACCTCAATCCTGAGGGGAACGGGGCAGGATAAGAAAGGGAATAAAGTTTTGGATAGAAAGGATAGTCATAAACTTGACAGGGGAGCTCAGTTTTAGAGGGGCTCAGTTTCAAGATCACAAACAGAAACATGCCACCAAAGTCATGATGTAGAAAAGGCTCTACTCTTCAATTTTGCATAAAGTGAATCAGAATCCTTTAAAAAAAATTGTTGATGTTATTGTCGTCTGAAGAAAGCAAAGACTTCCTTGCTCTTTAGGAAAATGACAGCAGCAACCAACAACTTATTGCTTGATGTGATTTGACTCAAAATTATTCTTCACATTGACAGACTTACAGCATCTAGAGTGGTAAAACCGTGTACTCACCAAATAGCCACATTTCACAAAGTTACATTTAAATAGAAGATTGTCACATTGTCCAGGTAGTGCTTATCACTTAAAGAATAATTATTTCTTCCCTATTGCTTATAATAACTACTTTAAAGCTCAAAAGTGAAATCTATTTCCTCACCTCAATTTTCTCTCCTCCATCAGGTTTGCATACACCGTGGGACTTCTGGTGACTGCTGGGCTGCTGGCACTGATCTTTCCTTTCCCTGGGGGAAAAAAAAAGTGGCCTTGAAATTTTTCCTTTGGGGAAAAATATCATACCTTTTACAAGATAACCAGACTTTCTCTCCTTTCTTCTGATTTGGGTTATTTTGTGTTATTAAACAGCCTTATGCTGGTGTAACAGTCATTTATATATCCATTTATATATTTATACACTTAAATATTTATCTATTCATTCATGGAATATTTTGGTGCCACTCATGTGCCAGGCATAGTTTAAGGTGCCTGAGATGAGGCTGTGACTATAACAGGTGCTGTCCTTACCTTCATGGGGATTTAGGTCTATCAGTTTCCATTAAGTCGGGGAGAAAATTGTACCTGCTATTCACTGTGTACTTGTTTGTTCTCATTTTCATATAAAATGATAAGACTATTTTCTCCAAAGAAGAAGATTACTGTGATAAGGAGCTTACCCTTTGGATCAACTAATCTTGAAGATAATACACACTAATTTCTTTGTTCAGTTCTCTCACTGTGTAATGGACTTTTAGAAATATTAGAGCATTCTGAAAGGTGAAAAAAAGGAGTCACAATATATTCAGACTTTCAGAAGTTATGTGGAAGACTACAAATTAATATAGTATATTGATTTCTCAGTCAGTTCACCTGATTAATGAAAAGAATTTCAATCATTTCATTATGTATGTTCTCTTATATCTAGATAGGAGAGTGCCATCTTGGACCTGGATAGGATCTTGATGATTTTTAAGCTTTGGGGAAAAGTTAAGTTTTCTTACTAAAATGTACAGTTATAAATCCCAGTGTCTGACCTCCTCAAACAGTTTTGAATTCTGTGCATCAAGTTAGGACCAAGCAGGGTGCTGTGGTCTTTGTGGTAGCCTTGGCTTTCCATGTGTGAGATTTGGTGAGCATGGGTTGAGTTTGGTCTGTGGTTTTACTGAATGCAAATTTTCTCTTGAACTCTGACCTCCAGACCAGAGGAAAGTTTCACTGCCAGGAGAGTGAAGGGCAAAAGGAGATCAATACTTTTTTGACCTCTCACTTTAAAGCTGCTCACCCCTGTTTTATTGCTTTTTCGACACTGAATCAAAGCAGGGAACTTTAAAGCTTCAGTAAAGGAGGAGAATACTGCTTTTTCAGGGGCTAGGGTGGCTTTAATTAAAATTGGGTTTTGTTTTGGAATCTTTTGCCTTGCATTTGAACCAAAAAGACGTGAAGGAGACAGAGAGAAAAGCAGGGCAGTTGATGTCTCCCTAATGGCAAAAAGATCAATTAATTTACAATGAGAAAAAAAGAACTACATTACCGATTTACAAAATGTTCATTATCTATGGACTTTGGGTATGAACCATCATCAGCCTAACATCCAAGGCAGAGATCTGACAGTTCCAACCCTGAATTCAGGGACCAGTTGATAAATTAAAAATCATTTTAAAATTTAATATTAAAATTGATAATTGCTCTGTGGGAAATAGATTTTTCTGAACTTACACTCTTTTCCTGCAGTGCCGAGCAAATGCAAAGCAATAAACTGTCCATTTGTCACAATGATAGATAGACAAATCCTACTTCTACCCTTGTTCCACAGTTCTCATACATTTCAATTACAGAGAAAAAATGCTACCATTTGTAACATGTACCCATATTGTCTTATATAGTTCTTTAGGGCTTAAAGAATTTTCTTTAAGGAATAGAAAAATGTTCCCCAGCTTTCCCGTACCACTGTTGGGGTGTATTGCCCATCCCTTCAAAGAATATGGCAGTGGGGGTAGAGAAGAAGAAGGCTGATTGTTATTTGTTTCTTAGACATGTAGCATAGAAAGTGGTGTCTGGTAATAACCGCTAATCTTCTAAATCAAGGGAACAACTGATTCATGTGAGTGCTATTGAATTCTCCTCTGCCTGGCTAATGCTGGTGTATCCTTCAAGTTTTGGCATGATTGTCACTTGAGGTAGTATTATTGGATTACTCTTCTCTGTTTTTCAGTTATTCCCTTTGCCCTGTGACTTTGAAGAGTGTTAAAGAAAACTCATGACTCTTGTTAAAGAATGGTAAGGAAGACTTGATTCAAGGGGACTATTGTGATAGGATGGGATTTTGTAGTAGGGGAGAGAGATTGGGCTCAATTCCAAATATATTATAACAAGGAAAAGTGGGAATTTATAGCCAAGGAGCAGGGTGAGTGTGTGGAAAGTTACTAAAAGGAAATGTCAGGGGTAAGGGGATACTCTGGCTAAAACGACCTAACAATTCTTGCTGAAGGCAAGGTTAAATACCACTGGGGGTACTGGAGGATAAGGAACCAGATTAAACATTGAGGGAGATCAGATATTGAGGATGGGGGATCCTGGCTAAACTGACTTAGTAGTTAGGACCTCCCTGGCGGTCCAGTGGTTAAGACTCTGCAGTTCCAATGCAGGGGGCACAGGTTTGATCTCTGATCGGGGAACTAAGGTCCCACATGCTGCTGCATCATGGCCTAAACAAACAAACAAACAAACAAATAAATAAATACACTGACTTGGTAGGATTCTTACTATAATTAAATAATGCAAAGATGAAAGCCTGAAAGTCAGGGCTAGTTGAAAAGAGAGTTCAGAGGAGCCTGACTAGAGTTTGGTCAAGGAGAGACACTTTGTCAAGAGAACTAGAGTCAGCGGGGTCTATTTCCCATCCCATTGATGGTAGGTTTGGTTATAGGCCTTGCTTTAAGCTATTGGAATATTAGGGGATATGAGATTAACAAAGGCTTTAAATATGAATGTGAGGTTGTTCTTGACCACTTGGGCTCCTCCACTTGTCATGAGAAGAGCAAGTTTTAAGTAGCTGTTGGTCCTTTGCCCTGGGCCCCAGAATAAGGAACACAGTGCAGATATGTCCCTGACTGGAAGCTTGTAGTCAACCCTAGCCAACCCAGATCTGAAGCAGAAGAACCCCAGACAACCTGCAGACCTGTGGGTGAGAATAAGCAGTCTTTATTATTGAAAACACTAAGTTTTAGGGTAGTTTATCATTCAGCATTAATTGCAGCCATAGCTGCCTAATACATAATTCCCTATGGGAAACTTCCCATGGCCTCAAAACTATGACTCACTACTAGCATTTATCACAACTGTAATATATCTATGTCTTGTTCACCACTCTACTCTAGCACAGGGCATATAGTAAGTTTTTAAATAAGTGTGTGTTGAAGGGCACGTTTCTCTATATTTCATATCATGCCCAACTGCCTTGCCACATAGGTAATGTTTTTAGTGAGCCATCTTGAAAATATGTGACTTTGTTTCCAGCTGTGCCTATCCTCAAGCATTTATGATCCTTAGCAGTAGATAACACAGATTAATAAGTGCTGTGAGAAAGAAGTGTTTGGTGAGTGCAAAGTTTGGGAACTGAACTCAGACTGATAATCATGCCATTAGAGGATGAGGAGTGTAGGTGTCCCAGTGGACTTCCTGCGGAAGAAATGCTTGAGCGATTTTAGAGATGTCGATGCCAAATTCTGGAGCTAACAGTAATAATTAGGCATTTTCATTAAGTGTTTTACATGTGTTATCTCACTTTAGACAAATATTCTGATTATCCCTATTTTATAAATGTGGACAGTCAAGCTCAGAAACATCACGTAACTTACCTGAGTTCACAGAGCTAGTAAGTGGGGGAGATGGGATTTTTATCCAGAACTGCTTGACTCCAATATCAACTTGTAATATCAGCCAAAAAAAAGTCATCAGTATAACCACTGAGTCCTGGACCAAAGCTGCTATCTACCAAGATCTTTGACATTTCCCTTGTTTGGCTCATTATCTCCTATCCTCCTCCTTCTTTTTCCTTGAAACAAATGCATTCATAACTGTAGCTGTGGGTGGAGAGAGAGGTGCCCTTCCTCCTTGCCATAGAGAGAAGAGATTATGCAGGAGGGGGCCACTAATTAGCTGGTCCCAGCCCTTCACTAGGCTAGCATGGTTTCTTTATTTTTAAGGCTTCAAGGCAGGGGCCAGGCTGGGCAGAGAACAATGAGTAAGTCATAGAGGTAATGCTTTTAATGATACATTCGTTAATGAAATGGCACTCCATGGGTTCACTTATTAGTAAGTTAGCTCAAACAGCCATGTCCTACTGTCAGCTTGCCACCGATGACCCAGCGTGACCTCAGAATTGTCAACTCCACCTAAAAAAGAGCACATGTAGCAGAAAATACAGAAGCAGCAGCATAATTTGGAGTGAAAAGATTAGCAACAACAGGGAAAGCCCTTGAATCTCTGTATTTCTAGTTTGCTTTGAAATTATGCCACAAGTGTAGTTATTTGAAGAACGGGCTAACCTTGCAGTATGTGGGTTTGCATGTGATTTGTAAACAATAGGATGACTTGATTGAATATTTTCAGTGCTGGCACTGGAGGAGTGACTAGCTCAACTCCATTCTCAACTAATTATATAGTGTGGATCTTCTTTACGTTTTCCAGGGCACAGGGGTTTTCAACTTTATGTTCAGAAAATGATTTATGGGGAAAATACTTCTGTACAGACCTTGCTTGATGATTGGGGAATCATAAATGATACATGGATGTGAAAATGTATGATACTTCCTATTTATATAACCTCACTTATTTGAATAACTCAGTGCCCTTTCCATCAATTATTGAATTAAACCTTTTAATATTCCTCTGTAAAATGGGAAGTGTGTATTTACTCTTCATTTTATAGTTGGGTGATAAGGCTGTGATGATTTGAACTGCCTTTCTTAGGGATGAGCCAGATCTTGCATAGGTATGGTTATATAGATATGGTTAAAAGCTATTCCCTAAATGGGACACTCATAAATAAAACGTCCTTTTTTATGACTCTGATGGGGTCAGGGCAGGCTGCTTCCAAATATGCCACTTTGGCATATTGATTATTTAGAATTGAAGTTACTTAAGAAATAGCAGGTGCCAGAAGGACTCTCTGAGCCCACTTTGTCCCTCTGAAGGCAGGAAATAAAGTCCCCATGTGTAGGTAGTCTCCCTGCACCTGGAGGGTAGAAGGCATCCTTAATGCCAGAGATGGGGAATTCAGGGCCAAAGCTATGTAAACAAACTTTGTTACTTGTTAATTAATTTGCTACTCCAAGCTTAAAACCCTTTGTCAATTCTTCACAAATAATTGTTTTTTGTTGTTGTTGTTGTTTAAAAGGTACAAAAATTGACTGCTTTTGTCACTTCTTTGAGTCTCATATTCCTATGAGATCCTGTGAGTATGAAATTAATTTTTTTTTCCTGTTCATCTGTCTTATGCCAATTTAATTATTTAGGTAGGCCAAAGAACCTAGAAGTGGAGAAGGGAAACATTTTCTACCCCTACACCTCTATACATTCTTATGAACAATTCATGATTCCTGTACAAGGTTCCTATGCATTTTCTTTGTGCAAAGCTAAACAAACACATAGTTTTTTTGTGTGTGTGTGTCTGAGCTTTGATTGTAAAACTAGAGATTTTCCAAGGTGAATGAATTCTTAGTAATTTTATAGCATGAAATCTAATGGTTTTCATTTTACTGCTGAACAAGTCATATTTGTTAGTGAGGAAATGATGGAAAGGGCAATGTATCTGAATCATAATCAGCAGCTTGAATCAGAAAAGCTTTCCAGATGTCCGACGTGTGGTTGACACATGTTGGCGGTGATCCCTTTTTCATGTTGTCTTCTCAGCGTTTCTCTTCACAATTTTCTAGTTCCTCGCGTCCTTCTACATAACCCCACCAGTTTCTCACTTTGTCTCCTGTGACTATGGAGCAATCAGCTCATTTCTCGCAGCCTTTAAAGCAGCTCCGTTCACCACCAACTTCTGTATCCTTCTTGCCTTTGGCTATCTAGTCACGAAGCCAGGCAGTGATGAAAATGGGTTTCATTAAACAGGAATCCTACTTATTTTCTCAAACCACTATGCTAATAATCTCCCTTCTCAATATAAAGGCTTAAACACATACCAATATAACTAGTTTTTTCAGCTATTTTTTCTAAAGAAGATTATTTCCTGGGGATAAAAATATCCCTCTTCAAAATCCAGGACTTCGTTGTTAGAAATGAAGATCGAAAGTATATAGAACTCTTTTTTTTTTCTTTTGCTCCAGAAGTGAATGAAGCTTGAAACTCCCACCTTTTAGTCATTCAGTTTTGAAAATGACCACAAAAGAGATATGAAGAGCTCAAACATTTCCTCACTAAAGCATGAATTTTGCAGGCCCTTATGAATAAATCAAGATGAATATTAGAATACAGACATAGTTTATAGGCATATGAATATGGATAATAGAAATATAATTTTTTCCCTGGATCAACTAAAACATGTACCAAGACAAACATAGTATAATACTGAAGGAATAGCGAGTCCACAGAAACTCTGATGAGCATTGTGTCTTTTTTCTTTTAAATTTTATTTAATGTATTTTTTTATACAGCAAGTTCTTATTAGTCATCCATTTCAGACACATCAGGGTATACATGTCAATCCCAATCTCCCAATTCATCCCACCACCACCACCACCCCCCGCCACTTTCCCCCCTTGGTGTCTATACATTTGTTCTCTACATCTGTGTCTCAATTTCTGCCCTGCAAACTGGTTCATCTGTACCATTTTTCTAGGTTCCTCATATATGCGTTAATATATGATATTTGTTTTTCTCTTTCTGACTTACTTCACTCTGTATGACAGTCTCTAGATCCATCCACATCTCAACAAATGACCCAATATCGCTCCTTTTTATGACTGAGTAATATTCCATTGTATATATGTACCACATCTTCTTTATCCATTCATCTCTCGATGGACACTTAGGTTGCTTCCATGGCCTGGCTACTGTAAATAGTGCTGCAATGAACACTGGGGTGCATGTGTCTTTTTGAATTATGGTTTTCTCTGGATATATGCCCAATAGGGGGATTGCTGGATCATATGGTAATTCGATTTTTAGTTTTTAAAGGGAGCTCCATACTGTTCACCATAGTGGCTGTATCAATTTACATTCCCACCAACAGTGCCAGAGGGTTCCCTTTTCTCCACACCCTCTCCAGCATTTGTTGTTTGTAGATTTTCTGATGATGCCCATTCTAACTGGTGTGAGGTGATACCTCATTGTAGTTTTGATTTGCATTTTTCTAATAATGAGTGATGTTGAGCAGCTTTTCATGTGCTTATTGGTCATCTGTATATCTTCTTTGGAGAAATGTCTATTTAGGTCTTCTGCCCATTTTTGTGTCTTTCTAAAAGAAAGCCATCCTCATGGGAGAGTGTCACCCTTCTCTCTCAGTGGGCTGCTCTCGCAGACCTCAGTGATTGGGGCTGAAGTTCTTCAGCCTTTGCACCCTCTATCTAATGCCTGTAGTTTCTATTTGAGTATCTAACTTCCTATTTATCTGGAGGCTTGTTTTGAAATCGTCCTCCTTGTTAGTTATCTTGACGTTCAGCATCACAGCCTCAGTCGCCCTTTTTTTCCCCTCTCCCTTGTCATGAAGTTTGTGATCATCAACAAGAAGCTAATTTTGAGTCTTTTCACTTTCTGGAGCTTTTAGAGCTCTTTGCAAATACAAGGAGCATGACCCTGGAAGGATTTTTTCCCCCAGAAAAGGAAAAAGCTCCACTTGTCAGTCAGTCATCCTGAGCATAAGTTCTCACAAAGGAACTCAGAGCAGCCCCTGTCTAAATCCATCAAGGTGGAGGGGGAGATGGGGGAGGGGGGTGTCACGTTACCAAATAACTGTGATCAGCTTTAAAGCCTAGCTTCAGGGTTATTACTTACATTGCCTTTCATGCTACTCAAATGCAGCAGAGATGCACAAAAATTTAAAGAACACCAAATCCTTTGTTACTGGACAAGTTTGAGGATCCAGGCATTCTGAGTAATGCAATTTCTGGTTAATTGAATGTTAACCTATTTATGGACAGAGCTTATCTAGGGCAAGGGTTTGGCTGAAGAGCACAGAAGGATGAATGCCCCCTTTCAGATGTGCACGGTTTAACGATTCATCCCACACTACTCTGTATCTGTCTTTCGGTTCTTGTATTTGTTTTATTTTATAGTGAGTTATCCATATGTTTCTTTTACCCAGGAGGTTATAAGCAATTTGAGAGCAGAAGTGTTTTTTTTTTTTCCATTTTTTGCAAAACCTGTAAAATATTTCACATCGTAGAAGTTCATTAATTACTTGCTGAGGTGAATTGATTTTGCCTCTCTAATGTTTTTAGATACGTTGCTTTACCAATGACAAATGCCCACTATGTATGTCAATGCCTTAAGTGCAAAAAAAAAAAAAAAGTCCTGAAAAATATGAAGCTAGTGTGTACTGTGATGACTTTTATAAAACTTAAAAGTAAAATTTTTCCTTAAAACTTATATGTTCATAAAATAATAATAATAATACCTGAAATCTTGAGGCATACACCCCTACACACAATCTGTTTGAAATATGCTCTACCAGAAATGTGAAAAAATAAAGGTGGATCATAGATCAGTGAAGCACCTTGAAAATATTAGATGCATGATTTAAAGAGACTGAAGGTGATTTAATAACAAGTATTTATTCAGTACCTCCTGGCTGTACAGTGCTGTATTAGGTACACTGAGGGTACAAAAATTAAGAAGCTGAAGTTGAGCCTCTACTTTGTTTCACACAATCTTCTAGGTCCATAGGGTTCATCAGAGACCAACAAAATAGGTCCCTGATCCTCACCCTCATAAAGCAAGAGGGGAGAGTCCAACAATTAGCAATTAATATGATGAGTGAATTACATAGTGACCAGAAGGGGGTAAATACAACAGACAAAGAAAAACCAGATCAGGGTAATTGAGAGTGCCTCGGTGGCAAGTTAAAAAGTGTGATCAGGGTAGACTGCATCGAGAAGGTGATATTTGAGCTAAGAGGTGGGGGAGTTAATCAAGCATTTATCTGGGGAGGAGCATTCCAGGCAAAGGGAATGGTTAGTGCAAAGTGTGAGAGCAAGCCTGGCATGTTGAGGGACAGGATGCAGAACAATGGAGGAGAACAGTAGGAGGTGAAGTCAAGAGAGTTTTGCAGGATCAAACAGGGTCTCTTAGGCTTCTCTTAGCAGAGAAGTGATGTGATCTGATGAACGTTTTAGAAGGCTCATTTTAGCTGCTGTGCTGAGGAAAGACACTAGAGGTACTAGAAGCATGGAGACTAGCTCAGAGTCTTCTTTATAATGTAGGCGAGGCGTGCTGATGCCTGATTAGTTGTCTGGCTCCCCTGTCAGACTGCCAGTGCCCTTAGGGAAGGCACATCTTGTCCGAAGTATCCCTTCTAACACAAATTTTGTCACGAAGTAGGTGCTTAGGTATCTTTTTGAATGAATAGGTATATAAATTCAGTATATCAAAGAGAATCACTAAAATATGCCCCAAAGTTTAGGATATAAAGCTACAGACATGTAGAGGAGGGTGAAATCATCAGTAGCTTATAAGGTTTTTAGTGGAGGGAGCATTTCAATAAGACTACGGAGGACTTGTGGTGATGGTAACAGTAGTAGTAAAAATAATAGCCACTACCATTTATTGAGAATGTACTACATTCCAGGTTGTAGGCTAAATGTTTTACAGGTATCATCAATTGCAAAGAGCAAAGAAAGGAATTCCCAGTACAGGCCATAAGGAAGCAAAGTCCAGGGTTTGAAAAGGAGCCTGGCTAGTTATTTTGCTTTGCTGAAAAGCTGATGAATAGTACATAATAGGAAATAAAGTTGGCAAGGTTAGTTGAGGCCGGATTGTGGAAGCCCTTAAATTCATACATCATGCAAATGTTTTGAATATTATCCAGGTTTTTGAAGTTTATTTGTTTATTCAGCAAGAGAGTGATAGGTTTAAAGCTGAGCTCGCGGAAGATTAATATAACTCTTAGATTACCTCTGGATCATTTAGCTAGAAAATAAAACTAGATGAGTAGTTGTTTCTAAGGTCAAAATTACATTTTTATCATGTGGAAGCACTGATGTGGAAAACTGAAAAATGACACACCCTAATATTTGTACACACCTGTGCAATTTACAAAACCCTTGCATATATATCATCTCACTTGATCATCACAGCAACCCTGCTAGGTGGCATTGTTATCACATTTTACAAATTGAGACGATTTATGCAAAAACGATCAGTGCACAGTGTGGCCTGTAGTAGATACTCAAGAAATGATAGCTGAAGTGAAAAAATAAGGAAACACAGGCTAAGAAAGCCTAAGCATTTAGCCCAAGGTCATATAGATGAAAATGAATGACAGAGTCAAAACTTAAAGCCAGTTTCTCTGAGTATGAGTCTAATTCTCTTTGCTCATACCTTAACTACTTCCCTCCCACCCACCAGAGAGCCTCAGAAGCTCTTGGAAAATGACAGGTGAAGCCGTCAAGGCATCATATGTATGCACCACAAAGTTTTGTGAAATGAATTATGTCTCATTTGATGAAAAAAAAAATGACAGGTGAAAGAATCAAGCATAATACCAGTTAGCTAACCTAGTATAAACTCTCAGTATAGAAAGTATTATTTAGTATTTAATATAAATGTTTACTTTATTTTAAGGGTTCCTGATATATATGTATATATTTTATGTTACTGTATATTTGCACGTATATATGAGTGTGTTTGTGTGTGTGTGTGTGTTTGTGTGTGTGTGTGTGTGTATTATTATACTAGTTTGTTAGGCCTGCCATAACAAAATATCACAGACTGGGTGGCTTAGACAACAGACATTTATTTTGTCACAGTTCTGGAGACCAGGAGTTTAAGTCTAAGACGTCAGCAGGTTTAGTTTCTACTGAGGCCTCTCTCTTTGATTGGCAGACAGCTGCATTCTCTCTGGGTCCTCACATAGTCTTTCCTCTGTGTGCATGCACCTTGCAT
The DNA here is from genome assembly GCF_964341445.2 of Mesoplodon mirus. Lineage (NCBI taxonomy): Eukaryota > Metazoa > Chordata > Mammalia > Artiodactyla > Ziphiidae > Mesoplodon > Mesoplodon mirus. The sequence continues at coordinate 76,987,313 of NC_138978.1, read as the reverse complement.
CTCTTTGTGTGTCTAAATTTTCTCTCCTATAAGGAAACCTGTCAGATTGGATTGGGGCCAAACTAATAGCCTCATTTTAACTTAATCAACACTTTAAAGGTCTTATTTCCAAATATAATCAATTTCTGAGATACTGGAGTTTAGAGCTTCAACATATGAATTTTGAGGGGACCCAGTTCAACCCATAACATTTATACACATATATGTATATACATATATGTGTATATAATTAATTTATTTGTTTATAGACCTTTTAGAGATAGATGGTACATCCAATCTCCTCCTTTGAATTTCCAAAATGTAGTATTGTCCATTAAACGTTTCCTGGGACAAACTAAGGCCCTGGCACAATAACATAGGCATAGGTGCAATGTGATATATCAGTGGACATGACATGGGCTTTAGACCCCTATAACCTTGGTTTTAATCCTGATTCCATTGCCTTTTTCCACCTGTGTGGTCATAGACTTGTTACTTCAGTATTTTTCATCTATAAATTGCAGATGAAAGGGTCTTCCTGGCAGGTTTGAGTGAAGATTAAAAATAATCCACATGAAAATGTCTAGTACAGGGCCTGTCTCTTTGTAGGGGCTCAAAAATGTTAGCTCCCTTTTCCATCACTGCCCTGAGGGAGCTCTCAGAGCTGTGCTCCCTCAGATAGAGGCAGACATGCACACAGATAATACAGGAGAGTGGCTTTTGTCTTAACTCCTCTCTGGGCCATTTCTCCCTGTCCCCTACCCCCATCACCCTCTGTCTTTCTCTTTCTCTGCCCCTTTTTCTCATCACCAGATACCATGTTGGGAGGACCCAGGCAGCCTATGGACAGGCTCATACACAGAAAAACCACATGACATGGAAGCAAATTTTCTAAATCTTGCCAAGGGAGCAAGCTTGGAAGCAGATTCTCCAGAGCCAGTTGAATCTCAACCTGACTGCAACCCCAGCCAACAGCTTGACTGCATCTTGGGCTAGAGGCATTATTTTAAGTCGCACCCAGATTCTCGACCCATGGAAACCCCGAGATAATTTTTGTTGTTTTAAGCTGCTAAGTTTTGGGAGTCATTTGACATACAGCAGTAAATAAGTACTTCACCCAACTTGGAACACGTGTCTGTTTGTCTAAGTACAGAAATACTTGCATTTCATTCAACTTAAATATTTTATATGGAAATCTGCATTTTATCTTTTACGAGAGACTTTGCACTTATGTATCACATATATACCATTTGAAAAAAAAGAAGAGGAATTCTAATCAGAAGATGACTCTCTCTATATTTTTTCTTAATATAATCATTGGGTGAAATATTGTTAGACTTAATATAATAAAAAATAAGCACAAATATTTTATTTTGCCTACTGGTGAAAAAATCAGGCATGGCTTAGCATTGCTGAAAAACACTTCGAGTACCACAGTAATAAATCACAACACAACTTAGGATCAAGGCTCACAAATGTGATCTATGCACGAAACTCTGGCTGCTTAAAAGGGTGTTGGAAGAAAGCAGAATAATGGGATCTCAAGAAAGGAAAGAGCTGTACAACTGAACAGAAACATATTTAATTTTTCCTCTGCTAGATAAAAATGCAGATAGATACATCATCCACTTTTGAAAAGATAGCGTTCAAAGTTTATAATAGCATTGACAAGTTGTATTTATAGGGCACTTGCATGTCTGTTCTTTATACCTTTCATATCTGTTCTATCCTGTTTCACAGTTCAGTTGTGAAACAAGTCAGCCTAAATGAATTTTGCCTCATCTTACAGATGAAAAAGAGAGATTTGGCTTTATAACCTTGGGAATGCAGATTGACTAAACCATTTTTCATTGCAGTAATTTGGAAATTTTAGTTCATACCTCACAAAACAAGTATGTATCTATCTATCTATCCATCCATCCATCCATCCATCCATCTATGCATCCATCCACCCACCCATCCATCTATCTTCTGTGCTTATCTAATGGCCAGCTAGCTGACAATCACAACCCTCTAGAAGACAGTCATGAGGCTGGAGGTAAGGCTAAAGGTTCTCAGAATTGGCTATAATACCTGCCAGACATACACACTAAAATCTCGGCTCTGAATGGTAATAATTAACTTTTTAAGCGTTTCTCAGACTTTATATGCAGACCCTATGGACACTTATTTTAAACACAAGCTAACAGGTTTGGTTTTGTTCCTTTGTTCCTAAGACAAGAACAGACTAACAGGAGAGACTGAGAAACGGTAGTGAGAGGCCAACAAACTGACAGCAAGGAGGGATAAAGAAAAAATTAAAAAGCAACCATGGAACCAGAGAGAGTAGCTTTTGGACACTTTTAAAGTGATGATAAACATTGTGACCTGTTTCAAAGTGCTCCACAATAATTAATGCTGGTTATTATCATCCCCCCAAATCAGTAAAATATCAAAATAAGATCAGCACCTTTAAGGAGACAAACTAATTGTAGGGGGTATATTTTGAATATTTACTTTGTGGCAAGAACCAAGTAGATGCTTTACATACATTATCTCTAATCCTCTCAGCACACAAGGTTTTGGAGACAGAAAAATGAAACTTGTCGAATTTAAGCCACTTCCCTAAGGTCATGCAGGTGCTAATAAATGATCCAAAATTCAAATTCAGATTTTTCTAATTGAAAACCTCCACTCTGTCCACTATTCTACACGGTCTGAAAGATGCCTGTCAAAAACTGCTTAAGGTTTAAAAAAAAAAAAAAGTGTTTTGGTGTCCAAGGCCATAGTTTGCTAATTTGGAAACCAAATCAATTCTGTTCTACCTGTCGTTTCCCCCAAGTACTAGTGAAATGTTAATCTTTCTGTACTTTTTGGCAAGGAGCGGGGTATATTTTTTGCTTGGCATGAACAGGATATACTTTAAAAATTAGAATTATACAACAGCAAAACAGACTGCTTTGTGAGTGAGTTTCCCATCTCTGAGAATATCATAGCCATCATTATTTAACATTTTCCAGGGATGCTGGAGACGTTATTTCTTTACAGAAAAGAAAACGGATCACTAAGGACTTACCTCATTTCTAAGAATCCGTGTCTTGAAAATCCTGTTTCATCCTTGTATGCAGTATTTCTAACGACTCGTAAATGGTGAAGAAAGATTTGCTACTAGACGAATTGTCATTCTTTCGAGCACAAAAAATAGCGAGTTCAACTTTCTTGGCAGTTGCATTTAGCTAAGCAATTTTTTGTGTCTTTAATTCTTTGGTGTCAAATGGATCACTGCATGTTCAATGCTTAATTAGTGAATCTTTACCATCCCCCAATACTTCTGTGCTTAATATTTATTAAAATCCTTTTTTTCAGGGAGACAAACCTTACCTACCATCGGAAATCTAATTTTTATGACATTTTGTAGATAGTAGTTATAAACTAATAATACACAGTCTGTTTGAAATCATTCCTTATGTTATACTAGGAAATTAATTTTTCCTTTTGATTTTTAATACATTTCTCTTGTTCTATTCAAAGAACGGTAGGGTGCCCTCCTAGTGATAATTTTGACTAGTCATTTTAAATTGCTATTCAAAACAGACTGAGTAATGTTTCACATGAACATTTCTATTAAATTTCCCATGATGTTACTTATGATTAAAAAATAACCACTGTCGTAGAAAAAAAGATAAAGCCAAAGAAATATATAATCAAATATTTTATATCTTACTCAAAACAGATGAAATAAACCTAAATCACCTTATGTAAGTAAAGATAAATATCTGTAAAAAGAGCTTCATTGATGAATACATTTGTCCATTCATTCCAGGGCTGGATTATCTATTAGTCTTTGTAGGCCTAGGGTATGGGGTCCACAGTACTTTTAGGGGCAGACAAAAATGTTTTATTTTAAAATCAGAAGAAAAAAATGAACTTTTAGGTCAAATAAAATGTTTCAGTATAGAATATTAATATACTCATTTTTATACAAATGCAGTTATAAAATATAATTAAAAAAAAACTTTTTTAATGGACAAAGTGACCCATGAAGGCAAAAGTGCCCAGAGCCCATGCAAGATGTAATGTTTTTCAGCTTCACTCCTTCTAATGAGATTAAATGAGCTCCCTGCTGTTTGTTATCCCTGCTCTAGAGTGGATATGTGTGTGGTGGGGAAAGTGGGGTAACATGGTGGATTGGAGAAAATGAAGAAAACTCAGCTTTGTCTTCAGAAGCACATAAACTCCTAATGAGTGAAGAAAGTACGCAAACCAATCTTTGTAATACAATGCAGTAAGTGATATTGTCGATACAGACAAGATACAAGGAAAGGATGGAGGAGGCTGTGACCAGCTCTGCCTGGGGGGTGTGGCGTGTCATAGCACATGACAGTTACACTGGGCTTTGAGAAACGAGATGGATTAATATGGGGGTACTGGGGGGACTATGTTCTTGGCAAATGGACGGCATGTGCAAAGGCCTTAGAGTGTAATAGGCCTTGGTATTTTCCAGAAATGGAAGATAGTTCATTACGGCTATGTAGAGTACATGCAAGTATCCTGGGGATTATGGGAAAGGCAGACAGGGTTCACAATAGCAAAAGGAAGGGCCTAGGTGCCATCCTTGCCATGCTAATGAAACTGCATTTTATTTGATAGGGTAGGGTTTCCACATTTCTTAACATTGGCATTAAACACTTTCCCATATAGCTCCTTAGAATACCATCTCCCATGAATGCTCTAACAAAATACCCCAATGCCAACCATCCCCGTGGATTCACTTCCCTGTTTCTACTCTTCTGTGCGTGTTCTCACTCTGCCTGGAATGCACTCTGTCCTTTTCTCAAAACAGCCACCTCAGCATCTTGGAATTATCTAGTCCTTAATTAACCTTTATTTTACTGATAAAACTGAGGCTCAGAGGGATTAATCAGCTTGTGTCCTTTTCCACAGCCAGTAAGAAATGGAAGAAAATGGAACCAAATTCGTCTGACTTATGGAGGCAACAATTTCTGTGTCAACTGTCTTCCCAATATCTTTGGTGATTAATCATGGACTGTCTTGACATAGCTTGTGTTGTCTTCAGCTATTTAAATTTTACTGTTTGATTTGTTTGTATCTTGTTATAGTTTCCTAATCAAATGTTATTTCCCTGTGGGCTGGAACTGCCTCCTACAGTGATTTCCCACAAGACCTAAAGCAGTGATTTGACATATCAGGAAGCCTTTAAAGAGTTAACAATCATCCTCATGAAACGATTTGCTTACTTGGTAGAGATTAATAAATCTACAACAGGACAGAGAAGAAAACAGCACCTGTCTTCGTTTGGGTTTCCAAGGAGCAGTCTGTGACATACATCTTGTGCCCTTGATTTATTGAGTCTGCTTCTTAGAAAAACCCTGTGACAGAATGAAGATAGGAAAGGGGAAAGGGCAAGTCTAGCCTTCACCACCTGATCTACTGGAGGGAAGGGTGTTCTTGTGCATCAGTCACTCCACAGAATTGTCCAGCAAGGGGTAGGACAAGCCTTTGCCAAGCAAGTCTTTGCCTGTGAGCTGCCCGAGGGTGGGGGGCAGTGAGTATAATATCCTTGGTGAGGGGGCTCTTTTCTGTTAAGGACAATCCCTGGAAAGGGGGTGGAGGCAGCTGTCAATCACCGGGAGACAAAAATCACAGCATTTTGTGATGGGTGGACCGACTTAGTAAAGGGAATCTGGGCAGAGCATCAGCAGCAGCGACTACCACGGTCACTGGGGGGACAAAAAAGAAAGAACCAACCAACAAATAAACAAAACAACCCAAGAAAACAAAACAAGACAGAAAACCCAGTTAACAGAATCAAAGAACTGATCTTTGTCCTCTAAAATCTGGCTTCTTCTGTTGGATCATAAATTTTCTCAAGTTCCTCCCACAGAACTTTACCTAACATAATGTCCATATTGATTCTAATAAAAATAGATTTAATGTACAAACAGATGAATCACTTCTAAAGGCATGGCTTGTCTCTTAGAGGAATGCAATCACTGCTGAGAAAAACATGCCATAGATCATCAGATAGGAAATCATTTCCAAGGTTTTGAAGAACAGGTACCGCAGTTTCCAATTTTGCCTCCAAATAGCCACAATGACAGAGGAAAGAACCAAGTCCAAAAATTAATCCTCCTCACCCCCTCGAAAAAGACTTCCAAATATTTTGCCTTATAGATAACATAATAAATAAATAAATAAATAAATAAATAAATAAATAAATAAATAAACTAAGGCCCATATAAATGGAGCTATTTCTTAAAGATCTCAGCTGGCACAAAAATGTCTGTTGGGTGCAGTGGCGCAGCTCTGTAATTAACACACAATCTGCCCAGCAGTGTGGGGTCTGGCTACGTGTGATGGATCCTAAAGACACCCCCACTTTGGGCCTTGAAAGTAATTTTGCTCGTTCCAATCTTAGTCTGAGCCCTGCAATTAGGATTCCATCAGGTCTCTGCTATTTCAAATGGCCCCTGTTCTCACTCCCACCGTTCTTGCACAAGAAAGTCCACTTTTTACTCCATGCCTGGGCACCTCAGTTTACTTCAGTTAATCTGCATTGTCTCCCATGGAGCGCATGACTCTGCATCTGAATTTGGGGCTTAGTAACCAAAGGAGGCTTTGCTTTTCCTGAAGCTTTGCCCGGGGACGCCAAGCAGCAAGAAAAACTCCTGGACCCATTATGTGGTTACTTTCCCTATAGCCATCTTTACCTGCTGCTCCTGGGTTGGTTTTTTATCTTCTTTATTTTGTAAACCTGTCACAGCGTGAGATTTAGAATAATTCAGCATTCCATTGGAAAGATATAGCCGGAGGTTCTCACAGATTTACTTGAGCACCATGAAGTTTAGCTGGGATCCCAGCCCCTGTGCTATTTCCTTTATAAGTCCCCCAATCAGACCAGATGCCAGGCAGTCCCTGTGGCTTTGCACAGCATTTTAGGAATATAAATTTGGAGAAAATAATTAGTAATAATAATTTCTAAGAAAACCGGGGTTAAAACTTCCAAAACATTTACTTTTCTCTTGAATGTACACCTAATTACATTTAAACTATGACAAACTCTTAATGCATTTGGCACGGAAAGAAAAACCAGTTCACAAACGGGCACTCAAAAATGTTCCCCTGAGAAGCCATTTTATCATGCAACCTCTGTAGTTACGATTCTTTAACCTGCAGATTGTGTTGGAACTCATGAGAAGCTAAATAAGCACTCAAAATGCACACTAGTGCCTCAAACCTTCTCCAGCTTTCACTTCACTTTGCATCTTTTAACATTTTAAAATCATGATTAAAGAATGATGTTAAGTGGTGGATTTTCCCCACGACCTATTACCAATTCCTAAATAGATGAGTTTTAACTAAAAGATCATAGAAGAGAGGAAAGGCTTAGGTGACTCCACATTTTCTAGCCAGGAAGGCTGGGAGAACAGGAATTACATAAATGGGAGTTTGGGTAAGTAAACTGTTTTGGTAGGGAGCTAGTACTGATTTTGTACATGGGATATTTGAAGTGGTTTGGGACACCAAAGTGTTGATTCCATTTGGGACCATGAGGAGCTGATGAGAAAAAAGACGTGAAAAATCATCACCATCTTTCATACTTGAGGATCTCTCCTAAATGTCACAGATTTATCTGCCCCCATTCACCTGTGTTTAAGAGAAAAAAAAATGTGTTAGACATCACAGAGGTTGCACAAGAGGTACCAAGTGAAGGTAGGCTAACGGACCATCGCATGACAAAATGATAGTACATCCCTGAGAGCAAGGGGACAGAAGCTGAGTGACTCCTGCAAGCCCCACTCTATATGCTAATGCTTCTAATGGGTTTGTCCTGATGAGAATTCAAGAGTTAGAAATTGACCAATTTTCATTCCCGTTCAACTGATAAGGGGTGGTCAGTGAGACTCTCTAAACCCCAGGAGATTATGGGTTTGGGCTTCGCTGCCCACATGACTAAAGGAAGCCACAGTTCTGATAATTTCTTCCCCTAGAGGGGAGAGAAAGCCAAAGGGAAAACTGTTACTCTGATCCTAATTCTGCACGACAAGGGGAAATTGGTTGGTGAAGTGGAAATGATAAAAGCTAAGGGAAAGAACTGTCCATTCCAAGTCTCCCTAACGCGATAACTGAGAGGGAAGAGGTTGGGTCTGGACTTCAGGAGGACTGGCGTTTTAAAGGAGAGAACAGATAGGCAGAATTCTACAGCAGTGTTTTGAAAGGGAAGAGAGTTTAAGAGAACTGGAAAACACTCAAGAATAGGATTCTAACTGTGTAGTTCCTGATATTCTCCCACTAGGTTTATTGAGGTATCATTGACAAAATTGTAATATGTTTAAAGTGTACAATGTTGTATTCATTGTGAAAGATTCCCCTCATTGAGTTAATTAACATATCCATCACCTCACCTATTTACCTTTTTTGGGAGATGAGAACATTTAGGTTTTACTCTCTTGGCAAATTATACAAACAGGATTATCAACAATAGTCATCATGATATATTATGGATGCTCAGATCTTATTCATCTTATAACTGAAAGTTTGTACCCTTTTACCGACCTCTCCCTATTTCCCCCACCCCCAGTCCCAGGCAACTTCTCTTCTACTCTCTGTTTCTTTGAGTTTTAGTTTTGTTTTTGTTTTTTTGATTCCACATATAAGTGATACCAGGCCTATTTGTCTTCCTCTCTCTGGTTTATTTCACTTAGCGTAATGCCCTCTGGGTTCATCCATGTTGTCATAGATGAACAGGATTTTCTTCTTGGTCATGGCTAAATAATATTCTGTTACCTATCTATCATCTATCACATTTTCTTTATCCATTCATCAGCTGATGGGTACTTAGGTTGTTTCCATGCTTTGGCTATTGTGAATATAAACTATTCAGTTTCAAATAATTTTAAAGTGAAAAAAAGGGGAGATTTTATTAATGAAACTAAGGATAAATCAGAGATCAGAAAAATTCTGACAAGCCCTGATTTTCATGTGTAAGCTTTCAGTAAAAGAGGCATCATTTATCCAAATTAATGAACTTTGGTTCTCAGGATACTAAGATTTATTTCGTTAGACTCAAACTTTCGAGTTACTTATTCTACTTTGGTTATTTCACATGGGGAAGACTGAGGCTCAGAGGTGCTGAAAGTCTGGTTAAGGTCAGTGACACAATCACAATCACAGCTGCAACCAGATTTTTCTGATTCTTAGTTCAGGCTTCTCTCTGCCACATCATTGTTTTCTAGACAATGATCTGAGGGTTCTGAGGGATCCAAAAGCCTTTCTCGAGTGAGAAGGGACCCTGAGTGAGCGGGGCTCCTGGTGCATCCCACTTTTCCTCACCCCAAGTCCCACTTTCAACCAAGGAATTTACTCGACTTTCTGTTTTATAAATGTGGTGACAGTGTATTATTTAATCATTACAGGGAGTTCTGCTAAGGTGTTCCAAAACAAGCACCCCCTATGCCATTTCATTGGCTATAACTCTAAAAATAAAAATATTGAATCAGATACTGTGTGAGTAAACAAAAATGATTCGGATGGAGGCTCCAATAAATACATATTAAAGAAAATTAAATACAAATATTATGCTAAAAAAAGCTAGGGCATATAAGCTAAGAGGAGAGAGGACCCCCAGAAGCCTAGAGCTAGGAATTGATTGGAGTTTCTAAAAATGGCATGAAAAATGTACTTTGAAAAATCATATTTGGAGGATGATGATCAAGTACCACAGTGTTGCTAAATTTTGTTTTGTTTTATTTTGACTCAGTTCTGATAACTGGAGTTATTTCTCTCTGGACCTCTATCATATATACAAGTATCTAATTATAATGTTAAACTAAAAATATTTTTAAAATACTTAACCATGATTTACCCTAAACTTAATCAATTATCATTTAGCCAAACACTTTTGAAAAAATAAGATTCAACTTTCATTATCCATGGCTGGAAAAAATTATGAGGTTTGGCCCATTCCCTGAGGCATTCCAAGTTCTCTCCTTTGCCTTCTTCTGCTTTCTCCAGTCCTTCACCTTGTGTGCATGGCTAAGAGTTAACGACGGCCCCTCGGATGTGGGGCTGCTGCGCCTTGTTTATGGTGAGCCATGGCATGTTTGATTTTTCTTTGGTTCCTGATGCAGAGATCTCTCCCAGGGCACTCTGTGACCTGCCAGCTTCTTACTTTCTGCTGAATCTGCTTGTGCAGAGGTTGGATCATGTCAAGTCCTTGTGTTACCTGGCTGCCACCAGCAAACTTCTTGCTCAGCATCTCTTGAACTTGTTTATTTAGAAAATAATTTAGGTTCAAGTAAAGAAAAAAAGAAGTTTCCTGTGGTATATGCAAGAGGAATCTTCATGGAGATGATGGTTGGATTCCTGCCTTGGAAAGGAAAGGTGCGTGGGTGCTGCTACAGGGCATCAGACCCAGGCCATTCCATTTTGGTTTTTCAGAGCTTGTCATTCTGCCCTTTGTTCTGAACTGTTGCCTAGTATATTTAGAGGTTTGCCTTGCGTGAAATGAGGGCTGCAGCATCAACGGATGTACCCTGTGCTTTTCCTGCTTTTGTGTATTTCACTCCCCTGGCTCTGACTCTGCCCATGGTCTCTTTCATTTGATTCCCAGTTGTCTCCCCTGAAATGTTTAATTCATGCAGCTCATGATGCTAACATATATCTGCAGCCTTATTGCCCAATACACTGGCCACACTGAATCAAAACTGATCACTAAACCTACTAGGTCTTGATGTAATTGTGCAGCCTTGAGTACTTGCCTGCTCCTTCAAATACCCTGCACCCTGCCCATTGGGCAGACTCCTATACAGCAGCGAAGAGCCTGTTCCAACTGTAATGAGATAGTACCTCATTACAGTTTTGATTTGCATTTCCCTAATAATTAGTGATTTTGAGCATCTTTTCATGTGCCTCTTGGCCATCCATGTGTCTTCTTTTGGGAAATGTCTATTGAGGTCTTCTACCCAGCTTTTGATTGGGTTGTTTTTTGTTGTTGTTGAGTTGTATGAACTGTTTGTCTATTTTGGAAATTAAGCCCTTGTCAGTCCCCATCATTTGCAAATATTGGATTGGCAAAAAAGTTTGTTCCTTTTTTTTTCTGTAAGATGGCTCTAATAGCGCTAATTGTCTTTAACTTCATTGGAAAAATTTTTGTTAGATTGTATGTGACAGCTGTCATATCAGCGTGCATTTAAAAGAAACTTGTCAAAATTGGTGAATTTTTGTATAGCCATTTTAATATTGAAGATGGAAGAAAGAAAGCAACATTTTCAGTATATTATACTTTATAATTTTAAGAAAGGTAAAAATGCAACTGAAACACACAAAAAAGATTTGTGCAGTATATGGAGAAAGTGCTGTGACTAATCGAACATGTCAAAACTGGTTTGCAAAGTTTCATGCTGGAGATTTCTCACTGGATGATGCTGCATGGTTGGGTAGACCAGCTGAAGTTGATAACAATCAAATTGAGATATTAATTGAGAAAAATCAATGTTATACCACACGGGAGATAGCCAACAACTCAAAATATCCAAATCAAGCACTGAAAATCGTTTGCACCAGTTTGGTTATGTTAATCCCTTTGATGTTTGGATTTCACATAAGTTAAGCAAAAAAAAAACCTTCTTGACCATGTTTCTGCATGTGATTCGCTACTTAAACATAACAAAGACATTCCATTTTTAAAACAAATTGTTATGGACAATGAATAGTGGATACTGTACAATAATGTGGAACAGAAGAAATCATGGGGCAAGCGAAATGAACCACCACCAACCTCACCAAAGGCTGGTCTGCATACAGAGAGGGTGATGCTGTGTATATGGTGGGATTGGAAGGGAGTCCTCTATTATGAGCTCCTTCAGGAAAACCAAACAATTAATTCCAACAACTACTGCTCTCAGTTAGACCAACTGACAGCAGCACTCGACGAAAAGCGTCCAGAATTAGTCAACAGAAAACGCATAATCTTCCATCAGGGATAACGCAAGACCACATGGTTCTTTGATGACCAGGCAAAAACTGTTTCAGCTTGGCTGGGAAGCTCTGATTCATCCGCCATGTTCACCAGACATTGTAACTTCAGACTTCCATTTATTTCGGTCTTTACAAAATTCTCTCAATGGAAAAAAAGTTCAAATTCCCTGGAAGACTGTCAAAGGCACCTGGAACAGTTCTTCGCTCAGAAAGTTAAAAAGTTTTGGGAAGATGGAATTATGAAGTTGCCTGAAAAATGGTGGAAGGTAGTGGAACAAAAGGGTGAGTACATTATTTAATAAAGTTTTTGGTGAAAATGAAAAATGTGTCTTTTATTTTTACCTAAAAACCGAAGGAAACTTTTGGCCAACCCAATATTTTCTCCCAGGCCGTAGGCGGTCTTTTCATTTTGTTTATGGTTTCCTTTGTTGTAAAACCATTCACATTTTAATCTGTCATACTGATGGACACATTTCTTTTTTTTTTATTTTTTTATTTTTTTAAATTTATTTATTTATTTATTTATTTTTGCTTTATAACAAATTTAATCAGTTATACATATACATATGTTCCCATATCCCCTCCCTTTTACGTCTCCCTCCCACCCTCCCTATCCCACCCCTCCAGGCGGTCACAAAGCACCGAGCTGATCTCCCTGTGCTATGCGGCTGCTTCCCGCTAGCTATCTACCTTACGTTTGGTAGTGTATATATGTCCATGCCGCTCTTTCACTTTGTCACAGCTTACCCTTCCCCCTACCCATATCCTCAAGTCCATTCTCTAGTAGGTCTGTGTCTTTATTCCTGTCTTACCCCTATGTTCTTCATAACATTTTTTTTTCTTAAATTCCATATATATGTGTCAGCATACAGTATTTGTCTTTCTCTTTCTGACTTACTTCACTCTGTATGACAGACTCTAGGTCTATCCACCTCATTACAAATAGCTCAATTTCATTTCTTTTTATGGCTGAGTAATATTCCATTGTATATATGTGCCACATCTTCTTTACCCATTCATCCGATGATGGACACTTAGGTTGTTTCCATCTCCGGGCTATTGTAAATAGGGCTGCTATGAACATTTTGGTACATGTCTCTTTTTGAATTATGGTTTTCTCAGGGTATATGCCCAGTAGTGGGATTGCTGGGTCATATGGTAGTTCTATTTGTAGTTTTTTAAGGAACCTCCATACCGTTCTCCATAGTGGCTGTACCAATTCACATTCCCACCAGCAGTGCAAGAGTGTTCCCTTTTTTCCACACCCTCTCCAGCATTTATTGTTTCTAGATTTTTTGATGATGGCCATTCTGACTGGTGTGAGATGATATCTCATTGTAGTTTTGATTTGCATTTCTCTAATGAGTAAAGATGTTGAGCATCCTTTCATGTGTTTGTTGGCAGTCTGTATATCTTCTGTGGAGAAATGTCTATTTAGGTCGTCTGCCCATTTTTGGATTGGGTTGTTTGTTTTTTTGTTATTGAGCTGCATGAGCTGCTTATTGGAGATTAATCCTTTGTCAGTTGCTTCATTTGCAAATATTTTCTCCCATTCTGAGGGTTGTCTTTTGGTCTTGTTTATGGTTTCCTTTGCTGTGCAAAAGCTTTTAAGTTTCATTAGGTCCCATGTGTTTATTTTTGTCTTTATTTCCATTTCTCTAGGAGGTGGGTCAAAAAGGATCTTGCTGTGATTTATGTCATAGAGTGTTCTGCCTATGTTTTCCTCTAAGAGTTTGATAGTGTCTGGCCTTACATTTAGGTCTTTAATCCATTTTGAGCTTATTTTTGTGTATGGTGTTAGGGAATGATCTAATCTCATACTTTTACATGTCCCTATCCAGTTTTCCCAGCACCACTTACTGAAGAGACTGTCCTTTCTCCACTCTACATTCCTGCCTCCTTTATCAAAGATAAGGCGACCATATGTCCGTGGGTTTATCTCTGGGCTTTCTATCCTGTTCCATTGATCTATCTTTCTGTTTTTGTGCCAGTACCATACTGTCTTGATTACTGTAGCTTTGTAGTATAGTCTGAAGTTAGGGAGCCTGATTCCTCCAGCTCCATTTTTCGTTCTCAAGATTGCTTTGGCTATTCGGGGTCTTTTGTGTTTCCATACAAATTGTGAAATTTTTTGTTCTAGTTCTGTGAAAAATGCCAGTGGTAGTTTGATAGGGATTGCATTGAATCTGTACATTGCTTTGGGTAGTAGAGTCATTTTCACAATGTTGATTCTTCCAATCCAAGAACATGGTACATCTCTCCATCTATTTGTATCATCTTTAATTTCTTTCATCCGTGTCTTATAATTTTCTGCATACAGGTCTCCTTAGGTAGGTTTATTCCTAGATATTTTATTCTTTTTGTTGCAATGGTAAATGGGAGTGTTTCCTTGATTTCACTTTCAGATTTTTCATCATTAGTATATAGGAATGCCAGAGATTTCTGTGCATTAATTTTGTATCCTGCAACTTTACCAAACTCATTGGTTAGCTCTAGTAGTTTTCTGGTAGCATCTTTAGGATTCTCTATGTATAGTATCATGTCATCTGCAAACAGTGACAGCTTTACTTCTTCTTTTCCAATTTGGATTCCTTTTATTTCCTTTTCTTCTCTGATTGCTGTGGCTAAAACTTCCAAAACTATGTTGAATAAGAGTGGTGAGAGTGGGCAACCTTGTCTTGTTCCTGATCTTAGTGGAAATGGTTTCAGTTTTTCACCATTGAGGACGATGCTGGCTGTGGGTTTGTCATATATGGCCTTTATTATGTTGAGGAAAGTTCCCTCTATGCCTACTTTCTGCAGGGGTTTTATCATAAATGGGTGTTGAATTTTGTCGAAAGCTTTCTCTGCATCTATTGAGATGATCATATGGTTTTTCTCCTTCAATTTGTTAATGTGGTGTATCACGTTGATTGATTTGCGTATATTGAAGAATCCTTGCATTCCTGGAATAAACCCCACTTGATCATGGTGTATGATCCTTTTAATGTGCTGTTGGATTCTGTTTGCTAGTATTTTGTTGAGGATTTTTGCATCTATGTTCATCAGTGATATTGGCCTGTAGTTTTCTTTCTTTGTGACATCCTTGTCTGGTTTTGGTATCAAGGTGATGGTGGCCTCGTAGAATGAGTTTGGGAGTGTTCCTCCCACTGCTATATTTTGGAAGAGTTTGAGAAGGATAGGTGTTAGCTCTTCTCTAAATGCTTGATAGAATTCACCTGTGAAGCCATCTGGTCCTGGGCTTTTGTTTGTTGGAAGATTTTTTATCACAGTTTCAATTTCAGTGCTTGTGATTGGTCTGTTCATATTTTCTATTTCTTCCTGATTCAGTCTTGGCAGGTTGTGCATTTCTAAGAATTTGTCCATTTCTTCCAAGTTGTCCATTTTATTGGCATAGAGTTGCTTGTAGTAATCTCTCATGATCTTTTGTATTTCTGCAGTGTCAGTTGTTACTTCTCCTTTTTCATTTCTAATTCTATTGATTTGAGTCTTCTCCCTTTTTTTCTTGATGAGTCTGGCTAATGGTTTATCAATTTTGTTTATCTTCTCAAAGAACCAGCTTTTAGTTTTATTGATCTTTGCTATCGTTTCCTTCATTTCTTTTTCATTTATTTCTGATCTGATTTTTATGATTTCTTTCCTTCTGCTAACTTTGGGATGTTTTTGTTCTTCTTTCTCTAATTGCTTTAGGTGCAAGGTTAGGAAGTTTATTCGAGATGTTTCCTGTTTCTTAAGGTGGGATTGTATTGCTATAAACTTCCCTCTTAGAATTGCTTTTGCTGCATCCCATAGGTTTTGGGTCGTCGTGTCTCCATTGTCATTTGTTTCTAGGTATTTTTTAATTTCCTCTTTGATTTCTTCAGTGATCACTTTGTTATTAAGTAGTGTATTGTTTAGCCTCCATGTGTTTGTATTTTTTACAGATCTTTTCCTGTAATTGATATCTAGTCTCATAGCATTGTGGTCGGAAAAGATACTTGATACAATTTCAGTTTTCTTAAATTTACCAAGGCTTGATTTGTGACCCAAGATATGATCTATCCTGGAGAATGTTCCATGAGCACTTGAGAAAAATGTGTATTCTGTTGTTTTTGGATGGAATGTCCTATAAATATCAACTAAGTCCATCTTGTTTAATGTATCATTTAAAGCTTGTGTTTCCTTATTTATTTTCATTTTGGATGGTCTGTCCATTGGTGAAAGTGGGGTGTTAAAGTCCCCTACTATGATTTTGTTACTGTCGATTTCTCCTTTTATGGCTGTTAGTATTTGCCTTATGTATTGAGGTGCTCCTATGTTTGGTGCATAAACATTTACAATTGTTATATCTTCTTCTTGGATCGATCCCTTGATCATTATGTAGTGTCCTTCTTTGTCTCTTCTAGTAGTCTTTACTTTAAAGTCTATTTTGTCTGATATGAGAATTGCTACTCCAGCTTTCTTTTGGTTTCCATTTGCATGGAATATCTTTTTCCATCCCCTTACTTTCAGTCTGTATGTGTCTCTAGGTCTGAAGTGGGTCTCTTGTAGACAGCATATATGTGGGTCTTGTTTTTGTATCCATTCAGCCAATCTGTGTCTTTTGGTGGGAGCATTTAGTCCATTTACATTTAAGGTAATTATTGATATGTATGTTCCTATTCCCATTTTCTTAATTGTTTTGGGTTCGTTATTGTAGGTCTTTTCCTTCTGTTGTGTTTCTTGCCTAGAGAAGTTCCTTTAGCATTTGTTGTAAAGCTGGTTTTGTGGTGCTGAACTCTCTCAGCTTTTGCTTGTCTGTAAAGGTTTTAATTTCTCCATCAAATCTGAATGAGATCCTTGCTTGGTAGAGTAATCTTGGTTGCAGGTTTTTCTCCTTCATCACTTTAATTATGTCCTGCCACTCCCTTCTGGCTTGTAGAGTTTCTGCTGAGAGATCAGCTGTTATCCTGATGGGGATTCCCTTGTGTGTTATTTGTTGTTTTTGCCTTGCTGCTTTTAATATGATTTCTTTGTGTTTAATTTTTGACAGTTTGATTAATATGTGTCTTGGCGTATTTCTCCTTGGATTTATTCTGTATGGGACTCTCTGTGCCTCCTGGACTTGATGAACTATTTCCTTTCCCATATTAGGGAAGTTTTCAACTATAATCTCTTCAAATATTTTCTCAGTCCCTTTCTTTTTCTCTTCTTCTTCTGGAACCCCTATAATTCGAATGTTGCTGCGTTTAATGTTGTCCCAGAGGTCTCTGAGACTGTCCTCTGTTCTTTTCATTCTTCTTTCTTTATTTTGCTCTGCAGCAGTTATTTCCACTATTTTATCTTCCACCTCACTTATCCGTTCTTCTGCCTCAGTTATTCTGCTATTGATCCCATCTAGAGTATTTTTCATTTCATTTATTGTGTTTTTAATCGATGCTTGATTCATCTTTAGTTCTTCTAGGTCCTTGTTAACTGTTTCTTGCATTTTGTCTATTCTATTTCCAAGATTTTGGATCTGGGAAATAGAATCTTGGATCATCTTTACCATCATTATTCTGAATTCTTTTTCAGGTAGACTGCCTATTACCTCTTCATTTGTTAGGTCTGGTGGGTTTTTATCTTGCTCCTTCACCTGCTGTGTGTTTTTCTGTCTTCTCATTTTGCTTATGTTACTGTGTTTGGGGTCTCCTTTTTGCAGGCTGCAGGTTTGTAGTTCCCGTTGCTTTTGGTGTCTGTCCCCAGTGGCTAAGGTTGGTTTAGTGGGTTGTGTAGACTTCCTGGTGGAGGGGACTAGTGCCTGTGTTCTGGTGGATGAGGCTGGATCTTGTCTTTCTGGTGGGCAGGTCCACGTCTGGTGGTGTGTTTTGGGGTGTCTGCGGACTTTTTACGATTTTAGTCCACCTCTCTGCTAATGGGTGGCGTTGTGTTCCTGTCTTGCTAGTTGTTTGGCATAGGGTGTCCAGCACTGTAGCTTGCTGGTCGTTGAGTGAAGCTGGGTGCTGGTGTTGAGATGGAGATCTCTGGAAGATTGTCGCCGTTTGATATTATGTGGAGCTGGGAGTTCCCTTGTGGACCAGTGTCCTGAAGTTGGCTCTCCCACCTCAGAGGCACAGCACTGACTCCTGGCTCCTCAATTTGGGATGATTTGTTGTCTATTCATGCATTCCACAGATGCAGGGTACATCAAGTTGATTGTGGAGCTTTAATCCGCTGCTTCTGAGGCTGCTGGGAGAGGTTTCCCTTTCTCTTCTTTGTTCTCACAGCTCCTGGGTCTCAGCTTTGGATTTGGCCCCGCCTCTGCATGTAGGTCGCCGGAGGGCGTCTGTTCTTCGCTCAGACAGGACAGGGTTAAAGGAGCAGCCTCTTCGGGGACTCTGGCTCACTCAGGCCGGGCGGGAGGGAGGGGCACGTGGTGCGGGGCGAGCCTGCAGCGGCAGAGGTCGTCGTGATGTTGCACCAGCCCGAGGCACGCCGTGCGTTCTCCCAGGGAATCCGCCCCTTGATCCCGGGACCCCGGCAGTGGCGGGCTGCACGGGCTCCCGGAAGGGCGGTGTGGACAGTGACCTGCGCTCGCACACAGGCTTCTTGGCGGCGGCAGCAGCAGCCCCAGCGTCCCACGCCCGTCACTGGGCTCCGCGCTTTCAGTCGCGACTCGCACCCGTCTGTGGAGCCCCTTTAAGCAGCGCTCTTAATCCCCTCTCCTCGCGCACCAGGAAACCAAGCGGGAAGAAAAAGTCTCTTGCCTCTTCGGCAGCTCCAGAGTTTTCCCGGACTCCCTCCCGGCTAGCTGTGGCACATTAGCCCCCTTCAGGCTGAGTTCTCGCCGCCAGCCCCAGTCCTCTCCCTGTGCTCTGACCGAAGCCCGAGCCTCAGCTTCCAGTGCCGCCCGCCCCGGCGGGCGAGCAGACAAGCCTCTCAGGCTGGTGAGTGCCGCTCGGCACTGATCCTCTGTGCGGGAATCTCTCCGCTTTGCCCTACCCAGGTATGTGGGGAGTTTCTTGCCTTTTGGGAGGTCTGGGGTCTTCTGCCAGCGTTCAGTAGGTGTTCTGTAGGAGTTGTTCCACGTGTAGCTGTATTTCTGGTGTATCCGTGGGGAGGAAGGTGATCTCCGCGTCTTACTCTTCCGCCATCTTACCCGGAGGTCGACACATTTCTTTAGCTTGTTTATTCATGCATTGCTTCAACAAGTTTTATTAATCACCTAATGTGTGCCAACCATTCTAAGGCAGTGGGGGTAGAGTGGTAAATAAGGCAGATATGGCCTCCAACAGCAATGATTATTGAAGTGATAGATGATTTTAAAAGTATTGACAGTGAAGTTAGTATGAAGAAGTACCTCACATACAAGAACATATATCAGAGGAGTAACGTATTTTGGGGTTTTAAGAAGACCTCATTTAGGACCAAATATTTAAGCTGAGAGACTAAACCCTTGATGGAGGCAAGAGCTGTGTATACCCTCATGCATCTCCATTCATAGTACCTAGTCGTCACTTGATAAAAACACATGGAGCAAATGAATGACCAAATGTACACTGACAGTGGCAGTTTGAGGACCTCATTAGAATTTAATTTCTGCCAACTCATCTTAAGAGTTCGAAGGTTCTATAATATGGGAATAAAATGTGTGTGTACGTGTACATGTGTATACATGCATATTCAGAAAGAACTTGAATACACATACACATCTGCCACATGATCTTGAAAATATTCTTGAACCCCCTCAAAAAAAAGCTGTTTGCCCAACACTAGGTTAGTTGAAAGAACCTACAGCCCATGGAACCTGTTTGGGTTTGTGGAGGACCCTCTGCTTCACCCAGATCCTCATTTCATGACTGAAGGACTATCCCTCAGCTTCCGAGAGATCTACTGATTGAAGGCCCTGGGCAACAGCCCTCTCTGTGAAGAGTCCCTGGCTGAAAAGAGCTGTCTCAATCAAGCTTACTCCACTTCCTTAGATTCCAATAACTGGTCCATGGGGAGAAGCCAGGGTTTAGAGGCCCAGCTCCTTGTCATAACTCAGGACAACTCCAAAGGGACCATCTGAGAGCCAGAGCACCTCATATAGCTGGCTGAGGTGTTTATGCCTGATAAAGTTGGTTGGCTGCCTAGATTCTCGCTCTGCCCAACCCTGCTTCCTTTCCTTCTACCGCAGGGGATAGCCTAACAGCATTCCCTAATCAAATTCTTGTACACTGGTCTCTGTCTCGGTGTCAGCTTCCCTGAGTCACTGACTGGAAACAGAGCTCAAGGGAGCCCAATAAATAGCATCCTTCTCCTCTGCATGATTCTGAGCACCACCCAAAATAAGACAAAAGCATAAGAGACTGGAAACCAAAATATCAGTTATTATTGATAAAATTGATATTGGAAAGTGTGGCATGTAAACATGCTAGGCTGCTTCATCCTGAATAACAGATTTAGACCCATTTATCCCCTTACCAGCACTAGGCTGGGGAAGACTGACCCCACAGACAAAGCCTGTTCCTATAAATACACTGGGGGGCGGGGCAACGAGAGGGGAGGAGGTGGCAGGGCTATGCCTGCAAGCCCAGATCCGGCACCTCCCTTCCCCCTTCCAGATCTTGCAGTGCTCATTAGGGACAGGAGGGAGGCCGCAGAAAGAGGCCGGGACAGCTACCCTAGGAGCGCTCCCTCCTGTGCCGGGACCACAGGCGGGGGCAAAATCTCCCCACTCTTCTTCTCCCATGGCACCACCACAGAGCCCAGATTCTGGTTTCAGGGGCAGGAGAGGTCAGAGTGCTGGCTTGATTGAGAGGCCCTCACTACGGGGTAGCTGATGTCCTTTTGACACCTGCCTCCGTCCGTTGTAGGTGTGTTTAAAAGAAATGCTGGAATTACCTACTGCATTCTTAGGAATGGAAAGCACAGAAACAAAGAGAATTTTCAGTGCCTAAGTCCAAGGCTGCAGGATGAATTCCTTTGCGCCTAGTTCTTAGTAGAATTGCTCCAGTGTTCTTTTTTTTTTTTTTTTTTTTTTTTGCGGTACATGGGCCTCTCACTGTTGTGGCCTCTCCCGTTGCGGAGCACAGGCTCCGGACGCGCTGGCTCAGCGGCCATGGCTCACATACCCAGCCGCTCCAAGGCATGTGGGATCTTCCCGGACAGGGGCACGAACCCGCGTCCCCTGCATCAGCAGGCAGACTCTCAACCACTGCACCACCAGGGAAGCCCACTCCTGTGTTCATTTTGATGGGAACTATTTTCACTGGAGAACTGACATACACATATTCACACAAGTCAAGAAAAAAGCTTATTTTATGTATATATCAATATACAGTGGAAATATATATGGGAAAAGGAAAGAAATCAGAAAAATTGACTTCTGTTTTTTCTCCTAGGTTTACATTTATTATAAAAACTATAATAGTAAAGGACATTTTGAGAGAAAACAACTGTGTTTTGCCAAAATTTTATCATGGCAACATGTTTTTTATTTAAAATAAATTTTATGTATGTATGTATGTTTTGGCTGTGTTGGGTCTTTGTTGCTGCGCGTGGGCTTTCTCTAGCTGTGGCGAGCAGGGGCTACTCTTCGTTGCGGTGCATGGGCTTTTCATTGCGGTGGCTTCTCTTGTTGCAGAGCACGGGCTTTAGGTGCGTGGGCTTCAGTAGTTGTGGCACACATGCTCTAGAGTTCAGCTTCAGTAGTTGTGGCACGCAGGCTTAGTTGCTCCACGGCACGTGGCATCTTCCGGGACCAGGGCTCAAACCCGTGTCCGCTGCACCGGCAGGCGGATTCTTAACCCCTGTGCCACCAGGGAAGTCCCACGGCAACATGTTTTACATTTTCACCATGTTTTTTCCATAAATAGTAGTATTTTTGCATGTACACAATTTGAATCCCTTTTCCGTTTTGCTACTTGGTCTTTTTAATGATTGCTTTTAAGGTTACATTAATATTCCATCTCATTAACTTACTATAATTTATTTAACTATTCCTTTCCTACTGGATATTTAGAATGTTTCTAAATTTTGCAATGATAGATACATCTGCTTTGAAAATGAGCAGAAACAAGAAATGCAACAAGTAATTTAAAAAATGACTCACTCATTATTTTTACAAATTTACAAGCCAGAAATACATCTGAACTCTTAGAAGAATGGAGTTTTGAGCTGTACTTTGAAAGATAGGAGAGGCCTGCCTATCATCACACTCAGATCTCTCTATACTGTGCTTGTGGATGAGAATGTGAACTCCTTCATGACAGTGACAACACTGCGTAACTTTATATCTGGAAGGCCTGGTGGAGGATAACTTGTGTAGTAGGCATTCAAGAAATGTTGGTACAGTAACATAATTTAATAAACAAATAAATGTTAGGAGTGGGGAGTGACGACAGACAAATCTAGATGGTCTGGAGGCACATTTCCTTCCTCCTTTAGCAGAGAGCTGGCTCAGCTTGTTCGAAGAAAAGGCCCTGCAAGGCAAAGCTGTTTCCAGGGACCTCATAATGGAGACCTTGACCTTTGACCCATGTGCTCCTAAGCAATATTTCTGAGCCTGGAGTTCCTTTCCTATCTTTCTTAGAGATCTTATTGGGGAAGCAAGATGTTCTCTAGTGCCTCATAAGTCATATATAGATATTAAAATTACGGGAGTGTAAGTTATGCTAACAGTATCAAGAATTGAGTGTGGGTGTTCGTGCAAGGGTGGATAAACAGAAAAATGGAAC
This sequence comes from Mesoplodon mirus, assembly GCF_964341445.2. Classification (NCBI taxonomy): domain Eukaryota; kingdom Metazoa; phylum Chordata; class Mammalia; order Artiodactyla; family Ziphiidae; genus Mesoplodon; species Mesoplodon mirus. The sequence continues at coordinate 76,964,697 of NC_138978.1, read as the reverse complement.
TGAGTAAAAAATCCAGAAACATACCCACGTGTCTATGGCCACCTAATCCACAACAAATGCACCACTGCAATTCAGGAGTGGAAGGATGGTCTTTTCAGTAAAGGGTGCAATGGGATATCTATATGAAAAAATAATTTTTTGAGATGGATAGACCTAAATGCGAAAGGCAAAGCAGCAAAGTTTCTAGAAGAAAACACAGAAGATCTCACAGTCTTGGGATAGGCAGTGATATCTTAAAGCGGACACAAAATGCACTAACCATATAAATGAAAGATTGATAAATTGGACTTGAATAAAGTTTAAAACTTCGTTTAATCAAAAACATCATTAAGACAGTGAAAATGCAAGTCACAAGGAGAAGAGATTGACAATACATATACTCAACTAGAATTTGTATTCGTGATATATTATAAATTCCTACATATTCAATTAAAATCATGATACAAGCAACTGAAGAGCTGGGCAAAAAGACTCCAATAGGCACTTCACAAATGAGAATATCAAAAAAGCCAATGGGGTTATAAAAATATCAGATGATATCATCTAGAAAATGCAAATCAAAACCACAATGAGTTGCCACTACATATCACAATTGCTGTAGCTAAACAGACTAGTAGCTGGAACATTTATTTACTTATTTATTTATTTATGGCCAAACTGCACAGCTTGTGGAATTTTAGTTCCCTGACCAGGGATTGAACCTGGGCCCTGGGCAGTGAGAGAGCAGAGTCCTAACCACTGGACAGCCAGGGAATTTCTGGAACATTCATATTTTAACAGGGGTGTAAATTGGTACAACCACTTAAGAAAATTGTTTGACAGTCTATATTGAGGCTAAGTGTATGACTCAACAATTCTATTCCTAGTTAAATGCCCAAAGACTATACAGTAGTATAGTACTTGTACTATAAGTAATATTCTACACTTTTCATTGCAGCTCTGTAAATCATCATCATCATCATCATCATCATAATCAAAACAGAAAACCACCCTAATGGCCATCAACAATTAAATGGACAGATAAGTTGTAATGTATTCATATAATAGAACACTGCATAGTAATAAAAATATGCTTTTTTAGTACCTGCAACAACATGGATATGTAACACAGATAAGATGCTGAGTGAAAGAAGCCAGACACAAAATAATGCATATTGTATATAATTTATATGAAGTTCAAGAATAGGCAAAACTAACTTCTGGTGACAGAAATCAGAATAGTGATGTATCTCTAGGGGTGGAATATTGACCAGGAAGGGGCATGAGGGAGGCTTTGGTGATGTGGGAAATGTTCTATATTCTCATCTTGGTGGTGATTATATGATGTATAAGTTAAAATTTATTGACCTATTATTTAGGATTTTTGTATTTACTGTAAGTACATCATATCTCAACAAAAATAACAAAAATTGTAAGGTTTTGTTTAATCTTATAGAACAAATTTTCACTCATACACAATACCAAAGATCGAAATTGCCTGCCTTCTCTTGATCCCCATTTAGAGATACCACGCCTGTATATAGCAGCTATATATACTTAGGTGCAGTAACATGTGATTAAGAAAAGCCAACGTGGGGCTTAGTCAAAAACCTGATTGTACCTGTAGTGAAATAACAATTCAGATGGGATTATTCACATTGTCCAGATTCCCAGTAAGTCTAGAGGAAAGGGTGTTACAGTGCACATAATTTTACTTAGTGTCTGATTCTTACTTCACCATCCTCAGCCTCTTCTCCTTCCATCTTTAGAAATGGGGGTCTCCTCACCTCCACCAGATTACTGCTACATTCAACTCCAGCCCCGTGTCCATGAATTCAATCTATAGTGCTATCAATGAATTATTCAGTGGATTTTGCACAGTCTTTCTTCCAGTCTCCATCTGGTACTAATGTTGTCTTCTCTTCTCTTAACATTGTTTAACCATCTGTTAACCCAGCCTTCTGCCCAAGGGGGTTAGTGGGGAGAAATGATTTGAAGGTTCTGACAAAGAACTTCACAGTTCGGGATAGTCCATTAATTGTTGATTTTGTTTGTATTCAGCATTCTGCTTCTATCTGTGGTTTTAACTGATGTGAGGGTGCCCAGGGGCTTGTGCTGGACCCAGCAGCATAAATCAAATAAATAAATGAATAAACAAATGAATAAATGAAATAAATCTCCCCTGAGATAAATAGATAACACAGCTTTCTCAATCTTTTTTTTTTTTTCAACAGTGCTTGTAAATGTGCCCTGAGCACATGTGAGGGATGTATCCAAAGTTTAAATAAATAGATAATAACCATTCCTAGCTAAAGATACAATCATGTTAACTGTCTCTACCCTTTCGTCGTAGCATGGAAGCTGTGGGGAGATTTGGAAGATTTCTATTCACCTCATTACACTCATACCTTCATTTCAGCTTGGTTTGGGGTTGCCATTGCCTCTGTTAGTTTCTTTTGAAGGTAAAGCAAAAGCAAAACAAAATGAGCAAGAAAAATAAAAGGAAAGAAAATCTCAGTGGAGTAGAACCATCCACAGGGCTATGGAGAATTCTTAAGAACTGATTTTCTGCTCTAACAAGGGAATGGTTGAAATCTTCTATGGTTCAAACGCAGGCTATTGAATAGGTACAGATTCTGCTGTGGCCGAGAGCAGAGTGAGCAAATACGATGAGGCTCACATTGGAACAGAGGCTTTACAAGTGCTTTTGAGCTTCTGCCCTTGTGTGAACAGCACACCCAGCTAGTAGCTGCTCCCTGAACTCGCATCCCAGAATGAGAAGCAAAGTGAGGCCCGCCGCACCCTGATCTGGAGTCTAGCCACAGCTGGCCCTCATACCCGCTACTGAGAAATACAAGTTTCCTGTTGTAAGACACTGAGATTTGGGGGTGTATTTTCCTGTGGTAATAGTCCTGAATCTAACACAGGGACCACAGCTTCTGCAAATTTTCAGAGATGGAGTCATGAAACCTCAAAATTAGGAAGGAGTCTTGCTGATTGATGGCCTCGGATTTCCTGTATCTCCCCCATCCCAGCCTGGAGGTGGTCACACTCTGTCTCCAGTATCAGGAGATGAGCTAAATTTCAGAGGATGGTTCTGACTATTAGAATCATTTTCCTTCAAGACAATTGCCATGTTTTGGGGAGGCAGTTGAGCACAGTGTGGAGAACCTGGGCTTTGAAGTCAATTTGAATAGCGGTGCTGTCACTTACTTGCTGTGTGGCCTTGGGTTTTGAACCCCAATTTCCTTACATAAATGGACAGAAATAATACTACACACTTAACAGGATTGAATGAGATGGTATGTATGCATGGCACATAGTAAGGGCTCAAGAAATGGTTATTCTTCTTCTTTCCCCTGATGGCATGATCTAATCCATCTTCCCTAGAGTGAACTTTCAAATATTTGAACACACTTATTCAGCCACTGTTCTTGTACAATTGGTCTTTTGAGCCTTAATTTAGTTGATTTTACCCAGATTAAACTTGTTCTGGCTGGATGTGGCTTACTGGGCCAACCAGTGGCTAGGTTTTCAGATCTTAATTCTGCCACCTGATGTATTCACTGTAACTCTCGGCTTTGCATCAACCACAAATTTGATCAGTATGCTGTCCATTTCCTCATCCTAATTGTTAATAAATATACTGCAGGTGTTTCATTAGCCAGGCTCTTGGAGTCCTTTGGAGTTGTAAGCTCACTTGTATTCACACTACACTCAGATGTTCCAAGAAAATGTAGGTTCTTTATTTCCAATAACTGATCTAATCTTCCTCAAGAGCCTCCCACCTCAGTGTGCTGTAGGTAAAAATAGCTTTATTTTAAACTTTCTAGTGCAAAATATCTCATTTTTTGTGAGTTTCAGTGGTTTTGTTTTGCACTCAGGCTAGAGGGGGTGAGTGCTCAGCCCTTCAGATTTGCTTTCCTCCCCTGCTCTTCTCCCAGATGGCACCTGGCTAGGTTCTGTGAGCTTGTGGAATGGGGTTGAAGGGCCTGCATCTTGCTGATCTTAGGCTGGTCCTTAGAATGGTCCCCGCCATGGCAATAGCTGGGGGTGCCTCGTTCAGTAAATGTGCCGGGTGGCCATCTGCGCAGGTGTGGTAGTTCTGGCTCCACCCTCTGTTGTTGCCCACACTGAAGTTTATGGCTGATGCAACACAGTGTCGGTTCTCCTGCAGACGTAGGACTCCTAGAGAGCTCCCTTGCCAAAGCGGACACACTAACTCCACCCGGCTTTGTGAACCTTCTAAGGTCTGGCTCTGACTCCCTAACTTTGGAGGTCCAGTCTGTACCCCTTGGCCACAGGGTCACTATGTCCCTGTTGTTCAATCCCCAGCCAAATATTCAAACTAAACTCTAGATTCCCTCTCAGGGGAATTGAAGAAACTTCTGATGAAGAGCATGGTCTCAGGAGCCAGACTGCCTGGGTCTGATATCCAGTGCTGCCACTTACCAGCCAAGTAAGCTCAGAAAGCTACTTAGCATAAATGTACCTCCACTGGCTCATCTGTAAAAAGGGGTTAAGAATAATACCTACCTTCTAGGTAGGGTCCTTGTGAGGGTTACATGAGTTAATACATGGAAAGCACTTGGAATTGTGCTTGGTGAGCCCAGAGTACATGCGTGGTCAGTATTAGCCAGTAAAAAAGTAGAAAATTGGATGTGGTAAGTTATTAACCTCTCTATGCCTAAGTATTCCCATATGTAAAACAAAGAGCATAATAATAGCCCCCTCACAGATTTCTTGTGCAAATAAAATTACTGAATGGGTAAAGGAATTAGAACATACTTTGGCACAAAATAAGCCCTTATCATTGTCGTTATTGCTTTGTTGTCCCCAGGCCACAGGAGAGCCCAGGGAAGCCAGGAGTGCCTACTCAGATTCACTTCCTGCTAAGGCTGCAGCTGTCCAGGTGGCTGGTAGGGAAACTCCTTAGGAATGGGAAAAAAAGTCCCTTCTCTGCCTGGATTCCACTTTCCCCTCAACCTGCCGTCGTGTCACTCCCCTGCCAGACGTCACCTGCAGGCATGCCTTTCCATGGCCAGCTTCCTTCCTGTGCCTCCCATCTCCCTTCTACGCCAACCACATGAGACAAGCTCTCCTCTTCACGTTCTTTCTGGAAGGCGCCTCCCTTATGTAAAACTCTATTATCAAGTTACTCATGTCTAACTCTGTTTGTTAGCTAATGGAAACTTCATACAATTAGGATTCCTTTTTCTCTCCATATAAATTTGATTCTCAAGTCTATTTCCAGTCTGTCGACTCCAAACAGAAATCAACCTTGAAATAATGACCCTCAAATGGATAAATAAAATACCACTAATTCAACTGGGGGAATTCACCAGACAAGGGGATGTATGGGAGATAAAAATAGATATGAAAGTGTTTTTTAAAATATCCCAGTATGACTGACAAAGATGTCATTTAAGGATCCCTCTGACACCTTTCTAGCTGCTGCAGGATCACTACTTGGGAAATGTTTCCTAGAGTGGCTGACCAAGGAGAGGAATGAATTTTACAGTCACAGAGCATCTGGGAATCAGGATTTATTTCCTGCTCCTCCAATAAAGAAATGGAAAATAATATTAAGTGAGTACCAATTCGGTGTCAGGCATGATACCTGGGGGTTTACATACATAGAGTCAGTCAAGATGATTCACTGGGCCTCCTGTATGTCCCACGTGGTTCATAAGATACTACGGATGTGGTGGTGAAAAAGACATATTCTCATAGAATATGTGTGGTGGTATCACAATTATCTTTATTTATAGAATGAAGGAATAAAAGTGTCAGAAAAGGTAAGTAACTTAGTTCATTTCCAGGAGTCAGTCTAGCTCTGAAGCCCATGCTCTTTCCACGAGGTATAGCACTGAGCTTGATGGTTGCTGCAGGTTGGCAGAGACTCCAGGGACTTGTGTTCTGGAATGTTTGGAAGGATTGACAAAGAATAAAAAGAACACTGAAATTTAACACAAAATTATGCTTAAATTTGGTACGTGTGTTTTCTTTTTTTTTTTTTCTGGAGGGAGACTCTATAACTTTCATCAGATTCTCAGGAAAGCCTGTCAGTGCAGAGCTGGTTTTCCTTGAGTATTTGCAGATACCTTCATTTTGGCGTTACCATTGCTCTAAATCTGTATTTTCTCAGGCCCACTGGAGGGCAAAGTTCTAAGTAGGCGAGGATGCTGGGCAGTCATGAAGAAACATAGAAGGTGGGGAGAAAGGGGTTTTAGAATTTAATGCTAAAATAAAGTACTGAGCCTTTTACATAGTCATACTCTAACCACCAGAGGGTGGGACTGCCACCTGTCTTCCAGAAGCCACCTGCTTCAATGCTCAGTATAGCCTGCTCTCCCTACATAAAAAAGGTATGGATGTGTGTGTTGATTTGCAGCGATGGTGAAAAGAATAACAGTGTGATTTGCTCCCCATCCTATTCAGGCTGCCTCTGACCTACATCCTAGCAACTTTATGGTATGCATGGATGAGACTTATTGGAAAAAGAAAGAGGCTATATCTGAGGCAAAAGACCAGGCACAATTGGCTGCTGGTTGCCAGGAGCTGCCTATTCAGCATCTGAAAGTGATGGACCATACTCTCCTAAATAATTATTCTTTCTGTGGACTGGACATCAGGAGCTAATCAGGGAAGTGGAGGAACAATAATTTCTACTTTGAGGTGGAGAGGCCATGTCTGGAAACTTCCAGATGGAAAGAGAAGACCAGAACTGATTACATATCCTGAGGTCTTCTGGATGGTACCTTGTAGTGGTACCTTTATTATTATTCTTTATATTTTCCTATTCCTTGCTTCCCAGAATAGGACTAAATGTTTGTAGATAATCCCCATATATCCCCAACTGACTTGTGACATTGTCGATCATATTATTGAATCCAAAATATTATCTCACTTGAGTGCTAAATGTGTTAGTCTGGAGGGGTAAATTTTAAAAACAATATTATTGTAGTGTTCTTTAAGCCCTTCTAAATATAGAGACCACCACAACAAAACCATCTCTTTTATTCTTAGAAATAGGATTTAACCAAGCTAATGTTTATCGTAACATAAGATCTGGAAACAATTAGAGATGTCACATATATTTGAATTTTTTATGACATTTGCAATGTAAATGATAGAATAATGGAAGGCTTTGGGAGAAACATTTGTTCCTTTCTGAGCCCGGTGTACTTCTTCCCACAGAGGACACAGATTTAAGGAAAGCAGTTCCCAAAACAGAAAAGATAATAGAGGTGAGAATGTTATTTTAATTTTGGATTGGTGCATTTCTCTTTTATTGGATGAAGTAGGAAAGCATAGAATAAATGTCATCAAAATGACAGGTGTTAAATGCTTTTACTGTGTGTGTATTTGTCTGAGTACCTGTCAGCAGTGGAGGGGTGTGTCTTTGGAGGTGTGTTCACGTCTCGGGTGTCTGTGGCTGTTTTGTGTGTGTCTTTGGATGCAGGTCTGTTGTGTCCAGGTGGTAGGGAGATAGCTCTTGGGGGGTGTCTGGGAGACTTTTTTCTAGGATACATGTGTCCACCTCTGGTGGTGCCAGTTTATGTATGCGTGTTTGTTTTCTGTGAGAGCATGAGCGGATGTTTATTAGGATTGACAGCTTAAAATCATAACCTCTTATGATTGGAGACGGCTTTACAGGTCATTGGATGGAACCTACAAAATAGAAATCTCTTGTCTGTTGAGAGAGTGAAAGACTAAGCTGGAATAAATAACCCTGAGGTGAGGGCTGGCTGGTGAACAGATATTTGATAAGCACCCCCTGAACACGGGACACAGTTCTTGACCAGGGGATGCAGTGATGAGTGAAGCAGTCCTGGTCCTCAGGAAGGTTTCTAGTATGGGGAAAGAGATGGCCATTCAACAACAAAATCAGTTATTTAATTACATGTGTAAAGTGCCACGGAGGAAAAGGACAGTATTCTAAGGCAGCAATATAAGAGGAGACTCCAATTTGGACAGTGGGATTAGGGAAGGCTTGCAAGAGAAAGTGACATTTAAATGGAGAAATCTACACTCACCCAGCGTGATGGTGGTGTTCAGGGCTCCCTCACAGCCAACACGAGAGTGGTGACTGATGCCACCCTCCCTCCACCACGTATAATAGTGGGGTTTAATGCCAATCCCCTCCCCCTTCCCTCCTGCATAACGGCAGCAGTGCTCCATGCAAAGTCCTCAGATAGCTTCCGCCCTACACACCCTCATATCCTACTTATTTTGGTCATCTAAGTGAAGAGCTCATGTGCCTTAGGGTAGGCCAACTGCCAAAGCAAGCAAGCTAACATTTCACAATGCAGAAGGTGATTTCCTGTTTATGCATCAATCAAAACTAGGTGAACTAGGTGTTCCTGGTATGGTGCCCTCCTGAACTGCTTTCCTCTCAGCAGCGGCCTGGGCCCAGCCTCCTTCCATGCTGAGACTCTGCTTTCCTCAGAGGTCTCCATTTTACTCCTAGGCAGAAGACAGAGAAAGAGAACAGAGCGTGACCTGCAGGAGGTTTTACGGGCTGAGCCTTGGAGCAGTGCACATCTCTACTGCTCACTTCTCTTTTGCCTGGAATTCAGTCACCTGTTCCATCTAAATCCAGGGAAGAGTGAAAATACAGTTCACCTCTCTGCCCAGGAGCAAAAGAGTGTGGATGAATACTTGGTAGTCTTTAGCAGACTATGGCTGTCTCTTTGCAAGACCCAAGGGAGATTGTAGCAGTGCCTTCAGTCTGACATGGAGAGCTGGGTACCCACATTTTAGCAGAGGAAGTGGATGACACAGGAAATCACAGATGGATAACATGACTTTTGATGCACTAAAATCTGAACTAATTGCTATGCCAGTATAGATGTTATCTTAAATTTTGGGGGAGGGGGTGCTTTTCTTCTGTCCTGCACCTTGTAGACATTAAAATCTTTGGAGGGGAAAAAGACAATCTTTTGTATTTCAGAATTGTGATACATCTGTGAATCTGCTGGGGAAAAAAATCCACTGTGAATAAAGGTCCTATATTATTATAATATTCTGCTAGTTATGTGATAAGTCCAATTACCAGTCCACATCCCACCCACCTCTCTTCTCTCTTTATCAGGATTTTTAGCATACACACTGACCTTTTCTCCACACCTCTGTTTAAAAGCATTTCAAAGGGATTGAAATGATGGATAACCATGAAACAGAAGAAAGAAGAAAGATGCCTTGTTCTAATAAGCAACAGCATTTCCATTCACTCTGCTATTAGGTGGCATAGTATTTGTAGTTTATTGTTTAAAATGATAATAGTACCACTATTAAGAGAGGAAACAAGGGCTTCCCTGGTGGCGCAGTGGTTGAGAGTCCGCCTGCCGATGCAGGGGACACGGGTTCGTGCCCTGGTCCGGGAAGATCCCACATGCCACGGAGTGGTTAGGCCCGTGAGCCATGGCCGCTGAGTCTGCGTGTCCAGAACCTGTGCTCTGCAACAGGAGAGGCCATAGCAGTGAGAGGCCTGCATACCGCAAAAAAAAAAAAAAAAAGAGAGGAAACAAGTTTTTACCAGTTTTACCTGGAAAAGAGCTTTCATTCATCAAGAATCAGCTTATTGCCTCCTTGTCAAACCTTCCCTGACATTGGTCATTCCCTCCAAGTTGATCATTCCCTCCTTTGGGAGCACATTTTTCCTGGAACACATCAAATTGCCATAATTTTTGTGTGTGCCTGTTTTCACAATAAGCATGTGAGGACTCTGGTGACAACAGAAGTGTTCTTATTCCCCATTTAATATTTTGAATGCCTCTTTTAAGGAATTATTCCCCTTTCAAGTGTCTGGTATAGTAGGAGCTCAGAAAATATTTGATGAGTAAATGAATGGGCTGATGGATGAAATAGATTGGTTTACCTGTGGATTTAATTGGAGAAAATAAGCATACCTCAAATGTTCAGCTCTGTATCCACCCTTTCTCTACTCCCTCCTTGTTTTGGGTACCAACCCTGGGATGGGAGGATCCAAGGTTTCCTGAGCCAGCTGGTAGGCCTGCATCCCTGGCTTGCCTCACCTGTGCAAACAAACACACTTACAGCGGCTCTTCATGTGTTTACACTGCCTTGTCTGGCAAAGCATGTTCCAAGAGGCTTGGCTTCACTAGGTAGGATACAACAGCAAAGAAAAATGCAGGGAGTGTGGCCTTCCTTCTGGACACCTTTATTTCAACATAGTGCATGAGGTCTTGGCAGATTTGGATGACCTCTGCCATAAAATGAGTAACCCCAGCATGGGATGGTTATGGGAATGTAAAAGGTTTAGCATAAAACTTGGCATACAGCAGACATTTGATCAATGTGGCCATTCTTCTTCTGATGCTGCCACTACCACTTGTTTTATGATTTTACCACAGGCTTTCTGCCAGAATCCCTTTCTAGCCAGCACACCCTGATTCTGGAGAATGGGGAGAATGAAGTCCATTTCTTCCATTGTGTTAAATCAAATTTTGTGAGTGTTAGTTATTGACCACAGTGACATACATTATCTACTGCAGTGAAATACTCTCAACAACAGACTGAAAATCTCAACGTTCTGCTAGCCATTGGTTAGGTCTCCCAATTTAACATTCTGAAACAAGAAGTTGGCCTTTCAAAGTTCTACAGAATGGTTGTCTCTGGGTAGCCTGCAGTTGTGTTGAAACAGAAATTCTAGCTAGACCCAACGTTAATAACATTGTGTGACACATAAACCTCTATGATGCATGGTGACTGATAGTCTAATACTGTTTTATTCTCTCTAATATACTGTTTCTCTGCAAAGGCCAAGAAATTAAAGAACAGTTTTATTCTCCCATTCCAGCCTGTGCAGGGTAATTATATATTATTAATAATGCAGCAGCACAAATGGTATTAAATGAACTACATTTGTTAATGCAGATCTTATCTAACTGCTTTTTCCATCAGTGGGCTGTTTCTCATCAGGGGGTACTAATTAGCTGTAATATGTAGAAAGATGGGGCAGAAATCCAATCAGATAAATGGGATCTATTTGGAGAGATCCAGGAACGAGGAAGAAAGGCATTCATGATTCTGCGAGAATTACTACAAGTAGAAAAGATGAAAATTTCTGCTGTTTCAACTTCATTTACATTTTGTGGTCACAGAAGTTAAAATGCAGTACTGCTGGGTTGCCCAAGCTGCAAAGTCCTACAAGTAATTTTATTTATCATGACTGTAACCGTGTTGTCTTTTGCAGTAATAAAAGTGCATATAGCTCTATAAGAATCCCGAATGGTTTACATGGCCCTTGCAAACATTAAACCTAAAGTATTAGGGTAAAAACTGATGTTCTTCAGCTTTCCCGAACTAATGTGGACTTGCAGGAAGCAGTCAGTCTCGAAACTTTTTTTTTAGGAAAGGATCACCTGAAGCTCTGTGATGATATATGCTCGATATATCCTAGGCTACACATAAACATACCTGTCAGATTCTCACCCTTCATAAATCTCCTGGGAAAATCCCCATGTTGAAGTGTTGATAAGTCAGATTCTTTTTAGATTTCCCATCTAACTAAGTTGGATGGACATGTGGCCTAATTGCAAAATTAAAGCAGCCCTGCCCACCCTGCCTGCTCACCTGAGCCAGGTTCACACTCACCAATGTCAGGGATACATCAGTGGTCCATTAACAAATGAAGTGCCTTACTAACCTGACAACGTATTTATCACCGCTCTTGTGGGACTGTGGTCTCTTGAGGCCACCTTGAGTGAGCTGGCAGGGACTCATATTCTCATTGTGAAAATAGATTATTTCATTTTGGTTAGCTCAATTCCTCAAATGTAGAAAAAGGCTTGCCACACACTACTCAAAAAAAAAAAAAAAAGCTTGCGAAAATTAGGTGATTATTGAAGTTAATTTTTAGAGGGAGCCCTGTTTTTGCCTGCCTCTTCAGAGCCAGTGATACCTTTTTGCTCCTTTCTAAATCCTAAGCCAGTAGGCACCCCAATATTTGACTTCCATGTGTTAGGAAATCATTTCTGGGAACTACCATCTCACTAGGGGAGCATCCTGGTCCAAATCACAGTGTTCACAATTAATGCCCGAAACTCCTAGGACAGCAGTATTTTACTTAAACCTTGGAGTATTTGGACTTGTTTTATGAATCCTTAATGATTATCAATTGAAACCATTTATGTTCTCAGTTCTTGGTGGTCCTGCAAAATGGCCCAGCAATGTTTGGAAAAATTTGGGCTCATACTTTAACTGCTTTTAAAAGGTGATGATATCATTAATTGGAACAGGATTGGGATGGACACAAAAGATTTTACTAGCTGAGACCCCACTGATCACTGGAAACGAGTGAGATGCGACCTGGTCAGATAGAATGAGACCTGACGCTTCAGCAATCTGCAACTATTCAACACCTTTTTAGCAAAGTAATCATGAAAATGCAGGAGACATCATTATAATATAAAATCATCCAGGCATCAAGGGAAATATATTTGTCTACCTTATGACAAAAGTTGAGTGGAAGCTCAGGAGTACTATTTACATTTATGTATACTTATATCATGTAATTAAAGCCAACAGATAAACACATCAATATGTTAAAACAGATGTAAAAATATATAGTTAGACATATTGCACTGAAACCTTGATATTGCATCCAAATGAAATCCTGTATTCCAAATATGCCCCGTAGGAGTTTTGCTCAAGGCTATGCTTAGGTATACTCAAAAATTCCCGATAGTGAGTCACCGGGGAAAACATGTTCTTTTACAGATAATTGCTACTGGCAGCCAGAGACCTAGAGAATTTGATGTGCAATAATGTGACCTGACTATGTATTAAACTTTTTTGAAGGACATGTGTAAAGTAATTTTTATGTCTCTCACACACCTTGGTTTTTTTTTTTTTTTTCCCCACTTTGCTAGCACATTTTTAAACAACTTGCTTATTTTTAATATCTCAGTTAGGTGTTGTCCGAATAGTTTTAAACCATGAAAAATATTGGTATTGTTTTCATCATCCCGCCTCCAAAAAAAAGCAATCTGGAGACAAGGAAAAATCTCATCTGAGCTGTAAGGAATATATAAACAAAGTTATATTGTTGGTCATGAACTTCAGGAAAAATGTGAGAAATAATAGTTGCTGTTCACAAACAAGAGAAATTAGAGATTAACTGATTTCTCGAAGGTTGAGAGGCATCTCTGCTGCTATTTAAGGCAATAATCACCAGCTTTTCATTAAATCTAGGGATGTTTAGGAGATGGTTCCTGAGGTATTTTAAAGATACCGCTTCAGAAACTATAATTAATAATTTGAAAAAATTATAAATTGGCAAAGACACACATGTGCAATGATACAATTCAATGAACATGTATCATCGCTGCTAATTACTTCGGTTCCATTTTTTTCTGGGTTATTAGGCTGTCCTCATTTTATTGTTCAATATTAACATGTAAACCTTAATTAAGCATAATGTCAGAAGGTTCCAGGAATATTGCTGAAGATTTCACAAGGTAGTTTAAAAGCTGGTTTGGAAAGAACCCCTGGATCAGCTAGGGAGTGTAATCTGTAAATAATGTGCTTTTGTGTTGAGAGTTACATGAATTATTACAGACTGATATTGAAAATTAGCTTTTAAGAGCAAAAATCCAGAGAGGAAAAAATGAACTCAAACCAGCATGTAGTACAAAAATCAGGTGTGGGAACAGGCTGAAAAAGCTGGGAATGTCACATCAGTTTCGTTAATGACAGGCAGCAGTTCGTAAATTTACATGCTTGTATTCTGGTGCCAGGAGGATGAACATCCAAAATGACAACTTATCAGGAAAATGATATATTTCTAGTTTCCATTAAAATCTTTAAAAGCCACATTCCTTCTTCAGATATGCAAATGGGTTTTCTATAGAAATCCATGAACAAGGGTAAGATTTGCCCTGTGTTCATGAAGAGCTGCAAAGAGAGTACTTTCTTTCAGAAAATTCTAGATACTTGATGGATTATCTAGGTCACATCTTTGTACCCCGTGTGTCTTGTGTTTTAGGGTTATTTCAGGTTCAGTTAGTATTGGTGCAAAGAAAAACAGGGTGAAATGAAGGCAGAGAGTTTTGTCACATATTGTTATTTGGTAAAAGATGTAGGGGGATCAAATCAAGGTGAAAGCAAAATTTAGAGAGACAGTCTCTCAAGTTTCATGTGGCCTTTGAAGTGTAGCAGACAAAACCAGGATGCAGTTATCATCGTGAATCGTCTATATCACGACCATGAAAGAATGCAGTATAGGCTTCAAAGCCAGCCTAGCAGCCAGAATGCTTGTGTTTACTCCTCCCTTCATGTTCATTAGCTCTGTGCTCTTGGACAATTTAATCTCTCTATGCCTCAGTTTCTGCACCTGCAACATGAGAATAAATTTTGTCTCTGCCTCAAAGGATTCTTGTGAATATTATGTGAGATCTCATATGCAAAGCATTTATGTGAGATCTCATATGCAAAGCATTTACCAGACTCTAGTAAATGCTATATAAATGCCCACTATTAATATTTTTCAAATCCTGGAAAATATCTTATGGGAACTCACAAATCTGTGGTTTGTGCCAATGGGGTTTCATCCACAGCAGTGAAGCGATAGTGTTCCTTTTGGTTAAAGTTTGTTACAAAAATCACTCTCAAAAAACATATAAAACATGATGAAAATATAATCTATACCGCACCCTTTGCTTCCTTTTAACACTTAAAACTTGGTCTATTAAAATTCTATAAATGGAAGTTCGACTTTGCCAGTTTCTGTTCATTAGGAGTATATTCTCCCCAAGGGCTGAGAGGACACTATTTTATAAGTTCTATACACACTGGGAGCACCTTATAAACATTAAACTCATGTCAAAACAGATTGAGCTTGTTGGATAAACAGGAAGTGTATAAAGGAAAGAGACCAGATTTGATTAAGAAAAAGCCAGTATGTAAAAATGGAAAGCAGCCTTATTTAAAGAGGTTAAGAGGTTAACTAAGTTCGTTAAAAATAATATGTGTCGGGCTTCCCTGGTGGCACAGTGGTTGAGAGTCCGCCTGCCAATGCAGGGGACACGGGTTTGTGCCCCAGTCCGGGAAGATCCCACATGCTGCGGAGCAGCTGGGCCCGTGAGCCATGGCCGCTGAGGCTGTGTGTCTGGAGCCTGTGCTCTGCAATGGGAGAGGCCACAACAGTGAGAGGCCCGTGTACCACAAAAAAAAAAGAAAAAAAAATGTGTCCAAATTTTACAAAAACTGTTTCCAGTGACCTCATGTCATGTATTGAAAAGAAACTAAAGAATCAAGATACACCTCAATTTCAGTGTCTTAAAATTTCTTTCTAGCCTGTTAGAGAAGCAAAAATCTCAAGTGTCATTCCTCAACCAAGTTCTAGAAGAGCAATGCCCAATAGAAAGAGAATCAGAACCATGTAATTTTAAAGTCTCTATTTGCTGCTTTGAAAAATGTAATTAATTTTAAGGAACACATTCTATTTAACCCAATAGAACAAAAATGTTTTCATTTCACATGTAATCTATGAAAAAAAAATAAACATCTGTGAGAGAGTTCACATCCATCTTTTCCATACGAAGACTTCACAATCTGGTGTGTGTTTTACAATTACAGCACATCTCAACTTGGACTGGCTACATTTCAATTGCTTCGTAGCCTCATATGGCAAGTGGCTGAGATTGCATGATACAACTCTAGAACAAGAGGTGAGGGGCTATACTTTGAGAAAGTACTCTGGACAGCAGGATGGCATCTGTTGGCCTCAGTACGAGCTGTGCTTTGAGTCTCTACCTAAAAAGAAATTTTTACCAGGGCCTTTGGCTTTCAGTGACATTGGTGTTGGACACATCACCATTTCTGTTTGTTAATTTTTCTTTTAAGTGTGTACAGAGTACTCGTGTGCCTTTTGACATCTTGTAGCCAGGTCTGTTCTCTTAGAACAAATGGAAATCGGCTTTGGAATTCATGTGTCTGAAGAAAACTCATCTTGACAGCTGCTGGGGAAGATTCAAGCACACACGAGGTGAGAGAAAGCCACCTGGGATCTTTTTTTAATACTAAGGGTGGAATAAGGAGGTGGAGGAATGCCTTCTTAGAGTGCCAGATGAGACAAACAGGTGGCACGAGGAAGGAACACGTGAAAGATGAAGGGAAGAGCAGCAGGTTAAGGCCTCAGGCAGAGCAAATACAAGATTCAGCTACTGCAGGTTCAAGCTGGAGGCAGGTTAATAGAGCTGACTGTGGCAGAAAGAAAATCAGACCTGTCAACACTGAGGTTCATCCATGAATGTATACTGGTAGAAGAGTGTAGAAGGAATGCAGCCTCTCAGCATCATGGGGCAACCTCACCATCCACAAAAGCCATACCACGTCACAAAGAAGCCCAGGACCCCTCCAGGACTAATCAGATGACCCCTACAAACATGATGCTGTGACAGGGACCAGGAAAGCTCTCTATTGTTTAAATATCTCTTTTCTCACTTTGCACACCAAAGGGATACAGGCCGCCAACCCCCAAAGCAAGCAAATGCACCATAACTGGAAAAAATATGAAGGGAAATAAAAATGTTTCTAAAAATATTTCTCTGTGAGGGGCCCTACATATCAATGAAGAAAAACCAATAACCTTCCTCTTCCACACAAATAAATCATCCCAGAGCTAACCCCAATGCCTTCTGAAATGAAGTCTGACACTAAAAAATACAAGTCCCTAAAAACAATAGGAAATATGTGCAAAACCTACCATAGATCAAGGATTTTCTTTTCCTGCCTATCCACCCACACTTGAGGGATATAGGGACATACACTGCAAATATCCTTGCTCCGAGGTACCTTTTGGCGACAAAAAAGCCCTGGTGTAAACAGCTCTCGAGCAGCAAGGCCTTGTCTTCCCACAGGAAATCCAACAACATGGACTTTGAAATGCCCTCACCAAATTTCATGGCCAAACATTTCTTCAAAAGACCCAGAGATAAAATTTACTTGGCATAAGATTTAGAGAAATCACCTAGTCTCATAAGTAGAGAAAGAGTGGTATTGAGTTTTGGAATGAGTCCAAAAATCTTGCATGGAATTAGTTATGTTTTTGTTGCTATTTCTCAAAAAAAAAAGAAAAGAAAAGAAAAGAAAAAAGTGGAGAAAATCTGGCTGACTAGCCAACTCCTCTACCCTCCACTCTATTTGCTGTTCTCTGAGTCCTTGCCCTGTAAGAGCTGGCCTCTGAGGAGGCACTTCAATTTAACTCATGAGCCCAAGAACAGGATTTCAGTCTTCGAAGCCTTCCCATAGCTATTGATGCCTGCAGACACAGCCCAGCAGGAGAAGGGGCTTCTTCTCTCCCTCCACTGCAGGAACTGGGTGAAGGGTGGTTTCACCTCTACTCAGAGGCCAATCAGAGCAGGATCGAGAAAACTTGAGTGGAAAATCCTTGGTCTGTGCCCCAGGTGAGGGGCATCAAGAGACTTACTGACATCCACAGCCCCTGTGACAGTGCCCACTAATTGCCAGCCTGCTTTGCTTTCTGACTCTCTTTTCTTAGGGTAATGAGGGTAAGATTTCCTTGAAATCTTAATATTTTAGAGCTAGCTTGTATCTTTAGGATCAACCTTTCCATTTTATAAGAAAGTTGAGACCCAATGGAAGTACATCAACTGGTATAAAGTCACCACAGCATTATTTTCACAACCAGGAACTGGATCACAGGAACTGTGTGTTTCACATTGACCCCACACAGCACATAGAGAGGCTTCCAAGTGTCTGAGCAAAACTTTCCATTGTGGATAAGGTGGGGAGTTATGTTGAATAAGAAAGAAGGAAGATTAGATAGAAGCTAGAAGGACCCTAGGAAGCCAGAAGAGCTCCCTGCAAAGACGTGCACACCCTAATCTTGGGAACCTGTGAATACGTTACCTTATGTGGCAAAGGGCTTTGCAAATATGATTAAGGTTAAGAAGGATCTTGAGATGAGTTTATCCTGCATTACACAGGTGGGCTCAGTCTGATCATGTAAATCCTTATAAACAGAGCCTTTTCAGACTGCACAGACCAGAGAAAGGGCAATGTGTGAGAGAGGTTTGACTTTGCTGGCTTTGAAGAGGGAGGAAAGGGTCAGCTTCTAGAAAATGGTAAAGGCAAGGAACGAAATCTTCCCCTAGAACCTCCAGAAAGGACAGAGCCTGCTCACACATTGATTTTAGCCCAGAGATCTGGGTCAGATTTCCATCCTATGGGGCTGTAAGATAAGTGATTTGTACTGTTTTGAAATACATCAAATATGTGGTGTTACAGCAGCAGCAGAAAACTCATGCAGACCTTCTCATAGCAAATATCCTCTCCACTCAGGGTGTTTTGTTTCAGCAACGCTAGCTTTTGACCATATAGCCAGACCAGTGCTGATTAAGTAAATGCTGGGGGCGAGGGGTGGGAGCTGGCAGGCCTGCTGAGGGATGAAGGATGGTCGAAGCAAACAAAGAGAGTAACTGAAGGAAAGAGCTACTACTCCTGGGACTGGTAGAACATAGGGAAGGGGTTGGAGTTACCAGGAACTAGAAACTCGGAAGAGGGGCCCCGGGAGGCTGGGACTCAGACCTTGGAGGACAGGGAGCTGTTCCTTCACTAAGATATGATGAGGCTGGTCCTGAGAACTCCAGTGAAAGGTCTGGAGCCTGGGAGAATGGCTGCTGTGGGGTGGCCAGGCCCTGCTGGGGTGATGCTGATGGGAGGAACAAGCAAGGGAAGAAGCAAGTCCTTCTCCGCCTCTCATCTGCCAGTCTCTATATTAGTCTGCTCGGGCTGCCATGAAAAATACCACAGGCTGGGTGGCTTACGCAACAGATGTTTATTTTCTCACAGTTCTAGAAGCTGGGAGGAGAGGATCAAGGTGTCAGTAGATTTGGCTTCTCCGGAGGCCTCTCTCCTTGGCTTGCAGATGGCTGTCTTCTCTCTGGGTCCTCACGGGGCCTTTCTTCTGGGCACACTGCTGGTGTCCCTTCTGTGTGTCCAGATTTCCTCCTTTTATTGGGGTACCACTCAGATTGGATTAGGGTCCAGTGTACAGGCCTCATTTTCACTTCATTACCTCCAAACACTGTCACGTTCTGAGGTACTGGGCATTCAGGCATCAATATCCAAATTTGGGGCGCCATGGAGAGATACAGTGTGGCCCAGAATGGTCTCCCTTTAGAAACTCCCTGTCGGTGAAACCTGCCGGGTGCCCGCTGACAAATCAATGTAGTTTTCAGAGTCCCAGCCCCACCATCACAAAAGCAGAGTTAAACAAAGGGGATTTGGAGCTTGGTAACTGGCAGAAGAGTGCCTGACAATGGAAAGGACAGCCGGGAAACCTGCTGTTGGGAGTGAGGGGGCAAAGCAGCCTCCCAGGCCCCAAGTGGGGTCTGTATATCTGTGAATCATGTGACATGTATGACTGTGGGGGACACCTACCTGTTACTATCCTCCCTTCCCCCATTGGAGGCCTGGCTCTGAGAAGCAAGTATAGAAATGGAAGCATCCATCCCTTCACTGTAGTTCTTCATGCAGCCAGGGGTGACGGAAGAGAAAGAGTTCCTAGGGTTGTAGTCAGGGAAATAGGCCAGCAAAGCAAGGTGTCAGGATCTGGCACAGCAGTCCAGCAGTGGGTCAGAGGATGAGAGAGCGCAATCCCCTAAAGCACCCAGGATGGGTCTGATGTCAGGACTTCAGGGATGACTTCCATGGGAGTCAGGAAGAGGCCACTTGGAGGAAGACTGGCAGGCCCTTTGGGGTTAAATATGGGGGCAGAGAAAGAATGAGGGAAGGATATGGGCCAATATCTGTGCTGGTCCAACTTGTTCGCTGTTTCCTGGAGCTACCCCATCTGAAGGAGAAAGATGACCCTTTATTTCTCTTATTCTTCCTCCCTCCCTCCTTCCCTCCCTCCCTTCTTTCTCTCTCTTCCTTCCTTCCTTCCTTCCTTCCTTCCTTCCTTCCTTTCTTTTTCTCTTTCTTTCTTTCTCTTATTTTCCTTTCTCTCTCTTCTCTTCCTTTCTCTCTCTCTTTCTTTCTTCCTTTCTTTCTCCCTTTCTTCCTTTCTTTCTTTCTTTCTTTCTTTCTTTTTTCTTTTCAAAGAATTTGAAACTAGAAGAAAAGTAAAGAAAACCTGAGATAAGTGCTAGACTCTGAAAAAGGCTCTGAGTAACCCTAGACCTTAGAACCCCACAGGGAGTAAACAACAACTATCCATCTAGGGCCTGGGACTCCTTTTCCCAAGGTCATTATTATTGCTTCTGGGTGACCTAGGGATTGTAGGGCAGAACACAAGCCCATTTGGGGAAAGAGCACTCAAGTGTTCTTGTCTTAGAAATTTGATGAACAAAATGCAGTAGCAAAAGCATTTAAAACAACATGAAGGAATCAACCTCCCTTGGTTAATTTATTCCAAGCAAAGAGAAAATCTCAGAAATAAATTTAGTATTGGAACCTTTTAAGTCAGTTTGCCTTTCTTGAACTGGAGCTACTTTGTATAGTTTGGATTGTCCTGAAAGTTCTCTGTGTCATCAGTGACTTAAAAATACTGCTACGGGGCAAAATAAATCAATGATCTCTACATTGCAGGCTGAGTAATTACATAATAATGATTTGCATTAATGAAGAGACAAGTTGGTCCAGATCCAGATGTGCCAGTGACCACAGTTCCCTGAAACGTCTAACCAGAATGCTGAGGTCGGAGAAATTTCAGCATCAGTTGTGAGACAAAATGACTGGTTAAAAAAGTCTTTCCTAATCAACGTCACTTAATAGATCTTTAATGACTGACTCATCACTTTCCTCCAAGTAAAAGTAAATTTAAATTTTAAAATAAAGCAAATTTTACTTATATCTGTGGCACAGAAGCAGATGTTTCCCTGACATGTGCACACAAGCTGTTGGCTGTGACCTTGCAGGATAAAGCAGTTTTGAAAATTAGCTTTTGTCTCCCAATCTGGGGAAAACAATGCTGCAGTGAAGATTTAATAAAAAGTCATAGCTTCTCACAGAAGCTTATTTCAGCAAAGTAAACTATTAATTAAAATAACAAATGTCAGCTATTTTGGAGGCTGACAGTTAACACAAGGCAGCATTTGCTTACCTTGACATACAGGATGCATGGGACACTGGCACGATCCATAATTCATTCTAGGTATGGCTCTCTCCTGCCCTAATATAGTGATAACAGAGTGATAAATTAGCTCCTGTTCAGCAGTTTCGTTAGCAAAAGTACTTGGGGATTTGGGGAAAACCCACCTAGAGAGGGTCTTTTGGCAGGCTGAAGGAATACACGCTCCAACAGCTTGAGTAAAAGTTTCATGGAATTCCTGGAAAACTTGATTACCAAAAAAAAAAAAAAAAAAAAAAAAAACAAGTGGGGAAAATGTAAAACTATGTGAGAGAAAGAGTAAGTGAGACGCCGTGTCAGAACAGTGCATTACAATCTGCTTTCAGCCAAAGTTTGGAAAAATTATTGAGTAGAGGAAGACTATATCACCCCCAAGAGACCAGGAAAAAGAGAGGTTAGGGAATAAAGCAGCGAAGGTCAGATTTCAGAGACAGAAGGGGGATTGAGGAGGCTGGGAAGGAAGGGAAATTGACAAACATCATTCACCATCTCTAAATTCAACGATTTAAAAGAGGTTTTGGGGCAGATGAGGCAGCATTACAACACCTGGGGACATTGGCTCTAAGCTGTTTTTCTACCACGATTACATAGGTGAGAATAATATCAATAAATATAAAAAACTACATTGACTCTATGAGGTGTACTGGTGAGGAGGTCTGTTTTAGGGTCTTTCTATTAAGACAGTTCAGTAATACATCTATTATCACATTAAGGAGGGAAGAAAAGCCCTTGGAGTTAGGGCACCCTGAAAAAATGTGTATCAAAAGCCCAAAGAGGTGAGAAGTAGAGGAGGAAAGGTGACCTGGGAGAAACATCTGGGCAGAGCAGATTAGCAGGGCAGTGTGATGTGGGTATGTCGGGTGGTATTGAGGGAAAAGTGCTTTATTATCAAGATAGATGCTCTTAGGGAAATACAAATCCCTTCAAGTAAAAATAGTTCTGCGACTTCCTTATTATAGAAGGCAGAACAAAAGCATGTATTCTACAGTTCAGGTATTCCATGCTTCTTTTCAAAAGATAAGAAAAAAAACAAAAAACAAACAAACAAAAAAACCACCAAACAGGATCCAATTAAATTAGGAGCTGGCTTCATGAGGTACCAAGTATTCATTTCCTCTTTAACAAAACCCATGATGGTCCAATGAGGGTTTTTTTTTCCCCCCATTTCTGGGACTATTTTAATATGTTGTTACTGTGGAGGCATCTACATTTTAAAACTTACTTATTATCATTTCTACTGGAGTCAAAGCTTAGCATATCATTAAGCATGATGCAGGTAACTGGACCAAAATGAATCAATAATTAGAGTCCAGAGCAACCCTTGTATGCCATACATGTTCCCCATGATCCTCTCTTTCCTCATTGGCTTGCAGACTTCAGCTAAGGTATGGGTTGTAGGTGAAAGCTGTTTGGCATTCATAAAAATGAAGAACATCAGAGGTATATAAACAAGTCTTTTGGTTACCTGGGCTTCAATCAAGCTAAATCTTGCCCCAAATTAATGACCAAAATCAATATGCAAGGCAGAAGAAGGATGAGCCAGTTTGGATGAAATCCTGTCTGAAAACTTTATTAAAATACAAAGTAAGGGGCTTCCCTGGTGGCGCAGTGGTTGAGAGTCCTGCCTGCCGATGCAGGGGACACGGGTTCATGTCCTGGTCCGGGAAGATCCCACATGCCGCGGAGTGGCTGGGCCCATGAGCCATGGCCGCTGAGCCTGCGCGTCCAGAGCCTGTGATCTGCAACAGGAGAGGCCACAACAGTGAGAGGCCCGCATACTGCAAAAAAACCCAAAACAAAACAAAACAAACAAACAAACAAAAGAACAAAGTAAGAAGAATCCTTTCAGGAGATCTGAGAGAGTCAGATCAACCTTCAACCCAGATATTTCTTGTTGGAGGCAGAATTCTTAGGTACTAGATAAATGCTGCCTTTGTAAATATGATAGAGCGGGCCCTGAATGGAAGCGGGGCAGCACTTGCTCCCTCAGAGGTGCCTGATCCAGGCGCCAGCCATGTGCAGGGTCTGCAGGGTCACCTGCTCACCTTGGGGTCCCCCAAGCTGTGAGATCAACTTTTGCATCCAGTGTGAATGTGGTATGGGCTTCGTGCATATCTTCCAAAGGATCCTATCAACTCATATCCCAGTGTAAGAAACCCCTTCACTGCCCAGTCCTCATTTTCTCACTTTCCTAGTGCTAAGACCCATGGGAATTTTAAGGCAAATTGGGTCTGGACAGTGTTATTACAAACTCCCTGAGCACCAGAGAGAATCCACATTCCCACACGCATCCACTGAAAGCAACCTAAATCAAGGGCAGCCAGTATTAGATGATTTCTGCTTTCTCCTTTTAATTTTCCCTGCAAATGCTCTGTGACACTAAGTTGTCCCATTTGATGGGCAATTTGCTTCTGTGCTATGCTGCCATTAGCACTTGCCTCCAACGTGTTGCTTATCCCTCAAGGGGCTTTTCAACTAGAGTTCAAATCCATGGCAGAGCTCTGGCTGCACTCCAAGTCCAATGCTCCTGTAAGATATGTAAAAAGAAAAAAAAGTTGGAATGCCGTTGAAAAAATAGGACATGGCTATCTTTGTACTGAGTTTATTTAGGGAGGAAAACTGAATTCTGTCACTGCTGTAGTTTGTGGATGCTTTACTTCTGTGTAATTGCCGAGGAATTAATGTGATTTAATAGGCACAACAATAAATATAGCCTTGACAAGGTGATTATCCCATAAGACTAAAATCATGATATAGCATAAATCAATACCAGCCCTAAGTATGTCTCTGAAAGGGGTATATATTTCTACATTCACTGCTAGATGTTGAACTAATTTTGGAATTAGAAGCTGTATGAAATGCAAAAGCTATTTTTCTCAGTGAAAAATTACAGAATATGTATGACGATCACTCAGAATATATATTGCTCATAAAATGAGTAGAAGGAAAAAGAGTGAAAGCTGGCAAACTTTGAAAGCTAGTTCATGTGTACATCTCTGCTCCCAAGGGCATGCTTCTCTCTACTCCAAACCGACCCAGCTCAGCCAAGATCCTCTGATTGTCCTTTTTCTGCCCCACCTGCGGACCATCAGTCCATCTGAGAGACGCTTCTTGTGTGAATTGGCTCTTTCAGCCCGCGCTACTAAGGTAAATCAATTGATTCTCCTGGTTGAGAGAGCTCTGCCTAGTGCAAAGGACTCTTAGAGTCTCTGTGGCTGGAGTGGAGTCATACAGAAAGAGAGGGTATTGATCAAGAGCAATTGGGCTTAGCTTGCATGGGAAAGTTTCCCGGAGGACACAGGCACTTGATTTTGAAGGTCAATATTAACCACTCTCTTAGCTGTCCGCTAACTAAGGTAATCCTGTTTGAGCTGACTTTTCTGGAAGGCTGGCTCTATGCATGTCAACCATCCCTCCCTCCAGGGAACTCAATCGGACGTGAACTTCTCCTCAGCGCTCAACACCCGTCCTGCTCAGACACATGGAGACCCTCCTCCACTGCCACTGCCCAGCTGAACATCATGGGAAGATACCAGACCCCTTCCAACCTCCAGAGCAGCTCTAGCTTAGTCAAGAGGGCCCTAAAAAACTATTTAAAGCCTTAATATATGAAGTGCCTTCTCTCAGAGCTGAGTTTCCCACTGCCAGATAAGTGCCGCCTTAACTGCATTTTCGTGAAGTAGCTGCAGTGGCACTTGATAGCTGATTATGTTAATCCTCGAGGGATATTCGAGAAAATATCTTCAGATTTTTCCTATAGGAGAGTAATCAAGATTTGATTCAGGTATCAACCACCCGACAGGCCTTTCTAACTTACATGTTCTCAGTGAGCCACATATTGTATATTTTTTGTTGTTGTTAAAACTGGTTTATTTAGTAGAATAAAAAGTAATTGAACATTAAAAAAAATTCTACCTAGATACAGTTTGAGTTTAAATGTGACTTAATTAAACTTAAAAGCTTTTGCACAGCAAAGGAAACCATAAACAAGACAAAAAGCCCTCAGAATGGGAGAAATTATTTACAAATGAAACAACAGATAAAAATTAATCTCCAAAATGTACAAACAGCTCATGGAGCTCAATATGAAAAAAAACAAACCATCCAGTTAAAAAATGGGTGGAAGACCTAAACGGACATGTCACCAAGGAAGACATACAATGGCCAAGAGGCCCATGAAAAGTTGCTCAACGTCACTAATTATTAGAAAAATGCAAATCAAAAACTACAATGAGGTATCACCTCATGCCATTATCAAAAAATCTAGAAACAATAAATGCTGGCCCACGTTGCCCCTTCTGTAGCTAAGAGCTCATGTGAGCTCTGTTGGCTGGTGCTGTTCTGGTCTCTGTTCTCACTGTAGAGGACAGGTGAGCAGAAAGGGTCTTGGAGATGTGTGCCATGGAAGTCCTGTTTGGTCTAATGCTGGGCTTTGATGAACCACATATTGTATTTTTACTTCTCAATATTGCACATTTTTCCTTTTCGCTCCCCCCTCCCACAGTGCACACAAAGATTCCCTTAGTCACAAAGGATTGAATAATTCACCTATGAAGAATCCTTTTAAAGCATCAGTGTCTGTCTTGAAAATTGCTTCCCCTCCTTGCTTTTTTTTTTTTTTTCAAACAGAACAAAGGAAAGTGTTAACCTTTTGATAATTCACTCTATTTTTACTGGATTTTTTTGGTGATTATTTAATACATCTCCAGTCAATTTCAAACAGTGTCTGTTTTCAGCATCTATCCTCTAACCAGAGACAAGTTGTCCAAGCTGGGGGTCTAGGACAGGTTGGTTTGGTGGAAACAAAACCGTAACACAGTAATGAATGCAACCCAAGCACACTGTCTGAAAATGAATTTGGCTTTACTTACTTAGACAAAGACACAAATGTACTTGTAGCTTCATTTACCACACAGAGCTCTTACAGAGAGTCTGTCTGCAAAGGGACAGAAAACTTCCTACTCTGACGGGCGTTATCAGTAGGGATTTTATTTGTGTCTTCCTGTAAATGCAGGAGAGTTCAACTACTGATGACTTTAATTCTACAAGCACCAGTGGTTTGTATTTAGCCTGAGAAATAACATTAAGCGAGTTTATCTGACGGACCCCGGAAGGTTTCGCGGTGCTTGGGATGGACCGGGGTACAGTGTGACTACATGCTCTTTCTGGAACCTCTTCCCCTTCTCACCCCCATCCCCATCCTGGCTTCCGCAAGCCAAGCCTGTCTTTTCACAAATGCAGAGAATTCAACAGATGTACACCACTTCCTTCATTATTTCGGATAAGGCTGCGCTATCGATTCAGTCAGTGCTGTCGAGGTTGTGAATATCCGTATTAACACATGGGTTAAATGGAAAAATATTTATTTGATGCTTTTGTTTACTCTTCCTTCTGCTCCTGACCCTGGGAAACACACAGGGACAGGAGAGGCCCCAGCCCGGGCTCTGTCTGGCCCCTTCCTGGGTTAATCATATTTCACACGTCCCCAGCTCTGGCAGATGCAACACCTGACCTCCCCTTTGTCCCTCTCTGGATGAAAGTGTGAGGCTCCGTAATTTCCCTCAGGCACCAGAACAGTTTGCTTTCCCGCTGGAGGTGAAACTGACTCCCGGGAAGTCACAGCTGGGGCTTTTATCTCCCCTTCAGTAAGTACCCGGCGGCTGCGCTCTTTCACTTTGCATGAAAATAAGGCTGAGGTTGGAGCTGCGACATTGGCTCTTCACCTGGTCGGGGGCAGGGGCTGGGGTGAAAAGGACCCGGGGGCGCGCTTCGCAGTGAAGCAATTGGGCCTGGAGTGGAGCCGGCTCTTTGAGTAGGAGGTGGCCAGTGCTCCCGACAGGGGCCGCGCTGGACCGCTACAGCGTCTGCAGCAAACGAACGAAATGTGTTTCGCAGGAGTGAAAGCGCTGCCGCAGCTGTGAGAGCTGCAGGAACTGCCTTAAGGGGAGGAGGTGGAAGGGACAGGTCTGTGACAGGACCCTGAAGAGCGCAGACGATCCCGAGCGCACTCTTGACCCTGGACAGCTCCGCGAGGTATGCGGAGAGGCACGTCTCTCCCTTCTTCCTTCCCACTGTTTTCAACACTCTGCTCTCCAGGGGTTGGCATGTTGCGAAGTCAGTAGCCGTTCTTGGTGGGACCGGAGTCAGCAGATCCATTAGGTTGACTAATGGTGATGGAAGGCTTGGTGGCCATTGGGATAAGGTAACATTTATATTTGGACACCCTATTATTACTGGCAGGCCCCCGGGTTGCTTGGGAAATATTTTGGGAACTGGGGCTGTGGAGCACCTCCCTGGGAGGATGGCAGGGGTGACAGGTGAGCCATGACAGGGAATGAGCCCAAGTGGCAGCCTTGCAGTGAAGACTGCCTAGTGGCAGCCGCTCGCAGGCGCCTGGCAGCGGAAGGCCACGTCCTAAGGTGTTCTGCCGACATCCACCAGGGCAGCTGGCGCCTGGTGGAAGGCAGATGGTGTTGGATCCCCCAAGTGTCACTGTCTAGCAATATGCCATGTCCACTGATTAAAAATAATTAAACATTCCTTCTTCCAGTGAAGGAGAATGGTACACACACCAGGCAGAGAGGTTGACAATGGCATTACACAGCAAGATGCGGTAGCAGCAGTGAGTGCCCCGGGTAGCAGGTGCACCTGGCTTGCAGAAGGTGGAGTGGGAGTGGGGGCCTGGTTTAGCAGTGACAGCAGGAAGAGTTTAGTGAGGATGCATATGCATGAGGGAGGCATGAACAGGATCATACTGGATGACTTTCTACTGTTCAGCCTAGTTTACGGAGAACATTTTCCACTTTCTGAATGAAAAGAATACATTTTATGTATATGACCTAATCAATATGCACTAATCCCCTACTATATGCCTCGATGCTAGGTGCTGTGGGTAGAATATATTAATAGATGCTCTTCTCCATGTCCTTACTTTAGTTGAATTGACCCACTTTGTTCCTCCATATATGTATATGTCTTTTCTTCTGCAATAATGAGTCCGGGAAAGAGTTTGACAAAAGGATTGAACATACTGACATTCCTCAGTTGTATGGTCATGTTCAAGGACTCGGTTGTATTGTCATAAATGGGACCACCTGCCAAATCTACCCAGGCTCATGAATATTGCTATCTTGCCCCCTTCCCCACACCCTATTCTCAGCCCCATTCAGGCCCCTTTCCTTGCACAAACAAGTTCCTGGGTGTTGTCAGGAACCTCTGAAAAGGCAGGCCACTTTACTGTGTATTTGTCAATTGTTTTGAATTTGTACGTTGTTTATGTGTTTTCCAAAGTTTCTAAGACATTTGAAAGATTTTCTTTTTTGCGGTACACGGGCCTCTCACTGTTGTGGCCTCTCCCGTTGTGGAGCACAGGCTCCGGATGCGCAGGCTCAGCGTCCATGGCTCACGGGCCCAGCCGCTCTGTGGCATGTGGGATCTTCCCAGACCGGGGCACGAACCCGTGTCCCCTGCATAGGCAGGCAGACTCTCAACCACTGCGCCACCAGGGAAGCCCGACATTTGAAAGATTTTAATGTGGATTGAATAAATTTGATTTCAGGCCAATTGAAACATTCTAATCTCCTGTTAACTCTAAAAGGAAGTTCCTTCTTCTTCTTACTTATGTGTGTTTGAAATCATCAGTATTTATTTGTTTAGTATCTACTGTATGAGTTCTACATGTCACTCCATTGTGAGAGTAGGGTTGCAAGAACAACGCACTATGTACATGAAAGAAAGAGTAAATTCTTGTAAATTCAATATCACTCACTGAAGGGGAAGATTGAGGGGTTTTGGATTGAAGGAGCGATCACAATATGATAGTATTACTTAGGGAAGTGAGGTACATGCTGGCTCTTGAAATTTGGGGTTGCACACATGCCTGTGGTGAGGAATAGGAGCGTTTCCCGAGGATGGAGGAAAGAGTTCAGCAAGCGCATGAAGAAAGGAGAGTGAAGAAGACAGTTTGGCTTGGTTGATGAAGAAAGCCCACATTTTTTAGAAGAAAGAGAGTACTTCCATGAGTATTACCCAAATAAGGACAACTATTTACCCAATAAGGTATCCTTTATAGTGATCTCTACAGACTTAATGACAGACACTGGAATGCTGAAATCTCAGGATTCCATTGTGGAGGACTGTATTTTGGCCCTTTCAGCCCCCATTCTGAACTGTGGCCTAGCTTGATTCTTAAATCACAGAGGCTTGGGAAACTAAAACTTAACAATCCCCCAAATCCTTTGTAGCTAAGGTTTTACACATCATCTATCTTCTGCCAGATAGGTGCCCTCTTGTGAGACTTGGAAGTGGAGATGGACTCTACAAGGCAGCAGACACCAGAGGTGAGACCTGATCACCAGGTAAGCCCAGTGAGAGAGGCATCTATCTGGTTCTTTAGGGAAGCTGGGGTGGAACTTCTGGAGTTAGTACCAAATGGCTTAGGTGCTCAGCAGTTGTCAGCAGTGGTCTTTCTCTACAACAGTCCTCAGTGATTGGATATTTTTCCAGGCTGCTCTGTTCCTAAGTGTGAATCATCTAAGCCTGGTTTTCTGGTTCTACCTGAGATTTTATAAGCTATCTAATACCTTTTACTAAAACTATTTTTAACCTTAAATCAGGTGGATCTTGTTGAGCAGAAATAAGATCACTAATTACTATAATTCTCTTATGAGTGTTCCTTCTATGTAGTTCCAGCTAAATGAAGAAACCGTAAGGTACACACAGGTGATCATGTGACAAACCATCCTGCCTTGGACACAACTTACTGGATCAGGAGAGGGTACCTGACCCAAAGGGGCAAATTGATTGGTTGACTAGTAGCCTAAGAAGTGGGCTTAAATGAGACCTTTGCCAAACAGGACCAATAATTACATACTCGACCGACTAGATCCTCTTTATCAAGAGTTTCAACTGCAAATATGAAAAAAGTTAGTTGACAGACAGGAAAGAAAGTATTAAAGACTTACAGAAAAAGAAGGCAGACAGTAAATTCATGTGTAATGAGAAACTGAAAGCATATACAGAATACAGTGGTCTTGGTTAATAGTAGCAGGATTGGTAAAAGAATGTTAATGGTTTTAAGGGTATGTCAAGATGGTGCCTGCTATACCCAACTTTACCTTTTAGATGATTCTACCTCATCCACAGTTTCCAGCTTCAGGAAGCAGGGTTTGTCCATTCTTTGTTCAAAGACAGCAACCAAATTGGACCAAGGAGACCACCTGCAGTCTAGCAGGTAATTCATGGGATCATTGGTGTGAACGTCTCAGCCCAGTAACTGGTAGTAATACTAGCCAAATCAATCAGACCAGTTTATTTTGGGTTGGGTTGGCAAGTCAGTAATGAGGGCATAGAATAGACATGAAGGAAAGGCAGAGATTCACGGGAAAGAAGGTGAGTGTGTGAAGCTGATTCCTAGGTGGTCTCACTTTGGGCTGGCGTTTTCCTTCCAGTCCACATATAGCTCTAGGATAGACAGTGCCTTTTGAGCCCCTTTGCTGAAGGTGGTAAAAGGAGCCTCTTCTTCCAAGGAGGTTTCCAAACACATGACCACAGCCTGAATGCGACCTGAAGAGATGACCCGATTTGCAGAGTGGCACTGGGTCCTGAGTAACCATCCAGTCCCCAAAACTTGCTTAGCTCAGCAAGGCCAGATCCACTATGCCTTCTCTTCTGACCACCTGCTTGTTCAGCTTTCTGTGTTTTGTTTGTTTGTTTGTTTCTTTTGAGACCTGACTGCCCAACTGAGATTCTCACTCTGTTATCACAAAAATACCTGAGGTTCTGCCCCCACCTCACCCATGGTACTTAAGCTACCTTGAGCATTTGTTTCTTGGGTCCTAATGAGTCCAGGTTATAGAATATGTTCACCTTAAGAAAAAAATTGAGACCATCATTCTTCTGCCTTGCTCTCTTGGAAATTTCAGAAGTAGGAAGAAGAACAAGGGCAAACATCCTTGACTTGGATTTAGAAAAGTCTGAACTGACTTGATTTTAGTTTTTTAGCATTGAAATGCAGGTGAATAACCTTTGGAAACAGAATGTTGCCCAACCGATATGTGGGTCACTATATAAGTCGCCCTTTAAATGTAGTATTTGATTACCACACCTACTGAATAAGAGTTCACAACTATCATCACCAACAATAGAAACCACACAAGCAGATCTCGACATGAGAGTGGTAATACACCCTTAAATTAAACTGTTTTGGCCTTTTTGAAAGTCAGACCATTTTTAGTAAGTGCTTTCTGAAGCCTCATTATTATTATGACTAGTACTAATTTATGCCTATATAATGCATTCTGCCTTATTGTACTCTGAAAATTATATTTCAGAATCATTTCACCCACCTGGAGAGAAGCATAACAGCTATTCCATAGCACTCAGCAATGTCTCAGGCCTGGCAATGAACAGAGGAAATGGCCATGAATATACCACTTACAACAGAGAGGTGGAATGTTCTTTCAAAAGGGAGTTTGGCTTTGACAGGTGGGTCCAGCTATTTGCTAGGATTGTATTTCTTCATCTTCACCTATCATTCATCCCAGCCTAGTTGGGTGCAGAAAAACACCCATCAGTGATTTTCAACTTTGGCTGAATCTTAGAATCTCCTGGGGAACTTAAAAAAAAAAAAAAAATCTATGCCCAGGTCTCAACCCAACCAACAGGAATTATCTCTGCAGGTAAGGCCTGGGCTTAAGTACTTTAAACTTCACAGATGACTCCAATGGACAATGACATTTGAGATTCACTGACCTATAATCTTGATTTTCAAATGTTGGTTTCCTTTGTAATCACTGAGGAAGACTCTACTCATACATACTGAATCAGGTGATCCTGATGTACAAGAAAGTTTGCAAACCACAGACCTACACATAATGAATTTGGTTCTTTTTGCCCCAAGGTTCTGTCCCCTAGTTTCCCCAATATCCTGCTGTAGTCCTGGCAATAGCTACCATTATACATCCTGGTTAAAATGCAATAATGTTCATTGGAGTGATAACATATCAAATTCACCATCATGAGAATGTTCTCAGAAGAGAACAGGAGGGCACAAAGGATAGGTAAACTTCACAGATAATAAGAGAATTCTAATGTTCTCTGCTCCTGTTTTCATCGGATTCATAAGACATGCAGCAATCACTGTCTACCACAATCAAACACTGAGTCATGGCTCTTCCTCTCCTGGCAAAAATAGAAAAATATGTGTTACTTATTAAGGGTCTACTCCAGTACTGGACCACTGCTGGTATTAGCTACTCTTACTATCACCTCATGAGGTGTGTATAATTATTTTTGGTACTCAGATGAGAAATCTGAATTTCAGAGAAAGTGAGCTCTTATCTGAGGGCCTATAACTAGTGAATGGCTTATTGAAGATCAGACCTCAAGCCCATAGATCCAGGCTGCTCTCTTGATGTCCATATTATCTTATATCTGGCAGGTATT
This sequence comes from Mesoplodon mirus, assembly GCF_964341445.2. Classification (NCBI taxonomy): domain Eukaryota; kingdom Metazoa; phylum Chordata; class Mammalia; order Artiodactyla; family Ziphiidae; genus Mesoplodon; species Mesoplodon mirus. The sequence continues at coordinate 76,932,149 of NC_138978.1, read as the reverse complement.
TTAAATAGAGAAGGAATCTGGATTCAAATCTTTGAGGGGCTGTCGTGAAAAGGAAGCAGACTTAGTCTGTGTTGCTACAGAGGGTAGAATATGGTCCAGTAAGTAGAAGTTCAAGAGATGCACATTTCACCTTAATATATTATAATTAACATTAATTAAAATATTAGCAATAGCTATTCCTTGAATGCTTTGTGGTCACTGAAATGTGAGTGCTTAAATTAGTTGATCTCATTTCATTGTCATAACAACCCCTTGGTGACAGAGGTACTATTATTAACCCTATTTTTAGGTCAGCAAACTGAGTCTCAGAGAAATTAAAGAACTTGTCAAATGTCATAGAAACCACACTTGTGGCTGTAATGGTGGAATCAGATGTAGTGAAAGAGAGAGAGAGAGAAAAAAAAAGGTTTAATTCAAGCTCTTCAGATCATTCAGGACATGAGTTGAGAATTATCTCCAAAGCCCTCATTCCCGACCGCTAAGCTAGAAATTTCTAAACAGAGGATTGTCAACTAATTTGTTGGACCCCTTTGTGAATTCAAGGGCTTCCTATTGGTCACTGGAAACACTTGAGAGAGGATGGATGACCATTAGCCATTCTGGCTTCACTTACTTGCTGCCTCCCTCAGGTCATGGCCTCCTACACATAGGTGATGGGACTGAGATTGGCTATGTCCCCCAGAGATTCAAAATTCATATTGAGAGTGAGTGAATCTCTGTGAAATGTATGAATTTGGATAGCTGTGGGTGCTTTCTTCCAGTTACCTTACAGGCTGAGTATTCCTGTAATAAATCCTCACTTTTTAAATCTAGCTAGCTCAAAATGATTTCTATTTGAACCAGTCCACAGGAGCATGGATGTCATGAAATGCAAAACTTAACCTAAATGTAAGCATGGTAACACCTTATCATATGCTCAAATCAGTGTGGCTGCCAGTTCCCAATAGAGTCAGTGTTAACTACTTTTTCTGGTAATAAGCACCTTTACCCTAAACATAGGGATCATAGTAATTTAACCCCCCTGACCTTAGTGATCAGTCCAAGAAGTGGGTATATTGCCTAGGTTGAGCAATCTTTTTCCAAGAATTTTTAAACAGCACTCTTGGCTAAGGTTGTGACAACAAAAGATCATAATTCCATGCTTGCTTCCAACTATATTCTCTACCACATGGAGAAAGTCTGTCCACAGTAAGCTGCACATATAAGAGAGCAGAGGTGAGAGATGGTTGGAGATGGATGGAGGGTGAGAGAGGTTCAGGCAGCGGGTGAGTAAGAAGCTGAGAGCACTACTCCATTGGGGGTGACTGCCCAGATGGAGAGGAGAGGTCCTGGCAGAATTGGCCGCTGTGCTCTGGTGGATCCTGGTTCTCCTGGGTGCCGTCCCCAGTTTCTGACATCACACCACTTCTCTGGCTTCTTCTCTCCAGGCTGCTGAGTCTTTTTCACAGCCCACTCTTGGGTCTTGATTTTCATGTCACTTTCACAAATAAAGATTTTCCTTTTGATTCAGGTTCCCTACTGTACTTGCCAAAGGAAGTCCTGTTGCTTTGTTAGTAACCTGGATCATTGCTGCCTGGTGGAGCTTTCCCATTCATGGAGTCCAGCAGTGTTTGGGACACTCAGTGAGTAGAACATTCCAGAAAGGGTTACCTCTATTTGTGCTCACACTCAGACAGGCAGGGTCATTCTGTGAGCTGAGGAACAGGCAGAGCAGCAAACTTCATGGTGGGATCTAGGGGCATAGAATGTTTACCTGCCCTCCTCTCTCATCTTAAAGTTTGTCTGTAACATCTTGCCACACTCTGAGCTTTCCAAATTTTCCCACGAGCATGCACCCAAATGTACAGGAGAATGAGGGACCCTCAGTGGCTGCCTCAGGTAAGAATTTTTTCTAAAACCTAGTATTTCATTTCAAAAATTCTTACAAAGTTTTTCATATATAATATATCTATATTTGCTTTATTATGAAAAGAATGTACTTTTCTGCTATTTTTGAGTAAATATTTGGGGTCAACATCTGTGCCATGTTTATTTTGGGATCAGTGTGTCCCTGACAGGCCAAAGCTTGACTTGGAGATGGCATGGCTTCTGTTTAGGATACCATGTCTAGCTGCATATCTGTATAAAACCTTAAGTTTCTGGAGGAGATGCCATAGAAAGCCCTTAACAGCTTAGCCTAACTCTGCTTTTATTTTCTAAAATAATGTTTGTATTTATCAAAATATTGTCTACATATCATTACAAATATTAAATACTAAGAAAGTCCCTAGCCATTCTCTGCCATGAGTTTTCCTAAGACAGTCCTGTTGATTCTACTAAATAAAAAGCTCTTGAAACTATTCCCCTGTAACTAGGGTGGCTACACATCCTAGACAGCCCTGATTTATATCTTATCTCCTGTATAAATTATTATTATTATTTCACTCCAAAGTATCTTGATTTGAATGTCAAATTTCATGATCACTGTACCTACCTAGAGGCTGCCACTTCTGATGCTTTTCGTGTTTGTTTTCTAGCAGTAAGCTTCATGTCTTAAAATTTATGGTCGTGTCCTTATTTCTTGATACTGTATCTACTTTAGACGTTTCCCATTGACTTCCTGCTATCATGATTAAGTATTTAGCTCACATATAGCCCCATCTCTTTTCCTCACTTCCTTTGAATAAGTACATTGATCTTTAGTTCCTCTGCTGATTACCTCTGTAACTCTATTTCTTGTTCCATTAATTATAGATAATTTCCCTTTACTTTCTAGTTTATAAAGTAGATATTAGCTTCTCCACATCTTTTTTACCTGCCTTTTCCTTTTCATCCAAATCCTGCACCTTTACTTTAACATTGTCAAAGTGGATAATAACTACATTCTGTCCTATAACCAAAATTAATCCCATGTTTAATCTATAGGATGACTCTGAATGTTGAAGATAAATTGGTAGCATTTGTGCTATTATGTCTATGTGTTTATTCCCTGCTAAATAAGTCAGCAGTGTCCTGTGGTTCATTCCTTTAGTCTTAATAGCAACACTAAACTAGGGACTATTACGATCTTTTTACAGAGAAGAAAACTGAGACACAGAAAGGCTAAGTCTTCCCCAGGGCCATGCAGTTATTAATAGTAGTCAAGTTTGATCACAGCAGCTGGTTTCAGAGTCAATGTTCATTATATTACCTTTCTGGGCTACTGCTCAATGGCTAAGATGTCTTCACTCTTTGCTTTTCCTCTGAATCCAATATTGCTGATCAAAAGTCAGATGCCAGTCTGGTTGCTGCTTCTTTACAATGTACTTTTCTCCTTCAATCTCCACTCCTATCCTATGGTTGCTTAGGATATTCTCTTTATTGTCAGTATTCTGAAATTTCACAATTAATTGTCCAAGTAGTGTCTCTTTGTCATTCACACGGGTCATTATCACTAAGTCCTTTGAATTGGAAGATTCACATCCCTCTTTAACTCTGGGAAATTCTTTAAACTTTTTTCATTGAAAATTTCTTGCCCTCCACTTTCTCTTGCATCTCTTTCTGGAATTCTTATTAATCACTTATTAAATATACCATGACTCTTACATCTCTTATCTTTTACCATATTGTCTCCTTGGTTTTTCATTTATTTTAACTCCAGAATACTCTCTGGGCACTTTACGTTTTAGTGAGGGACACAGAAAATAGAGAAGTAAACATACAAATAATCTGATTTCAGAAAAATGTCACTATATAGAGAAAATAAAGCACAGTGTTTGGGGGCATGTGATTTTTGTTTTATCAACTGTGAGATTTCCTATACTTTATCCATTACTTTATGGAATGTTTTATTTTGATAATCAGTTTAGCCTTCTCATACATTTTTCAAAGATACCTAAATATTTTTGTTTTATGAATGTAATGTATTCTCAAATATCATGATGGCAAATCTCTGAGGATAAAAACTAAGGTATAATGAAACCTCTTTTTGATTCCCAAACTGTCTCTGCTTGCTCTTTTTTTCTTTTTTTTTTTTTTCTATTTTTCTTACCTTGGTATTTCTCTGTCACATTTCTGGCTTTTCTCAAATGTCTTGGCTTTTCATTCATATTTAAGAATAAGGCTACAGAGAGCCTGCCTGGGGGCTCTGTGTGTGTGGTCAGAGATTGTCAACAGGCCGGTCATTCTAGAGAGGAGACCTGAGTGCCAGGATGACTAAGAATTTTATCTGGGACACTGAAGCTCATGTCAGCCACCCTAAGGCTTTTCAAATTATTTGTTTAATTTATTTAGAGAATGTCCCTCCAGTTTTATTATTAAGGCTTTGAATCATTTTGCTTACTTGGGTGGGAAGTGAGTTCAGGATGGTTCCATTCCAAAGTAATCCCCATTCTCTGCCCCCTCCTCACTCTTGCCCTCCACTGTAATGGCAACCTCTGAACGTCAAGCCTCAGAAGGATTCTGCTAGGCACTTTGGCAGCCTCTTTTTTGTACCTTCACATCAAAGGATTTGTGGCTTCCTCCACTCTGTTTCAAAGTTTCTAGCTTCCAATACATTTGAAAAATCTCTCATCTTCTTATGGGCTCCCGCTTTTGTTATTTTTTCCTTGACCATAAGTGCTATGGGATTTCAGGAACTGTAGGACAAAAATATATCTGCTCAGCTTGCCATCAAATTCTCATAAATGTTTTTAGAAGATGGGATTCCAAGGGTGGACTTTATGAGTATAGAAACATGATGGAATCATCCTGGGAGAGGAGCTTTGATGGAAAGAAGATAGAAAGTCAGATCTGAAGAAAGACTGTCCCTGAGAAGGGCAAGCTGGTGTTAAAAGGGCTTCATGGCTCTCAAGGAGCCAACTGCTAAGAACTGAACTGTGTCCCCTCTACCCCAAATCATACGTTGAAGCCCTAATCCTCAATGTGATTGTATCTGGAGATAGGGCCTTTAGGAGGTAATTAAGGTTAATTAGGTCATATCAGTAGGGCTCTAATCAGATAGGACTGTGGCCTTATAAGAAGAAGAGAGAAAGATCTCTGTCTCTCATTCTATCATGTGAGGATACTCCATCTGCAAGCCAGGAAGAGAGCTCTCACCAGGGACTGAGCAGGCTGACACCTTGATTTTGGATTTCTCAGCCTCCAGTACCATAAAAAAATAAATTTCTGTGTTTAAGCCACACAGTCTATATTTTGTTAAAGCAGATGTGACAAATACACCAATAACTAGCACAAAGTTCCAGAGAGAAAGCACAAGAGCGTCAGGGTACACTTAAAGCATTGAACTTGAGCCAGGAGACCTGCTGAACAAAGTTCTGGCTCTGCTATTAACTGGAGTGACTTTAGGCAATTACTTCACCCAGTGGGCTACAATTTTCTCATCTCTAGAATGGAGTTAATAATTCCCATTCCCCGAGTCTTGGTGTGAGTATTAAATCCATTATATTTTACCATAATCATTTATTGTACCTAGTTATTTATTCACAGTTGGTTTCTTTGACTGATCTATAACTTTGGCTGTTGAGTCTGTGAGCTAGAAAAGGTAGACAAATATTAACAGACATGACCAGCGTAGCATTTGGCATTCAGTAGGTGCTCACTAAATTCAAATGTAAAGTCTATGTGTAACCAGGTGGTTATAAACTCTGTGGCTTTCTGATTGTGGTATCCCACTAGGGAGGCTCATGGAGATCTAAGAAGCTGCCATTCTCTGGAAGGATTCAAGTTCCTGCTGCTCTTTTGCCCTTGGCCAGTCTAAGATAGCACCCCTGGCATTACCACTGTTAAGTGTCCTAACTCAGCCTTCTGCATTGCTGGGAACTTCTCTCTCTATCTAATATTTAGCTTTTTAAATCAAAATCATTTGGCTAACATTTATGTCTTTCTTTCTAGGCTGAGATCTTCTCAAGGGCATGATTATATCTGAATTATTTTCATTCCCAGTGTTTAGCTCATTGCCTGTCAAACAGTAGGCACTCAGCGAATATTTGTTTCACTGGGAGTTTTTATCAGAGAGGCATCAGGACTTCTGCCTTCCCTCAGCTTGCTCTTTGGAACTGTTTGAAGTCCTCCTGTGCTCATCCATCTTTCTGCATATGTCTAGGACAATGGATCTCATTTCTAGTTATAGTGACTTAAATGATATCAGACTGTGTGACTCTAGGGCCATGTTGCTGCCATTTTCAACTTTATATTTGATGTGAATTATGGCACAAGGGGGGATTCTGATGAGATGTTGAAGAAGCTATATTTGTCATGTGTGGCAGCGTCCAGTCCCATTGTCATAGACCACATTGAACACAACTTCTATGTAATTGACCTTTAATCTGAGTCTGGAGGTGAAAGCCATGTTGACATTATGCTTTTCTCCCAAAGGACATCCTGGCCTATTGATATAATTTTCCACTTTGAATCTAACACATAATCTGTCATTGTTCTCTCAAGGAAGTGAGAGCTGTAGTAATTTCACTTCTCTACTTCTAACAGTGATACTGGGTTTCTTTAGTGCTAAGTGGCACATGATGTTGTTAGTTTCTTCGATAACTAGACCAGAGTACTTTGCAAAGTCTGCAAAGTTGTTTACAATTTACCAGTTTGTCTGTGGTACTTATGGTTTCAGAACATTATAGATAACTGTAATAAACTAAACTCTTTTTCATTTGGATTCCTTCGTTCATCAAACATATAGCAAGAACCTTTTCTGTCAGGTCAAGTGTGAGCCTCTGACTTTCTCTTACTCACCTTTTAGCTAACGATGTTCCAAGCTAGAAAGCTGAAACAAATAAAAGAATATTTGGGTAAGTCTAATATTAGCTTCCAGGTAGTTTGCTAAATAGTAATACTAATATACTGTGTATAAATATATGTATATATAAGTGTATACACAAATACATATATGTGTGTATATCTTGTTAATGCTAATATCTCACAGAAGTGCATGGGTTTTTTTGACTAATAAAATATTTTAGCACTTTTTAAAAAAAGGAATCTGATCTTCAGTAACTTTGAAAGATGTTCAGAATATGCATGATATTTCCACATGATTAAAATAGGTTTCAGAGTAGATAAATAAATTGCCCAAGGTTACAACACCAGTAAGTGGCAGAGGTGGAAGAGGTTGATGAATAAGGTGGTCTTCTTTTTACTTAAGGCTGTTGCCCCTGAAGGAGTTTAAGGTTGAGATGTTATTTAAGGCATGTGTGCACACACTAATCTGTTAAACACTGCCAGCAGTGTGTATTTACATGCCATTGTAAAAGGAATGCATCATTTTCAGAGGCAAGGCAGAGCAGCACTGGCTTCATGAGCTTCATGTTGCAGCGGTAGGTCTCGAAGAAGAGATATACCCAGGGGTGAGGAAATAAAATTGGATAAATCTGGTGAGAAGAGAAAAAGTGTGCAGTCTGAAATATCAGATTGAGAACTATGGAGCTTCATTATGTAATTAACAGTAACACGTTAAATGTATGTGAGTAGGTAAGTAGCTTGTCGTAATAAGCAATTTCTCTGTGACAGTTTGAAGAAAGGATTAGAGTAAGAAGATTCTGGAGGTTTTGAGTTTTATTTTATTGGAGAGTAGAGACAATACTGTGCTGGTTAGTTCCTAAATGTTTCTATCTTCCCTTTATCCACAATTGGGACCATTTGGGGCCTGCTCTCTCTGTTGAGCCTTGCCTGGCTCCAGTGAAAGGCTGCATATCTGGTCTCCACCCTTTGAGTGTTATCCATTCCTGGGCAGTGAACCAGAGCAAACCTCTCTCTGCCTGAAATATGGCCATGCCATGGACTTTGTCTATAAATGCCAAGACAGCATCAAGTCTCAGTGTCTGGAAGAGCTGCTCTAAGCATTCAGGCTAATTTAATAGCTGATCGATTTTAAATCTTTCAGTACTGACAAACATGACAAGTACACAAGCTTAAACACGTTTCTGATTGGTCTTGATGAAGATGGATACTAGCAGGATCTTTTTAAAATTTAATATTGCAGGATTTCCTCAATATTACTTCAGTCAGCTTAATTTTCTTTTTTTCCCTTAAATATAACAATCTAATATTCTCAAACACTGAGGGCATTTATGTTACACTCATTTGCTGATGAACAATCTAAGCATATATTTACGCAGTCTCTCTTAGTTTTTCCTGTGGGCTTTGGTTGGCAGAGATCATCTGTACCAGATGGAGATGTGGCAAGGAGAGGGGTGCTCAGGTCAACAGCTACAATATTACAATCCTGAGTGATGAGTGCTGAACTTGACTAATGTAGGGCCTGTTTTGGGGCTTCAGAAAAAGAATGACATTTAGTTTACACGGGGAAGGGTGGTGTAAACTGTGGAGGAGATAGAGGGCCACTGATAGATATTTCCTGTGGCAACAGTGCTATCAGATTGGATTTTAGAGATCACTCTGGATTGTGGGAATGATGGAGTGGAAAGGAAGAATAAGGAGGGGCCTGGAGGGAGGAGGTCAATTAAGGGCTGTATTAGAGTGTGTATGTGTGTGTGTGTGTGTGTGTGTGTGTGTGTGTGTGTGTGTAGGGAAGGCCAGCAAGCTGGAGACTCAGAGAAGAGTTGATGCTGCAGCTTAAATCCAAATGCAGTCTGGAGGCAGAATTCCTCCTTTTTGGGAGACCTCAGTCTTTTATTTCTTACGAACTTCAACTGATTTGATGAGGTCCACCCATATTATGGACGTTAATCTATTCATCAAAGCATACTGATAAAAATGTTAATCTCATCTAAAAAATACCTTCACTGCAACACCCAGGCTGGTGTTCAACCAAACAACTGGGTACCATAGCCTAGCCACGTTGACACAAAAGATTAACCACCACAGAAGCCAATGAAATTTTATCTTCCAAGTGGGAGAAGAAGAAGAATTACAGCAGAATTTGACTGGGTGGACTCACTGAGCAATTGGATTCACAGTCTGAACATCTGGGGCATGGATCCCTGAGATGGACGTTGTCCTGCCAATTTATCCATAGAGGTGGTTTAGCATCCCTACTCCCTTCCTCCCTAGTTCACTTATTCTATCAATTATTGGGTAACAATGCACCAGGTACTCTGCTAGGAACTGGGGATACAAAGATTGATGGAACACACTGTTTACCTGAGATGGTCTCCCAGTCTATTCATCATGGCACTACAGCTTTGTAGACAAGACAGAGCCATGTCATACATTTTAGTCCATTCTTCATGTCACTCAGGTCTTTCCTGGAAGTGAGGACAAGTATGCATGGCAAAAATACCCAAGCAAACCAAATTCTTCAACGTTGTTTATGTTGTTCCCGGTATATTTCCGTATTTGCAGTGAGGGTGGAGCCAGCTTTGCTCTGCTCTTAGTCAGTTGGTCACAAACACATGAGTCAAACAGAGAAGCCTAGGGTGGTGTCCGTCCCACCTTTACCTCTCGACTTCCAACACACAGAGAGGCTTCTTCACTTGAACAAGTGTCATGATGCAGGATTCTATACATTTCCTGAAAAAAATAGAATCTCCACAAATTCTTTTGTCCTGGTCCCCAAGAGACTTGCAGAAGTTGCAATCAGAACGACAAGAAATCAGCTTTTAGGAGCTAGAAAAAAAAAAAAAAAGCTTCTCTGGGGAAAGATATACCTTAAAACGTTTAGTATAATGTTATATGAATTCTACGTCTGGTTTTCCCACATTTATCATGCCAGTAAAACATGCACCTGTTCGTTTTTCATCACAAGCCATATTTCTCATCTGTCTTGTTTGACCTTGTCACAAGACATTTCCCTTTTAGCACTCACTTGGATTTTTGTTCTGAGTGGAAGTTGGAAGTGATTGCAAAGGAAGGCAATTTCTTTTGACATCTTGTGTATGACCCATTTATCTCCTTATGGAATATGGGGAGGTGTTAGAGGAGAGCACTAGAGTAGGAAATATTTCTACAAGTGACAGTACTCCAGTTTCATCTTAGGTCTGTCTTAGTGATTTTAGCCAAGGAATATGGTACAATTATGTGGGAGTTTGGATCTGGAGATCTGGTATACCTTGGGGAGGGACAGTAAGAGGAAAACCATTGCTTAGATTCCTGGGTACTGGCCTCTTTTTGTTCTGTTCCTTATTTTTCTTATGGAAATTTCAAACATGTAGGAAAGTAGAGAGAAGAATATCATGCACCTCATGTGCCTGTCATCTGGCTTCAACAATCATCAACAAAGTGACAAATTTGTATCATCTCTACCTCCCTCCTGCAGACCCCTTTGGATTATTTTGAATCAAATTCTAGATACATCATTTCACCTGAAAAGACCTCAATCTATGTATCCCTAAAAGGTAAGTACTTTTCTGATAACATAAGTATAATACCATCATCACACCTAAAACACAATTTCTTAATATTATTAACTATCTAGTCAATACTCAAATTTACTCAATTATATTACTTGTTTGAATCAGAATATCCAAACTAGGTCCAGACAGTACATATAGTTGATATTTCTTAAGTACCTTTAAATCTAACCCCTTACTTTTTTAACCTTTCAATTTACATGTTGAAAGAACTGTATCATTTATCCTGCAGAGCTACGCATATTCTTGATGTGCTGATTGAATCCTATAATGTCATATAACATATTTCTCTGTCTTTCCACCCACCCCATACCCCCAACCTATATTCTTGTAAATCTAGAGGCTTGTTCAGATTTGAGTTAGACTTTTTAGGCAGGAACACTTCACAGGGGAATGTTCTACTGCATCATGTCACGAGACACATACTGTCCCCTTGCTTCTCTTTGGGTGATGTTAAGATTGATCAGTGGAAGATGGCGGAAGAGTAAGACACAGAGATTATCTTCCTCTCCACAAATAGCTCAGAAATACATCTACATGTGGAACAACTCCTACAGAACACCTACTCAACACTGGCAGAAGACCTCAGACCTCACAAAAGGCAAGAAACTCCCCACGTACCCAGGTGGGGCAAAAGAAAACAGAATAAACAGAGACAAAAGAATAGGGACGGGACCTGCACCAGTGGGAGGGAGCTGTGAAGGAGGAAAGGTTTCCACACACTAGTAACCCCTTTGCGGGCAGAGACTGCGAGTGGCAGAGGGGGAAGCTTCGGAGCCGCGGAGGAGAGCACAGCAACAGGGGTGCGGAGGGCAAAGCGGAGAGATTCCCGCACAGAGGATCGGTGCCGACTGGCACTCACCAGCCCGAGAGGCTTGTCTGTTCACCCGCCGGGGCGGACGGAGGCTGGGAGCTGAGGCTTGGGCTTCGGTCGCATCCTAGGGAGAGGACTGGGGTTGGCAGCGTGAACACAGCCTGAATGGGCTAGTGCACCACGGCTAGCCGGGAGGGAGTCCGGGGAAAAATCTGGAGCTGCCGAAGAGGCAAGAGACTTTTCCTTGCCTCCTTGTTTCCTGGTGCGCGAGGAGAGGGGATTAAGAGCACTGCTTAAAGGAGCTCCAGAGATGGGCGCGAGCCACGGCTATCTGCGCGGACCCCAGAGACGGGCATGGGATGCTAAGGCTGCTGCTGCAGCCACCAAGAAGCCTGTGTGCAAGCACAGGTCACTATCCACACCTCCCCTCCCAGGAGCCTGTGCAGCCCGCCACTGCCAGGATCCCATGATCTAGGGACAACTTCCCCAGGAGAACTCATGGCGCGCCTCAGGCTGGTGCAACGTCATGCTGGCCTCTGCTGCCGCAGGCTCGCCCCGCACTCCGTACCCCTCCCTCCCCCCGAGGGAGCCAGAGCCCTTGAATCAGCTGCTTCTTTAACCCCGTCCTGTCTGAGCGAAGAACAGACGCCCTCAGATGACCTACACACAGAGGCGGGGCCAAATCCAAAGCTGAGCCCCGGGAGCTGTGCGAACAAAGAAGAGAAAGGGAAATCTCTCCCAGCAACCTCAGGAGCAGTGGATTAAATCTCCACAATCAACTTGATGAACGCTGCTTCTATGGAATACCTGAATAGACAACGAATCATCCCAAAATTGAGGTGGTGGACTTTGGGAGCAACGATTTCTCTTTTTGTGAGTGTGTATGTGTATGCTTCTTTGTGTGATTTTGTCTGTATAGCTTTGCTTTTACCATTTGTCCTAACATTCTGTCTGTCCGTTTTTTTAATTAAAAACAGGGTTTTTTTTAGTATAGTTTTTAGCGCTTGTTATCATTGGTGGATTTGTTTTTTGGTTTGGTTGCTCTCTTCTTTCTTTTCTTCTTTTTTTTTTCTTTTTTATTACTTTTTAATTTTTTATTTTTAATAATAATTTTTTATTTTAATAACTTTATTTTATTTTATTTTTTCCCTTCATTCTTTCTTTTTTTCTCCCTTTTATTCTGAGTTTTGTGGCTGACAGTGTCTTGGTGCTCTGGCCAGGTGTCAGGCCTGTGCCTCTAAGGTGGGAGAGCCGAGTTCAGGACACTGGTCCACCAGAGACCTCCTGGCTCCACGTAATATCAAATGGCAAAAGTTCTCCCAGAGATCTCCATCTCAACACCAAGACCCAGCTCCGCTCAACGACCAGCAAGCTACAGTGCTGGACACCCTATGCAAAACAACAAGCAACACAGGAACACAACCCCACCCATTAGCAGAGAGGCTGCCTAAAATCATAATAAGGTCACAGACACCCCAAGACACACCACAGGATGTGGTCCTGCCCACCAGAAAGACAAGATCCAGCCTCATCCACCAGAACACAGACACTAGTCCCCTCCACCAGGAAGCCTACACAACCCACTGAACCAACTTTAGCCACTGGGGGCAAACAACAAAAGCAACGGGAACTACAAACCTGCAGCCTGAAAAAAGGAGAATCCAAACACAATAAGTTAAGCAAAATGAGAAGACAGAGAAACACACAGCAGATGAAGGAGCAAGGTAAAAAGTCACTAGACCAAACAAATGAAGAGGAAATAGGCGTCTACCTGAAAAAGAATTCATTATAGTGATAGTAAAGATGATCCAAAATCTTGGGAAAAGAATGGAGAACATACAAGAAACGTTTAACAAGGACCTAGAAGAACTAAAGAGCAAACAAACAGTGATGAACAACACAATAAATGAAATTAAAAATTCTCTAGAAGGAATCAATAGCAGAATAACTGAGGGAGAGGAACAGATAAGTTACCTGGAAGATAAAATAGAATAAAGAAAGAGCAGAGCAGAATAAACAAAAAAGAATGAAAATAATTGAGAAAAGACTCAGAGACCTCTGGGACAATTTTAAACGCACCAACATTTGAACTATAGGGGTCCCAGAAGAAAAAGAGAAAAATAAAGGGACTGAGAAAATATTTGAAGAAATTATAGTTGAAAACTTCCCAAATATAGGAAAGGAAACAGTTAATCAAGTCCAGGAAGCACAGAGAGTCCCATACAGGATAAACCCAAGGAGAAACACACCAAGGGACATATTAATCAAACTATCAAAAATTAAATACAGGGGCTTCTCTGGTGGCACAGTGATTGAGAGTCTGCCTGCCGATGCAGGGGACATGGGTTCGTACCCCGGTCCAAGAAGGTCCCACATGCCATGGAGTGGCTGGGCCCATGAGCCTTGGCCACTGAGCCTGCGCATCCAGAGCCTGTGCTCCACAACGGGAGAGGCCACAATAGTGAGAGGCCCATGTGCCGCAAAAAAAAAAAAAAAAAAAAAAAAAAAAAAAAAAAAAAAAATTAAAAACAAAGAAAAAATATTAAAAGCAGCAAGGGAAAAGCAACAATTAACATACAAGTGAACCCCCATAACATTGACAGCTGATCTTTCAGGAGAAACTCTGCAAGCCAGAAGGGACTGGTAGGATATATTTAAAGTGATGAAAGGGAAAACCTACAACCAAGATTACCCAGCAAGGATCTCATTCAGATTTGATGGAGAAATGAAAACCTTTACAGACAAGCAAAATCTAAGAGAATTCAGCACCACCAAACCAGTTTTACAACAAATGCTAAAGGAACTTCTCTAGGCAGGAAAGGCAAGAGAAGGAAAAGACCTACAGTAACGAACCCAAAACAATTAAGAAAATGGTAATAGGAACATACATATCGATAATTATCTTAAAGGTAAATGGATTAAGTGCTCCAACCAAAAGACATAGACTGGCTGAATGGATACAAAAACAAGAGCTGTGTATATGCTGTCTACAAGAGACCCACTTCAGACCTAGGGACACATACAGACTGAAAGTGAGGGGATGGAAAAAGATATTCCATGAAAATGGAAATCAAAAGAAAGCTGGGGTAGCAATTCTCATATCTGACAAAATAGACTTTAAAATAAAGACTATTACAAGACACAAAGAAGGACACTACATAATGATCAAGGGATCAATCCAAGAAGAAGATATAACAATTGTAAATATTTATGAACCCAACACAGGAACACCTCAATACATAAGGCAAATACTAACAGCCATTAAAGGGGAAATTGACAGTAGCACAATCACACTAGGGGACTTTAACACCCCACTTTCACCAATGGACAGATCATCCAGAATGAAAATAAATAGGAAACACAAGCTTTAAATGACACATTAAACAAGAAGGACTTAATTGATAATTATAGGGCATTCCATACAAAAACAACAGAATACACTTTCTTCTCAAGTGCTCATGGAACATTCTTCATGATAGAGCATATCTTGGGTCACAAATCAAGCCTTGGTAAATTTAAGAAAATTGAAATCATATCAAGTATCATTTCCGACCATGCTATGAGACTAGATATCAATTACACGGAAAATATCTGTAAAAATTGCAAACACATGGAAGCTAAACAATACACTAGTAAATAACCAAGAGATTACTGAAGAAATCAAAGAGGAAAACAAAAAATACCTAGAAACAAAGGACAATGAAAACATGATGAACCAAAACCTATGGGACGCAGCAAAAGCAGTTCTAAGAGGGAAGATTATAGCAATACAATCCTACCTCAAGAAACAAGAAACATCTCAGATAAACAACCTAACCTTACACCTAAAGCAATTAGAGAAAGAAGAACAAAAACCCCAAAGTTAGCAGAAGGAAAGAAATCATAAAGATCAGATCAGAAATAATTGAAAAACAAATGGAGGAAACAATAGCAAAGATCAATAAAACTAAAAGTTAGTTCTTTGAGAAGAAAAAATTGATAAACTATTAGCCAGACTCATCAAGAAAAAAAGGGAGAAGACTCAAATCAGTAGAATTAGAAATGAAAAAGAAGAAGTTACTACTGACACTGCAGAAATACAAAGTATCATGATAGATTACTACAAGCAACTCTATGCCAATAAGATGGACAACCTGGAAGAAATGGACAAATTCTTAGAAAAGCACAACCTTTCAAGACTGAACCAGGAAGAAATAGAAAATATGAACAGACTAATCACAAGCACTGAAATTGAGACTATGATTAAAAATCTTCCAACAAACAAAAGCCCAGGACCAGATGGCTTCACAGGCAAATTCTATCAAACATTTAGAGAAGAGCTAACACCTATTTTCTCAAACTCTTCCAAAATATAGCAGCTGGAGGAACACTCCCAAACTCATTCTAATGAGGCCACCATCACTCTGATACCAAAACCAGACAAAGATGTCACAAAGAAAGAAAGCTATATGCCCAAATTACTGATGAACATAGATGCAAAAATACTCAACAAAATACTAGCAAACGGAATCCAACAGCACATTAAAAAGATCATACAACATGACCAAGTGTGGTTTATCACAGTAATGCAAGATTTCTTCAATATATGCAAATCAATCAATGTGATACACCATATTAACAAAATGAAGAATGAAATCCATATGATCATCTCAATAGATGCAAAAAGAGCTTTTGACAAAATTCAGCACCCATTTATGATAAAAAAAAAACCTCCAGAAAGTGGCCATAGAGGGAACTTACCTCAACATAATAAAGGCCATATATGATGAACCCACAGCCAACATCATTCTCAATGATGAAAAACTGAAACCATTTCCACTAAGGTCAGGAACAAGACAAGGTTGCTCACTCTCACTACTATTACTCAACATAGTTTTGGAAGTTTTAGCCACAGCAATCAGTGAAGAAAAAGAAATAAAAGGAATCCAAATCAGAAAAGAAGAAGTAAAGCTGTCATTGTTTGCAGATGACCTGATACTATAAATAGAGAATCCTAAAGGTGCTACCAGAAAATTACTAGAGCTAATCAATGAATTTGGTAAAGTAGCAGGGTACAAAATTAATGTACAGAAATCTCTTGCATTCCTATACACTAATGATGAAAACTCAGAAAGAGAAATTAAGGAAACACTCCCATTTACCACTGCAACAAAAAGAATAAAATACCTAGGAATAAACCTACTAAGGAGACAAAAGACCTGTATGCAGAAAAACATAAGACACTGTTGAAAGTTATTAAAGGTGACAGAAACAGATGGAGAGATATATACCATGTTCTTAGATTGGAAGAATCAACATTGGAAAAATGACTATAGTACCCAAAGCAATCTACAGATACAGTACAATCTCTATCAAACTACCACTGGCATTTTTCACAGAACTAGAACAAAAAATTTCACCATTTGTATGGAGACACAAAAGACCCCGAATATCCAAAGCAATCTTGAGAAAGAAAAACAGAGCTGGAGGAATCAGGCTCCCTGACATCAGATTATACTACAAAGCTACAGTAATCAAGACAATATGGCGCTGGCACAAAAACAGAAATATAGATCACTGGAACAAGATAGAAAACCCAGAGATAAACCCACACACATATGGTCATGTTATCTTTGATAAAGGAGGCAAGAATATAGAATGGAGAAAAGACAGCCTTTTCAATAAGTGGTGCTTGGAAAACTGGACAGCTACATGTAAAAGAATGCAAGTAGAACACTCCCTAACACCATACACAAAAATAAACTCAAAATGGATTAAAGACCTAAATATAAGGCCAGACACTATCAAACCCTTAGAGGAAAACATAGGCAGAACACTCTATGACATAAATCACAGCAAGATCCTTTTTAATCCAACCTCCTAGAGAAATGGAAATAATAACCAAAATAGACAAATGAGACCTAATGAAACTTAAAAGCTTTTGCACAGCAAAGGAAACCATAAACAAGATGAAAAGACAACCCTCAGAATGGGAGAAAATATTTGCAAATGAAACAACTGACAAAGGATTAATCTCCAAAGTTTACAAGCAACATATGCAGCTCAATATCAAACAAAACAAAACAAAACAACCCAATCCAAAAATGGGCAGAAGTCCTAAATAGACATCTCTCCAAAGAAGATATAAAGATTTCCCTCAAATACATGAAAGAATGCTCAACATCACTAATCATTAGATAAATGTAAGTCAAAACTACAATGAGATATCACCTCGCACCAGTCAGAATGGCCAACATCAAAAGATCTACCAACAATAAATGCTGGAGAGGGTGTGGAGCAAAGGGAACCCTCTTGCACCGTTGGTGGGAATGTGAACTGATAGTCACTATGGAGAACAGTATAGAGCTTCCTTAAAAACTAAAAATAGAACTACCATACAACCCAGCAATCCCACTACTGGGCATATACCCTGAGAACACCATAATTCAAAAAGAGTCATGTACCACAGTGTTCATTGCAGCTCTATTTACAATAGCCAAGACATGGAAGCAACCTAAGTGTCCATTGACAGATGAATGGATAAAGAAGATGTGGCAAATATATAGAATGGAATATTACTCAGCCATAAAAAGAAGTGAAATTGAGCTATAAGTAGGGAGGTGGATGGACATAGAATCTGTCATACAGAATGAAGTAAGTCAGAAAGAGAAAAACAAATACCGTATGCTAACACATATATATGCAATGTAAAAAAAAAAAAAGGTTATGAAGAAACTAGGGGCAGGACAGGAATAAGGATGCAGATGTAGAGAATGGACTTGAGGACACGGGGAGGGGAATGGTAAGCTGGGACGAAGTGAGAATGGCATGGACTTATATATACTACCAAATGTAAAATATGTAGCTAGTGGGAAGCAGCCATATAGCACAGGGAGATCAGCTCAGTACGTTGTGACCACCTAGAGGTGTGGGATAGAGAGGGTGGGAGGGAGACGCAAGAGGGAGGAGATATGGGGATATATGTATATGTATAGCTGTTTCACTTTGTTATAAAGCAGAAACTAAAACACCATTGTAAAGCAATAAAGATTTAAAAAAAAAAGATTTGTCAGTTTAGGTGTTGTTCGACTGGTCCATTATTGTCAAATTCCCCATTTAGTTATGGAGGACCATTGCTTAGATCTATTTTTTTTAAGTTTTTTATTAGAGGTTGCAAAATGCTTCTTTTCTATCATTCCTTCTTTGGTCAGTGGGAGACTTTTGGTTGATTCCAATGGCCTTTTGACAAAACCAGACTTTTTAACAGAAAATAAACAGTTAATTATTTGTAAAAGATGGAAGCATATTTAAAATTGCCACACTGAGAGGGAAATTCAACAGCATTGATAGTTTCTTAAAACAATGGTTTGACTTACTAGGACTTGAAGGAAAATTCTAATAGATGAACATTTCACTCCACAAATAAAGCAAAGAAAAAAAAAAGGAAATAAGATGTCCACTGACAGGACTAATACCTGCACAATAATACTAAGGCAAATTGCCGAGAAAAGCAGCCACAATTTAAAAAATTAACAATTCAAAATGTCTAATGGGTAACTTGAATCCAAGGTATTAAATTAGAAAAATGAATATAAAACTATCTTTACTGCTTTTCCTGTGTCTATGTCTGTACAAAGAGTTTATGTCTGGATGACTCTAAAATGAAGGTACATTTTGTTTTGGCTTTAAAAAATTTGAGGGCTGAAATGCATATATTTAAGTAGTATAATGTATGATATATATCATTCACTTTTTGCCTTTCTGTGTGATTTCAATAATTGTACCTCATAGACATTTAGTACTTTATAGTGACTTCCCAAGTTTCATTTTCCTCATCTTGTACATTTTCCTTTGAATATGGATGGCGACTGTTTATGGAATCTGTGTGTGACCTTTCGCTAAAATTGAACCCAACCTTATCTGAATGCTCCTCTTTCCACCCACAATTTATCAGACATAGGACAGCACTTTAGGTTGCTGTTTATTACCACATTAGGCACTGGTGGGCACATTGTGGTGTTAGGAAACTTGACGTGTTCACTCTAATAGTGCATAGTTGGGAGGTGAGGAAAGAGAGTGAAAGGCAGAAAAGCCATCCAGTACCTTTAAGTTCCATGCATGTTGCACATCCTTTTAATTTCCCCATGTTTGAGTAGTCAGGGGGATGGGGGATGCACATGGGTAACATTTTATAAATATCACTAGACTCCCACTCTTGTTAGATATTTTCACCTAGGCTAAGTTTTAAAATTAGTGGAGAACCATATTTAGTAAATATCATTATAGTTATTTTGGAAACAAGGAAACTGAGACTCAGAGCATAATCTGTACAAGTTCAAAGAGCTAACAAGGAACAGAGTCAGAATCTGAACCACACATCTGTGCAACTCAGAGGCCAGCTTTTTCCCCTATGTCACCTGCCTGTAGGCCATGTCCAAAAAGGGGGCAATAAACAACGTAGCTCAGTTTTCAGAAAATGTGCTGTGTCAGTCATTTGGTATAGATTTTATACTGACTGGATGTCACCATATGCTATTTTTCTTTTCAAAGAGCACACTGTCTAGGAGATAGTGTCTGTCAAGAAGGTGAACACTGGCCAGGTTGTCCCCTCATTGGAAGTATTATAGAACATAGAGTTGTATAAAATAGAGTAACCTGGTATGGTGCTAGGTGAAGTGGAGTTCTGAAAGCTCTGCCTCAAGCAGAAAGTCAATACATTAAGAGCCAGAGATCACCAAGGAGCAATGTGCTTGGAAACTCAATACAGTAATAAGTAATTCAGCACTGTGTCTGTGAAAGATCCCTTATTGTTCACTAAAAAATGTTAATGCACTGCCCCTTGGTGTCAGTCAGTACTGCATTTTAAAATATACACATAAAACAAATCAATGAGAGGATTTTTTTCTTCCTTGAAGTTTGCTACACAGTCTTGATGATATTATCAAGGCAAAATCTCTATGGGACTATTTAACAACCCTGGACGCTTTTGTTGTAAAATTGAGATTAAATTGAGTACATTCAGAATATGCACTTCTGTGAGAGGCTTATAATCACATACATATAATTAAAAATTAAAGGAATAAAAAAGAATGAAATCTTGTCATTTGCAGCAACATGGTTGGACCTCGAGGGCATTCTGTTAAGTAAGTCAGACAGAGAAAGAAAAGCACCATATGATCTCACTTAAATGTGGACTCTGAAACAAACAAAATTCATAGATACAGAGAACAGATTGGTGGTTGCCTGAGGTGGGGTGTAGGGGTGCGGACAAAATGGGGTGAAGATGATCAAAATGTGTGAACTTCCAGTTATAAAATAAATAAGTCATGGAGATATAATTACAGCATGGTGACTATAATGAATAATACTGTATTGTATATTTGAAAGTTGTTAAGAGAGAATATCTTAAAACTTCCTATCACAAATAAAAAAAATTCTCTAACTATGTAGGGTGACAGATGTTAACTAGACTTATTGTGGTGGTCATTTTGCAATATATACAAATATTGAATTGTTACGTTTTATATCTGAAACTAATATAATGTTGTATGTCAATTATACCTCAATAAAAAATTAAATTAAAATAGATGGTTCTCTCTATACGAAATATTTTGTCTCTGTTATCAAGTCATTGTAGTAGTGGTGATTGTGAACACAGTCAATGGTAATAGACCCTCTGCATTTCATAGTTTGTATGGACAGGCACCAGCCTACCTTAATCAAGATTCTTGATTACACCATGTGTTTATGGAGTGCCTACGATATGCTAGGTTCTTGCTAGGCTGTGGGGAAACAATGAAGAATAAGACAATTTGCTCTCTTGTCTTGGATTATATATCACAGGTGAAGACAAACAAATGAACAATCAATTGTAATAATGTGTAATAAGTGTTTGGACACTTTCCTAAGCATATAACAAAGCCATCAAATATAGCCTGGGGCAGGGGTGAGGAGTGGGTCCTGAGAACACTTGTAAGAGAAAGTGACATTAAGCTGAGAGAAGGGTAACTTGGAGTTAGTCGGACTAGAGGGTGGGGATTAGGGGGAGCAGAATGGGGGGAGGCATGAGTGTTCCAGAGGAAGTGAATGGTATCTGGGAAGGCCTAGAGGCTAGAAAGAGCATGGGGTATTTGGCAAACTCAAGGACAGACAGAAAGGTGGGAGTGAGGATGATGAGAAATGTAGAGAGCTAACCTTAGAATGGTAAGTGAAGGCTGAGGCTAGAGAAATCAGGAAGAGCTGTGGAAGCCATGTTCAGATGACTGGACTTGACTCTGAAGACATTTGAAGGGAAGTGAGGGAGAAAGGGAGATGGTTCGGCTTGTGTTTTAGAAGGGCCATCGGCTACTGCGGGAGAATGGGTGGGAGGAAAGAGGACCGGCTGGGAGGCTTCTCAGAAACCCAGGTGAGAGAGATGGTGGCCTCACCTGGAGGACAGGCAACTGCAAAGATAATGGACAGAGATGGACGGGTTTGATAACTGACAGGACACGATGATTGTTTGGATGAGAGTGGTGAGAGAGAGGATAGAATCCAGGATGATACCTAGTTTCTGGCTTGGGCAACTGACTGAGCCAGTGGCAGGTAATGATTACAGGATGAGGAACTGGTCTGCAAGAGATGATGAGTTCATTTCTGGTTGTGTTGGGTTAGACGTACTAGGAAATCAATCTCCATTTTCTAGTGTTTTACAAAGAGTGAGCTGTACTGTGCCTGTGAAGTAACTGAGATAGACAAGCTCACCCAAGTGTCTATGTGGGTGCAATGGCATTCAATAATCATAAAAAGCTGACTTTCTTCTGATGGTACTACTTTACTGACAACAGATACATATGTGGGCCCTCAGCATGCATGGAGAATACATTTGGATGGTCCCTGTGATAATCTATGTGGCTAAGAATTAGAAAAATAGACAAGCTGGGGATGGCAGTGATGGGCAAAGGCATCTCCTTCACAAACACCTTCCCAACCCCAGCTCCCCACCATTTTCTTCTTTTCTAGGGAAGATCAGGGCTTGGTTGAGAAAGACCTGGAGCTGCATTCAGGTGATTGTGACTCACTCTCTAGCATAGAGGAGGCTGTGGGAGCTTCCTGATGACAGTAAATATAGGTTTTATTTTTTTAAATAGTTTTGTTAAGGTTTAATTCACATACTATACGATTCACACATTTAAAGTATACAATTCAATGGGTTTTACTATACTCACAGAGATGGATAACAATTACTATAGTCAATTTTAAAGCATTTTCATTACCTCAAGAAGAAACCCTTTATTCTTTAGCTATAACAGCCTTAACCCCACTCCCCTCCAGCTCTAAGAAACCACTAATCTATTTTCTGTCTCTATGGATTTCCCTATTCTGGAATTCATATGACTGAAATGATTTGCTATATAGTCTTTTGTGATGGGCTTCTTTGACTTAGCATCATGCTTCCAAGGTTCATCCATGTTGTAGCATGTATCAGTACTTCGTTCCTTTTTTATGGCTGAATAATATTCTGTCGTATGGATACATTTTGTTTATCCCTTTGTCTGTTGATAGACATTTGGGTTGTTTCCACCCTTTGGCTATTATAAATAATGCTGCTGTAAACATCTGTGTATGCAATGACTGCTTTTTATTCATCTGTCTGCCTCCAGGCCTCACACAAGAAAGGATGAACTTTTCTGCCACTGATGTCAATTCAGAGAGGATCCCTAAAGGCAGCAATGGTCAGTGGCTCCCAGGCAGCCTCTAGGATCCTAGGCACAATTGTGAAGTAGGAACATTCATTCTTGATTCTCTATTCATTAATGTAGGTGCCTTTTTCTTGCCCTCTCCCTCTTTCCTTCAGAGCCTTAGACATTGAAGTCTTGATCCCTTTCAAGGACTGATCTTTAGGCTACTGGAATTTCTATTCCTCCAACCTGCTCTAATCCAAGCTGCCATTCTTTAAGTATGACAAAATAGCTGGTAAATTCACATAAAGGTATGAATGAGGCCTCAAACACAAAGATTCCTTTGCCTTTTCAAAGAGGGGTGCCGGCCCAAACAAATCTTATTATAAGAAGTGAAGTTTCTTTAAAATTTGAGTTTGCAAAGATTCTAATGTCTCTAGACTATTTCCAGAAATCCCTTGCCCTCTATCTCCCAAACCTCCTCATCCTGGTCTTTGCAGTTAGTCTGAGACCTGAGACTTAAACCTGAGGAATTGCTTAGTAAGTAATTAGTTACTTACTTATTAGTTGGTCTGAGGAATTACTTGACATGAGTGCCTAAGTAAATTTAACAGGAAAAGTAAACACTCAAAAGTTGAAGGTCATGAACCTGAGAATGCAACCAAAGTCTTTACTATTTCAAATAATTAATACAATGAGAATGGGACAATCAAGGATCATGTGTTGGTATGCTTACCATCATAAAAGTTATGATCTACCTTCCTGGAAAATGTCCCATTTATAGAAGTGCCCATGAGCAAAAATCTGATTAGCTTTGCCTGAATGTGAATGGAGATTTTGCAGAATTCTTTAAAGTGTGATCTGTGTACCAACTGTATCCAGAATAACTTTGTGTGCCAATTCCAGGTGCCTCATTCCAGCTACTGAAGCAAAATCTCTTGGGGATGTGACTTGTCCTTTGAGCAAGATCCCTGGATGATTCTTATGTACATTCATGCATTAGGGCCATTCAAAAAGATAAGAGCTTCAGTTATTTGCATATTAGATATGAAGGGGTGACCATAATATTTTTCATCCAAACTTTGGAGAGTGTAAAAAAGTGCTATTAATAATAATGCTAAGAATACAACTAAATACCAGGACTGCCCTGACAAACCAGAACACATTGTCACCTTGCAAATAAATATCACCCTCTCCGAGTGAGAAATTATTCTGCCTTCTTACTCTGCCTTTCTAACTCACCAGAGCCACACTCTCAAAGCCTGTCTACCTCACAAGTACCCCCTATAATTTTCCTACTTTTGTTGATTGCATATTCCCTAAGTGCACTTGACTTCACTTTGGTAGTAATTTGTGCTGCTCCCTGTTCCTTGTTCTTCCTCTTTTTGACATAGACCACGCTGAACATACTGTCCACCTTGTGGTTGGGTGGGGTCACAGGTTTGACCCGGCCAATGGAAGAACTATTGAGTCACCATGGGAGACCTAACAGAGTTCCTCACACTTGTAGTATCAAAGAACTAGGGATGTGAGGAGCATCTCTTCAATGCTGCTAAACCTGCTGTGTAACTGAACCATGCTTAGTGTTTAGTATCCAGTGTACTGTCATTTAGTGTCCAGCAGGCCTCAGATGTGATTCTGAATTTGTCATTGCAGAGGCCAAATGTGGTATCTAATAGTACATACACGTGCCAGAATCATATCTGTTCACCCCAGGTGTCTCCTTCTTCTCCCATCTGTTTATAATTTACAAAGAACTCTCAGATACTGTACTTTGGCACTTGATATTTGCATTAGTTCCCTGTGGTGCCAGAAGAAATTACGATAAACTTTTTGGCTTAAAAAAAATAGAAATGTGTTCTCTCACAGTTCTGGAGGACAAAAGTCTGATATTAGTATCACTGAGCTGAAATCAAGGTGTTAGCAGGGTTACACTCCCTCTGAAGGGTGTAGGGGAGAACCTGTTCCTTGCTTCTTCCAGCTTCTGATGATTACCAGCATTCCTTGGCTTGTGGCCACATCACTCTAATCTGTAAGGCCAGCATCTTCAAATTTCTCTGTCGTCTGTCTTCATATCATCCACTGTTTTGTATGTGTGTCTAATCTCCCTCTGTCTTACTCTTATAAAGATCTATGTGATTGCCTTGGTGCCCCACCTGGATAATCCAGGAGAATCTCCCTATCCCAAGATCCTTAACTTAATCTCATCTGTAAAAACCATTTCTCCAAATAAGTAATATTTACAGGTTCTAGGAATCAGGACCTGTTATCTTTGGGGACGTTATCAGCTCACCACAACATTCAGTAAATCTTTGAGGGGTGGTGAGAGCAGACATGCATTGTCATCTTCATTTCACAGTCCAGGAAGTTGAAATTCAGAGAATTTAAGATATGTCGTAAGCCTGTCCAGTGGCAGACAAGGGACTAGAAATACTGAGCAAATCCTTTTAAGCTGTGTTGTTTCCTTAAGAGAGCCCAGAGGACAAATGGCACGTGGTCCATCTCCTTGCCTTTCTGTGCACCATTGGATGGAGTGCACAAAAGCACAGCACAAAAAGTGACCCTTGGGGCTATCTTGCTGATGGAAATCTTAGCCTGTATAGGACTTTCTTGGTACCCTAAGGACCAGTAAAAAGCCTGGCGTGGAAATCTGGATCCAGCTGTGCCACTAATGAGTTGTGTGAGCTTGGGCAAGTTTCTGTGACTTTCTGCTTCTCAGATTCCTCATGCTTAAGACAAAGGGATTGGGCCAGAAGATAATATGACAAAATATAGATACCATGTATGGAGTACCCACAATGTGCTAAGAATCTCTGTGCTGGACTAAGAACTTGGCCTACATTATTTCATGCCCCCCTCACAAACAACATGATGAGAGTGGTATCATTATGCCCATTGTTCTAAGGAGGTTTAGGGAGATTGAGCAGTTTAACCAAAGCTACCCTGTAAGCAAGTGGTGTGCCCCAAACATTATTCACCTATTTGGCTCCAAGGTCTTTCATTGACCTTCTGCTCCCTTGATTCCCACCATACTGCCCATCCATACCACTGTGATACCATGATGCTGGCATGGCACAGGGAACTGCGGCGTATCATGGCCACATGCCAACGAAGCCAAATTTCACAGGACACAACCCACTTGTCTCTGCTATTTTTTAAGGAGTTTGCTGCTGGATGGCAGCCAGATGCAGGATAGTCCTTTATTCAGGATAATGTGTGAGAGAGATGTGGTCCTGAGCAAAGCCAGAAATTCCCAGGGAAAATTCCCTCATGGAAATGTCACAGGAAGCAGAATTGTGTGGATCAGTGGCAGACAGTAGTCTGCTTTTATCAGTTAAACAGCTTGTAAGCATTTGTGTCTGTTTTGGTCTATAAACCCTAGGTTCTTTGTCTCCATGATTTTTGAGGCAGCTTCATACAATCATTGCATATCAAGGCTGGGAGAAGCCCTGGAAACAGGGTAATCTCACTTCTACATTTTGCTTTTGAAGAAACGGAGGCATAACTAAGTGAAATCCATTTATTCAGCAAACTGAATGAGGGCCCATGTTTCAGATATAGTGTTAAATGCCAGGATAAAGAAATGAAACAACACATCACTGTTCTATGATCTCTGTGCCTAGTGGGTGAGGCTTGCTCATAAATGCACAATTTCAATAAGTATGGTAAACACTGCAATTGTGCTGAGTATTCTATGGGAGCCTGAGGGAGTCAGCAGAGACTGATGTTTGCGCTAGAAGAGGAAAGGAGGAAAAGACAAACCAGGCAAGGGAAATAGGATCCGGGAAGGGTCAAGTGTATCCAGTGAGGAATGCTGAGACGTTTGTGGTGGCTGGAACCTGAGGGGTGTGAGAGGAGGTCACCGAGGGGCCAGGAGACTTGCCTCAAGTCAAATAACTTCTGGACTGTTGAGATTCACACATTTCAGTCCATACCCTCAGGTAGGTTTTAATGTCACTTTCCTTTCACTGGGTCTATTTTGCACACCTTGGTTTTACTAGGCTAGACTTGGCATCCTTCACCTGGCATGCTGCAGAACTTCTCAGGGCAGCCAACAGGTCTGCTGACCACATGGCAGAGTTCTGTGATGTGTGTGGATCAGCTCACGCTCTGGTACCCGATTTTCTGTTTCTAGCCTGCAGCAAAGCCATAACCCCTGCTCAGCATGGAGGCCTCAAGTTACACCGTGATTCTGAGAGAAACTGGTACTTCTGTGTGTGCACATAGTTAAAAATTCCTTCTGAATAAAGCCATTGTTTTTTGGGATTGTTTTCTGGTCCTCCGGCCCCCTCCTCCTCCGAGCGCATCCAGCACCTGAATCGGAGCCACTGCTGCCTCCCTGGTCGAAATCTCACGAGAACTCTTTGTCGTTTTTAATCATCAAAGAATAACTGAAATTCTGAAATTTGGGACTGGTGTGTTTTCTATAGAAATGAGGAGAAGAAAGGTCTACTGTTCCTCTCTTGATTTCAAGATTAATCTATTGCCCTTTTAATCCAGCTTCAAGATTTCTTCTGCAGAATTCATTAACTACAAGTTGGTTTCTGGATCCCCATGATGCCTATGTATATTTGATGTACTTTTACTGGCTGGCTGAGCATTATGCTGGAAATGGAGGTGACGATCCACTGCTACACTAGTAGCATGGTCCCATCGTATTCCCTTGTCCTTTAAAACTGGTGGATCCTGCCAAATTCCTTTTCATTAATTATAATAACAATAATAACAAAAGATTCTTTTGGGGACTCCTCTCAGCCTTCATAATGCAGTTCTTTCTCTTCTATATTCCCCTTAGGATATTTTCTACTTAATGAGATACAGTGATACATATTCTTCCTCACTGATTCTCTTCTGCCTGAATGTGATTTTTGTACCCGAGATGGTCCTGCAGTTTGGGTCCAGAGTGCCAAACAGGAATCTTTAAAGCAGAAGGGAAGAAAATACTGAGGCTAAAGTTGTGCACTCTGGAGAAATATTATTTTAGTCCGTTAGCATTTATTGATGGCCTACTCTGTGCTATCCTAGATTTTGAGGGTGTAAAGATAAATCAGTCTATGTACACAAGGAAATGAGAGAAGAAGACTACTGAGTAAAGAAACAGACACACTGACAGAAAAGATGGGCATCCCTAAAGGGCTGTGAAAGTATGAGACAGGGACTACTTAGCCTGGTTGGAGGGCGGGAGAACAAAGGGGATACATTTCCAGAAATACACTGAGTTGACTCTTAAGGAAGAGAATTGAATAAGTATTGAACGGAAAATGATGGAAGAAGGGGAGGAGGGAGAGATGACACAAAGTCGAGGGCAGGGTAGAATAGAAGGGAGAATAATTGCAAAGACCTGGAAGCCAGAGATTGGCATACAAGAGCACATGCAAAGGACTGTATTGAGGAGGGGATAAAAGTTTCAATGAATACCCTTTCATATACCATTATTTCATAAATGTTGGTTGAATAGATGACTGTGGTAGGTATATATTACTGTATCGAGATAAGAACACTCTAGGCTGAGGACATTGAGTCCTTTTTCCAAGTCCTTGCAGCCATCTTATAAGTGAAGAAGCTGGGATTTGATTTTACTCCCCCGGCTTTTGGTTCAGGTACTTTGCAGCTGCCTCATGTGCATTCATAGAAGCCATTGTTAGGCAGCCTTTCTCAAGAGGAAGGCCAGTAGCATTATGTGAATTAACAACCACATTCTCTAGGACTTCGAGGAAACATGTGTAATGTGTGTATGTAAGAAATCAAGGGGGGCTTCCCTGGTGGCGCAGTGGTTGAGGGTCTGCCGATGCGGGGGACGCGGGTTCGTGCCCCGGTCCGGGAGGATCCCACATGCCGCGGAGCGGCTGGGCCCGTGAGCCGTGGCCGCTGAGCCTGTGCGTCCGGAGCGTGTGCTCCGCAACGGGAGAGGCCACAACAGTGAGAGGCCCACGTACCGCAAAAAAAAAAAAAAAAAAAGAAAAAGTAAAAGAAATCAAGGAAGAAAAAATGTGGTTCTCCAAAGGAGGGCATTGGATGAGTTAAAAAGAGAAACCAAAGATAAAGAAAGTTAAGCAACGACGAAGAAAAGGAGGAAAGTAATTAGAGTTCAGTGAGCTAAAGGTACAATTTAAAGACTTTTCAGGAAGGAGACAAGGTGGGAATGGGAGAGATTAGATTGCAAGGTTTCTAAGGGCTGGCAAAAGCTTTAGGGTAAATCAAAGCACTGTTACCAATTCAACAGAATTTTACATAATTCTAGGAAATTTAGTAACAGTCCATTAGCTGCAAAGCCCAGGATCAAGAAGAAAGCTAAAACACAGGGAAAGTTCTGGAAGCCTCATATACCTAAGGGTTTTGGCCTGGCAACATGCTGATGCTGGAAGGGTCTAAGAGATCATCTTTTATGACCTCCTCACTCTGCAGCAGAGGAAACTGAGGCCAGAGAGATGGTATTAATTCTACATGTGATTGAGTTTACTGCTAAGTAGGGACTTAATTATAAGCTTCCAACACTCAATTCAGTGCTCTTTGCAAGAATGTGAATTTCAGAATAGGGCATGTGTTTCCAAAAGTGGTTGGAACCTGTCTCTATCCTCAGGTCAATCATAGAACATAGGGTATAGAGTCAGGAACCTGAATTAACAAAGAACAGTGGGAAGAGAAACAGAAGTGTGGTCTGGGAAAGCAAGCACTAGGAGGCGATGGCATTATAATATTGTAGAAGACTGGGACATGAGGAGAGATGGAGTGTGGGAATGAAGAGGTTGGTGAAACACAGACGGAAGACAAGGGGTTGGAATCTTGTTAGTAGATGTATCAGAAAGGCTCTTTCTTACATTTTATTCAGAGTAAGCCATTACTTATGTTTTGGTTAAGACTTTTTTTTTTTTTTTTTTTGCTGTACACGGGCCTCTCACTGTTGCGGCCTCTCCCGTTGTGGAGCACAGGCTCCGGACGCTCAGGCTCAGCGGTCATGGCTCACGGGAGCAGCCACTCCGTGGCATGTGGGATCTTCCCGGACCGGGGCACGAACCCGTGTCCCCTGCATTGGCAGGCGGACTCTCAACCACTGCGCCACCCGGGAAGACCCCGCTGAGTTATTCTGACAAGACCAGTTACTTTATGGAAGCTGTTAAATATATGGAAAGATGGAAAAGAGTAAAAGGAATAGTGAGGAAACCCAAAGCTGCAGGAAGCAGCTACAGGCCCTTGGGCTGGGGAACAAAAGGAAGTGGCTGGGATTTTAAAGCTTAGAAGCTTGAAGGAGGGGCCCTTCCAGACTTCAGAGGAGGAAACTGTCAGCTGGTGCCCTGAAAACAGGGACTCAGGCCATAGAGGAGGGAAGGCCACCTCTATGGTTCTGATATTGGTAAGCGCATTGTTTTAGGGGTGGAGGAAAATAACAGACAGTAGAACTAATTGCTGCTTTTGGGACCAACTACTGCTAGGGTGAGAAGCATTGCTGGGTTGGTACAGATGGGAACAGCAGGAACCAGGAAGGTGCCTGGGCGTGTTCCTCTCCTCCAGTCTTCTAGTCTCCACCTAGAGTCCGCTAATGGCAGAACACAACAGAGAGCCATCAGAAATGGAAAGATACAGTTTTCAAAGTCTTAGTTCCCAAATTAAAAAAGCAGAGTATAGAATAGGGTAGGTTTGAGACTGAAATGCCACAGCTTGAAGCCCAAACAACCTCTCAATTGCTCTGTAATCCCCGTCTGTATAGATCTCTGATCCTAGAAACTAATCTCTCCCCCTTCTTGGTTCTGACCCGCTTTTCCTCTTCCCTTTTATGGGAAAACTTCCTCACCTCCTGTTTTCTCTTGAAGCTTTTCCAGTCAAGCTCTCATCCCTAACACTCCATGGGAACCAATGTGTTTTGCATTCCAGAAGGTTATTCTTCCTCTGATCATGGTTCTAAGTTTTATCTAAAGGATAGTTTTTAAAGGGACATTCTTCTAAAACTCGTTGCTCTCTAAAACAAACAAAAACAAAAAACACACAAACAAACAAACAAAAACTGTAGAGGCCAGAAAGTATGACTTCACCAGAAAAACCTCATGGAGGAAAAAAGAAAGATAAACCCATCCATATTTATTCCAAAACCAAGAAAGGGAATGTGTTGGGTAGACAGAACATATTCAGTTATCTTGAGAAGAATGTTAGCTCCAGCTCTGGCTTTTCAAATGGCTCACTTGAGGGAATGACTTGGGGCTCAGGGAAGTGAAAAAAAATCTGACCCGCTTTTTTGGAGAGAAATTATGGATGATGAAACTTGTCCTTCATTCTCCTCACTTCCTTTGACAATAACCACCACTTCCTCCTTGTTCTCCAAGTTATCAGTGCAGTTTAGGCTGGAGACAAATCTGAGTAGCCATATTGATTTCACAAATAACTGCTGTCAGTTTCGATCTCTGGTCCAGAAAAATCCCACTAGATCTGAGCAGCTTTGAAGCTACTTTTAATCCACAAATAACACTAATCTGAGCTCTATATTCATGGGGAAAACACACAGGCACCCTGGAACTAGAGCAATGTATATTTTCTTTTAACAAACAGTTTGAATATGAGCTTTGAGAGGCTGGGGAAGATTTCTTTTGAAAGAAATCTTACAAACATCTTGTCTACTAGAGCAAACCTTGCCCAACTGCATTCTTTATGTCTTTCTTTAAACCTCTTTAATCTCCTCATTCCTTATCCTTAATTTAATACTATAGCTCAGATATTTGTCTCAAATCTTGGGAAGCATATCTTAATCTTCATCATAGGTAAAATGGGGTAAGAAATGAGGCTTAATGTGACAATTAAGATAATACCATGAACATGGAAGCAACCCGAGTGTCCATCGATGGATGAATGGATAAAGAAAAGGATACAATCCAGTATTATTCAGCCACAGAAAAGAAGGAAATCTTGCCATTTGCAACAACGTGGATGGACCTTGAGGGTATTATGCTAACGGAAACAAGTAAGACAAAGAAAGACAAATGCCATACAAATTCACATATATGGAACCTAAAAACAAACAAACAAACAACAGCAACAACAAAATGAACTCAAGTACAGAGCATAGATTGGTGGTTGCCAGAGGATGGGGTTTGCAAGATGGTGAAATGGGTGAAGATGGTCAAAGTGTACAGACTTCCAGTTATAAAATAAATCAGTCATGGGAATATAATATACAGAATGGTGACTATAGTTAATAATACTGAATTGTATATCTGAAAGTTACTAAAAGAGTAAACCTTAAAAAAAATTTTCTAACTATGTGCTGTGATGGATGTTAACTAGACTTTAATTATAGTGATTGTTTTGCAATATATACAAAAACTGAATCATATTATACACCTGAAACTAATATAATGTTATATGTCAATTATGTCTCAATAAAAAAATAATAATATTGTGAAAGAACTTGGCTCATTGAAGGAACATGGTAAATGTTTTTTTATCCTAACTGTAAAGATACCACTAATGAATTTCAGGAGTCTGTGTGCTATCTTTGCTTCCAAAGAATCTTAAAGAAGACTATTGGACTTTGTATGAGAGCCTCAGATGACTGTCTAAGGGCAGCCTAGTCTGCTCTGCATTTCCAGGGAGTTCCAGCCTCTTCAGGAATAGATGTTATTAGACTCGGGGCATCACCTGGCCCTTTCTGCTTCTATTCAGGGCATTAGGTAAGCTTCCAAAGGGCTGTTCACACTGCAGTGGGCTTTCAGACTCCTAAACAAACTGGCCCATGATTGATTAGGAAAATGGGGTATCTACAGTGGTTCTGATGTCCTCAAGGAGGTAATTGACTGTGGTAAGATGCAAGATTGAAGATGAGACAATGGAACAGCATAAGCAAATTCATTTATTTATTGATATGGCTATAGACACATAGACTTTTAAAAACAAGGCTAAAATTTGGTTTGTGAACTGTAAGAAGAACAATGTCGACAAGTTAAGAAATATATGGCAACCAGCTACTTTTAAGTACCCCAGATTAAAAATTGCCCTAAATAATACAAAGGATTCATCTATTTCATCTGTTAAAAATTTTGTGTCTCAAACCCTTCTATTGTACTGTGCAGGCAGCTAACACTTCCAATCTTTTAACAAGTATAGGAGAAATAATTTAATTGCTATTTTAATTACCACCACCCTCATTTGGGAAGATGGAAATGTAACTTTTGTGAGTCTCTTAAAAAATATCTAGGAGTGACTATGGTTATTTTGAAAGTCCTCTTGGGTGATTTCCTTTGATTGGGTTCCACAGATACTTTAATCTTATCACTTTTGCTCAGGGACCCACAGTGTCTCCCTGTTGATCCTTAAATCCGATACAAGTGTCTTTACCTACTGTCCATCACTCAGCCCATCTTTCCAATCTAATTTTCATTATAACTCAGCATAACACTCTGGCTTGTCAAGTTAACTTGCTTCTTACTTCCCTAAAAGCAAATTACAAAAGTATAGTTTTTTGGAAAAAACTTCTCATTTACTCCCTTATTTTCAGATAAAGGAGGCTGAGATTGGCTGAGTCAGAAGGCTGGTCACTAAGAGAACTGGACTTAGGCTCAGGTCACTTTACCCTCCATTTAGTTATCTTTCTCCCAGACTGCTGCTTCCTGATTCTCTTTTTCACCTTTTCACCCTTGATCAAGAATGACACTTCTCCAAATGCCATCTACTTACCTCTTTAAATGTATGTCTTTCCATCACTCCAGAACACTACTTCAAAACTATGCTTCTCTAAAATCCTTGGCCTTTAACCCCAGGTGGCTCTCACCTGCCTTCATCTAGTGTCAAAATCTCTTCCCAAATCCCACCAGCCCTTCCTCCTGTGTACACACATGAATGAATTCAAGTCAGATTAATATGACTTTGGGCTTATTCTAACTTCCTATTTTTACTATATGCTTTTTGGTTCTCTAACAGTGAACTACTTGATAGAGTTTCCCCCATCATTTTCCCTTCTATCCTTGAGCTAAACACAGTGGTTCTTTACACAGACAGTAGTTCAATATCTATTGACAAAACAGCAGAAATGGGGGAGCAAGTTGCCCTCTCTTGTTTACATCTTATTGCTTTTAAAACACACAGAATTCTCTCTCTGTTGATGGAGTGCCTGTTCAAAGCTGACCATGCTAGGCCAAATATATTCTACGTCAATTCTTCTTGGCCTTGGAGCTGTGACATGGTTGAAAGGTATATTGCAAGTAAATTGTTACTAATAATAATTATAGCACCGACATTTGGAAATAATTTACATTTTTTTTAAGTAGAGAAAATCAAAGTAGTTATCCCTGTAATATTACCCTTACCACTTACATTTTTGAATGGTTAGAAACGGGGGGAGTTATAGCTTTAGATTAGCCACCCTCTTTTAAGGTAACCTTGCATTGGACTTTTGTGTAGTGAACTTCTCTTCGTCCCTCTGCTTAGGTCCACATACTATCTCCTCTAAGAGTATTTGGCTGTCACCCCAGCCCAGGCTACGTGCCCCTCCCCTGTGCCTCCATTGCCCTCTCCTGATATCCCTTATACATTGTATAGAAACCGTCTGCCTCTCCTCCATGGACTACAGGCTTCTTGGAGACAAGGACTCTGTTGTACTGGTTTTTATACTCCTAGTGTCAGTAGAGACCCTAACACAGAATAGGTTTTAAACATGTTTGCTAAAGGGAGCAGAACCAACTGTTCTGAGTGAGTTTGGCTTGGTAAATTACATCTTCTTAACTTTAGAAAATCTTTGCAATGTTAAGACACCACATACAATAAGAAGAAGCAAATGGAGGCACATAGGGCTGTCATTCTTAAAGGAGGAAAAGGTAAATGGTCCCAGACCCTGTATTACTGAGTGTTACAGGTAGCTTTTAGGCTAGATTGTTGAGGTATTAGATTTCATGTCCTTAGAGATAAAGAAACAGTGATCACTAGTAACCAGCACAGGATCTCCCCACTCCCATGCCAAAATATTCACTGGTTCACAGTCATTTATGGAAACTATTCTATGGGCCAGGCACTGTACAAAGGTAACTGACCTTAACCTTGAAGAGATTTCAGTTCTTGTGAGACAGTCACACCTGAACAGCCTCTAAATAGGTATATAATAGACATCTTCATGACTTATGGAAAACTTTACTCAAGGGTTGGTGATTAATAGATCAGTGTTTACCTAAAGATATATTTAAAGTGACATGCACTGAGATGTTTCCCTGTTTTATCTTTACCTACCTTTTGTTAGCGATAATTAACATGATAATGTAGAGATGGTTATATTGGCGGCTGAATCAAAGTTGGGAGGGATGGTAAATATGGGAAATAAGATCTACAACTATCTTTATGGTTGTAATAATAAACAACGTTCATTAAGATGAATGCAAAGTTCTGTACATCAATCTCAAGGCTCAATATTCCTAGATGGAGGCTGTAGCAAGACAAATTCCAAATTAACACAAGAAAGAACTTTCTAATAATCAGAGCCATTGTCCAGAAATGGAACAAACTATTCTAGGAGATAATGTGTTGTCCTCACTAAATCTTTCATGTAGACGCTGGGAACCCCCATGGATGCAGGTTGGAGGAGGGGGCCTGCCAGCCCAGGTGGCCCATGACTCAAGGGTGTTGGATGAGTAGGATAACTGTGGCTAAGGAGTGCACAGGCCTGGGGTCAGAGCAGAGCTGAATTCCCAATAGGCAGGATAAGCTTAGGCTCAGAGCACCAGCAGGCAGGGGAAATCTAATGATAGGAGAAAATATTTCTGAAAGCATATGATAGGAAATATTTCTAAAAAGGCATTTAAAATGAATCATCCTGGGAAAAATCAGAACATCGGAGTACCTCATTATACTTTGCTTAATATTTTTATATTGAATGACATATGGGGCTGTTACCATAATCTTTTTAGAGGTTACTAGAATCTCTGAAGACCTTTATCTGGTCCTCGTTTGGAAATGTAGGCCCTGACCCTGGTTCTGTCTTTGATTCACTGTGTGTTTTGGGCTGCAGTTTTCTTTCTTAACAAGTGGGGATTTGACGAGGTAATGACTCAGAGGCTAGGATGGCCCAAGTTGTTTCATTTTTTCTCTTTCTTTCCGAGTCACTTGGCTGAGGAGCCGGGCAATGCCTTCCCAAGCCCTTCATGTCTGTGGAACGCCAGCAGTTTTCAGGAGGTGGGATGCCTCCAGGCCATGGCGGGGAAGAGCGGGCCTGCCTACTTCTGCCAGACCTCTAGGCCACACTAGACACTTCAGTTCATATTAAAAAATAAATCTGGGGCTTCCCTGGTGGTGCAGTGGTTGAGAGTCCGCCTGCCGATGCAGGGGACACGGGTTCGTGCCCCGGTCTGGGAAGATCCCACATGCCACGGAGCGGCTGGGCCCGTGAGCCATGGCAGCTGAGCCTGCACGTCCAGAGCTTGTGCTCCGCAACGGGAGAGGCCACAGCAGTGAGAGGCCCGCGTACCGCAAAAAAAAAAAAAAAAAAAAAAAAAAAAATCTGGAGCTGTTTATCATTCCCAAGCCGGTTGTGTGTGTGCGTGCACACGTGTGTGTGTGTATATGTTTATGTGTGTGTGCACAACATGCAAAACTTGAAAGCAGAGAGTTTCAGTTGGCCCAGAAATTGCCATCTCCATCCAGCTGTTGGCCTTGTCCCTCACAACTCACTTACAGCCCATATTCATAGCTCCTGTGAAGTAGGCCCTGTGAGTTTACCCAGGCAATAAGATTCCCAGCAGATGGATGGAATGTGTTTTGACCCCAAAACAGACAAATAAGACTCTTCATCTGGTTGGGGACCTGGGGCCAGGGTGTGTGAAACAATACTGAGATCTTCCTTCTTCACAGAATCAATGTCAGCTGGTTCATTACTAGAAAAAAAAAAGATTCCACCGAGATCCTACATAAAATATAAACCTCTGTATTTTCTGTTTTATCCCTCAGTCATCATGCTCCTTTCTCATGAAAGTCACAGATTTACTCAAATCACGACTGAGAGGAAAGGACAGCAGAATGGTAATGTGCCCCTTTCAGCTGCAAGGGTGTCCTCTTTGGGAAACAAGCAATATTTTAGGCAGGACTGCTGTTACCAAGCTTTCAGTTTAAAATGACTAATAAGAGGAGGCCGGAAGAAGAGGTCTCTTTTTTTGTCTTTGCTATTGTTCTGCTGTCGTCTCTGTGATGTTAGGAAAGACACTTAATCAGCTGGGGCCCTGTTGATCAGCTGGCCCCTGACAGACCATGGGATGTATTCTGTCACGGAGGCTTGTCGGCTTTCAGCAGCCTCCACTCCAAAGAGGAGCTTTTACTTCTTGGCTCTTGGAACGATGTCTGATAGCTAACTAATCACTTGCAGCTTTTTATTCGTACCCACATTTTCTATCTCACCCACATTTTGGAGATTGGGCTGAGTGAAATGTTTGCATTTGCTGAAGGTCTGAACTCAAACAAGGCATCAGGATTTTCTGACTGGGACCAGACCCTGTCAAGCTAATTTGCTAAGGTGCTATTAGAAAACTCGAAATACACCTGAACAGATATTTTTAGATCTTGATTGAAGATGTCTCTCATCTTTATTTAAGGGTCTTGATTCAATTATAAAAAGAAAAACAATACAAAGCAATACTCAACCTGGCTCCTACTTGGTCAAAACCAGACTTACTGTAACTCTAAAATGTTACAGTACTTACCATTTGTCCTTCGGTTTTCAAGCTGTTCAGCATCTGAATGCAAAAATTCATTGTTCTGCCCCAAATAACCTCTGTATATTTTGAAGACTCAAAGGCAACATAATTAATTTATATACTTTTACTTTTAACTTAATTGTGTATCAATTTTTGTCATTTTGAAAATAATGCCACAGTAAATCTGAAATGATATTATCAGGAGTTTGTCATTTGTAATCCCATGCTATAGTTCAGTAATTATGCAAATTAATGAAGTAAGATAATCTTATTTAGAAGCAATTCACACGATAAATGGAAAATAAAACACAAGAACATAGTTAAACTCAATTCTCATTTTTACAAGCTGTGTCTTCTCATATTACTGGACTGAAACATATTTAGGTTTTCATTATGAAATGATGTATTTGTAACAAGTAAGATCACTATTAAAATTAAGCATTAAAGAGTATATTCTTTGCTCTTTCTTTATGCAGCCTGCGAGTATAATGTGTTCCTCAAATTGCTACCATATTGTTTCAGAAATGCTTATCAATGTGAAGTGTTATTCAATTTCACGGAATCCACTGTTCCCATTCAATTGTAAACCAAACAAGAAAACAGATGTGTGATTACAGCTCTTTTGAGAATTAATTTTCAAAAAGATGTGCCTCTCCCCCAGATTCCAAATAATTTTTTTTTTTTTTAGTTACCCTCCTCATTCCAGTTAGCTGCTTTCTGTGACTAGGAGAGGCAGTAGTCAAAATGATACTATGAAAATTTGTCTTCGGAACTACCAGTCTTCTCTTGCCTCTTGAAGACTTTCTTGCTTCCCTTCCACCTCCATCTTCAGAAACTCTGTGCTGTCTCCTGTGTTCTTCCAACTATGGAAACCGGTGCCTAGGAAAGCAGCTAACATCAGTTATTCCCTAGTGTGATTCCATATTCAGGATTCCAAGGGTATTTCCATTTACTATGTAGAGAATTAGAAACTCTACTTTGGAAGAGATCCTAGCAGTCTGATCATGCCATCTTGCTTTTGTTATTTCGATGTCAGAAAGTTCACGCTTTTCCCGCCATTGCTGACGAGTTCTAATTTTTTTTGGTGGGTAAAATCTGCTTCTCTCTACTTTTTAATCAGTGACCTTAATTTGCCCTCTAGGAGTAATACAGACTGAATTGAACTACCTGTTCCACTTGACAGCTTTTCAAATATCTGAGGAGAGTAACCATGTCTTCCCTTTGCCTTCTTTTAGTCAAGTTAATCATTCCCAGGTCTTTCATTTGTTCCTTATTTGACATGGTTTCCAGATTCTGCCAAGCATTTCCCCTCTCCACCACCCATCTTGATCACCAGCAGTGAACAAATTCTAAATTCCCCATGCTCTAAAATATGGTATCCAAGACTGAACACGACACTCCAAGTTTCCCTAATTGACAGAGGGTCCACAAGTGACCTATAATTTGGTATCTACACTTCCCTTAATGAGGTCTCTTGGACGCCCCAGGCTTCTTTCCCTTAACCTTTTTTAGATCTGTTAGGCTTCAAGCATGGCACTGGAGAGACAATAACAAACAAGACCCAGTCCTTGTCCATGAAGAGCCTATAATTGGGATCGAGTCGTGTAAATAAACAATTACAATGTGGAGTGAACACACAGTGATAGGCCTGTGTAGAAGGTGCTGGAGTGAGAGGGCACAGTGATTGACTCTGGGTGCCATTGCCGAGGAAGCAGTTCTAAGCAGAGATTTGATTGCTGCCAATCCAGTTCTCTCTTACTGATAACAGATTTTCAAATGTAAGCATGCATTTTCTCTGGCAGCTGTCAAATGACAGGCTTGTTCATTGTTAAAGGAATTTCAGGACTTCCTCTTCAGCAGCTCTGAAATTTCAGCTCCACCCTCTCTGTGTAAGACCAGCACAGACACTGCACCTGGAATTCTAAAGGCAACAGGCACAGGTGTGATAACAGGTATCATTTTGTTACTTAAATGGTCTAGAACTTACACCTGAAATGATCTTTTTGCTAGTATCAGCATCCTGTCAATGACTATTAGTCTTATTTCTTTGAAGGGTGATAGTCAAGATTCAAATCCACAAATATAACCATGTCCTTAAGGGAGATACACATCCAGATGCCACTTTGGACAAAATGTACACATGAATTTATAGCAAGGACATTGTCACCAAATTTTGGCTTGGTTTCTTACCCAATGAACTGCGTGACTGTTAATAATTCTCTGCTTTCTTATCTAAGACTGAAAGCAGAGATAAACAGATCACCCTAACCTCCCTTTATTGTGGCCCTTTCTTGGAAAACAGGAATTAGTTCCATACATACCTTGTCATATTATTCCTATGTATTTGCAGCTTATTCATTCTTCCCATTAAATTTCCAGCCCCTAACACAGCAGTCCATTTTGTTCTCAGCCTACATCATAGCTGTTGTTTATTGATAAAGGATGAGTACAGGGGCAGAGGGAGGGTTAATAAGAGATACGTTGAAGGGGGTGTGGGTGGTGAGAAGGTGGAGAGGTGGAGAGAGGTCTTAAAATTACCTTAAGGATAAATATTGAATCTAAAAAGACTTCTCGAGATTGCCGCTCAGCTTATTTCCCAGGGAGCAGGAAAAAAAAATATGCCTATTGTGTTTGACAAGGTCTTGCCTGTGTGAGGCACCATGAGAGAAAACACAAGTTGGCTGCTTTTCCCATGTAACATTTCCTTTACCTTTTGCGTGTACTCCTGCTGATAAAGTGTAGATGACGATCTGGATCAAACACAGGGGGATAAACAAAAGCACTCAAGGAAATGCTTTATTTTTGTTGTCATTTACCTCTAATTATGGGCATAGGTCTTTCCTTACATAGGGTTGAAATACAACTTCATCTTCTGTTGTTAATCTCTGAGAGATTGGAATCTTATGGCTCTGAGCTTTAATTCTTTAGCTTCAGAGGTGACCTTGACAGGGCCAAGTTCTTTTTATGATAATGCCTTAAATTTGTGCAATACTTTACAGTTCAATGAAATCTCAATACACATTATCCTACTTGGAGTTAAATAGAAAGGTGTTATTCTATTTTATAGGTGAGGAAACTGAGGCTCAGAGGGGATCCAAGTTGCTTCGAGGTCATATATAGTAAGTTATGGAGTTGTAGTATATGTTAATCTTTGCATTCTGGCTCCAGAACTTTCTCTCCTGAACGGCAGCCTCTAGTTGTAGTGGAGGTTGCAGTTTATTAGGTCCTAGTACAGGTCTTATTGTACGTGATCCTCACAATGGCCCTCTAAGGGAAGATAGGCATATATATAAGGCATATTGTTTCCTTTGCTCCTTCTCAATAGGTAGGCTAAATTAGAAGAGAATTATGCTTAGTTGAAAGCCAAAGAAATCTTTTACTATCCATGATATTTTATTTTGTCTTCTAATCTCTAAGACTCTTTCATACTGTCGTTCATGCAACATACTTACTAATATTTAGGAAAGATCTTGTTGCTGAGAATAGTTCAGCAACTGTGGCCATCATCAGTTTTGATTAAAAGAAAGAGATGCGGGACTTCCCTGGTGGCGCAGTGGTTGAGAGTCCGCCTGCCAATGCAGGGGACACGGGTTCGTGCCCCGGTCCGAGAAGATCCCACATGTCGCAGAGCAGCTGGGCCCGTGGGCCATGGATGCTGAGCCTGTGCGTCCGGAGCCTGTGCTCTGCACCGGGAGAGGCCACGGCAGTGAGAGGCCCGCATACCGCAAAAAAAAAAAAAAAAAGAGAAAGAGATGCTTCTAAATAAGAATTGATGCTCTGTGGTCTCTGGGTATGACTCCTGGCTGAATGTTGGCTGGCAGAGTGTAAAGTCACATTGTTAATCTTCTTTCTTCTATTCATCTTTCTTGTCTACACTCTTCCATCTCTAATAACAAACTCAGTCACCACCAGCAGCTTTTGACTTGTCTACACCTTGAGACAGTCACTCATCACAAGACCACACTAGCTACTCCTGCATTTTTCCCACTGTGACTGCCAGCTGGATAAAGCTCTCTACAGAGCTTCTTCATGGGCTTGTCACCTGTGTAGTTGTACAGGATATAGTACTAAGAAAGGCCCCATGATTAGCTGAATGCTCCTGTTGTCACCAACTTGAAAGTCTTATTAATTTTTGAACAAGGGGCCTTGCATTTTCATTTTGTCTCCAGCCCCACTAATTATGTGGTTGGTCTTGGCTTTCTAACCAAACTCACTGCAGCACACAGAGGTTCACATTCTTGTTCCTTTCATTTACTTCAGAAGTGTAGACCTCTATCTAAGAGACCGGATCTAGTCTTTGACTAAATTTTATCTGAAGGTGAAAAGACTTTTCTAAAATACATAGACTTCTGTCATATTTTCTTTCTTAAAAGAAAAGAGAGTTATATAGCTATTTAAAAAAAAAAAACTCTTACTGTACAACTCAGGTTCCTGTTTTACAGGAAAATGATCTCCTATAAAGATGTCCTCCTGATAGAGAATGAGAGAGAGTGAGAGAGATAAAAGGGGAGATGAGAGAGAGAGAGAGAGAGAAGAGAGAGAGAAAGAGAGAGAGAGAAAGGGAGAGAGAGAGTTACAAATAAGTTTCAAATTCCTGGGGTCAGAGGTTGAAGAGCTCAGAAAACTGGAAAGAATAGGATATATTCTTATATAATGAGAGGGAAAATGCTCATCTATCAAGCGAGATAGTAGATGACATTTTGTATGGCTCTGAATTTTGAATTCTATGGAGGGGGCTGCTGAGAGTGGGGATGATTAAGGGGGTTAGGAAATGTGGAACTTTCTCTCATTTGTACCATCCTTTGCTCTGGAGCTGACTTCTACGTAACCCCTCTGCACCACTTTATTTTTTTTTTTTCCTATTTTCTTCTTTTTCCTCAATTCTGTTTTTTTTCTTTTTCTTTTCACTTTCCTAGCTTTTTTCTTTCCTCCTTCCTCTCCCATTATGCATATTATTTTATTTAGTTTATTGAATATAAAGGTATGTCCTTGGCTCTTAATTTAAAGAGCGATTAAAATTTTTATACATTCCTATACTGTTTGCTTTTTTTTTTCCAAAGGACAAACTGAGGAATAAGAGACTAAACTTGAATTACATTGAATAAAAATACTTAAAGAGTTGATTATTTTAGAAGTCCATGATTTTCTTTATTTCCTCTCTAGATGATTACCAAAAAGTTGAAAGTATTAGCAGAATTTTTAAAATAATCCTTAATTATTTTCCTGTTTGTCAGTTGTCCCTAATGAATTATCAAGTTCTCCAAACCCAAATTTATTTAATGATTATATGGGTATATTTTTCCCGTATTAGACTGTCTGGTCATTAATGGAATTTGATTATAGAATTAGTTTCAAAACTTAAACTTAGTGAATTATCTAGGTTCTATATCCATCTTTTGATCTGGAATTTAATTCTTCCCTGTCTTTGTATGGGTACAATGAGAGGCATTGGAGTGAAAAGATGAAAAGGCACGACGCTCCCTCAAGAAGTTTGCAGTAATTTGGAGAGATATGCCAACGATTACAGTATGAGAATTGATGGCTGGGAAATGGGCCACAGTGTAATAACAGGGCTTTCACAAGTGTGAGGATCGCCAAAGTCTTGAGTGAGATCAGAGAAGGTTCTCAACCAGTACAACTGGTAAACTTTCACCAGTTTCCAAAGTTATGGAAAAAATGCTCCTGTATTCTGATAGGAATGGACTTTTCCTTTTGTTGGGAGTTTGGAGAGGTTTGATAAGCACTGGCTTATAAGATACTTTTGGGAAAGAGATGAAGGTGGCATAGCTAGTTAGCACTCTCCTTGAGACAGTAACAAATATTAGGAACTAATATGACTTAGGGTAAAACACCTAACCACTCTGTGCCATTATTTCCTTACCTGTAAAACAGGTATAAGAACAGTACCTATATCTCATGTAGAGTTATTGTGAGGATTAAGAGAATTTGCATGCTTAGCAGAGTAAAAATATAGTAAATATTGCCATTATCATCTTGACAGTTTCAAAGAAATGTCCACATTTAAAGGGATTTTCTTCCAAAGCAATCAAGCCAGATATGGATTTTCCTCTCATGCATTTTTTAAAGCTGAGTGTCAGGCAGGCAAATTAGAGGACAGTTTCTTAATCTGTGGCATCGATTTTCACTTTCTCCACATATCATTGCTCATTTGTATTGAGATAGGCCAGCAAAGGCTAAAAAAATTGTCAACTACTAGCCTTGATTACAGAGAGAGTCATGGAAAGAGGGCCAGTAACAGAGGAGGCACTGGGCTTCATCAGGATGGTGAACTGGGCCATGAAAAGGGCATTTTCCAAGGCATGCACATGACTGTAGACACGTGTAAATGACTGTAAAGAGCCTAAAAGCACTCTGCTGCTTTCTAGCTGTGTGACTTTGGGCAAGTCACTAGGCATCTCTGAGCCCCAGTTACCCATCTCTAATGGGAAATACAATTTACCCCCCCAAAATATAAAATAAAATAAACAAATACAAATTAAAAAAAAGAGCACCTGGTCTCTTTTCTTCACAGGGTTATATGGAACCATGA
Source organism: Mesoplodon mirus (assembly GCF_964341445.2). Classification (NCBI taxonomy): domain Eukaryota; kingdom Metazoa; phylum Chordata; class Mammalia; order Artiodactyla; family Ziphiidae; genus Mesoplodon; species Mesoplodon mirus. The sequence goes on along the minus strand of NC_138978.1, from coordinate 76,888,221 downwards.
AATTTCCTCTGGGCCTAGGAATGGGCCAAGGTCGAGTGTAGAGGTAATAAATGATAGTTTTATAAGCCCCAGTTCTGGCATTGGTGATTATCTTCTGTTACAAGAAATCCAGGGGCCATTTCCCTATAAAGGACAGGGTCTCCTCAGGATATAGAGCCTCAGAAAGTGAGTAGTCAGCAATTTATTTCTGGATTTGGATACCCAGGAAATCTGAGAGCCTTTCTTTGAGTGACATGATTTGTCATCTAGGATAAAGGGCATTTTTATGGCCCTTGGATCTCTGTTCTGAGAGGGTGGCTCTAACTTTCAGAAGGTGCTAGTTTGTGGCCAAAAACAGATTAGGTCTGACTGATCAGGAGAAAGAGGAAGTGAGAGGAGGAAACAAACTGCCTTTGGAAGAGAGAAGTGTTGTTTCTAGCCGAAATGTAATTCATACTCATTGTGAAGAACTGGGGAAATGAGAGGAGGTATATAGAAGTAAAATCAGCTGAATATCCACCAGCAAGAGAGATAATAGTTGTCAGCACTTTGCTGCAGTTGATAACTTGGTTTTTTGATGCATGTAGAATATTTTACAAAATTAGAAAGATATCCAAAATGCAGTTGAATATCCTGTTTTGTACTTAACATTATTTTATTAGTATTTTCCACATCAATAAGTATTAGCTAAAATTTCACTCTTAATGGCTATATAAGATCCCACTGTGTGTATGTCCCATAATTTATTCAATTCTTATTTTTAAATATTTTGTGGTATTTTTGATTTAGTATAAATAAAATCTAAAATGCCTCTTTATACACAAACTTTGTATGGGTTTCTCATTTTTCATTAAAGATATATTTTGTAAAATGGAACTCCTGCAAAGAAGGACCCAAACTTTATGGACCCTTAGTACATATTCTCAGATTGCAATAGAGTAAGATTGTTCATACTTATATTTGATGGTGGCATACCAAAGCACATTTCAAATTATCTTTGCTGAGCGTGGCACACCTTACTCCAAACCACATTTCTGGCTCCTTTCCCTATAATTCGTTACTGAAAAGTGAGCAAGAACCACTGCATTCCCCAAATCAAAGACTCCATCAATTATACGACGCACCATTACTTTACATACCACTGAGAAAGAAAAAATGCTGCCAATGAAATTAGGATCCACCATCATTTCTAAGATGCATCCCAACTTCAGAAATGTTAAAGTGTGGAAAAATGTGCAACTCGGGATGAAAGAAATATTTATTTCATTTTTTTCTCTTTGAGAGTTCTTCCTTGGACCTATTGTAAGCAGGTCAAGATGGACATGACACCAAATGCAGGGGAGGGAGTGTCTGGCTTTTATCCGATGTACCGGATACAACCCCTCTGCCTCCTGTCCTTCTCTTTTCCCACCTCTAGCCCGTCTCGGGGATTGCCCCCACATACTCCTCATCACAGCTCCCTTGTTACCAACCTTAGTTCTCTATTCTCCTCACTGTGCTTCCGAATCATCTTGCCATAGTGAGTAGAGTCACCTGGGGTGGTGGTGGAAGTAGGAGCGGAGTTTGCATATAGCGTTTTCTTGAAATTTTAACTGACCCATTTCTTACAACATGCTCTTATTATCCAGTTATTTTGGATGACCACCCATGCTAATCAGTCCTTCCTCCTTTAGGTTAATCCCTATTTTTCTAAAGATGTACTCCCAAATTTTATAACCACCCTTCCCTGTTTATATGGAGAGAAATGTGCACACACATACACTTTATATATTCCTCCTTTCTCTCTCTCTATGTGTATGTTTGTAATACAAACATATGTACTTATATACATACTTCTATATGTATATATCTGATGAGTATATACTTTATACACTTTATATTTCTTGGAAAAAAAGAGAGCACTCATAATATGCCCACAGTGAAAAGCATATACCCATACTTTATTAATATACATATTTCATAGAGAAAACATAATGTCCATGTCCACATACATTTATTTATTTATAAATATATATCTATATATTTTGTAAATGGGTCAGTATATAATACCCTCTTTTCCCCACTAGAGTTCTGAACCAGTTGAAATCAACAAATGGATAGGCAGATGGAGATCAGAGTATCATTTTTTTTTTTTTTTTTTTTTTTTTTTGTGGTACGCGGGCCTCTCACTGTTGTGGCCTCTCCCGTTGCGGAGCACAGGCTCCGGATGCGCAGGCTCATGGGCCCAGCCACTCCGCGGCATGTGGGATCTTCCCGGACCGGGGCACAAACCCTTGTCCCCTGCATCGGCAGGCAGACTCTCAACCACTGCGCCACCAGGGAAGCCCCAGAGTACCATTTTATTTCTGATAAAGATGGGTTGGAGAGTGTGGTATAGACAGGAGTCACAACAGGTATACTAACGCTGAGTCCAGAACTAAACTGACTCGGCCTTCAGTCCCAGGCCACACAGGACTGCCACAACCCTCCCTCTCCCACAAGCGGGGCACGTATCTAATCATGAAGGTTACTGCGTGGCCCAGAGTAGGTAAGCTGTACTTTCCACAGGTTGGCCAGTTCCTAAACACAGTGAGGGGAAGGGGCTGAGCTGGCCATGCCTGGTTTTTCTGCCTACCTCATCCATCACCAAGGCGCACCACCCCCAAGAGGGGTGCTGCAAGAGATCGGGAGCATTCGAGGAAAGACCCCTTCTCGTAGAAGCCTGATGGGTGGAAAAGGCAGGGTTCTCCCCTGTCACTGGCTTTTATTTATACAGAGAAGAAAACTGAGACCAAGAAAGTTTTACCCACTTTGCCAGAATCACGAAGCTAGTTAATGGCAGAGTTGATCTTACATTCGTCTTGTCCTGACATTTACTTTGGTGGTCTTTGGCAGAGCAAAGGGAATGGGCTAATTAATGATAAAAAGGCTATTCATTCATTCAACAATAGTTACTGAACACCCTGTGTACCAGCCACTGTCTGGTCTCTGGAAATAGTGTGGAACAATATAGAAAATGTACCTGCCTTATTGAAAAATACCTCCTAGTTGGGGAGACATAATAAACTACTCACTAAGACTATAAAGACAAGTACAACAGGGTAAGGGTGACAGAAGCTATTCTTAGAGGAAGTACACAGAGAAAACCTCCAGGAGAAGAAATTTGAAGAGGCTAGCCAGGGGTTTTTGGAGGAAAAGCCTCTCGGGCTGAGGGAATGGCCAGTGTAAATGCCCGGAGACATAATGTGTCAGGTTTTGAAGGTGTATTCTTGCTAATTCAAAGAGAGAAGGAAAGTCAGAGAGGGTAACAAGCAAATGAGTAGATATTTTGGACTCCATACGGAGGAGGACTACTTGCCCCTATTCCTAAAGCTAATCTAGCTGGCGGTTATTGGTGATTAAAATCCTGGGCGAAACATCCCTGGAAGACCTTGCCAACTCCTCGTTTTAATTCTCAGCTGAGCAGTGTTATTCTAGGTTACTCATCTGGAAGAATGCCTTGGAATGATCTTTATTGTCCTGTGGTTCTCCCATGCTAATAATGCAGCACCCTCTCCGATCAGGGAATGCCATGCACATTAGGGGCAAGAGTGTCTAAAAGTCCTGAAGCCTGTTTTATTGCTTGTTCACTGTCATCCTTTATTAGTGAAGGTGTCACAGACCAGACTTATATGCTGTTGGGCATTTGGTATGTTTGTACTGAATGCTTGTATTACATTGATTTTGAATTGCCAACACTATTAAGCGGGTAAACAGCACAGCTTTAGAAGAAATCCTCTGAGCTTTTGGATATTAAGATATTCTTAACTTCTGCTCTATTTTTGTTACAGCAAAGTCTCTGGTAAGTTCCAAAGGCTCATATAGCCTGGCTCATCAGTAGGCTCAGAATCCATGAAACTTGTGTTTCAAGCTAGTTACTGCCATCATTATGGTGTGACACTATAGGGACCCACAGTGATGTGAGATTTCAAGGAAACTGCACTTTAAGAGCCAATCCGTTCAGTTCACCTGGAAGAAAAGTCATTGGGCAAGAAGTGGGAGGGTAGCAATGCCCAGGAACATTAACTTGCTCAGCATGGTGCTGAGCTAGTGTCTGCCAGGGGGCTACATAATTAAGGCACAAGCACTCTCCTAACTATGGTAGGGGAGGAAAGGTAATGGGGACTGGAACAGATCTGGAAAAAGTCTATCTGTGTGTGCGTTAGTATCTTTCAAAGGCACAGGTGACAAAAATGCCTCTCAGAAGTAAGGAAAGAGAATTGAGGTGGGTAATCACATTTCTCTCTCCTCTCCATCTCTCTAGGAAAAGCCAGGGAAAGCAAAGATGCGGGGATAAAGTGCACTGTGAACTAAGAGTGAAGGAAGGGCCATGGGTGCAGGGTGAGTGCGTTGTGCCTGCCATTGTATTTTCCCCTCTCTGAAACATTTTCTAATGCGTTCCCAGGACACAATAGGGCCTTAATTCTTATTTGTTGAAAAAATTAATACATGAGTGAATAAATGAAAGAAGTGTGGGCTGGGGACATTGACGTAAAGCCCGGTGCTCTTTTCAGGGCCTGCCTGATAAATTGTTTTAAAATGAATTGTTTTTAAATGAATTGTATAAAGAGAGGCTATTTAAGTGAACTCCATTCAAAATCACATTGTATTTGATAGGGTGATTTTGAATGTACTCATCTCATGCTTTCAAAAATTTGAGAGAGAAATCAACTATATTTTGATAAAAAAATAAAATAAAGAAAATAAAGAAAACCCAAAATTTTAGAGAAGACCGTGGCCTTAGGCAGAAGAATAAATATGAACTTGTCCCTAGACTTAATGTAACACGGAAATGTTTACATGAAACCCTTCATTGTAAGGTTTGTCATACCAGTCAATTTACTATGGATGAAATTTTACTACTGATGCACACAATTCACTCCTATTGGTTTCAGCAGGAGCTTCAGAATTGCCTCAGAGTCCTATGTGGGTTAGATATGATCCTTGAGACAATGCAGGCCTTATCCTCAGTTTCTCTCTGGCTACCATATTATTTAATAGTAATCAATTATCTGAATATTTTTCTGTAGTCATTCACATCTATTCACCCAGACTTCATCTTCCTACCCTTGTATACACATATATCCATCTATCCCACCACCTGCCTCTCAAATTCTCCATTCACGCATCTATCCATGCATCCATCTACATGTCCATCTATACATTCATCCACACATCCATCCATCCATCCATCCATCCAATTTTTATTTACAAGCATATGCTTTGTGCCAGGTTGTGTGTATTGAGACTAGACATAATGACGACAGGGTCTTTTGTCCCTGTAGCTTATTGTCATTTTAGTCTACATTTTGGACTGACCCAGCACACTGTGTAAACTTCTATTGTACTCTTATGCTGGTACACTTGTCTGTTTCTACAACTACAAAATTAGCCAGTCAAGGCCATGATTTGTTCCAACCACCTAATTATGTTGATGGGAAATCTGTGCATGTGGGAGGATGTGTGATTTGCCCATGTGTTCTGAACTTTATTGCTGGCTGAATAGAAACTAAGACTTAGTAAGACTGTATTCTCTCTTACAATCTGGGGTCCTTTCTTACATCATGTACGGTGAGTTCTTCCTGTACTTGTGCTCACAGGTGTTGTGTATCTGGGACTAAAGCTTAGGTGGATGTTCCCTTCCTGAACAGAATGTAGACTCTGCAGATGGTCTGAAGTTTGGGGTCTAGCTATTATTCAGGATGACCCTGTAAGTCTTGGGAACGTAGAGACTGATGAGTCCTCAAGAAGCCAAAAAAAGATCAGTGCTGCCATGTCTTTCAATTTTTCAAAGAATATTTATGAAGTGTCATTAGAGACCTTCAAGCCTCCACAAAATACTGCATTTACAGATGACACCCACTTCAGTAAGAGCCTAAGGGGGGACTCATTAGTAGACAATCATTTATTCAACTTGTTAAGCATTAATTTCTCTTATGCTACTGGTCTGCCTTGCGCAAGCATAAGGGGTTGGGGGAGATAGCAAACTAGAGTTCGAACAAGTTATCCAGTGCTTGCTGGCAGCTCTGCTTTTTCTCTATGGGTCTAAATATTTCTTTGGTATTTCCTTAATTTTCCTGGGGGCTCATAGAACAGGAGGACTTCTAAATAGTGGGGCTGTTTCCTCTAATTTTTAAAAAATCATGAATGGATGGTCTTTTGCACACAAGTAACATGGCGGTCTCATGCTCTCACCAGAGAGGGTGAACCCCAGATGTCTTGGATGCTGAAGTTCTCAAGGCAGTAGACATTTGCACTTGAGGCTATAGGTATCTACTGATGGGATGATGATGCTGTGGGAAAAGAAAGGATCCCCTCCTGAGGATTTGGTAAAGGAAGTATGGGACAGAGAAAACGAACAGTGAGGACAGATTCTAGGTTCCCAGAATCTGGGAACCTGGGCAAGAGAAAGAAAGGAGCAGTATGTAGAGAGAGAGGCAGAGAACTAGCAGAACAGAGATGCTGTGTTCTGGAATAGGAAGCTGTGGAGCCATGTCTTGGGGGACCAATGATCAGTGTCACAGCTCCTCTGAAGCATAGTCCAGGGTAGGGCTGACACGAGTCAGGCAAGGTGTCTGGGCTTGTGCTACAAGGTACAAGTTCGGGGCAGAACTTTAGAATCAGCAGTTTGATGCCATCCAGAGCATGACTTAAAGAGAAAGTCAGCAAGGGGATGGGTAGAGAAAGACCACGTGCCCAGACCAGTCCCTGGGGCTAGAGCAACAAGGTGGTCTGCAGGGTGAAGATGTCTTCACTGGCTAGAAATGGTCCCCACACGAGGTGCTCAAGACAGTCAAAGCCATGGCTTCTTGTCACCATTTTCCTTGGTCGTATGAAGGAAGGCAATAGTCTGGGGACAGATACCTAAAGAGAAGCAGAGTAGAGAAAAGAAGAAAGAGGAATAGCTCTGGTGATATCAGTGAGACTCTGTACCTAAAGTTGTCTGTGTCCCTAGATGCCCTAGTAAATGAGTCAATCCATACTCTCTGTTCTGCTTAAACCATTTCAATTGACCTTCTGGTATTTGCAACATCAAGTGTCCTAAACTGCCTAGTTCTGGTTCTGCAGCTTAGGGTTCACTTTAAGCTAAATTTCAATAAATAATTGCTGTCATTATCTGGACATCTCTCCACCGTGAGTCCAGGTCATACTCACAGCTCTCACAGTGGAGACCCTTCTTCTCATTTTACAAGTGGGAACACCCAGGTCTAGAAAAGTGGAGTCTCTTGCCCAAGACCACAAACCTGGTCAAGCTGCAAACCTGATCTGACTGAACTTCAGATGTTTTCCTCTCTGCCATGTTGCCCCCTACCCCCGCTGGGGAGGTTTATCCCAGAGTTCCCCCTGACCTCCCTTTAAGGGTCTTTTATGTCCTCTTCACCCCTAGGCTTTCCACTTTGCTCCCTGCAGCTCTGCAAGCTTTATTCCTTTCCCTTTTTCTATACCCATCAACATGTCTGAGTCTTAAATAGGGCCCCAGGACCTTGCTCACGGCTGGGAATGGCTGACTATCTGTGTGGAGCGTTCTGATGAGCAAAGACACACAATATACAGAGAACTGCTGCTCAGGAAATGGTCACGATGTAACTCAGGAAGGCTACATCTTTTCTTTTTGCAGACATTTACTTAACCCAAAGGAGGGATGCTAATGCAGGCCAGGACAATAAGGTTTGGAGGGGAGGCCTGTTTCCTTGCCTCTCTCCTCTCAGCCTCTTCATAGGTGGCTATGCTGTACCCTGCATGCCTGTCTGCCAGCCTACCAGGTGGGTCTTCCCTGTTAGAGCCAGCCTGCTGCTTTATGTGGTGCTGTGTGACTGATTTGATGACCTGTGACCCGACTGTCCATCTGGCCACTCCAGAGCTCGCCTGGCTGTTTCCCTTTTTTTGCTGTGACTGAATTTCCACTGCCTCTCTCAGCATCTGACTTGCAAACCACTCTGCTCCGTCTGTTAAATGGATGAAAAGAGAGAGTGACCTCCTGCTGCCAGCTCTGCCCAGTGCCCTCCCGGTCTTCAGTGGGAAAGCACCTGGGCCTGGGAGTCTTCTGCTTTCTCCTGAACTGGCTGAGGCCACAGCTGACACCGCCTCAGCCTGCCGTGTGCGCGATGCCCTGTGAAAGGAGAGACGTTTCATTTCGTACTTGGCAGGTGCTGAACTCAACGGGACAGTGAGACCCAGGAAATATGACACCATCTGCTTCCTGCCATGTTCTGGCTCCGGCGCTTGATGTCAGGGCATCAGCTGTTACCTGAGTGTCCCTGGTCCTGTGAAGTGAGCCATTCAGGAAACGCCTTCGCTAAGACTTTCCACAATGGCACCATTCATCCTGGCCGGTCTGCCCTGCTGGGCATTTTTTTCTTCTTGACTTCCAAAGTAAAAACTGTCTTCCTGCTTTCTAAGTTTTCCACAGAAAATATATACACATAAATATGTATATACATGATATAGATGTTAATTTATTCGGCCATCATTTTCCATATGTGGACTTTTTTCTGCTCTAAAGGTAGTCTTCCTAGATCAGCCTCTGGCTGCCTTGAACTGTATCCAGTGCTCTGTGCTTTGCTTGCCTCTGCCCTCCAGGTGGGAGTGATGTCCTTAACTAGTGGTTAAGTGAGGATTAGCTACACCAAGGGGAGGATTAAGCAAACAACAGTATCATAGAAAATAGGAAAAAACAGTTGGGCCTCCCTGTGCTGGGAGTGCCCAATCCAGCTAGCAGTATTAAGGGCTATGCGAGGGAACAGGAGTGCTGTATCCCTTGTGCCATGGCCCCTGCAAATCTCAGATTTCCCTGAACCTCTGACATGCTGGTCTCTAGTTCAAGAAGCTGCCAGGCAGGTGGTATGGGCAATGCATTGAAGGCTGAGTCCTTTCCTGACAAATCCCCTTGTTCCCTTTGTGGACAGACAAATCAAGCCACCTGTATGAATTATTAAATATGAGATAAAACACAAAAAACAACCCTGTCGATCTGTTAATACATTTTCAGACTCGGAATATGCCATCTGGACCAGACACAACGGCTGCTGGAATTTGTGTTGTTTCTTTCTTCTTTCTTCTGATTTTGACGTGGTTTTGTTAGCTATTCCTATTTTGATGCCTAAAGGGTGATATTAAACATAATCTGAATCTTAATTGAAAATGTATGCTTTTCTCATTTAAACTTGTTGGCTCTTTGAAGAATTATGGCATGGCAAAATGTTGCTGGGGGGAAGTCCCGGAGAAAATTCCCTTTGGTCGCCAGATTGTTTCCTAAATTAGTAGAAGCCTTCAAGTCCTAGGTCAGAAGGAAGATGGAACTATTTGTTACAGTGTTGGAGTCTGATGGGAGAGCACATGCTATGTTTGCATTTTAAGAGTGGCAGTGGTTTCCGTGAAAGACTGGGAGAGTGGGTGGGCTGCTCAGACACATATGCTCCAGCCCACACAGCCAGCCATCACCATGACTTTCATAAGAGCCAGGACTATACTCAGCCAGCCCTTGGACACATTCAGCCCTTTGCTCTGGGAAGACTGATGAAATGCACGTGTGCATACACATGTGCACATGGACACACACTATGGTCCATGCCATTGTGGTTACACCTGCTAGAACCTATGGACAGAATTGCTGTCTTCTCTCTGACCAGATGAGCTCAACCCAGAGTCCCTTCCCACCCACCAACCCCCTGCCAGGCTAATTACTCCCCTGTGTGGTGTGATGAAATCTATAACTCATAGTCTTTCACCTAGAAGTAGCAGAGGTGGTATTAAAAACTTGCTTATGTTTCAGGCTCAGTGAGTTGTATCATCACATAGACTATGGTTCATTTAGTTATTAATTTCTGGTGAGCCCATGTTTTATTGTTTAAAATTCTTTTAATACATCTTGGCCCTTTGACATTTATAGGAGTATTTATGTGATCAACATGGTAGACCTTTAATCTTCTCATTCTCCCTCTTTCTTGATTGGGGTAGAGCTATAGGAATGACCCATTCAGCCCTTTAAAGGATGAAGACCGACTGTGTACTTCAGTAAGTAAATCCTGGCCTGGACTTGGCTCTGGCTGTGCTCAGCAACCTGAAACCCTAAGGCCTTACAGGCAGGGCCCTGTGTGGCAGTGGCCACTTTGTTGGAAAGGAATGATTACAACCTTGGGCATCTTAGATGATGCCATGTTCTCTTCAAAGAGCCCATCACACACAGAGTAAAGGATTAGCAGTCCCATAATAGAGATCCATTAAATGTTGTAGTGTTAGTAATAATTAAGTAACGTTTTATGGTAGCACCAGCAGGCTAGTCAAGTGAATAATTCTTTTCAGGGTTTGCTCTCTCTCTCCACTGGTAAAGGATTTAGATGGATTTATGACATTGGCTGAAACAAATCAGTGGATGAGTGATTACAGGAGTTGAGTGTGGTTAAGCCAAGATTAATGCCACTAATCCCTGAGAATGAAGGAGATGACTGTCACCCACAGAAGTGAACTTGCAGTTCAAGATGTGTGGGCTTCTAGACAGCAGTTCAGATCTTCCAGGCACACATGCATGCCCACACACGATCTCAACCCAAACCCAGCATCCCCTGTCACACTGTAAAGGATGGTAAGCAAACAACAATAATGATAGAGGGCTTGAAATATGGTGAATAAAATATTCAATGTGAGTAAACTGTTTACTAACATTCTCAGGTCACCAGGGTACCATTTCAGGTGAGGCCTTTATGAGGTCATTTACCTTTACCTACACCAGGACCATTATCTTAATTGCTCCTCAGCCTTCATGAAAGTGTTTGTGGGTAAACAGTTTTCACCAAGGGAGTTATTAAGTGCCCCCTGGATTACCATAGGATCAGGAATCATAAAAATAGCAGCAATTGTAGTCATAATAACCTATGCTGGGTAAGTATCTGTTATAAATATGTCTTAAATTTTCACCACCAGCACCACCCAGAGCAGCTTCAGGGTGAAGCCCAGCATAAGAAACAGAGCGCTGATTATTGAAAAACATGGATGGATAAGAAGGCACTCTTCATTCGTCAAGTCTGGAAGGCATAGAAGAGCAAAAGGGCTGCCATAATTCAGCCCCTCTCTTACCTATGGCGTTTCATACTGGTGCTGAGGAATTAGTGGTAGACATGTGAATTCTTCTCACCTCAATAGAGGGAGGAAATATGCTAAGTAAACATTTTAAATGCATGCCCAAGGTCAAGGGAAAGCCGGAGTTTTGGAAAGAGTGTCAGTTCCATCCCCATGGCTCATTTTATGCCTACACGACACCTAAATAACAAGTTGCAAGCAGATATTTCAATCCATGCTCAATAAGTAATTAACTAAATTAAATAAATTTGGGGGCTGTGGAGACCTAGCCAGATCACATTGTGGACTGCTTCTCTAGTTCCTAGTCATGTGTCCAACTAATAGTAGATTCGTTGGAAACTGAGAAATACCTAGACTGAATTCCTGGTTGATTTGACTTAGAAATGCCACCCACATCAGTTCTTGGGTGTCCTAAGCTGATATTCTCCATCCATATGATTTAATAAGTCCTCTCTGCTTCTGGGCTATTGTGATATGTCTCCTGTTTCTCCTTAGTTTGCATTACCTGCAAAATAATATTCAACCTGAGAGTGTTGCATTTCAGGCTGTCTGCATTTGGACTCTTACCTGCCTCTGCAGCTTTCTCTCACAGCATCCCTAGCCATGTAGTACTTTAGATAAGTAATGCCCCACTCTTTATTCCTGCCCTGCCAGCAGAAAGCAAAATAATAAAGTTCTCATATTACTTGAATTGAGCAGTGAAAAGACTGTCTTTAGATGAAATAAATGATCATGGATTTCCATACTGATTTGTTAGTTAAATAAGTACAAATGAAAAACTAGGTATAAACTTCTGCAAGGATTCTGTAGACTATGATTCTTTTTCTTGGTCAGTATAGAACAGGATAGTTCTTCTAAATGGGAGCCTTTGCAATATTTGAGAAAAAAGCAGTCATAGATTCTTCAAGTCCCTTCCTCATTAGGGTAACATTTCATGTTTCTTCAGCTGTTACTTACAGGAAATGGCTTTAAATTTCCCCCATTCAACTTACTTCTCAAATGACATCCAGTTGCTTAATGTCTTTCTGAAGTATAAACTGTGCAGCACATCCTTCCCTTGATCTGGATCCCACATTTCTAGAGTTGTCACCACAATTCTTAAGAAACTTTTTGCAGTCACATCTTCTATGAGTGACTTCTGTTGAGCCGGCTATCAACGAAAAAGCCTAAACACAGGCATGATTATTTTGAAACCATTTCTCCATCATCCTGTATTTATGCAGCTGGTCTATTGAGCATAAGTGAAGGACTTCACGTTTATCCCATGTTAAAAATCCATCTTGTTAGTAATCCCAACATTCTGGCCTCTCAAAGTTTCTGATGATCCTGATTCAGTATTTCAATCTAACTAGTTCTCTCAGCTGAAGAGTTGGTCTACATACAATTTTGCACTTTGTAAAATTTTGCTGTCACAGCCCTGTATTCTAACCTGAAGAGATTTGCCCCTGTCTAGGTTAATAGGTGCTGAAAGCTCATCAACTACAAGAGTAAAGAGATAGGTATTAGGGAGTGATGGGGCTTGTGGTCAACCACAGAGTGTGTTCAGGTGTTTCAGTTCATATTAAATAAGAATATGAATAGGGCTTTCCTGGTGGCACAGTGGTTGAGAATCTGCCTGCTAATGCAGGGGACACGAGGTCGAGCCCTGGTCTGGGAGGATCCCACATGCCATGGTGCAACTAGGCTCGTGAGCCACAACTACTGAGCTTGTGCATCTGGAGCCTGTGCTCTGCAACAAGAGAGGCCGCGATAGTGAGAGGCCCACACACTGCGACGAAGAGTGGCCCCCGCTTGCCACAACTAGAGAAAGCCCTCACACAGAAACGAAGACCCAACACAGCAAAAATAAATAAATTAATTAATAAACTCCTACCCCCAACATCTTCTTTAAAAAAAAAAAAAAGAAGAATATGAATGATAGTGGCAAGAGTGGATATCCTTTTCTTGTTCTTGATCTTAGTGGAAATGCTTTCAGTTTTTCACCATTGAGTATGATGTTTGCTATGGGTTTCTCATATATGGCCTTTGTTATGTTGAGGGAGATTAGGTTTGACATAAATACACTACCATGTGTAAAACAGATAGCTAGTGGGAACCTGCTGTACAGCACAGGGAGCTCAGCTCAGTGCTCTGTGATGACCTAGAGGGGTGGGATTGGGGGTTGGGAGGGAGGTCCAAGAGGGAGGGGATATAGGTATACGTATAGCTGATTCACTTCATTGTACAGCAGAAACTAACACAACATTGTAAAGCAATTTTGCTCCAAAAAAAAAAAAAAAAAAACAATGAATATGAACAACAAGAACAGAGTGCTAACCAACAGCACCAAGTAAGCCTTGTCAAGTGGTGGGTAGAAGCAACTCTGTTGCTAAGGTGTCACTCTGCAGTTATGTTTAAACCACATTATCTAAGACTAAACAGCTCCTGATGCTCTGGACAGCTCAAGCTGCAACAAAGTACAGTCTATTTTTCATCTTAAGATAGTGCTCAAGATACAAACTGATCAAAATAGGGCACAACAAGATCATCAAACAAATCTCCTTTCACAGGAGGGCACATACCTTGCTCTTGCCCCCATGAAATTCTGCATAGCAACAACAAGGAGATTGCAAGAAAGAACCTCCCTTGAGCCATAGCCCAAACTCCTTCCTGGACTGCTGGTGGTAAATGCAGCCCAGAGAAATGGCAGAGCAATCTGTTTACATATCACTGACTAGGTAGCATCCAGATAATGAACAAAGGGGTGATTTCTCAGCAAACCAGTAATGACTGACCCACACTGTTGCTTTAAAAAAAAAAATTCTATGGCATACACACATATGCACTCACAAACATACGTATTTCTTTTGCAAAAATGGAAACACTAAATATTTGAGTGAATGAATGAATGAGGAAAAGACCCATCCAGAGTAACCTGGGATTAACTCACTGCTGTTTTCCCAGGTAATGAGGACGGCTATCTTTGTCCAGAACAGATGCTATGAGATCATGTCTCCAAGAGATGAACTGAGAATGAATTCACTGAAATTATGGTGCTCACAGAGAGGATTTTAGCTTGAACATTTGTTCATATGATTTATGGCACCCTCCATCCGGCAGAGTCAATGCAAAAAAAATGAAACTTAATTACAGCATGCAGACAGAGTTTACTTAAGAGAGCTAAAAGTTTGTGCAGATTTTTTTTTTTTTATGAGACAGGAAACTCATCCTAAAAGAAAAAAGCTTTATACAACATTTGCAACTCATCAAGTGTGAGTCTGACCCTTGTGTGGGGGGATGGGAGGGTGCTGGCTGTGACTCCACTTGGCCTCCAAGCAAATTATCCCCAACCGTAGGTCCCTGCTAAACTCCTACCTCCTCCAATGCTTGTGTCTCCAGGATTCCCTTTTATTTCAGCCTAGCCTTTCCCTTGAAGGAAAAGAGTATTATTGTCCTTTCTCTCTGGCAAATCAAAAGTCTGGAAGTTTAAATTTACAGTCTAAGAACTGTTCCAGTGTATATATGGCTCAGAGGCTGTTATTAACAAATACAATTAAAAACATTCCTTCTGCTAATAAAAAAGTCAGCACCTTCCTATTAAACTAAGACCCACCCTTAAGTTATTTAATGGCTGTTAACACTTTATTTGCTTTCAAGGGTCTTTTGGGTACCAAGCTTCTGAGACAAAGCAGATTCTAGTTGGTAGGTCAGTGGCTTTGTTTGATGCACACTCCTGACCCTCAACTTATTCTACATCTGAAGCTGAGTCTCTTTGTGTCTTGAGATCTCCTCCTGAGACCTCATCCAGAGGGGCTTGGATAATGGTACTTATTTGGCAAAAGTTTTTAAGATCTACAGATGAACCTGGCTGATTAATTATATCAATGCTTATGATAGTCATTGAATGATAGTTGGCCCTTTTTGGACCATTTAGGATTCAAGTGCCTCTACCCAAATCATTACATGAAAGGCAGCCAGCCCCTGAAGTTTAGATTTGGCTTTTGCACTTAAATTTGCAAACTAGCACTCCTTTCATCAAGAAAGAAAATATGACGATGAAGTGCTACTGCTGATATTTGGATAGCATTTTGTATTTTCAGCATGCTTTCAGATAATACATTATGTAACTCGCAAGCAAACAGCATTTTATCTTTTGCAGGCATGCGAAGACAGCAGAATTCCTGAATTCTCAAAAACTAATCATGAACACTTCTGAGACTGACAGTTGGGTCTATTTTCAATAGATTTTGCAGTTAAAAAAGTGATCGATGATTCAGTTTCCTCTCTAAGAGTCAAGTGAATTTATTATCTTCTGATTCCTGCATTCACCTAAAGTAAGGTGCTGGTCTAGGCAATGAAGCTCA
This sequence comes from Mesoplodon mirus, assembly GCF_964341445.2. Lineage (NCBI taxonomy): Eukaryota > Metazoa > Chordata > Mammalia > Artiodactyla > Ziphiidae > Mesoplodon > Mesoplodon mirus. The sequence continues at coordinate 76,872,805 of NC_138978.1, read as the reverse complement.
GATTCGAGGTGCACCCACCCAATTCATCTTCTTTTCTTTATTACTCACCCACCAGTCCTTCCTCCAGTGCTGCTCCTGTAGCTTTAATGGTGGGCATCAGCCCAGAAGAGCAGCTTTACAAATGAAAGTGTCTTCTTCGGGCAGAGGAAAGAGGAACCTCTATCACCGAAGGCTCACCTACAGACAATTTATCTAACAAACTCCATTTCCTGTGTGCCATTTGCCGGTATTCATAGTGTGTGGAGGCTCCCAGGGAGGCTCCTCATAAAGGATTGTTCTGTTATAACCCAGAGTCATATTTTTTCCATTTAAGTAATGAAGAGGCTTCAGCTCCCTTTCTCTTTTGTTTCCTACTGCCTAGATAAGATGCCCATATTCAGAATGTTTCATTGATATGAAGGTTGCCATCTGTTTTTTGCCCAGATAGGGTCCATCTTTGTATGTATTTTTTTACTTAAAAAATAGTCTGTTGAATTTAAGCAGGTTTCCTTCCTCCCTCCCTCCCTCTATCCTCTCCTCCTCCTTCCCTCCCCCCTCCCTCTCTCCCTCTCCCTTCCTCTCCTTCTTTCTTTCTTAGACAGAAATTGCCAGCTTTTCTATGTCAAGTTGTCTTCCTTTAGAAATTAAAATATATGGTAATAAAATGCCATTCATATAATCACTTGACAGGTAAACTGTGTTTTTCTGACAATGTTTGATATTAACAGTAACCTAAATAGCACAGAGGACTCTGCATTAGGGAAGTTTCTTCCTTCTTTCTTCTTTTTGTAATCCTCCAACAGCAAACCATTCATTTTTACATTTCCATGTTAAAGATGCAACACTAAAAGTGCATTACCTTAATAATCAATAACTCAGTGGGAGGTCCTAATGGGGAAAATTCACTGGAAGCTACATTCCAGTTGAAGTAGCAAAGGACCACCCTAGGCCTTCGGGCTATAATTAGACAACCATAAAACTAGGAGGTAAATGGTAGAAGGCTACATTAGCAGTAAAATGCTAACTTACAAGTAATAAGCCTGAAATCTTTCATGTCTACTGGAGTGTCACTTACACTTGAACAAGGAAAATGTTATGTTAAAGAACAAATTTACATTTAGGGTCCCTAAAGCTTAAGGACTGGTGAAGGTTAGCGTGGCAATGAGAAAACAGATGAATACAAATCTGCACACTTCACAGTTTTCACTCAGTTTGGCCCTTCCCTCTCCCTTTCTTTACCATCCACCAGTTTTTTCTTCCCCCTCCAGGCTTTGCGAAACATTACAGAATTTAAACACAGGAAACCAATATAAAAACCCTCTCAGGCAAAGAAACAGTGCAGCTGACTTTACATTGTTTCTATTCGTGGCTCTCTAGTTTTACATTTTCTGATCAGTGACTGCCACTGAGACCAGGAAACCAGTTTCTTCAAGAGCATCTGTGGCCTGTCTGAAGGCCTTGCATTATTGATTTTCTGCTCATAGATTCCAGTTGCTCTGTCAATCATGGGCCAGAAATACAAGATGGTAGTCAATAAGCAAAAGGACTGAGCTCCCATGAAGACAACAAAATAATTCAAGAGATCTGACTAAAACAGAAAATGCCAAAATCCTCAAGAGAAAAAAATAAAAATAAATCAGTTAAGCCTTTCTGGGAAGGAAAGTCTGTAGTACTCCTGAAAGACATATTATGTTTGTAAGGGAGTATATTCTTGCCAAGTGAGTCTGGAATTTTCTCACCAAATTAATTCATTAATGAAAACATTTATTAAGTGTCTGTTAGGCAACCATAGGCACTGAAGACAAAATGAGGAATATTACTCTGCTCCTATTGGATAGAAATGTATAGGGTACACATATAATTGTAAGAAAGTATGCTGAGTACTGCAGTAGAGGTAAGTACAAATGGCTTTGTGAGTATAGAGGAGGGAGATACAACAGCCTGGACAAGTCAGGGAAGATTCCAGGAGTGACAACAGTTGTGTTGTATCAACATCTTGAAGAAAGCTTAGGAGTTCTACAAACAAAGGAGGAGCAGAACACTCCAGGCTGAGGACCTAGCATGTGAAATCACTCTATACTTGCTCACCTTGTTCATACAAATTTAATGGACATATAAATTATTGAAAGAATCATTCTTTAAACTAAAGTTTATGAACTGAGCACTGTTAGGTTGGTTTTCAACTATTTAATGATTTTTCCCCTCATCTTCTATCAGATATAATCCCACAGTGTTTAACTCATGCTTTGCACAAAGAAGCTTCTCAATAAATATTTGTTAATGGTAGGATTAGAGAGAGGAAGGCCAAACAGGAGCTAAAGCAGGTAGTAAAGTATCTTTAAGGAGCTCTTAAATGTTTTTAGGACCCCTCCATGTGATCTTCAAAATCTCAACATTATTATGTGGTAAAAAAACAACTATGAATTCTGTAGTAAAGAATCCATTACAAATCCAATGTTTGGATGATGGGATTTTCTGGTTGATACAATTTTCTGGTTAAAGAAAAGCTATCTTAAATCGTTAAAAGATTTTCACAAATCTTTTGAAGTTGTGTGTGTTCAAGTTATTACCCTACCTGCTCGATAAAGCCCTAAGGGCTTCCATCATCCCCTGAATAATCTGACTCCACTGCCCAGTTTCCTCTCACACCCCTCCCTCTTCCTGTGCTCTGTTCACAGTGTTCGTCCAAAAATGCCAAGTGTCTTCCCACTTTAGGACATTCTAATATGATCTTCTTTCTTCCTGACACACATTTCCTCCCCTGCAGGGTATTGGGGGTTCACACAACCATGGGAGGGCTGGGTCTCAGTCTCACCAAGCTCAACCTGGAAAACTAACCTCTAGAAAGTTGTCACTAACCCTTGCATCTGCCTGTAGCACTGATGCAAATGATTGGCAGGAGCTCACCCCAAATCCACTGCCAACCTCCTCTCTGCTGTCTGATTATGCATCTTTGCAATTGCCGCTTGAGAATGATACCTTCTGCTCCTTCTCTTCTTTTCTGATTTCTGTTCATTGTCAAACACTAAACAGAATTGACTACAGATGATCCAGCACCCTGGCCAACTTCTACACAGCCTTCATTTTCGCCGACTGTTTCCTAAACCCTAGGCAAGATTATGCTCCTCTGCCATAACATTTTTCTTAATAACATCACAATTGTAATATGGTTAGATGTGTAGTTGTGGGATAAATATTTTTCTTATCCGCTAGTTCTTTGTGTTTACCAAAATATCTTCTCACCCTCTGGAACCTATTAGGCTCTCAATAAATATTTGCTGAAGGAATGAATGAAGTATCTCAACTTTTTTTAGTGATTTATGCTCTTGCAATGCCTGAAGGTCATCCTCTCTGGATGTTGTACAGAGATGAGGTTTTGCTATAGATGTAACAACTGGAAGAGACTGGGTTAAATCAATAATTGCAGGATAAACTTGAAAGTTCTTTTAGAAGTTAACAGCAGGGAGGACAATTTGGCATTCTCTATCAGAAGTTTTTAAAATATGTCTATCCTTTGACCTAAAAATTCTGAGGATTTTTTCTAATGACATTTTAAGCTGTGAAAGAGATTGATGAATAAGGATTTTTCATTGCATGATTCATTGTAAATTCTGGAAAGAATTGTCCTTATTCACACCTCCCACTCACTTTTTAAGCCATTATTATATGGCTTCAGTCCCCATAAACCCACTGAATATGTCTGTCTAAAACCTCTTCTTATCAATAAATCCAGTGGATACTTGTAGTTTGCATCTTCCTTGACCTCTCAGAGAACTTGACTTGCTGATGGTTTTTTCTTTCTTTGAACATCTTCCCCTCTGACTTCTAGTACTTGGCTCTTCTTCTGCCTCTCTGGCCATTCTTTGTCACTCTTTTGTGAGCCTTTCTTCCTCTGCTTCCTGTTTCTGCTCTAGGTTCTTGCAACCTTCCTGCTATCTCTGGGCAAATTCATCATTATTTCAATTACCATTCATATGCTAAAAACATCTCAAGTTCATCTCTAGGCTGAGAGGATCTGATTATATGCATTTGGCTGCTGGACACTTCAACTGAGCATATGAAACTCAACTTCTCTAAAAGTAAACATGTCATCATTCCCAGCAAATGTGCTTCATTCAATTACTTACTCAATCAAAAGTGTGAGTGTGCTTGTGTGTATATATGAGAATGGAGGTGCAGGATATTTTTACTTACTCTCAGGTAGGCAAACTAACCAGCATCAAAACATAAGTAGTCCATGATTGTTATTTTTAATCTAGTTCTCTTTTATTTTTCACAGTTAGTAAATTCATTCTAGATTTTGGCAATGGAATTACTAATTTAGAGCGCTTGGGGTTTTGACCATCTTTCCTCTTTTTCCTGAATCTTTTTGGACATTTTAGATAAGACTAAGAGAGGTTGGTACCATTTTGAACCAGAATCCATACACATCATAATTAATGGCTACACAATTCTATCATATGGAAATATGAGTTTATTTTACCGTTCTCCTGTTGCTCCTTTCTAATAGAAGAGGAATTCAGAAACATTCTAGTGAATTGAGGATCCAGTTTAGTTAGGCTGAAGTCAGTATAGGCGTCATTATATACCAATGTTCATGAGTCTGAAAATATTTGAAGTTTAATTTGAAAAAGAAATTCTTAGCAGAAGTATATCTACCTGCATTTCTAAATTCCCTTGAAAGGGATTTGAGTCCATATTCTGGAAAAATCTTTCAAAAATAAAATAGAACATCATCTTTTAGAGATTGGGGGATTATTGTGTAGTCTCTGAAAGAACTTCATATATTATGTAATTATGGGAGTGTTTTGCTCTGCCTTGGTTGAAGATTACAGAAGGATAGCTTTCGAGATGCTTTTGCCTTACTGACTTTTCATAATTCTGGTCAAATAAGATAAATATCTGCAAGTCTGAGGACAAAAGAAATATGGTAACTTATTTTTCAGAGGAGTGTGACTTTAGTTTGATTCATTTGAATAGTAAGTGAAGTTCTAGGATGATTTTTAGTAGGCTCAAATAGCTGTCTACCATGTCCTGTGGCTTGCCTTCATGCAGGCTGAGAAAACACCAAATATCTGCATAGGGTTTAAACATGACACTGAGCTCTCCTTTGCCTCCACTACCCTAACCCCAACGTTTTCTCCTTAACAACCCTTTTCTGACTTGTCATAGTGCCTTAATTAATGAGCATGTAAGTAATAAAAGTTTATTCTCTCACCCAGGCTGGACATTTTTTATGAGGGACATGACCAAAATTTGGGCCATTCTTCAAGGAGAAAACAATGTTATTGAGAAGAAGAAATATGTGTATGAAATAAATAGATAATAACTTAAATAAATTGGAGATCTGGAACCTGGAGAAGGGAAGACTTAAGTGATGGGGAAATAGGAGGGTTTGGCAAGATAAATATTGCAATGATGTCCATGTGAAAAAAGTGATTTAGCTTGCTCTGTTGAATACCTCTGGATGGAACTAGAAAAAGGATGGAAATTATAACAAGGCATCTTGGAATTTAAAATCATAATTGACCTGGGCTCAGAAGGGCCTGTGTTAAGATAATGAGTTTCTTGTCTCTTGTCATTCAAGGAGATGCTGGATAAACACAGATTAATGCTATTCTGGAAGAGGGGGGAGAGTGATATGGGAAGATGGACAGAGGAAACTTAAGATCCATTCTGACTCTGGGAGTGTATGTACAATTAACATGATCCCTGACAATTATAGATTCTAACAAATATAGATGGTATATTATGTAGAAAATGTGGAACCAGACACTGTTTCAATAGACCTGGGTGAGCCACTCCCTCTCTAGAAATAAGGTTGTAAATGTGTCAGAATATGCATTTTTCTGTGATAGTATCTCCTGCCTTCATCAGATTCCCAAAAGTTCTATGGTCCCAAATAATTTATGACAACAGCAATAGAGGGCCTTGGTTTTGAGCATTAATACTCACCTGTTGTGGTGTTTCAGTGAGTGAAACCTCAGTGGTGAGGTGGCTGTTGACTAACAGAAAATTAGGTCTAAAGGACAAAAACATAGGGAAGTTAAGTACTGATAGTGGGGAAAGGAGCAGAGGGAACTTGTGAGACTTAGGCTTGCTGAGCGGTGGGAACCAGTGGTAGAGACCTGGAGGGGTATGATCTTCTTGCATTGGCTCAAAACTGGAAATTGTCTTCTTCCTTCCTCAGAGCAGCTCTCTGTCCATTGCCACAGATTATATTAGGGTTCTCCAGAGAAAGAGAATCAAGAAGGTATTCGTGATATATCAAATCAAGATATCAAGAAATATACATCTGTGTATATTTGTATACATATATCTGTATATATATATATATATATATATATACACAAGATACACACACACACAGGCACATGGGTGTGTCTATGAGATTTCTTTTAAGGATTTGGCTCATGTGGTTCTGGGGGCTGGCAAGTCTGAAATGTGTAGGTCAGGCTGGCAGGCTGGAAAGCTGGCAGGTGCTGATGCTGCAGTCTTGAAGCAGAATTTCTTCTCCTCTGGGCAACCTCAGTTTTAGCTCCTAAGGCTTTCAACTGATGGAGTGAGACCCACATATATCATCAACGGTGATCCCCTTAACTTAAAGTCAAGGGATTGTAGATGTTAAACACATTTACAAAATACTTTGCCAGAAACACTGAAATTAGTGTTTGATTAAATAACTGGGTACTACAGCCTGGTTAAGTTGACACATAAAATTAACCATCATAAGTATTATGCTATTACATTTCAGGCCAGCAAACTTAAAGTTGTCATTTTTCTTTCTTATGAAATGTCATTGTGCTTTTCACCTAAGAATGAACAGAGTGAAAGTCTGGTTTTAATGGAGCTGGAATGAAGATGAATGGAGTACCAAGAAAACACACAATGCCTCTTTCACAATTGTGTCTAGGACTGGCTTTAATCAACGGAGTTGGTAATTGCTAAACTATTTGTGCCACTCGCTAAGTAGTAACACTGAATTTACCCTTATTTATCCCATTTTGTTTTTGTGAGATGGATGGCTTAGTTATGGGTAAAATTTTTAGTTGAGTGATATAATCCCACCCTAACCCACTAAGCTGTCTAGGGGAATGGCAGATATTAGCAAAAACCCCTTAATTTGTACCTTTAATATATCACATCAATATCACATTAATACTTACAACAGTCAGTTATTTCTGTATATCAAATAATTGCAAAATCACTTATTTTCACTCATGTGTGTCTAAACTTGCTTAAATTTGGCTGTAGGTCCTGAGTTTACTTTGTATCTCTTCTGTGTTCCTACATATTTCTGCTACTTGACTCTCTGAGAAATGACCATCTCATAGAAGACAAGCAAGGGAGGAAAGTGGAAACACAGGATGTCTCTGAAAGCCTAGACTTGGAGATGACATACTATCTTCTCTACCCACATTTTATTGGCAAAAAAAATTGCATCAGTGGTGTGGGGAAGTATATTCTACCCCTGGTGGGACAAACTGTCAATTCACATGCAAAGATCATGGATACAGGGAGAGGTGAAAAGTTGGGCCAATAATTTAATCTATCAAATTTATGATGGTGTATTAGTTTCTTTTATGGCTGCTTTAACAAATTACCACAGACTTGGTGGTTTAAAACAACAAAAATGTATTCTCTCGCAGTTCTGGAAGCCAGAAATCTGAAATCAGTATCACGGAGCCCATATCAGGATGTTGCAGGTCACGGTCCCTCTGCAGGCTCTGGGGGAGAATCTGTTCCATGCCCTGATCCGCTTCTGGTGGCTGCCGGCATTCCTTGAGTCCTGGCTGCATCATGCCAGTCTGTGCCTCCATGGTCACAGGGCTTTTTCCCCTTCTATCTGTCTCCTCTTATGTCAACTTGAAATTTCCCTTTGCCCTTCTCTTTAAGGATACATGGGATTGTATTTAGGGCCCATCTGGATAATCCAAGAGAATCTCTGCATCTCAAGATTCTTAACTTAATCATATCACATGTAAAGTAATATTCAAGGTTCCAGGTGTTAAAGCCTCATATCTTTGGGGGACATTTTTCAGCCTACTACAAATAGGAATAGCAGTCACAGAAGGCTTTCCACCTACAAGACGTTCAACTAAGCCTTTACATATATTAACTCATTTAATTCTCAAAACAACCCTTCATGTTGTTTCAGTTATTAACTCTGCTTTTTAGATGAGGAAATTAAGGCGAACAGAAGCTAAACAACAACTGCCAAGTAAGGCAGGATCTAAGCTCTCTGTCTCCAGAGTCTTCCTTAATCACTGCATTCTATTGCTTCTCTACGTTGCTTATACATCAACAGAAACATAGATGGAAACCACAGCATCTAACACTGGGACTTGAATATCGGGCTTTTAATATCATTAGGCAGATTGGCTTCTTATACTGAGAAATATGGACTGAGCTCTTGAGAAATTTAGGGAGTGGCAAAAAAGAATATCTTGGATGCTGTCAGCAATTGTTCCAAAGCTGCTGGGCTGGGATCAATGACCACGTTCCTAGGTGACATTCCAGTGGCCAAGTTCTCAGCAGAGTTTGGGACATTTGTGTCTGGCAAGGTTTCTTCTCAGAATTACTAAGAAGCTGTAACTGGTGCTTGACAGAGTCTGTGCTCTTGTTCCCTGAAGAAAGCTGAAGCCAAGGAGTTTTAACACCCACAATTTAGTAGGAAAAAAATCTGAGTAGTGTTGATGGTCAGGTCATTTCAAACCAGCCATTCAACAGAATGATGTGTTTCTTTATTTTTTAAATTTCCATTGTATTTTAATATAGTTTGCTTGAGTTTATTTTTGGTTACAGGGTTGGTGACAAAGGCTATGTTCTTTGTTTCTTCTTTATTTTGGTAAGAATTCTTAACATGACATTTACCCTCTCAGTAAACTTTTTTTTTTTTTTTTTTTTTGCTTTATAGCAAATTTAATCAGTTATACATATACATATGTTTCCATATCCCCTCCCTTTTGCGTCTCCCTCCCACCCTCCCTATCCCACCCCTCCAGGTGGTCACAAAGTACCAAGCTGATCTCCCTGTGCTATGCGGCTGCTTCCCACTAGCTATCTACCTCACGTTTGGTAGTGTATATATGTCCATGCCGCTCTTTCACTTTGTCACAGCTTACCCTTTCCCCTCCCCATATCCTCAAGTCCATTCTCAAGTAGGTCTGTGTCTTTATTCCCGTTTTACCCCTAGGTTCTTCATGACATTTTTTTTTCTTAAATTCCATATATATGTGTTAGCATACAGTATTTGTCTTTCTCTTTCTGACTTACTTCACTCTGTATGACAGACTCTAGGTCTATCCACCTCATTACAAATAGCTCAATTTCATTTCTTTTTATGGCTGAGTAATATTCCATTGTATATATGTGCCACATCTTCTTTATCCATTCATCCGATGATGGACACTTAGGTTGTTTCCATCTCCGGGCTATTGTAAATAAGGCTGCTATGAACATTTTGGTACATGTCTCTTTTTGAATTATGGTTTTCTCAGGGTATATGCCCAGTAGTGGGATTGCTGGGTCATATGGTAGTTCTATTTGTAGTTTTTTAAGGAACCTCCATACCGTTCTCCATAGTGGCTGTACCAATTCACATTCCCACCAGCAGTGCAAGAGTGTTCCCTTTTTTCCACACCCTCTCCAGCATTTATTGTTTCTAGATTTTTTGATGATGGCCATTCTGACTGGTGTGAGATGATATCTCATTGTAGTTTTGATTTGCATTTCTCTAATGAGTAAAGATGTGGAGCATCCTTTCATGTGTTTGTTGGCAGTCTGTATATCTTCTGTGGAGAAATGTCTATTTAGGTCTTCTGCCCATTTTTGGATTGGGTTATTTGTTTTTTTGTTATTGAGCTGCATGAGCTGCTTATAAATATTGGAGATTAATCCTTTGTCAGTTGCTTCATTTGCAAATATTTTCTCCCATTCTGAGGGTTGTCTTTTGGTCTTGTTTATGGTTTCCTTTGCTGTGCAAAAGCTTTGAAGTTTCCTTAGGTCCCATGTGTTTATTTTTGTCTTTATTTCCATTTCTCTAGGAGGTGGGTCAAAAAGGATCTTGCTGTGATTTATGTCATAGAGTGTTCTGCCTACGTTTATCTCTAAGAGTTTGATAGTGTCTGGCCTTACATTTAGGTCTTTAATCCATTTTGAGCTTATTTTTGTGTATGGTGTTAGGGAGTGATCTAATCTCATACTTTTACATGTCCCTATCCAGTTTTCCCAGCACCACTTATTGAAGAGACTGTCCTTTCTCCACTGTACATTCCTGCCTCCTTTATCAAAGATAAGGTGACCATATGTCCGTGGGTTTAACTCTGGGCTTTCTATCCTGTTCCATTGATCTATCTTTCTGTTTTTGTGCCAGTACCATACTGTCTTGATTACTGTAGCTTTGTAGTATAGTCTGAAGTCAGGGAGCCTGATTCCTCCAGCTCCATTTTTCGTTCTCAAGATTGCTTTGGCTATTCGGGGTCTTTTGTGTTTCCATACAAATTGTGAAATTTTTTGTTCTAGTTCTGTGAAAAATGCCAGTGGTAGTTTGATAGGGATTGCATTGAACCTGTAGATTGCTTTGGGTAGTAGAGTCATTTTCACAATGTTGATTCTTCCAATCCAAGAACATGGTACATCTCTCCATCTATTTGTATCATCTTTAATTTCTTTCATCAGTGTCTTATAATTTTCTGCATACAGGTCTTTTGTCTCCTTAGGTAGGTTTATTCCTAGATATTTTATTCTTTTTGTTGCAATGGTAAATGGGAGTGTTTCCTTGATTTCACTTTCAGATTTTTCATCATCAGTATATAGGAATGCCAGAGATTTCTGTGCATTAATTTTGTATCCTGCAACTTTACCAAATTCATTGATTAACTCTAGTAGTTTTCTGGTAGCATCTTTAGGATTCTCTATGTATAGTATCATGTCATCTGCAAACAGTGACAGCTTTACTTCTTCTTTTCCAATTTGGATTCCTTTTATTTCCTTTTCTTCTCTGATTGCTGTGGCTAAAACTTCCAAAACTAGGTTGAATAAGAGTGGTGAAAGTGGGCAACCTTGTCTTGTTCCTGATCTTAGTGGAAATGGTTTCAGTTTTTCACCATTGAGGACGATGCTGGCTGTGGGTTTGTCATATATGGCCTTTATTATGTTGAGGAAAGTTCCCTCTATGCCTACTTTCTGCAGGGTTTTTATCATAAATGGGTGTTGAATTTTGTTGAAAGCTTTCTCTGCATCTATTGAGATGATCATATGGTTTTTCTCCTTCAATTTGTTAATATGGTGTATCACGTTGATTGATTTGCGTATATTGAAGAATCCTTGCATTCCTGGAATAAACCCCACTTGATCATGGTGTATGATCCTTTTAATGTGCTGTTGGATTCTGTTTGCTAGTATTTTGTTGAGGATTTTTGCATCTATGTTCATCAGTGATATTGGCCTGTAGTTTTCTTTCTTTGTGACATCCTTGTCGGGTTTTGGTATCAAGGTGATGGTGGCCTCGTAGAATGAGTTTGGGAGTGTTCCTCCCTCTGCTATATTTTGGAAGAGTTTGAGAAGGATAGGTGTTAGCTCTTCTCTAAACGCTTGATAGAATTCGCCTGTGAAGCCATCTGGTCCTGGGCTTTTGTTTGTTGGAAGATTTTTTATCACAGTTTCAATTTCAATGCTTGTGATTGGTCTGTTCATATTTTCTATTTCTTCCTGATTCAGTCTTGGCAGGTTGTGCATTTCTAAGAATTTGTCCATTTCTTCCAGGTTGTCCATTTTATTGGCGTAGAGTTGCTTATAGTAATCTCTCATGATCTTTTGTATTTCTGCAGTGTCAGTTGTTACTTCTCGTTTTTCATTTCTAATTCTATTGATTTGAGTCTTCTCCCTTTTTTTCTTGATGAGTCTGGCTAATGGTTTATCAATTTTGTTTATCTTCTCAAAGAACCAGCTTTTAGTTTTATTGATCTTTGCTATCGTTTCCTTCATTTCTTTTTCATTTATTTCTGATCTGATTTTTATGATTTCTTTCCTTCTGCTAACTTTGGGATGTTTTTGTTCTTCTTTCTCTAATTGCTTTAGGTGCAAGGTTAGGTTGTTTATTTGAGATGTTTCCTGTTTCTTAAGGTGGGATTGTATTGCTATAAACTTCCCTCTTAGAACTGCTTTTGCTGCATCCCATAGGTTTTGGGTCGTCGTGTCTCCATTGTCATTTGTTTCTAGGTATTTTTTAATTTCCTCTTTGATTTCTTCAGTGATCACTTCGTTATGAAGTAGCGTATTGTTTAGTCTCCATGTGTTTGTATTTTTTACAGCTCTTTTCCTGTAATTGATATCTAGTCTCATAGCATTGTGGTCGGAAAAGATACTTGATACAATTTCAATTTTCTTAAATTTACCAAGGCTTGATTTGTGACCCAAGATATGATCTATCCTGGAGAATGTTCCATGAGCACTTGAGAAAAATGTGTATTCTGTTGTTTTTGGATGGAATGTCCTATAAATATCAATTAAGTCCATCTTGTTTAATGTATCATTTAAAGCTTGTGTTTCCTTATTTATTTTCATTTTGGATGATCTGTCCATTGGTGAAAGTGGGGTGTTAAAGTCCCCTACTATGAGTGTGTTACTGTCAATTTCTCCTTTTATGGCTGTTAGTATTTGCCTTATGTACTGAGGTGCTCCTATGTTTGGTGCATAAATATTTACAATTGTTATATCTCCTTCTTGGATCGATCCCTTGATCATTATGTAGTGTCCTTCTTTGTCTCTTCTAGTAGTCTTTATTTTAAAGTCTATTTTGTCTGATACGAGAATTGCTACTCCAGCTTTCTTTTGGTTTCCATTTGCATGGAATATCTTTTTCCATCCCCTTACTTTCAGTCTGTATGTGTCTCTAGGTCTGAAGTGGGTCTCTTGTAGACAGCATATATATGGGTCTTGTTTTTGTATCCATTCAGCCACTCTGTGTCTTTTGGTGGGAGCATTTAGTCCATTTACATTTAAGGTAATTATCGATATGTATGTTCCTATTCCCATTTTCTTAATTGTTTTGGGTTCGTTATTGTAGGTCTTTTCCTTCTGTTGTGTTTCTTGCCTAGAGAAGTTCCTTTAGCATTTGTTGTAAAGCTGGTTTGGTGGTGCTGAACTCTCTCAGCTTTTGCTTGTCTGTAAAGGTTTTAATTTCTCCATCAAATCTGAATGAGATCCTTGCTGGGTAGAGTAATCTTGGTTGCAGGTTTCTCTCCTTCATCACTTTAATTATGTCCTGCCACTCTCTTCTGGCTTGTAGAGTTTCTGCTGAGAGATCAGCTGTTATCCTGATGGGGATTCCCTTGTGTGTGATTTGTTGTTTTTGCCTTGCTGCTTTTAATATGATTTCTTTGTGTTTAATTTTTGACAGTTTGATTAATATGTGTCTTGGCGTATTTCTCCTTGGGTTTATTCTGTATGGGACTTTCTGTGCCTCCTGGACTTGATGAACTATTTCCTTTCCCATATTAGGGAAGTTTTTAACTATAATCTCTTCAAATATTTTCTCAGTCCCTTTCTTTTTCTCTTCTTCTTCTGGAACCCCTATAATTCGAACGTTGGTGCGTTTAATGTTGTCCCAGAGGTCTCTGAGACTGTCCTCTGTTCTTTTCATTCTTTTTTCTTTATTTTGCTCTGCAGCAGTTATTTCCACTATTTTATCTTCCACCTCACTTATCCGTTCTTCTGCCTCAGTTATTCTGCTATTGATCCCATCTAGAGTATTTTTTATTTCATGTATTGTGTTTTTAATTGATGCTTGATTCATCTTTAGTTCTTCTAGGTCCTTGTTAACTGTTTCTTGCATTTTGTCTATTCTATTTCCAAGATTTTGGATCTGGAAAATAGAATCTTGGATCATCTTTACCATCATTATTCTGAATTCTTTTTCAGGTAGAGTGCCTATTACCTCTTCATTTGTTAGGTCTGGTGGGTTTTTATCTTGCTCCTTCTCCTGCTGTGTGTTTTTCTGTCTTCTCATTTTGCTTATGTTACTGTGTTTGGGGTCTCCTTTTTGCAGGCTGCAGGTTCGTAGTTCCTGTTGTTTTTGGTGTCTGTCCCCAGTGGCTAAGGTTGGTTTAGTGGGTTGTGTAGGCTTCCTGGTGGAGGGGACTAGTGCCTGTGTTCTGGTGGATGAGGCTGGATCTTGTCTTTCTGGTGGGCAGGTCCACGTCTGGTGGTGTGTTTTGGGGTGTCTGTGGACTTTTTATGATTTTAGGCCACCTCTCTGCTAATGGGTGGCGTTGTGTTCCTGTCTTGCTAGTTGTTTGGCTTAGGGTGTCCAGCACTGTAGCTTGCTGGTCGTTGAGTGAAGTTGGGTGCTGGTGTTGAGATGGAGATCTCTGGAAGATTTTCGCCGTTTGATATTATGTGGAGCTGGGAGGTCTCTTGTGGACCAGTGTCCTGAAGTTGGCTCTCCCACCTCAGAGGCACAGCACTGACTCCGGGTTCCTCAATTTGGGATGATGTGTTGTCTATTCATGTATTCCACAGATGCAGGGTACATTAAGTTGATTGTGGAGCTTTAATCCGCTGCTTCTGAGGCTGCTGGGAGAGGTTTCCCTTTCTCTTCTTTGTTCTCACAGCTCCTGGGTCTCAGCTTTGGATTTGGCCCCGCCTCTGCGTGTAGGTCGCCGGAGGGCGTCTGTCCTTCGCTCAGACAGGAGAGGGTTAAAGGAGCAGCCTCTTCGGGGACTCTGGCTCACTCAGGCCGGGCGGGAGGGAGGGGCACGGAGTGCGGGGCGAGCCTGCAGCGGCAGAGGTCGGCGTGACGTTGCACCAGCCCGAGGCGCACCGTGCGTTCTCCCAGGGAAGCCGCCCCTGGATCCCGGGACCCCGGCAGTGGCGGGCTGCACAGGCTCCCGGAAGGGCGGTGTGGGCAGTGACCTGCGCTCGCACACAGGCTTCTTGGCAGCGGCAGCAGCAGCCCCAGCGTCCCACGCCTGTCACTGGGCTCCGCGCTTTCAGTCGCGACTCGCGCCCGTCTGTGGAGCCCCTTTAAGCAGCGCTCTTAATCCCCTCACCTCGCGCACCAGGAAACCAAGAGGGAAGAAAAAGTCTCTTGCCTCTTCGGCAGCTCCAGAGTTTTCCCGGACTCCCTCCCGGCTAGCTGTGGCACATTAGCCCCCTTCACGCTGAGTTCTCGCCGCCAGCCCCAGTCCTCTCCCTGCGCTCTGACCGTAGCCCGAGCCTCAGCTTCCAGCGCTGCGCGCCCCGGCGGGCGAGCAGACAAGCCTCTCGGGCTGGTGAGTGCCGCTCGGCACCGATCCTCTGTGTGGGGATCTCTCCGCTTTGCCCTACCCAGGTATGTGGGGAGTTTCTTGCCTTTTGGGAGGTCTGGGGTCTTCTGCCAGCGTTCAGTAGGTGTTCTGTAGGGGTTGTTCCACGTGTAGCTGTATTTCTGGTGTATCCCTCAGTAAACTTTTATGTACACATTACAGTGTTGTTAACTATAGGTATTACGTTCTAAGGCATATCTGCTTATTCACCTAGCGTAACTGAAACTTTGTAGTCTGAACAGCAATCCCCCTTTCCGTGTCCCCCCTTAAGTAACTACCGTTCTATTCTCTGCTTCTGTGAGTTTGACTATTTTAGATACTTCCTGTAAGTGGAATCATGTAGTATTTGTCTTTCTGTGACTGGCTTATTTCACTCAGCATAATGCCTTCTAGGTCCATCCATGTTGAAATGGTAGATTTCCTTCTTTTTAAGGCTGAGTAATATCCCATTGTATGTATATACCACATTTTCTTTATCCATCCATCTGTTGATGGAAATATAGGTTATTTCTACATTCTGGCTATTATGAATTATGCTTCAATAACATGGGAGTGCAGACCTCTTTTTCCTATCCTGATTTCAATTATTTTGGATACAACCTAGAAATAAGATTGCTGGAATATACGATAGTTCTATTTTTAATTTTTTGAGGAATCTCTGTCCTGTTTTTCATAGTGGCTGTACTGTTTTTCATTCCTACCAGCACTGTGCAAGCATTCTAATTTTCCACATCCTTGCCAACATCTTTTATCTTTTGTTTTTTGATAGTAGCCATCCTAACAGGTGTGAGGTGGTATCTCATCGTGGATTTGTTTTGCATGATTAGTGACATTGAGCATCTTTCCCTACACCTGTTGGCCATTTGAATGTCTTTGGAGAAGTGTCTATTCAAGTTTGATGTGTTTCCTTAAATACACAGGCATTTTTTAATGACAAATGCTGAGCTTTCTTAGCATGGCTTCTGACCTACCCTCCAAAAGGTATATCTTAGCTACATGTATCATTATGTTTGCTATTTTGATTTAAATACTGACAAAATATAATTTATTATATTATCAAGAACCCTAACATTGCACATGGAAGGTTGAATCCAGCCACATATGGCATTCGCCAAATGTCTCCAGATATTTTTCTATTTTTTATATGCTTTACCAGGATTTTGCTTCCTTCACTCTTTAGCCCATATGTTTTTTTTTTGAAGGTCATTAATTGGCACAAAGTTTAAGTATTTGTCCCCAATCAATCAAAAATATTTTATATAGGTAAAATATTTATTTCCAAATGTCTTGATTGGCTCTTTCAGTGTGCTAAAGATTTTTCTATTACATTAAAAACTGCTGTTATTATTCTCTCCAAGAGTAAATAAATTTAGATCAATGACTTTCATGTATATTCCAGGCTTTCCAAACCTACATCCTGAAGTCTGCCAAAATGACTGAACAGTAAAAATTACATTCTCACTTAGGCTTCTGGAAGTTGGGACAAAAATCAGTTTCCAAGGTACAAATAATAAGCTCAAAGGAAGACCTTTTCTTTCAGTTTTTCACTTTCTATTGCTTTGTAGAGAATTATCATTTGGCTTAACCGTCAAGAAAAGTAAGAAGGAAGATCAAGACTAATAATTAAATTTCTGTCACAGATGGAATTGTCAAAAATTAAACATAGTGTGGTAATCAGGAATTACAGGGAGTTTAATACCTATCTCTTCTCTGGATTTTATTGCAGTCACAGAGGGAAAAAAAACCCCAAAATATTAGGAGGTTCAGGATATTTGTGTGTAGTAGAAGGTCATATTTGGGAGTTTCAGGAGAATCAAGAACTCTCCAGATCATGATAATACATCAACACTGAGCTTGTCCCTATGTCAGATGTTAGCACTCACTCCCTTCCCCTGGCCTGGAATAAGCTTATGTCAGATGGCCACATGGACTGCTCTTACTTCATTCAGATCTTTGCTCAAATTCTTTCTCTTCAGAGAGTCCTTTCTTGACCATCCTATCAAAAGTAGCAACCCCTGCCACTCTAATCTTGCCTCTGTTTATTTTTTCTTCTTGATATTTATCACCACCTCAGTTTATATTCATGTTCACTTGTTAATTGTTAGCTTGTTTGTTGCCTTCCCCCACCCCCAGAGCAGTGCCTGGTACAGAGTGGATGCCAAGTACATATTTGCTATTCCTATTGAACCCCCTTGTCACACTTTAGTTACAAACACACTCTGTTTGTTTGCTTTTAATTTAGTGCTTATGCATAGACACTTGGAAATTTTTAAAAAGTCAGCTTGAAATATTTCTAAATATTTAAAAACAAAGAACCAGGGGGCATAGGATATGAGAGGCCATCTTATAGGTAAAAAGGAAGCTCAGAGAGAAAAAATGAATAGTTCAAGGTCACGTGGCTGTCAAGAATCTTGGGGGTGAGTCTGAGGTTTTACCCTACTGGCAAGCTAGCAAGTTACCCTTCCATAGTTTCATGGATGCTGGCAGAGACATAAGACTCCTGAGTCAGAAACAAAGAACTGTATTCTCATGGCACAGCAATCTTCATGAACACCATATTTGCCCCATTTCTCCTTGTCCCCTTCCCCTACTTACCAGCCTCATGGGAGTGATGTGGAGCTTGCCCAGGTGGATGCTCTATGTTCACACTGCGGCTCTGTGTCACAGCTGAGGAGCTCTAAGCTTAAGGATTTGAATCTTTTATAATAAGCAGTAAGCAAACCTAACCTCTGATCCAGAAGAGTCACTATCTCTGTCATTCTGTGTTGTACAACATACTTGAAAGATACCACTCTCACAAAACATGAAGAAATGCTAGAGATCTATGGAGAATTGTCTCTCAACATCAGCCAGTTAGTAAAAAACAATTGGTGCTATGTCCTAACTCTTAATAATCATTGCTTTATGAAATTGCATAAATCTGTATAGCACACAGTACAATACTTAATAAAAATTAACTCTTTATTCTCATTCCACATATTTCTTTTCATCTTTGGGTTACATATAAGGTCTCTGCTTTATTTCTGATGATGTATCATGGATATTGGTAAAGGGATGCATCAGAAAAAAATCAGCCATAATCTCATCAATGCTAAACTCTATTCTGAACACATCAACAGAGGAAGCCCATTACAACAGATCATTAAAAGAATATAAATATTTCATGAGTATTTAATACCTTGTAAAATGTAATAAATGTACAGAATCTTAGAGTGGGGAACCTTAAGATCACCTCACTGAACTTGCCCTTTTTCCTTGGCTTTGCCAATTTACTGGTGAGGAAACAAGCTGAGGGAAGGAGCAGCTTTGTCCACAGTCATATTGGGTTAAAAGCAGAGTGGGGAATGGGACAGTCTTGATGTGGTAGTATGCCTATAACAATAACTTCAGTCTTATCTTCTCATACTGCTTTTCAAAAGAGCACTCACAGTATGTGAGTGATTTGAGTTAATAGCCTCCTTAAGTGCTTATGCAGCAGAATGCAGGGCTGCCCAGACCTGAAGGTGAGGAACTTGGATTGTATTGCAAGAGAAACTAGAGGCTTTTTGAAGTTAACAGTAAAGATTAAATGCTGTGGAAAACCTTAACTGCATCAGTTAATCAGTACTTATCTATTGTGTGGGAGATGGTACATCATAGCAGGTGTAAGCTCTGGAGTCAGATTTGGGTGTGAATTCCTACTTCATTTAGCTTTTTAAAGTTATTTACCATTGCTTTGCCTCAGATTCTTCATATAGAGTCTGAAGATAATGATTGTACCTTTCTTACAGAATTAAAAGATGAAGTGCATACATTGCATTTAGCACAGTCCATATAGAGAAATAACTCAATAGTATTAGGATAATTCATACTATTATGTAACCTAGATTTTACAAATCATTTGGACTGGGTATTATATGTTGGCCCTTCTAGAAGATTCTTTCTCCAGCCTCCACCCTGCTCTGTGTATTTGAAGAATGAGCCGTATGTGCCAACTCAGTTGACAACCTTGAGTTAAGCCAATGGGGGAGCCCTGGCAGAGAACTGGGGAAAGGGAGGAAAGAACCATGTGAGCTCACTGTGAAGGCCACCAGGAGCCCTAACTTCTCTCAGGCTTCCCTCTCTACACTGCCTTCTATACTTCAGCATTCTGTCAACTGCCCTCACCTCCTTGGCCATCACCCACTAAACCAGCCATGGAGTACTGCACTGTCTCTTGTGGTCTTCTAATACCAAGCTCACACTTTTTAAAAGGGTACCTTTGTTCATCTCTTCTCAAATTATCCTAATCTGAATGTGCCCTCTAATTCTTGCTGATTCATCATTTTCCCATTTGATCTTTACAACAACTCCATGAACTAAGTATTATTTCCATTTAACATATGATGCTACTGAAGCTTAGGCAGTTAAGCTAATTTCCTGAAGTCAATTGACTAGTCAATGACAGTGACAGGACCAGAATTCTGTTTTTCTGCTGCTAGAGCCCATGGTCTTTCTGTTGATGTGCTTCTATTGCATTCCTTAGGGTATATTCCCCAAGGTCAGGACCATGGTTTATTAATCTTAGTATTTAGTCCCATTTCATTCCAAGTATACAGCATATACTCAATACATGTTTTTAAAATGTCTATCAAATATAATCTAAACTTAAAAGTTATTTTTAGGCAGCATATACCACTTAATCAGTATCACATTTCTCAGCACACAATTTGAGCATCTTGTGTTATTATAGGATAATAATCATACTCCTCATTGACTGCCCAAGAAGAGCACACAGTTGAGGAAATGCTGTTGGTGGGCGGTAGGGGAAAGAGTCAGCCTGGGGAGTTGTTCTGGTTGACATTTTCAGTGTTTTTCTGGGCCTCTCTCTGAAATGTAAAGAGCACTGGGACTCTGGCTGCAGATGAAAGAGGTGGATTTTTTTTGTTTTGAGAGCAGCTGAGGGAGGTGGGTGTGTTTTGCTGTGTTTTGAATTTAGTTCTTTTCCTTCATTACAGAATCTTATTTCCTACAGAAAAGTTTAACAACTGTTTTGTGATTTGATGAATGGCTTTGAGCTGTTAATTTAATTGCTTCCTAGTAAGACACTAATGACCTTTTTTGTTCCACTAAATACTAGTGTGTTTAGTTATAAATGAACCATAACTAAACACTTGGAGCTCCAGTACTTACAATTCACATTGCTCAGGTTCAGGTTGTAGCAACTAGAGTTAGAGTTACAGGTGGCCTGTAGATTTTGCTTCCAAAATCTGTGGTAGGTGGGAAGAACAATAACTTTCTCATAACAGCAAATTCAGGAGCAAAGCTCAATGCAATATGAACAGACAAAGGAGAAGAAAAGAGAAAAATCTATGCCAACGCATTTCCAGGTCTGAGAAATCCCGTTTGCTATCTTCAGCCAAGGAGCTGGAGGCCTGGAATTTGGATCTTTCCAGTCTCAGTTTCCTGAGAATTA
This sequence comes from Mesoplodon mirus, assembly GCF_964341445.2. Taxonomy (NCBI): domain Eukaryota; kingdom Metazoa; phylum Chordata; class Mammalia; order Artiodactyla; family Ziphiidae; genus Mesoplodon; species Mesoplodon mirus. The sequence continues at coordinate 76,852,084 of NC_138978.1, read as the reverse complement.
CTTGTTCTCTGGGTAGCCACAGCATCGGGTAGGGGTAGGGGTAGGGGAGTTAACCTAAAAGTCTGGACTCTCATATTCGTCTATTGATCACCAGGTTTCAAATGTTCTTTCAAGAGTGAGGGCATCATGGGCCTCCCTGGTGGCGCAGTGGTTGAGAGTCCGCCTGCCGATGCAGGGGATACGGGTTCGTGCCCTGGTCTGGGAGGATCCCATATGCCGCGGAGCGGCTGGGCCCGTGAGCCATGGCCGCTGAGCCTGCGCATCCGGAGCCTGTGCTCCGCAACGGGAAAAGCCACAACAGTGAGAGGCCCGCGTACGGAAAAAAAAAAAAAAAAAAAAAAAAAAAAAGAGTGAGGGCATCTTTATATATTTGATGGGAATGAATATTAATTTGCCACTTCTTCAGCCCTTCTGGCATGGCCACTGAGTGTTGATTTCATTGGTAATTGAAATTAAGGCATTGTAGCTCCCACTGGGCTTTAATCGGCTTCCTCTTGGAATACTGCCAAGTAAGATCTTTTCCTGAAGGACCCCAACTAAACAAGGAGGCCACAGAAGGTCTGGGTCTGCCTTTGGCAACTGGAGTCATGCAATTGCCTGGGACATCAGTATCATCAGATTTATTCCCTGCCTTCTTTGAAATAGTGCTTTCTCACCACCAAGGAATTCTCCCAATGCTCCAAGATAAATATTTTTGGAAACCAAATGATATTGATTTTCTCAAAAGGGAGACAAAGATAAGGTGAGTGTTCAGGAAGGAAAAAGGCAGGAATCTCACTCACCACTCCTAGCTGAGGCATATTTGGTTTCCACACTACCTACAAATGGAGCAGTTGAGAGAAATTCAGAGTGAACTGAACCACCAGTGAAAGGGTTGCACTGCTCCTTCATCTCTGGGACACAGACAGGGCTGCTGTGTGGAATGTGGAACTCCCACACATGGACTTGATTGTATGTCAAGGCTGGTATGAGGAACCAAGGGACACTTTCTCCAGAAGAAGCAAGGATTCTTTAAAATCGGAGCTTTGCCTGGTGTCGTTAAAAAGAATGAAGGAAGGAGTGTGTAGTGGGTAAGCCACATCTTGATATCTTTTTTCCTTAATCACCCCCACCTCCAAACTAAAAACATTTTCTTCAGCATTTCAATGACCATGTTATGCTTTAGGTGAAGTGATACATTATTATTGAGATTAAATTTGAATCCTTTTAAAGGAAGCCTGTAAGGATTGTTGTTAAAGCTCAGGCTCCCTATCTCTTTAGCTGTTAGAAAAGAATATACAACCACATGTTTAAAAGAGTGATTTAAATTTTTCATTTTTTTTCTGGAAAGGTGTGTTTCTAAGTTAGAATTTGCTCATAGCTCTTCCTGTTAAGCACAGCCATGCAGTTCATATGCAAGGTGGATTTTAATGTCTCTCAAGGTGAAACTCTGCATTGAACATGCAAATCACCAGCATCAAATTCATCAGCAAATATTGTTAGCTCAACCTGCAGAGTAAATCCAGAATTAGACCACTTCTCACCACCCCACTGCTATCGTTCTGGTCTGAGCCACTGGAACCTCTTACTATCACTTCCTGTCTGGGCTCCCTGATTCTAACTCTGATTCCTGTCAGGCTCTTTCTAACCCAGATCTGTTTTATCAAAACATAAGGTTAGGCTTTTGCTCAAAAACATCCAAGGGCTTTCCATACCACTCAGAGTAAAAGCCAAATCTTACCACGGTTTCAAAGGTCTTATGTGAGCCAGTTCCTACACTTACCCTGTTCTCTCTTCCATCTCCTACCAGTTTCTACCCAGTCACTTTGGTCTCCTTGCTGTCCATCAAAAGTCTTTTCCTTTGTAAGGCTTTCTCTCTCACCTCTTTCAGCTCTTTACTCAAAAGTCACTCTCTTATTGAGGTCTTTTGTTGCTACTCTATTTAAAATTGCATTCCTCCCCTAACTGCCTGTATCTCTTTTGCCTGACTGAAGTTTTTCGTGAGATTGACAATAAGTTATCGTTTGTTTACATACTTCTTTTGTTTACTTTCTGCCTCTCCCCTTGAGAAGATAAGCTCTAGGAGGGGTCATGGAAAACACTGGGAGGCTCAGAGTAGGCACTGAAAAAAAAATTCTTTTTGAATGAGTGAGTAGGACACTATATTCTTATTCTTTGGAACCCTGTGAAGAGTTCCCCTGGTCCAGTCTAAAAAGGGGTACAAAAATCCAGAGTATATGAGGCATGTAATAATAGCACAACAGAGCAATTTTCCAATAACAAGCGCCCATCTACCCAACACATACTGAGATCAACCAATGCCTGGGGTTCTAACACTACTATTGACTACTTGTTCCTGAATGTAACTGGATTTTTTTTTTTTTTTGGCGGTACGCGTGCCTCTCACTGCCGTGGCCTCTCCTGTTGCGGAGCACAGGCTCCGGACGCGCAGGCTCAGCGGCCATGGCTCACGGGCCCAGCCGCTCCGCGGTATGTGGGATCTTCCCGGACCGGATCACGAACCCATGTCCCCTGCATCGGCAGGCGGACTCTCAACCACTGCGCCACCAGGGAAGCCCTGTAACTGGATTTTTAAGCCTCTTGTTCTCGCCTCATTGCCTATCTCAGCAAACTCTGACATCACAGGACAAACCACAAATCCAACTCCAGATGCATTAAAAAATAATCTGGCTATTTTACTGAAGATCAGTTAGAAACACTGAAGAATATTACATTTTATATTATAACAAAACAAAACAAAAAACAAAACAAAACAAAAAACTTCCTAAAAATACTGCTTAAATATCTTCCTTTTCCATGATTCCCTGTAGGGCTGTCCACATACTCTCTTGTCTCTCTTCTATGGGTCCCAGTAACCCCCTAGGACTATTCAGAGATCTGAGTAGTACTTAGATCTCAACCACCTGGCACACATTCTGTAATCTCATGTCATTGTTTTGTAATATTTGTCCATTCAGATATGTGCATCATAGGGTCCTGACTAAAACTTGCTATTACCTTCCTATATCCCAGAATATATAATACAAACTTTTTATAATGATCTTGATGGTGTTAAACTTGCCAAACTTATCTCTAGCTGGAGTTCTCACAATTTAAGCTCCATTCATACTGAATTGCAGTCTCTGGCACAGTTCTGAGCATTTGACAGATGGCTCCTTCCCTCCATAATACCTCATTTCTCAACCTTCTGATGGACTCCACTCGAAAATCACCTCACTGGTGAATTATTTCCCATCTTTCACCGGAGGAATTGGTCATACTGGCCTTTTGCTCTTCTTTAAACACTCAAAGCTACTCCGCCTTGAGGCATTAGCACTTGCTATTCCCTCTGCCCCAACACACTTTGCTTACTTAGCCACAGGGCTTCCTCCTGTGCTTTCTTCAGATCACTGCTAAGTACCGCTGTACCAGGGAATTGTTTCCCAATGACCCTGTGAAAAAGAGCCAGACCTACCCTGGTCCTCCCTCTGGCACTATCCATTCTCCTACCATGCTTTATTTTTTCCTCCAAAAGCATTTATCTCCATATGATATATATGTACTTGTTTATTTATTTATTCCCTCTCTTCCTATACTGGAATGGAAGCTCTATAAGGGCAGATTTTTAAAATGTTTTCTTCATTATTGTTCTCCCATAATCCAGTGCAAATGCTTGGCATATATTAGATGCTCAACAAATATTTGTTGAATTAACTGATGAATAAATGGTCAACTGTCTCTCTTGCTATTAGGTCTATAGACTTTATGAAGGAAGTTACCAAGTGCATTTAATTCACAACTGTAGTAAATAATATGTGTTTAATAAGTGAATGGATGGATAAATAAATGTATTATATCTTGAGTACTTAGTACAGAGTTTGCTACACTAAATTCCTTTATATGTCTATACAGGAAAGACATCTGGGCAGTGGGAACAGCGAATACAAAGGCCAGTGGTACATATACACTTGACACACTCTAGGAATAGCAGAGTCAAGGTGAATGGAATGGAGAGAATTAAGGAGAGAATAGTAGGAGCAGAATTCTAATTGGGGTATATCACTTAGAACCTTGTAGGTTATTTTAAACAGTTTAGCTTTGTTAAATATTGGAAGGCACTGTAGTATTTGAGCACTGTAGTGACATGATCTGGCTTGCATTTTAACAGGATCACTCTACCTGCTATATTAAAATGGCAGAAAAACAGATCAAAGGTGGAGGAAGGAGGGTCAGTTACAAGACTATTGAAATAATCTTTATGAGAGATCATGGTGGTTTGGATCAGTCATGATTTGATAGCCATAGAGATGGTGAACAATGGTTATATTCTAGATACATTTTAATGGTAAACTCAATAGACAATTCTGATAGATTGGATGTAGGAGTGAAAGAAAAATATTATGCTAATACTTTAGTTTGTGAATTTCCACTTCCAAACAAGATAGAATAACAGACCAGATTTACATTCACGTGTGAAATAATTAAGGAAAAATGTAAAGTATTTGAAACAATAGTTTTTAAGATACTGGATATATCAGGCAATGAAGGACAGTGATCCCTGACAGAAGTGAAATAAATGAAGTGAGCTCCATTATTGCCAGAATGCATACCTTACTTCCCAGGCTGTGATGCAGGGAGGGAGAACCCAGGAGGATCCCAGAAAACTTATTCATTTGAGATGGAGCTGAGATTCTAGGGAGATCAAGGTGGTTAGAGCTTTGAGGAAGGAGTAATGCAGAGAAGAGAACTTCACAGAGAGAGAGTCCTGGAGAACTGCAGAGGGTGCCCTTTGATTACTCATGAGAGTAACGATCAGAACAGGCAGGTGAGAAAAAATTACCTGAGGCTGTGAGAAGAAGCTTCCAAAGGGAGTAGAGGCAGCAGGACCCAATATTCACAAAAGGCTAAGAGTAGCCAATCTGAAAAACTTCATAATTGTTGGGGCATTGGGTAAAACCCAAGAGTCTTGCCTAAGACATAGGGAATAATTAGCCCTCAAAGAAATATTAAGGAACTTCTTCAAGCAGAAGGAAGAATGACACTAGTTGGAAATACAGATTGACACAAAAAATAAAGTGTATCTGAAATGGTAACTACATGGGTAAATATATAATATTTTTTTCATTATCTAAATTTCTTTAAAAGATAATTGATATTTTCTAAATCAGAGCTGGAGGAATCAGGCTCCTGGACTTCAGACTATACTACAAAGCTACAGTACTCAAGACAGTATGGTACTGGCACAAAAACAGAAATATAGATGAATGGAACAGGATAGAAAGCCCAGAGCTAAACCCACGCATCTATGGTCACCTTATCTTTGACAAAGGAGGCAAGAATATAGAATGGAGAAAAGACAGCCTCTTCAATAAGTGGTGCTTGGAAAACTGGACAGCTACATGTAAAAGAATGAAATTAGAACACTCCTTAACACCATACACAAAAATAAACTCAAAATGGATTAAAGACCTAAATGTAAGACTGGACACTATAAAACTCTTAGAGGAAAACATAGGCAGAACACAATATGACATAAACCACAGCACGATCCTATTTGACCCACCTCCTAGAGAAATGGAAATAAAAACAAAAATAAACAAATGGGACCTAATGAAACTTAAAAGCTTTTGCACAGCAAAAGAAACCATAAACAAGATGAAAAGACAGCCCTCAGAATGGGAGGATTTATTTGCAAGTGAAGCAACTGACAAAGGATTAATCTCCAAAACTTACAAGCAGCTCATGCAGCTCAATATCAAAAAAACAAAAAACCCAATCCAAAAATGTACAGAAGACCTAAATAGACATTTCTCCAAAGAAGATATACAGATTGCCAAAAAAATACATGAAAGAATGCTCAACATCACTAATCATTACAGAAATGCATATCAAAACTACAATGAGATGTCACCTCACACCAGTCAGAATGGCCAACATCAAAAAATCTACAAACAATAAATGCTGGAGAAGGTGTGGAGAAAAGGAAACCCTCTTGCACTGTAGGTGGGAATGTAAATTGATACAGCCACTATGGAGAACAGTGTGGAGGTTCTTTAAAAAACTAAAAATAAAACTACCATACAACCCAGCAATCTCATTATTGGGCATATACCCGGAGATAACCATAATTCAAAAAGAGTCATGTACCACAATGTTCATTGCAGCTCTATTTACAATAGCCAGGACATGGAAGCAACCTAAGTGTCTATCGTCAGATGAATGGATAAAGAAGATGTGGCACATATATACATTGGAATATTACTCAGCTATAAAAAGAAATGAAATTGAGTTATTTGAAGTGAGGTGGATGGACCTAGCGTCTGTCATACAGAGTGAAGTAAATCAGAAAGAGAAAAACAACTACTGTATGCTAACACATATATACAGAATCTAAAAAAAAAAAAAAAAAAAAAGGTTCTGAAGAACCTAAGGGTTGAATAGGAATAAAGATGCAGACATAGAGAGTGGACTTGAGGATGGGGAAGGAGAAGGATAAGCTGGGACGAAGTGAGAGAGTAGCATTGACACATATACATTACCAAATGTAAAATAGATGGGTAGTGGAAAGCAGCTGCATAGCACAGGGAGATCACCTCAGTGCTTTGTGAACACCTAGAGGGGTGGGATAAGGAGGGTGGGAGGGAGATGCAAGAGGGAGGAGATATGGGGATATATGTATATGTATAACTGATTCACTTTGTTATGAAGAAGAAACTAGCACACCATTGTAAAGCAATTATACTCCAATAAAGATGTTTTAAAAAAAAGATAATTGATTTTTTTCTAAAGAAAATCACTATTTTAATTATAGTAAATTTAGCAAGAGCTAAATTATAATTTTTTTCAAATATATCATATAACATGCCATATGATTTTTATTCTATAAGCAGTTCATAAATTTCAAGAAAATTTAAAAAAGAGAAAAAGCAGAAGGAATGTCACCCATCATTTCATCACTGATATAATACAAATATTCTTAACATGTTAATACTGATATCAGAATATTTTGACCTTTTTTCTTTCAGTAGTATTTCTATGCATAATTTTCTGTGTTGTAATTATAATTTCCATGTTTAATTTTAAATGTTTCTTATTTTTAGAACTCATACACATATTTCTTTTCAATTAATTAATTGTAGCATGGTAAGAACACTAGCACAAGATCTACCCTATTAAATTGCTAAGTTTACACTATGGTATTGTTAACTATAGGCACAAGTTGTATAGCATATCTCTAGAATTTATTCTTCTTGCATAACTAAAACTTTACACCAACAAACAGAACTCCTCATGGTCAAAAAGGGAAGAAATCAAAAGAGAAATTAGAAAATATTTGAACTAAATAAAAATGAAAATCCAACATTTCAGAATCTGTGGGATGCAATTAAAAGATTAGTTGGAGAGAGAAACTGATAGCACTAAATAACTCCACTAGAAAATAAGAATGATCTCAAATCAATTATCTCAACTCCTACCTTAAGAACTAGTAAAAGAAAAAAAAATTAAACCCAAATTAAGCAGAAAAAAGAAAATTATCAGAGCAGAAACTAAAGAAATATAAAACAGAAAAACATTCACTGAAACCAAAGGTGTTTTTTAAAGAAAGTCCAAAGAGATATGGCTTCTAGTAAATTTTACAAATTTTTTAAGGAAGACATAATAGCAATTCTACTCAAACTCTTTCAGAAAATGGAAGAGATTACTTCTCAATTCATTGTATGAAGCCAGCAGTATCCTGATACTAAACCAGACAAAGACATTACAAAAAGGAAAACTACAGACCAATATCCCTCATGAACATAGATGCTAAAGTTCTGAACAAGATTTTAGCAAATTGAGTCCAAAAGCATGTAAAGGACATCATGACTAAGTATGATTTATCTGAGACATGCAACAGTGATTTAGCAATAGAAAATGAATAGAAAATGGATGAATGCAATTCATTTTATCAACAAACTAAAAGGGAAAAGTTGTACAATCATATAACAAGGTGTAGAAAAGAATTTGACAAAAATCTAACATGAATTCCTGGTTAAAACTCTCAACAAACTAAGAATGAAAATGATTCCATAACCGGATTAAGGGTAATTTACCAAAAGCTTATAGGTTACATCATACTAAATGGTGAAAGACTGAACATTTTCTTTTAAAATCAAGAATAAGTCAAGGATGGTTGCAATCACTACTTCCATTTAATATTGTGCCAGAGGTTCTAGCCAGTGATTTAAAGAAAGGATGAAAAACAAAAGACAGCCATATTGAAAGATGAAGGAAAACTGACTTAGAAGACAGCATAATCACCTATGTAGAATATTGTATGAAATCTACAAAAAACTTATTTGAATTGAAAACCAAATTTAACAAGGTTTCATGATATGAGCTCAATAAACAAAATTAATTTTGTTTCTATACAGTAGCAACAAACAATCAGAAATTAATTTTTAAAGTACCTTTATAATAGCATCAAAAACATGAAATCTTTAGGGATAAATAAGACAAAAATATACAAAACCTGTACACTGAAAACTGTAAACCAGTGCTGAGAGAATTTTAAAGACCTAATTAAATGGAGCTATATGTTGGAAGACTCAATATTGCTCAGATGTTAGTTGTCAAAGATTTGATCTATAAATTAAATGCAATTCAAATAAAAATTTCAGTAAGCCTGTTTTATAAAAATTAACAAGCTGATTTTTTAAATTCATATGGAAATACAAAGGATCTAGAACAGCCAAAACAAGAACAAAGTTGGAAAACTAACACTAACTGATCTCAAAATTTATTATGAAGCTGCAACAATCAAGACAGTATGGTATTAGCATACACATAAAGAAACAGATCTGGAGAGTCTGGAGAGTCCAGATAGACTTGCACATATATGCACAACTGATTTTTGACACAGATACAAAATTAGTTCAATTTAATTTTGGGGAATATTTGTTCAACAAATGCTGTGGGAACAATTGGATCTGTTGCCACAGATCTGCCACACGAGAAAAGCAAAACAAAAAACAAACTTTGATCCATATCTTGAAAACCTTGTACTATATACAGATATTAAATCAAAATGGGTAATGGGTCATGGACATAAATGTAAAACCTAAATGTAAACCTACATGTAAACCTAAATGTAAAACAGGAGAAAAATCTCTGTAACCTTAGATTAGGCAGAGTTCCTAGATAAAACACCAAAGGCATGATTCATAAAAGAACAAATTGATAAAATGGACTTCATTAATACTAAAAACTTCTGCTCTTTGAAAGACATTATTAAGAAAATGGAAAGGCAAGCCACATACTGGAAGAAAATGTTTGCAAGTCATATATCTGATGAAAGGCTTATATCCAGAATATGTAAAGAAATCCCAAAATTCAATAATGAAAAAATCAAACAACTGAATTAAACAATGGGCAGAATATTTGAATAGACACTCCACTAACAAAAGACATGTGAATGGCAAATAAGCATATGAAAAGATGTTCAACATTATTGTTCATCAGGGAAATGTAAATTAAATCCACAATGAGACACCACTACACACTCATTAGAATGACCAAAATTAAAAAGTGATTATACTGGACTTCCCTGATGGCACAGTGGTTAAGAATCCACCTGCCAATGCGGGGGACACGGGTTCGAGTCCTGGTCTGGGAAGATCCCACATGCCGCGGAGCAACTAAGCCCGTGAGCCAAAACTACTGAGCCTGTGCTCTAGAGCCCGCGAGCCACAACTACTGAAGTCCGCGTGCCACACTACTGAAGCCCGCATACCTAAAGCCCATGCTCTGCAACAAGAGAAACCACCGCAATGAGAAGCCAGCACGCCGCAAGGAAGAGTAGCCGCTGCTCGCCGCAACTAGAGAAAGCCTGCGTGCAGCAACAAAGACCCAATGCAGCCAAAAATAAATAAATACATAAAAATTAAAAAATATATATACCAAGTGTTGTGGAGAATGTGGAGCTACTGAAACTCTCATATATTCCTGGTGGGAATGTAAAAAGGCATAATCACTTCGGAAAACAGTTTGGCAGTCTCTTAGGAATTTATACATACACCTACCTAATAGCCTGTAGACATTTATAGGAGCTTTATTTTTTCCAGCCAAAAACAGGAAACAACCCAAATGTCCATTAATAGTGAAGGGACAAATTTATGTATATTCATACTATCAAATATTATTCAGCAAAAATATTATGAATTAGTGATACATGTAAAGACATGGAAGAATTTTAAATTAATTGTGCTGATTTAAAGAAGCCAGAGAAGAAAGAGTATGTATTGTATGATGGTATTTATATACAATACATAAAATAAAATGCAATCTTCAGTGACAGAAAGCACTATAATGACGGAAAGCAGATGGCTGGTTACCTAGCAAGAGGTGCGGGAGAAAGTGGTGAGGGTGAGGAAGGAGGGATTAAAAAAGGACTAAAGGAAATATTTGTAGATGATGGCTATGTTCACTATCTTGATTGTGATAATGGTTTCATATGTGTGTGTGTGTGTATATATATATATATATATGTGTGTCAAAACTTATCAAATTGTGCACTTTATCATATGTCGCTTACACCTCAATAAAAAAAAAAAATGAAAAAAATTTAAAAGAGCCAAAACTTTAGCTTAAGCTATTAGAGGAATGGAATTGCCTTTAACTGTGATGGAGATGCCTGTGGGTAGATTGGCTTTGGGGGAAGGATCAAGAGTTCAGTCTTGGACATGTTATATTTAAGAGTTTATTAGACATCCAAGTGAGATACCAAATGGGCAGTAGAAAATACAAGTCTAGAGTTCAAGGGAGAGGTCTGGGCTGGAGATAAATGTGGGAGTCACTGACACACAAATCATACTTAAAGCCTTGGAAGGCACTCAAAGGACATTTGTGATTGACTTGGAAACCTTATTCCTGAATCATCCAACATTTACCAACCACTTATTACAATCAGCTCAATACAATTGATGAGATAGTGATGCATGAGGCTGTATTGTGTAACATATACTGTTTTTACGTAAGTGATTTGTGCATGATACACTTCTTTTTCAGAGACTACAGTTTTCTTTTTAATGTGGCTTTGTCTGCTTTGGATGTCTACTAAAGCTCCCTAGGACTGTGCTTGCTGGGAAGCTGACAGTCTATCAGAGTTTTCTTTAGTTAGTGGGAGTTTGAAAGCTAGCGCTTAAAAGTCCATGCTAATGACCTGGTAATTGTTTTAATGGATATTCAATGAAGTGTGAAGCTCTCGGCTGACTTCTCAACAAAGTGTAAAGTACGGTAAAGTGTGTGAGAGAGTTATTCTCATTCCTGTGAATTTGTCTCTATCTGTTTACAGAATCAAGAAACATTGCCAAGTACAGCTTTGGCTATTTTGTCAATACAAATCTGCTTTCGGTGTGTGAGATTCAAGCAGGATTTCTGGGTTTTGTTTAGCAAGTCGGCTGGGGCAAAGCAAGGTGCCTTCAGAAGAGCCTTCAGCCCTTCTGAGCAAAGAGAAGACTTGACCATCTGAAAGACTGAGAATAAGGGCTCTGAAGATGCCAGCCTGGATTCCTGGCAGCTATCTTGCTCAAGACTTCTCTTGCCTCTCACCTGGAAGGGAATAGATGCTTCTCTAGGCTTTTTCATTTCTTGTTTCTAATACATTTTGTCTAGAGGACCAAATGTTCCTATTGTGCCTCCCAATCCCCATAAAAGAACACTCCGTGCAATTGACATTAGTGCTTTGATTTAGGTTTACTGCTGTGTTAGCCATCTTGGGGTGTGCACTTATGTTAACCCAGAAATGATTGAGGACTAGCAAACTTTCCTCACAGTGCTGAAGGGGTAGAGAATACATAGTTTTTTGTGTTATGAAATTTGTTTTCTTCTGCCTTTGTTTTATGGCATATAGTAGATTTCGAGGGCATGGAATGGTCAAATGTTGTTTCTTGTTTGGGTCTTTAGGGCTTGGAGTCTTTGCACTCTATGTCAGCTCTTTAGAAGAAATACTACTAAGAGTACAGGGAGGCCACTGACGACTCTACTCAAGGGTGGAATTCAGCCCAGGGCAAGGCAGTTGTGCCTTAGGCCCTAGTCAATAAGTTTTAAGGTGTTATTATGAATGAATCAGTCTCATAGATCTGAACTCCATTGAGGTTCTTAGTGTTGCAGTGAATTAACAGTGTATGACTCTTAGGTTGTGTTCCTTGGAAAGAGACACTGAGGTGGAGATTTGTATCCAAGAGGTTTATTGAAGAGCACTCTCAGGCACAGCACCAAATGGAAAGTGCGGGGAATAGGAATGGGTAGAGGGAGACGTTGAGCTGAGATACAGTTGTAACAAAGCCTTAGCCCATCCCCTGGGGAGCCCTGTATTTGGAGGGTGGTCCTACAGAGTTGTTCCAAATTGAGGCATGATGGTGGGAACTTTGGACCTTCCCATCAGCCAGTCGTCGGATACAGGCTGCTCTTGGAAAAAGAGTGTAAACTTGGACTCTCTCCCTTTGGCACAGAGTAATTCTTGGATTGGGATGCAGAAATTAACCATCGACAGCCAACACACCTAGCAACCAGGGTAACGAATGCCTCAATTCTGAAGGGAAGATCTGAGTCAGGCAACACAGCATCCTTTACATGATTAATAATGAAAGACAAGATTATACTGTAGCTATATTATTGACAATAGTAAAGTTTCATTTTGCTTTGAAATTATGTCAGTTATTTGTACTAATAATAACAAAATAACCTAATTGAAGGCCTACTCTGCACTGTCCACTTTCATATACTGTAGTTTTCTGGGTTTTTTTTTTCTTCTTTTAATCCTCACAGCAACCCTGTAAAGTAAGTATCATGTTACCATTGTTCTTGAAAAGTATGGTTCAGGGATATGAATTGCCCAATTTCCTACAATTACTATCTGATCACATCACATGTTTCTTTCTACACTGTTGTCTCTGTCCAGCTATATTAAACTTTTTGTGTTTCCAAAATTTATCTTGCTTTTCCTTGTTTCTTTGCATTTGTATGATGTTGATTACCTGGAATGTCTTGCCTTGCTTGTCTGCCTATCAAATATCCATTCATCCTTCAAGGCTCATTCTTAAGATTATCTCCCCCTGTGAAGTTTTCCTGGACTCCCTCTCCAATAGTTATTCTCTCTTTGTCTATGGTCTCGGAACACTTTGTACATGATACCCCATAGATGCCTGATACATACATGTTCATGAAATGAAGGCATGGGTTCACCTTTTCAGTCATGTTTCTTGGCTTTGGGATTTGCCTAATACATTTCTTCTATGAAGTCACTCAATCTTGGAACCACTTTGTTTTCCTGCAGTTCCCAGTGAAGCCTGGTATGTGTACCCAAGGAATTTATCTTGGCTGATCAAGTTGAACATCATCACAGCAAATTTTGGAAACTGCTACCAGATTTTCCACTTCAGGGATGGTTTTGATGATGAATTTGTCTGAAACTCATATAAATGACACCCAGATTGTATTCCCAGGCAATTATTTGGTTCCATGCTGGTGATATACTGAGTTTGTTCATACCCAGAAAGTGTAAAGAACATCTTAATTCATTTTGTTTACTTTCTTTTTTGGGCAGCTTCTTACACACTGACAGAATTTCAGTGTGGGGAGGAATAATGGGACAGTAATTAGCACTGATTTTGCTGATGAAATAGCCGAGGTTGTAAGTAAAGATGCATGCTGTTAAATGACCTTAGTGATGATCTACAAACTTGCTCTAAGTTCTAGAGCTCCACTGGTGGGCCCCATGCCTCAGGCTCTCTTCCCTGTTTCCTTTTGTGTTCACTCTTGGGCAGAACTAACCAGGATTTAAAGCTCCACAATGACCGCAGGATATGTAAATCTTTTCCCAAGTTATTGAGTTAGAAAAGGAATCTTCTGAATTAAAAGCAGTGATAAGTACAAGTTTATAAATTCTTTGTAGCAACTTTGAACAAGAGTAGAAATAATGGACTCTCTTACTAAATAGGACTCCTTGCATTGCCTTAGCTCTTTTCATTGGCAATTTTACCAGGGACTAAAGTCCTCTCTGTCATCATGGAGCAGTCTTTGACCTTTCATGAATGCTTCTGAGCTGACAAACTGATTGGTGTCTGGAAGTTTTCTTCTATCAGACCAAGTATAATTTGATGGGAAGATGTATACTGGAAAATGGGTTTTTGCTTCCATTAGCCTGCACTTTTGCCTGTGCTTTGCTGGCACTGTCAGGAGTGCTGAAGTGTAGACAGTCATAGAGTGAGTGCCACCTGCCCAGCTCTTCTCATGTTCAGCCTCACCCAAGTCCTGAACATTCTCGGCACTCTCTTGTATCTGCCTTGTCTATCTGTTTCACTAAACTGGTTTCTTCTGATGATAAAGCCCCTTCTAAACTGTAAATTACATATCTATTCATTCCCCTTTCAATGTATTATGGTGCTATTCCCTCTCATAGAGGGATGATTCTAAGTAAGTGGGTCTATTGGAATAATTAATGCAGATCTCATAAGTGACAATTTACAAGTCAAGAGTGGCTTAAATAAGGGAAGGAAGAGGCTGGTCTAATTTACCTTATTGCACATTTCTTGCCACTGACTTTACAGAACAAATGGAACTAAATCATTGTTAATGCTGACCAATTTTTTCTTCTAGTCATTTCTCTCTCTTTTAGGTATTCACACTCATAAATACACTGTCCCTTAAATATTAATCCAGCTTTGTTATTTAATCAAAAAGCTTCTGTGTTCTTTTCTTACTTTACTTTAGCCTTTTGTGAGACGTATCAAAAGCACCAAAAGACTACATAATTTATAACTACAGCTTCTTTTTCCTCTTTCAAACTCCCATTTTCATAGACAAGTGATACTTTTGCAACTTCTTGGAGACTGTCATTAAATCATTCCCCCGGGTCAGTGTGCCCTTTACCAGTCAATAATACAAATCAATATTCTGGAGGTTTATAGAAGATGTTAAAGACATCTCTCAGAAACCCAAAGATTATACTATTTTTCCAAAAAGTTTTAAATTGTCCTTCTTTAGCTCTTGAAAGCATCAGTTCCTCACTTTCAAAGTATTGTGACAGCTTTTCTCTTGGTTTGTTTTATTGTAGAATCCAAGTTGTCCTCATATTCCTGTTTGTATTAGCCATTAACACCATTTTGCCTAATCCCCAACATTTGTTTATGCTTTGTGTCTTTGTATTCATTGCCTGAAAATGTTTGGTACATGTACTCACATTTATTTAGTCAAGAAATGTTTATTCAGGGGCTACAATCATGCCTAATATCTTGGAAATGATGGATTTCCAATAATGGATTTCCAATGGATCCTCTAAAAGGATCCATTCCAAGATCCTTTTAGAGTACCTTATTCAGGGCTGCTTACACTCATGAGGTTCTATTCAGGGATTAAAAGCAGAATATGGCATAGAAATTACCCATGAAGTGGTTAAAACAAGCATGAAATCAGGGGGGTGCTCAGAGAGTGAGGGCTCCAGGGAGGCACAGAGAGACAAGGTATCTAACCAAGCCTGCTGAAGGTCAGTGAGCTTTTTCTGGAGGATCTGATATCTACACTATATCTTGAAGAAAAAAATGGTCTCCAAGTAAGGAAAGAATGGAAAAGTGTAGCAGGCAGGAAAAACAGTGGTTTCAAATATGATGGTGTAGTTGGAATTACAAATAATTCAATATCACTAGAGTGAAAAGGAGAAGGCAGAAATTGGGGTGGGGATGGGTTCAGAGACATGGCTCTGGAGGTGAGCAGAATCCAGCTCATAACAAATTTTCTATGTCATGCTAGGGAGCTTGGTTTTTATTCTACAGACAACAGGGAACTGTGGAAAGATTTTTAGCAGAGGAGGAAATAGATTTACGTTTCAGTTCACTTTCTGGGGTGTGAGGAGAACACATTTGAGGAGAGTGAGTTCAAGGGCAGGGAAAACAGTTTGGAAAGTGGCTGCAGTTCTCTAAATGAAGTGTGAGGATGGCTGAGACTCCAGTAGAGGTGGTAGACCTAGAAAGAAAGGGACCTGTTTGAAAAATATTTAGGAAATACTCTTGTTTGGGGAAGGTGAGTGGATTGCCCATCCTGTCATCCATCCATGAGAGGGTGTAGGTTCAGCCTCTTTGGTGGTTCTTGGAGTGAGAAAGACATTATTCTTTCCTGAAATGATGCCCAGTATCTCTGTGCACTGTCAATACATTAGGCATCTGATTTCACAAGGGTAATGCTCAAGAGACACCAAGTTTTCTGCAGTGGGTCCAATGCGTTATTCAAAAGTTTTTATTTTACCTCTTGAATATCTGAAGCTTAATCCTAGTGAGGAGAGCTGTCATTTTCTTCCAAGACAGGAAGCTGGACTGTCTTTTCGAATACCCCGGGGCTTTCTGGACTTACAGACCTTTCATTGTAAGTACTTGTCTAACTTACAGGGCAGTTACACAGAGTTCTTACCATTCCCTATGCTTAAGTTGCATCACACATCTATAGTCTGCCTTTGGTGCATGGGCCCCTCAAAGTAAGCACCTCCGCAGAGGCCAAAGGAATTGTTCTTTGAATTTGGAGATGGGTCTCAGTATGGGGGCATGTGATGTCTATGCTCAAGACTGCTGGTAGTTATGCATTAGATCCCCAGTCTATGGAAACTTAGCTTCCAGAAGAAAAGAAATATCTAACTTTAAAAAATTAATTCATTTATTATTTAAACTATTTATTAAGATGCTATTCCATGGCCTTGTGCTATATGCGGTACTGATTGATTTATTCTTTCTCTGGGATTAGATGGTTGGTAAGTCAGGGCTAGGGGATGGGCCATGTGAGGCTTGTCCTCCCATCCACAGGTGGGAGTGGATAACCACCCAGGACAGCCATAAACCAGGGTAGTTATGTGGAAGGATCTAAACCAAAGTCCTGGGGCAGAAGCCAAAAGTCAGGAGCTAGTGGGTCCACATGTAAGTGTGAAATCCAAGGAGGAAGAAGAAAGATGGAGAGGTGAGACAGAGTTAAGGGGTAGCACCAGACAGGGATGGAGCCAAGTGACAGCAGGTTCAGAATGAGAGCAGAGATCCAGGGACATCGCTGCAAACAGATGGGAGTGAGAGGCTCACTGTACAGGATGCTGGGGAGTTATGGGTGTGGGTGCTTTCCGTTTGCTTAACAAGCACAGGTTTTATGGCAGACATGCCTTTGGAGGTGCAAGGTAAGGGCTCTTAAAAAAATCGCTGTCTGCTTGCAGCAGATAAGACTAAAACAAATGGAAACCAGCAGGCACAGAAAGCAGACAGCACCGACTGACTGTACTATAGTGTGATGTGAGCACCTAGAGAAAGAGTTCAGTGTGGACCAAATTTGTAGGAATTTGGTGAATGAAGTAGAAGTTAAGTTGTACAATTGTCTTCCTCAAAAGCCTTATTTTTTTCAGCCAAACTCACCATGCCTTCCCTGACTCCACATTATCCACACTTCTGTCGACTGCTCCCTGTGACATTATGCTTCAGACTCTTGCTGAGGAGCCACCTCCTTTATGAAAGCCCACCCAGAGTCACTAACTCAGCATCAATTGCCCCTCCCACCCATAAAATTTGTATCCACCTCCTCCTGGCTGGTAAGTCACTTGAGCAGTTGTCTCTGTTAGATCATGAGATCCACAGAATATTTTATTATTCACTGTTGATCTCCCTGGACATCCAGCCCAACAAATGATGGAGGACACTTCACTCGGGCATTTACAGATCTCTATCAACTATCCCCACTATTCTTCTCCTATTTCCACATTTTTGAAAACTTCATCTTTCATTACTCTGGAATCTGCCCCTTTGCTCCAGGTAAGCCTGTCCATCTCCCTTCTCCAGCGACATTTTATTCCTTCCAAACTCTTTTTGTTCCCTTTTCCCACCTGCACTTCCCTTTCTTCTTTCCTCCTGCCATCACCTTCTTCTTTTCCACTTCTTGTTCCTTTTTTTGCCCCTTTAGGAACCATCTTCAAGATCTTGCCTTCATATTCACCTTTTGTACTATCATTCTTCACTTGCCAATACATTTGTAACTATCCTCATACCATTCATTCATCAAAACATTCATGCATCAATTTTTCTCATCAAATACTTATAAGTGGCTACTATGTGAAATAAAGTGTGTTACACAGTGGAGACACACCAGGGAATGTGACACAATCCCTGCTCTTCAAATGTTCAGTCTGGTGCATTTGGATTGTCTCCCTACTTGAGTTTAAAAAATAATAAACATAGACATTCACATTTACTTCACAGTTTACAATGAATTTACAAACTTTATTTCTTGTGTAATTTGATCTTTTCCACAAATTTTATACATAAGTTTAGTTGAGCAAGAATTAATTTCAAATAAATTATATTAATTAAAAATTATCTATTGGACAACCCAGATGCTCTAACTCAAAATCCAGTGCTCTATCTACCCAGGGGTACTGCAGGGAGGAGAATTTCTCCTCAGGTTCTTTAATAACTTCTCAATAGTGCAAAGAATGGCACTCCCACACAGTTAGCACTCAGTAAATCTTTGGTCATCTTCCTGAGGAATTTGCCATTACTTGATATTCTGACTAAAAAAACAGAGGAGATCAAAAGTGGTTGATCTATCTGATTTTATTTGCCCAAGTTCATTTGACCCAAGGAAAGCTTGTGCCTGGGAAATGTCATACAGTCAAAATGGCACATCATAGAACTTGGATCCTGTAAGAAGACAGAATTTAGTTCTGGCTCTTCTACCTTTGCACAGAGTGGTGGCAGCGGTGGTGTTGGTGGTGGTGATGGTGGTGGTGTGTATGTGTGTTTAAGTATTACTCTCTATCTCTATGAAATTTTAAAAGTTTGAAGCATTTAAAACATATTTGTTTGAAAGTACCATGAAGACTGGTGGGAAGCGAAGCATTGGGGTGCAGGCAAGAGAGGTATCAGGCATATTATGGTGGTGGTTGTGCTAGTCATTCTCTTTTCTTGGACCTGGTGATTTCTGGTTGCTCTGGCTGGGATCTGTGGTTCTCAAGATCAATGAACTCATGGAATTCAATACTGGTGGAGTTGAACATTAGAGTTCGACATCAATAACCAGATACATAAGACTAACCTCAAACAAATTCTAACTTAACAGTGTCATTGCCATGTAGAACTGCCTGTCATTCCAACTTCTATAATTCAGTACAATTCAGTTCAATCCCATTAAACTAACAATTACTGATCATTGGCAACATTCTAGACACTCAGGGTTACAGGAAGAATAATGCTCAGACCCTGACCTCCAGCAAACTCAAGTATTTTTTCTTTTTTTCTCCTATCATGCCATTTTTTGTCCTGTTTCTCTATGGTCCCTAAGGGATGTGGGGAAGCCATCAATTATCTCTTCTTTTTATAAAGAAACATTGGTTGACATGTTTTTCTCTTTTGTCAACAGAATCCTTTTAGTCTTAAGCATATCCTTTCCCTGGCACCTGGTACATTTGATCACCTGGTAACCGTGCCAGCTCCCCACAGAGAACCAGGAGAAGACCACAAAAGCCATTTTATTTGTTTCAACTCAGCTGAGTTCTTAGAGCTCACCTTCCAGTTGGACAAACATTATAACAAAGTGAAAGGCAAAAAAAGGTCAACCTTTGAATGGCCTTGTCAGGAGAACAACACACTCTCAGAAGCTGGCTGATTTGCTCTATCTCTTGATTCTCTGCAGGATGGAAAAAAGTGCCTAACTGATGTAACGTTGACATTCTTTCTCTCCAAATGTCCAGAATGGCACCTTCCACGGCCGCTGTCATTCTTCTGAATTCTGACTGCCCCTCGGGGGCGGTGGTGGGGTGGGGAATTCACACTGAGACTTATGCTGCACAACAAAACTTCTACTCGGATAACAAAGAAGTGGCCGCGGATGCAGGGACGTGCCCAGTGTATGAAAATGGATTTGTGGATGCCACAAGAAGGGGCACAGAGATTCAGGAGCTCCCTTAGCTTATAATAGTCAGGAAAACTTCACGTTCTGTGCTAGAAATGAGAGCAGGAGAAAAAAATTAGCATAAGGAAATAAAGTGAGGAGACAATCTGTTTGCATCTAATGTCTCAGGAAACATATTTTATATACATTCTGGCAACAATACAGATATGCAAAAGTGTTTTTTTTTAACCGCCAAGATATTTCAACTATAATGATCTGTTTCAAGATCTTTCCCAGTCATGAAATGATGAACTGGGGGAGTGAGAAGCCTGGAGCAAGGCGAAGACTACTGAGAGTCAAGGAAGTTTTTATTAAGTGACTCATAAATAGCAGGAGGAAAATTATGGTGGTTACAATAAGTTCATTTTAATTAAAGTGAAACTAGTATTTTTTCCTGATGTGGGACTGTATTCTGAATTCATCACTACAGAGTCTGGATAAATTCAAACACTTAAAAACTAAGCCCTGATAGGAGCAGATGTGTTCTGGGTATGTTACAAATGGGGCCACTGATGCACTGGATTAATTTTCCTGCTTAACCTTGAAGAGCTGTGACCTCAGTGGCCCCATTTGTAACATACCCAAGCTCTTTAAGCTCTTTGAGTTCTCTC
This sequence comes from Mesoplodon mirus, assembly GCF_964341445.2. NCBI lineage: Eukaryota > Metazoa > Chordata > Mammalia > Artiodactyla > Ziphiidae > Mesoplodon > Mesoplodon mirus. The sequence continues at coordinate 76,831,550 of NC_138978.1, read as the reverse complement.
AGAAATATTTTTTCCATCTGCAGAATGGAAAGGGATGTTGCAGGTGCTTTGTGGGCAATGTATAAACAGCAACAATCTTAGAGGAGTGGGATTTAGGAATAATGATGTAAGTTTATGTCTCCCTCACCCTTTCTTTCCCACCCTGACCAGTCCTCTGTCTTCACAGACTGAGCTGACTCAGGGGCTCGCTCTTGCTCCCCTTTGCACAAGCCTTAAGCACAGGGGGGTGTGCTTGGGTGGATTTGACCTGTGACAAATATGCACTACAGAGGCACTTGAAAGAACACACTAAAAACATGGGTCTACCATTCATCTCCAGTGGTAGGAAGATGATGCCTTCTCATCTCCCAAGGTGTCCACATCCTCATTCCCGGAACCAGGGAATATTGCTACCTTACATGGCAAAAGGAACATTGTGTATATAGTACATTAAAGATCTTGAGGTGGGAGATTATCCTGGGTTATCTGGGTGGGCCCAAACAAACTACAAAGGTCCTTATAAGTGACAGAGTTGGGGTAGAAGAGTGGGTGTCAGACTCAGAGAGAGATTTGAATATTTTCCAGCCTACAGAAGCTGGAAAAGAGGAGGAATGGATTCTCCCCCAGAGCCTCCAGAAGGAACCTGCCATCTTGATTTTAGCCCAGTGGAACCTATTTCAGACTTCTGACCTCCCAAACTATAAATCTGTCTGTTCTTAACCCACTATCATTGTGACAATTTCTTACAGCACCAATAGGAAATCAATACACACCCCAAGACCACCATTTCATCATTTGATAATATACAATAGAGTGAAAAAAAAAAAAAAAAACAACCCTCCATCAGCTTTATCCTTTAGAGGTAGTCCACTGACTGCAGGAGAAACAGAGCTGATAGGAATGGACTGAACTTTACATCCTTACTCAAGTGCCCAGTGTGTAGGGATATAATTTAGCTTTATTTTATTTATCATAATATATTTCACCTCACACCTTCCAGAATGATCTTCTGAGACCAGAAATCTGATCACACCACTTTTTTGTTTAAAAAATTTCAATGTTTTTGCATTGCCTTCAAGAGAGGGAGTGAATTCCTTAGCATGGTCTGCAAGACCACCTATGATCTGTTCCTGATTGAGCCCCTGGCTGCATTTCCAACCACACCTGCTCCCCCATTTAGATTTTAAGCTCTGCCCATGGTGAGCTACCTACAGGTTTCCACATGCTGTGGTTTCTCACAGTCCCTTGCTTTCACTTGAATGTCCTTTACTTTTAGATAATATTTTTGAGCACTTATTATTATAGCTGGCACTTATAAACACTTTATACGTATTAATTCATTAAACTCCATGTTGTAGGGCTAGTATTATCCCCATCTTATAGATAAGGAAACTGAAGTGCAAGGAAGTTAAGTAACTTGACCAAGGCCACATGCCTAATAAATGGAAAAACAAAGATACTGACCTGGGAGCAGGAGTGAGGCACAGGGGGAAGTGAAACAGGGAAGGAGGAAAAGCCAATATAAAGGCAGTTGGTCATGTCTTTGGGCACCTAGAGTTTGATCCTGCTAGATCCTTCTGAGCTGCAGATAGAAAACCCCTTGAAATTGTTCACCTGAGAATTTATAAGGAATGCATTTCCTCACTGGTTTCCATTTCCCATTGATGGAGGCTTACCAATATTGGGGATGTTAAGTGTCCCATATTACGTGGTGGTACATGGGTGCAAGGCAAGCAGACACCTGGGCTACACCAGTGTTCTACAAAGTGACACTGGAAAATACTTAGAATTGGAGATTCCCAGGGCAGAAAGCTAAAAGCACCCAGCACACACTTCAGGTGACACACTAACATAGAAATCCTCATAAAACTCTACCACAGCTATAGTGGAAATCAGAGGTAAGGCCAGAGAGGTGAAGTACAGTATAATAGGCTTCTGATACTAGGTCTTTGGTTTCCTGATAAGGTTAATATTTCAGGGGTGTGGGGTATGTGGAATGAAGCTCCTTCTATAAATGTGCATAGATTTCAAAAGCTAAACTAGGCCCTTGCTATTCTTGTCAACAAGAGTCACACAGATTATGTGGATCTCAGATACCACATGTCTTTCATGAACACTCTGTCTTAGGAATTACTGTATAAAAATGGTCACATGACATAACTTTTTAATGCTTTAATAAGTGTTATTTTTATTGCTATTACAATTTATATTATTATTCATGTATTCCTTTCATTCAGTTAGATACTTTACAAATGTATGTAATTATGATTCTTTGAAGCATATTTTCTGGAGAAAAATAAGTAACAAGCTAAGCAAGGCAAAACTATACAGATAGGCTCCAGAAAGAATCCAAAAATTCTGAGGCTGATACCACCCACACTAGGAGTTTTGCTTAATGCCGTCCATGAGACGTATTTAATTTAAAGAACCTATTCAAGGAAGGGGTGGGGTGGTGAGAGGACAGAACGTAATGGAATTTTTGGATTCGGCTGATTCGATAGAATCACATGGGTTCATCTGTCACTTTCTGAATGTAAAAATAAGTGCATTCAGATTAGGTAAAAGGAAATACCTTCTCATGATGCCTCACTACCTACTAGGCTTGAGTCAGAGGCAGTAAATTTGAACAGAATTCTCATAGACCTGCAAAACACCATGACTGTTGATGACAGCTGCAGATGACAGAGGAGCAGGCCAGGGTGGGAGGGCCATGGTGGGAAGGCCATGGTGGGAGGGCCCCTGGAGGTGAGGGGCTCACTCTGCGGCCAAGCCTGGCGTTGCTAGCCGAGAGATTCATGTGTTTGAGGCCATGGGTATGAGGTTTGTATGGACAACAGGGCGCTGATGTCCTCTTGAAGAAAAACAAAATGAAGAATTATCCAGAGGTCTGACTTTACAGCAATTCTGTGGTTCCCCAATCTCTTAAAAAAGATTCTTTCCAGAGTCTATTTGCTTCATGGCTGAAATCGGGGGAGCAAGATGTAAGGGCTGTTTGTCAACTCTCAGGCAGAGAAATCACTAATTCATCTCTTTCTGAGGTCAGGGAACCTGGTCTCCTTTTATCAAAAGAAAATTACTTCACGGAGAAAGCGCTGTCATCATAGGGAGGAAAGGGATTCAGCAGCGCTGAGTTTGCAAGTTGTTTATTTGCTTCCGTTCTTTAATTGATTTTTGAGCTGGAGATTATTTGTGAGCTTTCTGCTTAGAAGTTTAAAACTAGCCTCCTGTATGATTATAGAAAGTCATTAAGTTACATTTTGTTTTTAATAAACACACACACACACAAACGTAGGCACACTCATACGTGCCTCTATTCTCACAGGTCACTTTTACCTTGAAGGTTGAATGTAAACTCAATCCAGCAAATATATACTGAATGTGTGCTATGTGCCAGATACCATGATGAGTGCTGGGGAAAAGAAAGACATGGTTCATGCCTTCGTGAGCCAACAATCTCTTCAGTAAGAAAAGAACTTGGAATGAGAAACCATTCATTCATTAACCCTTCACTCAACAAATATGTATTGAGGGTTTTTTATAGACTGAATTATGTCCCTTGCAAAATTCGTATGTTGAAGCTTTCACCCCCAGTATAACTGTATTTGGAGATCGAGCCTTTAGGGAGGTAAAGTTAAATGAAGTCGTAAGAATGGAGCCATTAACCCCTTAGGGTAGGTGTCCTTATAAGAAGAGGAAGAGACACCAGGGAGGTTTCTCTCTCACAGCAAGCATGCACAGAGAACAGGCCATGTGAGGACAGGAGGAAGGCAAGTTATCTGCAAGCCAGGAAGTGAGGCCTCACCAGAAAGCAACTCTGATAGCACCTTGATCTTGGACTTTTAGACTCCAGAACTGTGAGAAACACATTTCTATTGTTTAAGTCACCCAGCCTGTGGTATTTTGTTACAGCAGCCCAAGCAGACTAACACAGGACCTATTTATTATGTGCCAGGCACTGAGTTAAGTGTTAAGGGTACAACACTGAACACAACTTGCATAGATCCTGTCCTCAGGGATTTCTTTCTTGTGGAAGAAGGTTAACTATAATGAATGCTATGAGAGTAGAAATAGAGTTACCTGTGGAGAATTCATCAAAGGCACATGACTTATGATGCATTTCTAATATTTATAATTATATATATGCATATATACATATATATTGCCTACTTTATCTCAGATATTATATCATGACTCAATATTGTTAAGATGTCAGTTCTCCCCAAATTGTTAAGATGCCTATAGATTTCAGGCAATCTCAATAAAAATTCTAACAGCTTTTTGTAGAAACTAACTAGCTGTTTATAAAATTCATATGGAAATGTAAAGTATGTAAAAATACAAAAAAAAACTTTGAAAAAAATAAATTTATTTATTTTATTTATTTATTTTTGGCTACATTGGGTCTTCACTGCTGCACATGGGCTTTCTCTAGTTTCAGCGAGCGGGGGCTACTCTTTGTTGCGGTGCGTGGGCTTCTCATTGCGGTGGCTTCTCTTGTTGTGGAGCACAGGTTCTAGGTGTGTGGGCTTCAGTAGCTGCTGTGTGTGGGTTTCAGTAGTTGTGGCTCGCGGGCTCTAGAGTGCAGGCTCAGTAGTTGTGGCATATGGGCTTAGTTGCTCTGTGGCGTGTGAGATCTTCCTGGACCAGGGATCGAACATGTGTCCCCTGCAATGGCAGGTGGATTTTTTACCACTGTGCCACCAGGGAAGCCTTATGACTTATTTTAGAAATCAGGAAATTGTAAAGTCAAAGATGGTGGAGGTTGGGGTTGGGGAGGTTGGTCTAGACAGTGGCAACAGTCTGTGTGAGGACGTAATGGCAGGAGAGACCATGGCTAATTTGAGATCCTGGAATGAGGCCAGCATGGCAGAGCTTAGCTGGTGATGGAGAGAGATAGGCATAGGTCATCTCACACAGACTCCTGAGGCCATGTTCAGAAAAGTGTACTTGATTTGAAGAACTCAGGAAGGATTATAAACAAGAAAAAGAAATTAAATTAAAGTATTATGGAAGAACTCTAGTGGTGGGTAAGCAAGTCAGGAAGAATAAGGCCCTCAGACTCCAGTGATTATTATAGCCTAAAGCACTGGTTCCCAAGGCTGGATGGAGTACATGAAAGAAGTGATTTTGTGGAAAAATAATCATTTGTATATGCGTAGAAGCATCTGTCCCTTAGGCATGTTTTATAATTGTACTTTCTGCAGCCTGCTAGGAAGAAAGTACCTACGTTATTTCAAAGGAAGGTACTTCATATGTTTGTGGTTTTAAGACAATCAGCTGCCACATCAACCATACCAAAATAGACTATGCAAAATGAAATGTGTTGAGAGACATGTATAACTGAATCATTCACTTAGAAACGTCTTTCTTTACTTGTCAGCTGAGAAATGTTTGGAACTGATAAGTGATCTGCTGGAGAGTCTGGTTCGTTAGGTATACATCCATCCAGTAGGTGTTAGCAATTACACTCCTTTGACAGGGATTCAGGCCCACACCTCAGAACAAATTTCACCAATGACCGAAAGTGTTTATGGGAAGACGACTAATTATGGTGAAGCCTGGATGTTTTTGCCAAGTTGTCACACTCACATGAAAGTCATTCTCCACTCTAGAAAGGAGCTCAAAGGACGTTGAGAAAAGGCTGGGGTTTAGAACTGTGGCTATAGGCAGGGTTGAGTGTGGGAAGGACAAGGGGGAAAGAAAATACACATCAGGCTGCCAAACACTTGATAGAGTTTATGCAATTAGTTCCTCCTTCCTTTCATGTAGCTAAGCCAATCCAAAAGCACACAAAACATTCTTCTTAATGTCCTATGAGTTTCACAAGAGTGACTTTCTGGAACTGAATTGGACATTTCTTTAATTTCCTTGACTTCTTTTTCTTTTTCTTTCTTTTTTTTTTTGTGGACCCTATTTCCTTAGTTGCTACTCTGCCTTGCTTCATCTACCACATAGCACATCAGAGAATATTTTATACAATTCCTGTGAGATTTGAAAACCCTGAACTTTCAGAGCCATAGCATTTCCCCCAATTGTTTATATTATGTTCGCTTATTTCTTTTTCTCCCTCTGGAATGCCCAGCTGGGCTTGGATTGTATTTTGTTCTCTGATCTGTAACATGGAGATTTCTGTACATGCATTCCACGAGTGGGCTGTCCTTGGTTATCAGTGGGAACTCTGCCCAGAGAATAAGTGCAGAGCATGTTCTAGAGGGCTACCGTACAGGCAGGAGACAAGTTTGCCTTTTGACTGCAGAGAATAGTAAATTACAGTGGATCATTTTTAACTCCATCTGCAACATTTGGCACAGTAACACAGGGGATGGCTGGAAAACCTGGTATGTTGGAAACTGAGTATTCTTTAAATGCAAAAATGGAGAGCATGGCTAAATAAAAAGAGAAATGGCAGAAGAATTGTTTCAAGGTGGATTTGTCATTTATCAGTGTAATATTTAGACAACCTCTCCAGTCCCTCTTTCTCTCACAAACCTAGTTTTAATTATGCCATGTGAAAAATGTACTTGGTCTTTACAGCCATAAATTAAGTTGCTTCTTGTAACTGCTTCTAAATTTCACGGGTAAAAGACTTGGGCTGGTCTTTGATCATGTACCGCAAAAATGTCAAAAGACCACAAGAAAAATAGATGAGATGAAAGCCTGTCAAACAAAGGTTAAGTTTTACCAACTTTCATTTTTCCTGAGTTCTTGGTTTCTTCAGTTAAAATTGATTAGGTATTTAAAATTAAATAAAGATTAACATGAAATTCTTCCAACCTTTCTATTGGGTTTCATGGTTTCCTTTTGGTTTTCTACACCTATGTGTACAAAAAAATTGTTGAGTTTATTCAAGTTGCCTTTTTCTCAATTCCTGAGCTGAAACTCCAGAACTCTGGGTTGTTGGTGCTTTGATTCTGGCAGGAGCCCTGTTTCATTTGTGCAATATGAATGACAGAATTTCACTCTTACCTTAATGGTGGATTATATTTTCATTGCTCCTTATACTTTCAGGAGATTCCTGTCTTCCCCCCAACATTCCTTAATGTCTTTGTTTCAAACACTCATAAAACATTTTCTTTGAAGCAAGGTTTGAACTGGTATATTACAAAAGAATATTGTCTTGTCGTTAAAACCACCAAGGATGGAAATTATAACTTTTTTCCCCAGCCAAGAAGCTAGTAGGACTAGCTAATCTTTATTATCAGTGCTGCATATTGATGCCCTATAGTGTGCAAAGCACTGAAGCTGTAGCTTTATATACTTTAGCTCCTTTATCCTCACAATAACTCTAGAAGATGGGAGGTGGGCACTGTTATGCCTATTTTGTAGTTAGGGAGACTGAACATCAGAGTTGTTAAGGGACTTGCTCAAGGGAAGTCATAGTGGGCCTTAGAGTTGGTATTCACGCTCATGCTTGGCAGCCTGTGATCTGCCCACCCTGCCTCCCTGCCACCCAAGTGACCCTAAGGGACTTCTCCTTGGGTCTGTGTAGGCTGACAGTTTGGAGGAGGGAGACAGAGAGTCATGTTTGGGACCAGTGGGAGGCAGACTCGTGAAAAGTTTTTTTGGACAGATTCCAGGATCAGGTTGATGTTGGAACACTTAACCTCTGTGCCTCAGGTTTTTTTCTTTTTCCTTGTCTGTAGAATGGGGATAATAATATAATAGTATCCTTTCATAGGGCTGTTGTTAGGACTGAATTATCCATATAAACTATTTAGCACCTTGTCTGCTACAGAGAAAATTGTTAAGAACTCTTATTTTCTTTCTCTGCCTCCCTGCCTTCCTTCCTTCTTTCCAACAGCAACTATTCACTGAGTATTTAGTAAATATCTGTTATGCCCTATTCTAGGTATGGGGTTATCAGATGTGAGTGTAAAGGGGGTCCTTGAAACTCACAGATTTTAAACCCTTAAGCTTCTTGAGGACACTAAATTATATAACAATGAGATACACACTATTATAAAATTATGAGTGATAAAATAGTGGTTGAGTAGAATTTTCCCAAATGAAGAAACAGATGAGAAGGTGAGAAGGATAGTTGAAGTGGAAGAAAGATCATGTGCAAAAATCTGTGGCATGTGGCTGGATGGGTGAAGGGTGTGAAGAGTGTAGTCAGGAGGGATGGACGGTGAGGTGGAAAAATAGAAAAGTGAGCAGAGAAGGGCTTCAGTGCCTCTGTGGGGCATTATTTTACTTATGTAACAAAGGTGTATAATCCTATATGTCACTATTCTATGCCACTGACTAGTATTAACTCACTTAGTCCTCACAACACTGTGAGATAAGTACTGTCTTTATCCCATTTTATAGAGGGAGAAACTGAGGTGCATCTCAAGTCAGCCAGTTAGTAATTGGCACAGCTGGGATTGGAACCCACACAGCTTGACCCTGGAGCCCTTGTTTAACCATCTTGCTCGGCTACTTTGCAAATGTGGATCCAATCCTGCAAAAATGGGAATCTATTCACTGATCTTAGGCAGACCTGGAGATGTGATTTTTTTGAACTTTCAAAAGATTTTTTTTTTTTTTTGTGGTACCGTAAGGTGATTTGGAGGGGGAGAGACTAAAGGCAGATAGATTGGTTACAAGGGTATAATAATGCAGGAAAAAGAAAGATAAGGGCCAGGTACATCATGGTGGGTAACACATTTGAGGGTTGGTTTGGAGGCATGATTGTGGGGTGGCGGGGAGGGAGAACAGGAGAAAGAAGGTAAAGATCCCTTTGGTTTCCAACTTGGGTGTCTGAATAGATGGTAGAACCATTAATGTTCGAGAATCAACCATGTGGAAAAGGAGGGATTAAGGAAGAAAAAGCAAATTCTTTTAAATCTGGGAAATATAAAATGCATTGTTAGATAAGAATAATCACATGGCTTCTCAGTGTACCAGTTTGAACTCCCACCCAAACACCCACAGAGTTGATAGGAACAAATGAACTAGAATGTATATTTTACATTAAAATGGAAAACAAAGGCCAACAGAAATAGAGAAAATTATTTGGAAATATTTCTCTCTTACCATTAAAGTATCCAGGTTGTAACATTTCAATGCAGCAAATGAGCAGGGGTTGGGAGGGCTGGCAATGCTGAAGCAGGGCTAAGGGACTGTAAAACCGATACCGACCAGGGTTCTTGGCCTTCCCCAATCAATAGAAATTGATAAGAGGCTAGTTAAGAAATTCAGGCAAGGCTTTACTGGGGCTCCTGTAGTCTCAGGAGGGAGTGAAAGCAAGTAAAATCTTCCCTTCCTTGCTCCCGAGTTGCGGGGGTGGGTGGAGCTGGAAGGGTGAGGGGGCGGGACTAGCTAGTTTCTTATATAGGTTAAAGGTGGGGAGTGTGTCCAGGGATCGGGCCAGAGGGGTGGCTTAGGTGTTTTGCCCACCCCTTTGCTGATGATGAGTGCAGGGGGCACACACAGTACCCTGCTTTTGCTCCCAGCTCTTCAGAAGTGGCAGTTGGGTTTTTGGGTCTTTTTGTATCTTCTTGTCCATAATTTACCCCAACTGAGCATGCATGCAATTCTTTTTACTCCTTTATAGTTTCTTTGTATTTTATTGCTCAAGGAGATGTTTGTCCAGGTGCAAGCACTGCAGCATTGCAGCAAGGGGTCCCAGGTCCCAGCCTGTCTCAAAATAATTGATTGCTTGCAGCATGGCCCCTGCTTACCTACAGTTACTGCCTTGTAGGACTGGCAAGGGAAAGAAGAAAAAGTACCAACTGAGACCATTGAAAAAATGCTGCTTTTGTTGATCTTCTTAGTCCCAGCTCTCCCTTCCTTGAATCCCATTGTTATCGTACTCTCTCTAATTGTTCATGAGTATTTTCTCCAACTAAAACTAGTCATCTTGGGGCTGATCCTTTAACTGTTGTGTTAGAAGGCCAGAAAGACTTATAGTGCATGCTTCTGAAACTTGGGGTGGAGAGGGATTGGGACGATCAGAGAATGGTACACAACAACTCAGCGATTTGTCATAGGAATAGCCCCTAGGCTCATTGCTTTTTGCCTTCCTACTCAGCTTGTTCACAAAGCTGTCTTAGACAATCTTTAAAGAGCCTTGAAGCTTTGCAGACCATTTGGACTACAGATTGGAATATAGTTGCAAAGAAGTGGATTTATCGTGTCAATGCAAAACGAATCAACTCAGAATGACAATTTCATATGGTTAAGCCCATCACAACTTCGCTGGACTTCTTTCATCTCTTCTGAGTATATGGCATGTCATTAATGTTACCAGCTGCCTGTCTTCTCTGAATACCAACAGCAGAGGGAAAAAAACCCACCCTTAACAGCCACTGGCTCTCCTGTTTTCCACTTAGATAGCTACTGTACTGCCAAGACAAATGTGAAACAGGCTCCCACAATAACAGCAATTTTCCAAATGCTCTGTTAATTTTCAGTAAACCAAAATAAAATGTGTTATTATTTATTAAGAATATACACTACATATGGTTTCCAGATGATAAGTATTTCAGTAAAGTACCACACTGAGAACAATCTGAGTTAGCTTGAAAGCTGTACCCTTTGAGTAATAGGTATAGCCCCAGGTCAGAATTGTCACTTTTATTGGGTTAATTCAATGTTCATGGTTTACAGGCTATGATACAGGACTAGTGAAAAGTATCAGCTGCATTATACATGTAATTTTACGTAAAAAAGTAGTATCCCATATATCATTATTTATTCATAATGACGTTTACTAAACAACTGCATGGCACAGGATGATAGTGTAGTTTGGGGTGTAGAATATGGAGCACAGATTCCAAACACCAGGTCTGAGACAACTCCTTCAATTATGTAAACTTTAGAAACAAGACATAGAAAAATATAATTTTACAGTTATCAGATAGCATGTCATTGTTTCACAAATAGGATACAAAAATTTGAAGGATCTCAGGTTTGGGGACTGATTTGGGCTCCTTTGAGTGTAGTTTAATACATTAAAAATCTTTTCCATAGCACTGGTCCCTGGATTATGGGGAGCCCTGACTCACTCAGCTTTGATTTCTAGAACCTTCCACACTATGAGGGGAGGATGACTGCATCCAGCCAAAATTCTGGTGGTCACAGGACATGCTCTGGATCTGGCCTCATGTCTGGTATTTTTGTTATAAGCATCTCTGCCGTAGACATCTTTGCCACAAACATTTTCGCAGCACAGTTAATTGGCTGTAAGGCAATTTTGCCATAAAAGATGAAATGACTAGTTGGCTGTTTAGTCTGACATACAAAAGTCATGATAGATGACAACAATATGTCCCAAGAGTTGGTTTCTTATTTTGAAACCCACTACACTGGAGGAGAAAGAAGCTGAGGCTGAGGGCCTGGAAGTGGCAGAGTTGCACCCACATTTTCCATAGAACATTGGAACGTCTGTCTATCGCGAATAAAGAACAGTGTAGAGACTTTCACAATGCAATACAAAGCTCAGTTACAAATATGCATCCTAGTATTTGGGACTGTTACCTCTGTTAATGAAGGAAGAAATTATAGTGAAAAAGGAAAACGTGAACAAGGAGAGGACTCAACAAGCAGAAAAAAAAAGTATAAAACAATATAAACAAAAGACTTGGGAGACAAGTATTTAAGTACAACCCACAAAGTAAAATCAGTTATTTATGCAATATTGGATCTCCACACATTTTAAATGTATTCAAATATTTTGTATTTCACAATAAAACCCTTTAAATTTTGTCATTCATTTCCCATGTTTCATTATGTCCTTTTTCGTGTCCCTCTTTAATTTTTTGTTATTTTATCTTTTACGACAAAATTCCCTTACAGCCAATTAGTTATGTGGCAAAAATGCTCATGACAAAGACGTTTAAGGCAAAGAAGTTCATGGTGTAAATATCTAGAACCATTTGGCCAGTGCTAGACTTCCGGTGAGGGCTGCCAGCCTTGGCTTTATTTCCTCTCCTCTGTGTTCCAGATCCTCACAGCATGGTCTTTGAACAGGGCTGGACAGGCCTTGCATCAGGCTCTCTCTCCCTGCAGGCCCTGCTGCTAGAAGTGAGCCCAGGCCAGACGGAGGTCCAACACCCTTTGAAGAGTCTGTGCTGTGTTAGCACCACCCATCCTGGGGTCACACCTTCCTTGTTCTCATGGTTTCAGGTCACTCAGTTAGAATTCCACTTTGGTTCTGGCTCTTTGCCTTAAAGAAAAGGAACTTATACTGCTTTTAAAAAATTAAACATAAAATACATATTCAGGGCTTCCCTGGTGGCACAGTGGTTAAGAATCCACCTGCCAATTCAGGGGACACGGGTTCAAGCCCTGGTCTGGGAAGATCCCACATGCTGCAGAGCAACTAAGCCTGTGTGTCACAACTACTGAGCCCGAGTGCTACAACTACTGAAGCCTGTGAGCCTAGAGCCTGTGCTCCGCAACAGAAGAAACCACCACAATGAGAAGCCTGCATATGGCAACAAAGAATAGCCCCCGCTCGCCATAACTAGAGAGAAAGCCCACGCGCAGCAATGGAGACCCAATGCAGCCAAAAATAAATAAATAAAATAAACAAATAAATATACATATTCATTTAGGGAAATCAGAAAATTTCCTCCAAAATTACACAAACTCCCACTGACTAGTGATAACCATCACTAACATTTTGAAGTTTATTCTTCAAGACATTTTTCTCTGCACATATACACAAAAACTTACTTTTCTTACAAAAAGGAGATTATATCTATTTATTTAGCTCTATCTATCTCTCTCTACAGATATAGTTTTACAACCTGAATATGTATTTTTTTCTTTTCTTGCATGAACCTAGTTCAATATAAAAAATACTCCACAACATTACTTTTAATGGCTACTTAGTGTTCTAATTTACTTTAAATAAATTCTGAAACTCCAAAATACAAGAAGAATGAACTGTTACACATCCACTACCTTTATTACCTCATCTGTTTTTGTCCAGTTTCTACATCTGAAGCCTTATGGTGGTTCTCTGTGACCCAAAAGGATTATCATTCTCACAACACAATACATAGAAGAATCATCCTTGGCACTTGTCTGGAGTTTATTTTCTTAGGTCCTAACCACAGGTATTTTCATTTAGTGATTTTGGAGTGGGGTTCTGAATTTGTAAGGGCACCTGAAATGATTTTTCTTCAGTGTTTTTCACACTTCATTGCTGTAAGAACCTTTGCCCTAGAGGAACCTTGTTCCTCAGTGCCTCTCAGACATTGTACTTGGTAGCCCTCTGCTCAGGAAACCCCTTCCCACTCAGTGGCCTGGGAAGTTGCTTCTCATTACTTCCAACTCAGTTCTCAATTTTCCATCACCATCTAGCTCTTCCTGGGCTGATCAGGCAGTTATAGCCTCCCACCTTTGTGTGTGTTTGACACGCATATGTACCCCCATTTCTATACATGCCATTTTTCCTACTAAGCTGTAGGGTTACAACCACATCTCTGTTGTGTAGGTGCTCAAGATCAGCCTGGCATCTGATATGGAGGATTTTATTTGCTCCATGTATGCTTGTGACCTGAAAGGAGGAAAAGAAATAAGGAAGGAAGGAAGGAGGGAAGGAAGGAAGGAAGGATGGAAGGTAGGAAGGAAGGAAGGAAGGGAGGGAGGAGGGAAGGAAGGGAGGGAGGGAGTAAAGAAGGACTATTTTATTAGGGGGAGTCAGGGCAAGTTCCTCTAGGGGATTCCATTTGAGCTAAGCCTTAAATATAGGTGCCATTTGATGAGTGGTAACTTCTTTATATTATAGTATTTCTCTGAAATCTCCCAACAGCACCTTACAATAGTGCATTTTACAATTTCCAGAGTTTACTTCTGAGTCCAGGGAGATTAAGTATCTTGTTCAAGCCCCCAGAGCTTAAAAAAGGCAAAGGATTTGCACCAACACCGTCTATGGGACCAGGGAGTTAGGAAAAAGGCCATCTCAGATACATGGAGCACAGGGGAAGACATGGCATAAGAATGGCTTATATGGGGGGTAATGGTATCCCAGAGTAACTCAGTTTAACCGGAATGTTGGATAGATGTAGAAGAGTACGATTTGGGGCTGGAAAGGGAGTTTAGAGCTGAAATACTGAGTTTATTTCACCAGACTTTGAGGCGTCACTACATTATTTTGAATAAGAAAGTGTTTGCTCAAAGCCTGAGGCAGTGTGCTCATTAGATGGGAAGGGAAATAGATAAGATGTGGGGAAACCAGTTAGGAGCTTATTGCAAAAGCCCAAGTGGAAAATATTAGGGCTGATGATACAGGGCACGGGCAGGGAGTGAGAGTGGTTGAGATGTATTTTAGACGTAGAACCCAAACACTTTAGTGACTGAATGTATTCAAGCAAGATTAGAAGAATAAGCCAAAGTTAATTCTAAGTGGCTAATCTGTGAAATGTGAATATCTTTGGCAGGGGTGAAGAACTGCCATGGGAGGAGGTGTTCTGTGTGGGAGGGGTGCAGTGTGAGAAACTACGCTTTAGATGTGGTGGATTTGAGATGTCAGAGGAATTCTTTCAGACAGATATACAGCAAGTACTGGGGGAAACTGAATCAGAGTAATTAAGAGAGACTGGAGTGTTATGAGAAAAACTGTAGAAGTGCCAGTCAAGTTGTAGAAAATGCCAGCTTCTCCTGACCCTGAATGTAGGAAGGTAGACTGGGGAGACTGAAAGAAACTCGTGTCACCAGGGAACATCAGGAATCCTTTAAAACAAGCCGTGGCTGGAGGCAGTATAAAGGTAAAGGCAGAAAACATAGGGAGGATTTTTTTTTTAATATTGGCTGTATTCCCTGTGTTGTACATTACATCCCGGTGTCTTATTTATTTATGTATAAATTTATTTATTTATTTATTTATGTCTGTGTTGGGTCTTCATTGCCGCACACGGGCTTTCTCTAGTTGCGGTAAGCAGGGACCACTCTTCCCTGCTTTGTGCAGGCTTCTCATTTCTGTGGCTTGTCTTTGTTGCGGAGCATGCGCTCTAGGCACGCAGGCTCAGTAGTTGTAGCTCATGGGCTCTAGAGCACAAGCTCAGTAATTGTGGTGTGTGGGCTTAGTTGCTCCACAGCATGTGGGATTCCCCCCGGACCAGGGCTCGAACCCGTGTCCCTTGCCTTGGCAGGCGGATTCCCAACCACTGTGCCACCAGGGAAGCCCCATAGGGAGGTTTTTTTAATGGGACCTTGCTCTTGGGTGTGACCATGGAAGAAATTAGAACAACTATCTCATAAATTTGAGATTTAGAGGTGTTTTTTTGGGCATTATAGGAAGTTTTTGCCTTTTAATAAGACTAGAGACTCTTCTAGATCCTAAATTATCTATCCAAAGACTAATTTTCCAAAGGTAGAATTGCAGGTACATAACAAGTTGATGGGAAAGGCTGTTTGGGGTCCAGGGACATTATTAACACACAAAATAATAGCTAACATTTCTGGAGCTTGTGTTAAATGAATTAACTTATTTAATTCTGACAAAATAACCTTATGAAATAAAAGCTATCATTCACTCCATTTTAGAGTTGAGGAAACAGAGGCACAGAGAGGTTAAATAACTTGCCTAAAGTCACATAGGTGGTAAACAGACACTTGGGATTTAGACTAAACAGGCTGGACCCCTGCCCACGTGCTTCAATCCTCCACTGTCTCTTACACTTATAGCACAGTGCCTTTCCTGCCTCATCAAGAGTGAGCTCAAGCCTAGAGTTGGTATCACTCAGATGTAGTCTTCCACAGGACAGATATTCTCTTGTTTGCCAATAGCTCTTTTTTTTTTTTTTCAGAGGTGCAGGTAGGGTGGGATATTGGTGAGCAGAGGTCCAGGGTTTTCCACTCCCTAGCCTAGCATCTCTTTTTGGATCACGGCATGCTGTTCCCTTGGAGTCATCTACAGTCTAGGATGTGCTAGAGCAGATAGACCCCTATTTTCTTTGCTCTGGAGCAGTGTGGAGGGGGGGCTGGGGTGTGGGAGGTGAGCAAGCAAGTGGTCCTTGACCCTTCCTCCAGGGTATCACTGGGAGTCTGACCATATCCCCACACCAACCCCTTCCCTCCTTCTGCTTATTTACTATCCTTCTCTAGGTCCTGAGGGTGTAGGATGGTGAGAATTGAACTGAATAACTGAATGTGTGGATTTTATGCTGGCCTCAATCCCATGTATGTGTCGTGTGTGTGTGTGTGTTGGCTTTGCCTCTGAGAGGTATGAAAATACAGAAAGAATGGATACATGTTTCATCCAAAATCTTTTTCACTTGAGTGTAGTTCTCAGGAACAATGTTAATTTTATATGAACCTTGATAATCTCTTATCTGCATGTAGAATATATGTATTTAAAGACCTATCATTCTCTGAAACTGTGCCTCAGTAAAAGGAACCTGCAGCTTCAACAAGTAATTGAATCTTACTTATCAATGGACAACTAGAAGCCAACATACACTTTCCTGACATCCTCCACTTGAAGAAAACAGCACTCTGACACATGACTATTTCAGAGTGGCATAATCTGCAGCAACCCCCTGCCGGTAACTGACAGGTCACATGACTGGTAGCTGAAAAGAACAGGAAACCTCCTGTAGGTGTGGGAGGAGGTGATCGGGGTGCTTTCATCTCCCCTTGCCACTCACCTACTTTGCTGGAGCGCTAAGCATGCTCTCACCTGCCTGCCCCAGGAACACAATCACATTCCGGAGGCTCCACTTTAATACCGCCAGGTGGTTTCTCTCTTCTTCAGCATGTACTTGGTGCTTTTCTTGAAATTAAATGGTGACCTCTCACTTACCTTCAGGTCTAACGCTGGGCTAGCTGTGATCCTGCCCCAAAGCTTATCTCCTGATTCATGTAACCAACAGTCAGGGAGTCATCAAGAATGGGAAGGAAGCCTTTGCTCTTCTGTACTTGTCATCAAAGCCAAAGAAGCTCACTTTCCTCAGGGCAACATCTGGCTAGAATTTATATGGCAAGCATGGAAATATTCTTTTTTAGATCTTATGATTTCTTTGCTTTGGCATTGCTAAAATGGCACACCGCCACCACCAGAAAATAACCATGTCATTTTCCACATGTCAACAAGCTCCTTGCCAGTAATGATTTCCTGTCATTCCTTCCCAGTTTCTGAAGAGGTGGCTGTTCTGCTGGCAGCATACTTTAGGAAAAAAAAAAATCAAATCAGCTGGGCAGCTCTTGAGGTAGGGGGCTCTTATGCCAGAGGAAACGACTTCTTTAGGATTCACTGCTATACTGATAACTATGGTCTGGACTCACTCCTCTGATGCCTTATCAACAGCTCCTCCCATAATCCCCCCCACCCTCTTTGCTTCCTAGCCATTTTTCCAAGTGAAATATGGTTTTGGCTCAGTTGCTCTTCTCACTGTCTGTCCCCTCTTTTTGTTTCTGTAGATGTCTCCCTCCTTCCCAGTGGTCTCTCTGCCTTTGCTTTCTAGGTCATTGGACTCCTTTGAGGCCTTTGACTTTTCCCTTTTGTGTTTCCTTGTGTCTGCTCCTGCTCAATCCTCTGGCCTCCTGATGTGGGCTATGTAAGCCTTTAAGCATTCTGTCCTTGTGACATTTCCTCTCTGCTCATGCTGAGAGGTCACCCATACTCACAGCTTTAGATACAATTTAGTGATACTTAAACCCTTAACAGTGGCTTTAAAAATATTAAAGTTGTACAAGCACGTAGTTTAAAGAGTAAACTATTTTTACAGTGCTGGACAGAATTCGTTCCCTGAAGGAAATCCCCCATACTCTGCCATTTCCTGCTTGTGGAAACCACATTCAATTCTTTTAACTGCTGGGGGTGGGGGCACTTATCTCTAAATCTCTAAAAATGATGCTTATTTTTCTATTTCTTTCTATTTTTAAAAGGTTTTTTCTCTCTTGACTTCCAACATGGATGCTGAAGATTGAGCCTTTCCCACTATACCACATCATACCTATATACGTTTTTTAGTCTTCCAAAGTGGTCATCTGATAATTTGGGATAAATGAATAATCATTCTTTATATTTGACTATGAAAATGCTACTTACAGTGGAGAAATGTAATGTCCTATGGTTATTTTGAGAGGCAACATAATTTAAGAGAACAGCATCCAGAGTCCAGCTGCCTGGATTCAAATCCCAACGACTGTATTTACCATTAGGGTGAACTTGAGTAAGCTCCTTAACATCTGTGTCTCAGATTCTTCAACTGTAGAATGAGGTAATCACAGTACTTACAACAACACTGGGTCATTGTGACGATTAATAGTTAATAAGTTAATAAATATAAAAAGAGTTAGAACAATGCATGTGGTATAAACACCAAAGAAGCATTAGAAATTTTTGTTTTTATATCTTTCCTTGTACAACATTTAATTTTTTCTGAGATTATTAACAACCATAATAATAATTTCCAATTTTATTTGTGTAGTTTTCCATGTACTTATGGCTAATTTATCCCTAATCTTTCCCCTGGAAATCTCTTTTCAATTATATTCAAATATATTTGGTGAGATACTAACCCCATTTTTATGAAGTTTTTCCCAGAGTCTTTGCATCTGCTCTAGTTCATGCTGGGTGGTCTTCAGACCAAGACAGTATTCATCTCTCTCTTCACTATCGTCTTGAGGAGTCCCGTTATTTTTTTTGTTTGTTTTATCACCTGCTTTCTAGGTCTTCTTTGTTCCCCTTTTACTTGGTTCACCTCATTTTAGAGGAATATATCTTCTTGAGAAAAGATGAAAGTAATTTTTTTTTTTTTGAGATTCTGCATCTCTAAAAACGTCTCTATTCTATCTTCACACTTATGACTAGCTATAGAGTTCTAGGTTGGAATCGTGTGCTCTCAGAATTTCGAAGACATGAGTTTATTGTCTTTAGCTCCCTTGCTGCTGTTGAAGAGTTCTATTCTGTTATAATTTTGATACTTTGTATATATCCAGTTCTTCTTCTCTGGAAACTTTTAGAACATTCCTATAATCCCCAGTGTTAAGGAATTTCATCATGATGTGCTTTCACCTGGATCTGTGTCCAACTATCATTCTGAGCACTTGATAGATTTTTCAGTTGAGGACATTCTTTTGAATTATTTCTCTGATGATTTCTTCTCCATTTTCTCTGTTTCTTATTGGAATTCCTGTTCTGTGGATGTGGAATTTTTCTCTAAGTTTTATACCTTTCCTCTCCTACTTTTCATCTTTTTGTCCTTTTGCCCAACTCTCTAAAATTGGTCACATTTTATCCCAATCCATCTACCGAGTTTTTTATTTTACTATTTTATTTTTAATTTAATTTTTTTTTTTTTTTGGTCTCGGAATGTTCTTTTTTTCCCACTAAAGTCCTTGCTTTTCTTTCATGAATGCATTGTCTCTTTTTATTTGAGGATTTTAATAATAATAATTTTAAAAGTTTTCCTATCTCTGTATTGTCTGCTCTCTTCAACTTTTTAAAATTTCTGTATCGTTTGACATCTATCTTTTATTTTGGAGGCTTTTTTAAAGGTCTGGTGATCCTTGGATGCTGACTTTTATTTAAGATGGAGATACTGAGAATCAGATTGGAAAGTCTATTCCTGAAAGTGGCACTTTTCCAAGGTGCCACCAATGGCCCATTTAAGCTGGGTCATTAAGTTAGACAAGTCCTGAGGAAAATATCTGTAGGTCTTTATCCTGGGCTGATCAGATTCCACAAAGAAGGATTGAATTTTTTGCCCTTAGAGTATAATCTCTCTTTCCAGATGGAAGCCAATTTGAACACTTAATTTGAAAACTTGCAGTTAATCACCTGGATTTAGTCCTGCACCCGGGTCTCCACTGTGCCTGGTATTTTCTAGCCCAGAGAACTTTCATTTCTACTCAGAGAACTCCCAGTCTTATGTTGAGTGAGGGAGAAACACCATGCACTGGGTGGGGGAGGATTTCTGATGATCTGATTCTTAAATGGATTTGGTTTTAGGTCTACCTCCTACATTCACAGGAAGCTGATGCCAAGAATTTCTGAATCTTTTAGTATTTCTCTGGTGTAGATAAGGCTACATCTCAGCCCTTCCCAGCCTTCAGATTCAGTTTTCTTGGGTTTGCTAGGTCAGTTGCTACTCATCTGCTTTCTAGCTGTCAATGTTTTTTGCATTTTCTTTAAATTGAATTTATGTCTTAAAAAGTTCTATTATTATCATCTAGTGGGACTTACAGAGGGTGCAGAGGGTAATGTGTTGGGTAACATTAAGAAGACAGATCTTCAACAAATTAACACATGTAAATATGTCACTACAAATGATAATAAAAACTATAAAGAAAAATAAGATAATTTGAGAGAACAGTAAAGAGGGACTAAATTTGGATTGGTGCTTTAGGACATGGCTCTCTGAGAACATATTTAAACCAAGTTCTGAAGACCAGTGGAGTTAGTCCCACAAAGAGGATAAAGAAAAGCATTTCATGCAGATGAGCAGCCTTGGGGTGATAGAATAGTCAGGACTCTGGACTTAAAGTGACAGAAGCCTAAGCCTAAGCTAAAAAAGGAAATTGATTACTACATATAACTGGGAAGTCTAAGATGTGATGCAGTGTATCTTGGCTGGATCCGGGGTTTATATGAGGCCTTAGGTTCCTGTCTCTCTCTCCATTTATAGTTTTGCTTGTCACTGCTTGGCTTCCTTCTCAGAGAGACTTCCTCCATTTGGTGACAAGTTGGTTACTAGAATCATAAGGCTATATCTTTGTTATTGCTCCTATACCAAAGAAAATGGGAGAGGCTTCTCCCAATTTTTTTTTTTTAACTGGCATCCATATATAATACTCCACATTCCTTGGAATAATCACAATATTGGAGTTCTATGTTTGGCCAGACTGGTGTCCCTCTCTAATTTGATCCCTGCAAAGTACTGAAAGATATTTACTATCAGAAGAAGTGTGAGAGAGAAAATTATAGAGACTTAAGTAGAGTCTTGTGGGTGACGTTAAGCTCTCGGAATTTAAACCAACTGCAATGAGAAGCTATTGATGGATTTTAATCAAGGAGTAACGTAACCACATTATGACTGTTAATTTAATCCACACTTCCAAACCAAATTTCCTTCCCAGTCCCCTTACCTGTGTCAGCAGCACCACCATTTTTCTACAACCTTAGCTTGACATTTTAGAGCCATCTTGGAAGTATCTCTCAAATTGATCACCCATATAAAATTAATCCCAATAGATTCTCCCTTCATGAAGTCTCTTGGATTTATCCTGGCTCCTGCTTCATGCATCTCATACTATTGCAGACTGTTATCAACTTGGACTTGGTTTGTGTGATAGTCTCCTAACTGACTTCTCTTCTATTTTCTCCCGGCTTCTAAGTCATCACACATGGCACTGTCAGATTGTTCTTTCAAAAATACCACTATCTCTATGTCACTCATCTAACCAGGAGTCCATGATGCTTCCCTATCATTTAATGCATCAAGCCCAAATCCCTCAGCCCAGCATCCAGAGCCTTCTGTCATCTAGCCTTGCTGTACCTACCTCACCTTATCTACCAGTAATCCCTCCACCATGATAAGATTATATGGGCCCTGAAAACTCCCCAGTCTTCACCTCCAGGAGTGGGGGGAAAGATGGATGGTTATCAATCACTTTGCAGATGGAAGAGGAGAGAAGCAAGGGGGTTTGGGGGGGGGGAGAAAGGACAGTGTGAGCCATCCTGATGAGTCACAGCTGCATTGGATAAAGAAAGGCCGTGGATATAAGTAAGTACTTGGCTCCCTTGAACTTGATGTTGTGCTCATGCTAGTCTTTCTGAGCCACATGGGCAGGCATCAGTGCCAAGTTGAAATCTCAGTGTGTGTATTTTCAAGGTGAGGCTTTGGCTGGAAGGAGAACATTCGCTTAGACAAACCTTTCTAGGTCATAATACTCACTCCCTGATACAAAAGGTGTGAGGCCAGCTCACAGGTTTCTGGGAACTTGTCCAGGATTTTCAGGGTCAATTGGTACTGCAGAGAAATGATAGATTATCCAGAGAATTGTGAATAGTGTCAGGAAACATGATCAGCTCTGGTGGGATCTCATTACTTATTTTTGCTCAAGTAAGTTTTGGTGGGGCTTGGTTGTGGTGTTTGGAATCTGCAGAGGTAAAGTGTTATTAGAAAGGGAAGGGGCTCTAACAACTTTTTTAAAACCGACTAAAGTTCTGAGGGAAATTGGGTAAAAGATTTGTATCTAAATCTTAAAATGAAACAATAGAAAAATTTTAAAAGTTAGCACAGAATCACTATTATCTTTTCCTGGAATGGATTTAGTTAACTGCTTACTATGGTCATCAATTATTGAATGATATGGGTGGACATAATTGGTTAAAATTTTATAATAATTCCTATAAGATTTGAAAGGAAGTGTACTTTGAAAAGCAAGAATTTTACTCTAGATTTTAAGGAATGAAGAAGGAATTTTATTCATCAAAGAGAACACTTAAAAAGAACATGATACAAGGCCACAGTAATTCTGTGGTAGTAAGAATGATAGTTCCCCAAAGATGTGCACACCCTAATTCCTGGAACCTAAGAATCTGTTAGCTCACATGGCAAAACGAACTTAAGAGATGTGACTGAGGCTACAGACCTTGATGGAGAGGTTAGCCTATATTATCCAGGTGGACCCAATCTAATCACAACAGTCTTTAAAATCAGAAAACCATTTCCAGATGGGGTTGGTTGGCAGGAGATGTGACAATAGAAAACCGGTCAGAGAGATGCAACATTGCTGGCTCTGAAGATGGAGGAGGGGGTTCAGGAGCCAAGGAGTGTGAGAGACCTCGCTACAAGCTGAAAAAAGCAAGGAAACAGATTCTCCCCTAGAGCCTCCAGAAAGAAACATAGCCCTGCCAACACCTTGGTTTTAGTCCAGTGAGATCTCCTTTGGACTTCTGACCTATAAAACTCTAAGATAATAAAATTGTGTTGTCCAAAATCACTAAGCTTGTAGTAATTTGTTATGGCAGCCATAGAAAATAAATGCAAATTGGTTAGTAAATACATTTTGAATGAATGAAATTAGTCTCAGAAATTCATAAGGAAATCACATAAACAGGCTTCTTTTACTTGGGCTGGGACTTAAATATGCTTTTCATAAGTGATTCATTTCTTTTTTTATAGATGGTTATTGGAGTACAATTGCTTCACAGTACTGTGTTAGTTTCTGTTGTACAACAAAGTAAATCAGCCATATGCATACATATATCCCCTATCCCCTCCCTCTTGAGCCTCTCTCCCACCCTCCCTATCCCACCCCTCTCTATCATCACAAAACACTGAGCTGATCTCCCTGTGCTATGCTGCTGCTTCACACTAGCTATCTATTTTACATTTGGTAGTGTATATATGTCACTGATACTCTCACTTCGCCCCAAGCACTTACTATGTACTAGGCACTTTTCTTTGTTTTTGTATTAAAACCTCGTAATAACTGAAGTCATTGCTATTAGTTAGTGATGTAATCTTTCCAAAGTCACACATTTAACAAATGGAGAAGCTGAGTTTTGAACCTGGGAAGCTGTAGAGTTCATTGCTTAGTCACTACGATGGTTCTTCCCACACTTAGCAGCATATTAAAATTGCTTAGGGAGGGCTTCCCTGGTGGCACAGTGGTTGAGAGTCCGCCTGCCGATGCAGGGGACACGGGTTCGGGCCCCGGTCCGGGAAGATCCCACATGCCGCAGAGTGGCTGGGCCCGTGAGCCATGGCCGCTGAGCCCGCACGTCCGGAGCCTGTGCTCCGCAACGGGAGAGGCCACAGCAGTGAGGGGCCCGCGTACCACATACACACACACACAAAATATTGCTTAGGGAGTTTTTACAAATCCCAAATCACAGCCCATGTCAATTAAATCTAAATGTTCAAGTACAGAGCCAGGCATCAGTTATTTTTCAAAGATCTCCTGTGAATCCAATCTGCCGTGAAGTTGGGAACCACTGCATTTGGTGTACTCTCTCTCAAACTACAAGATAAATTTGGTTATTCCATCTACTAGAAAGCATTAAAACTTAGTTGGTTCAAAACTACAATCGAGATTACCTCTTACTCTGATGGTTTTTATCATCGTTAGTACAGCAACTGTCATTAGCTGGATAAAAGGGCCGCCGTTAGTTAATCCAAAAACTATAGTAGAATTGATTTTGCATGTAGACACAATTTGGATTGCCAGTCAAAATAATGGAGGGCCAACAGTGGGGAAATCTTTCCCCGAATCAGACAAGGAGGAGGGAGAAACGAAGATCTTTATCTGGTATCTAAAGCAGAAGAGAATGGATAGCTGCCTGATGAGATCAGAGATCAAACTGCCCGTCTGGACATTTTTGTCACCACTTTTGTTAAAAGTCTGTGCCTTTATTTCACCATTCGTTAGAAGCAGCTCTACTCCCCCATTAAGATTGGCGCTGTTTCCTTTATTTTGCCATAGCTTGGCTTCCTTGTGCCATACTGGACAGTACCTCTAGGGTGGCCATCCCATCAGCAAGATCTCATCCCCCTTCTGGTCAGGGGACAGACTGCAAGTTGGGGCACGGTGGAATTTTGGCTGCAAGCGTCTGGCTGCCACCGTGGCAGATGACTGTTCCTCCCTCTAAATGGCACTTTCATAAGGTACAGTACCCGACTTCCCCTCAGGCAGGACAGGCAGGCTCTGTTTCTTAATCTGCTGGAGAACTTCTTTACTTTCTCAATTAGTTCTGCCAACAGAAATTGGTTCAGCACGTTTCAACTGGAAACAGGTGTTGATGGCAGTGTCCAAATCCTCGGTGGAGGAGCTTCTCTCCCCTTTGACAGCCTCTCCATGCGAGGAATGAACAGGGCTTTGTTGGACGGACCAGATGCACGTCTCCACGTGGGCCAGAGCTCTCGGTTCAAATTCCACAGATGAGAGCCATAAATTAAAATGCACTTTTGTCTCACTGGTAATAATCACAGACCCCAGTCCATCATCTCTTTGTCGACTCTAAGCCACAAACTTGCTTTAGCCAGGATTACCTCAGGATTCCTAACTGAACACAAGGAACTCTTTTTGGCCTGAGTTCTCCCAATTGGCTATATGCTCTTTGCAATTTCACCGGAATGTTGCCAACACTCTACTGTGTGCTGTGTAGATGTGGAAGTAAACTAGCTAAATCAAAAGAGTGAGAGAAGTAACTTTACAAATTTTGCATGATTCGCATTGTGGGTTTTCTCTTGTATTTACCCCTCTTAATAACTTTTACAAGTTACAATTTGATTTTATTTTTATTGATCCTTATTTTCTTTCTGGGTTTTTTAATTGATCAAGAAAGACATTTGGAGTTAAGAGAAGTTTCTTACTTCCAATGAGATTATAGCCTGAGTGGAGTGGAGATGTTACTGTTTATCCTAGTGGATCCATACAGCATAACCAGGCAGAGGTACCAGCCAAGAAGTCTTCTTGGAGCAACT
This sequence comes from Mesoplodon mirus, assembly GCF_964341445.2. Classification (NCBI taxonomy): domain Eukaryota; kingdom Metazoa; phylum Chordata; class Mammalia; order Artiodactyla; family Ziphiidae; genus Mesoplodon; species Mesoplodon mirus. The sequence goes on along the minus strand of NC_138978.1, from coordinate 76,806,198 downwards.
GCATAAAATTTTGTCTTCTCATCATACAACATCATCCTGGAACAAGGATTCCAGGTTTTCTGAGGTTTAAAGATGGTCTAAAATTTCTTTAAAAATCACTGAGAATTAAGATCTTTCACAAGTTATAAATTCTGTAATAGAAAAACAAAAACAAAAACAAACAAACAAAAAAACCCTTATCTAGGGGAAAACTACTGTTTTCTGAGAATTCCCTTCTACATTTTCCTTGTGGTTAATTTCAAATTTTGATTTTTCTCAAAACTGATTTGTATTTTGCACAGCTGTTAAGTGCTATTCTATGCCTTGCATTTTTCAAGGAGTTATATGGTTGCTCTCTTTTTTAAAGATAATTTCAACACAGCTTACAGACATGCACACCAACACACAAAGTTATTGGCTAATATCAGTAAATGACTAAAGCCCTGAGGAAACTATTGAACATTAAACTTGGTTAGAGTACAATGGTATCTGCAGTGTACTGGCCACTTATCTATGTTTATAAATAGGACACAAAAGCTTAATTTTTATCATAATTGAAGAGCAATTTTGAGAAAGTCATGTAATTTAATAGTTTAACTGTCTTTTATTGCTATATGTAAATTGACTAAATAACAGCAGTAAATGTTGAACACAATCTAATGCGCTACAATTTCTTTCGAACACAATTTAAATTTCAAATTATGTTTAATGCTTCTGTACATATCACAGGTCTCTTTTTTTAAAGCTTATCATGTGGAATTCATTTTTTCAAGGAAACTGTCTTTTGGGAAAAACAGAATTAGAAGTAGTGTGGGTCACTTGGAAATCTGACCAACTATGTTTTTTAAAAGTGCGTCATGTAGTTTTAAATCATCTTTTCCTTCCATTATTTTGAATTCTATCAATATCCTCCTGGGTTATATATTTAGATGATCTCTGAATAAGACTTTTTCCAGTTGCATTGTGTTACTTGCCCTCAAACATTTCCTTTTTCTTTTGTATAATTAGGCTTAAAGGGAGAAGGTGATAGATAATAAGACACAATGTGCACATATGTTAAGCTACTTCTTCCCATGGAAATGATTCACTAACTGGCATCCTTTGATTCTGTCCTTGTCTTGTCTTTGGGACCAACATGTCATTTCCTATGAAATCATGTTCAGTGAAAGAAGGGAAGAAATGCTGTTCTCTTTGGATCCCATCTGATTTCAGAATGTTAGTAATTAAGATATAGATGTGAAGGTGCCATAAGGAGTTAAAAAGTAGAGTTCCTTTGAGAGGCAGAGTTAGAAGGCTCTGATGACATTTTAACATAGGGGTGTTAGAAATAAGCCAGGAGGTCTAACTTGTGTTCTCCTGGACTGCTTGATATCAACAGTGGGGGAAGATTACCCTAAAAAACACTCACTCACGGACTTTATAAATCTTAGAAGGAGAGTACTCAAAGTATGTTGTGCACACAACAATATGCTTTGGTCTCATGGAATTTTAGGTTTTAAAAAGTTTAATTTTGTGCTCACCAGAGGACTTCAAACAAAATTGAGAAAATATGGAAACAACTTGTTTTTAGGTTAAAAAGAAGTCTATCCATCTACCATAATAAAATTATTGCAATATTTACTGCCCATAACTATGAATGCTTCATTGGAAAATCACTGAGATGTTTATCCTAAAACTTTTACCTTCTCCAGTGAACTCTTTTCTCACTGTCCAACCAATTCTCCAATTCCCAGGAAGGTCGGTTAAATGAATGGGTCTTATTCATTTATTTGTAAATTCATTCTTATTGTGTGCCAGACTTAAAGATTTAATGGTGGGCCAAAGAGTAATACAATTCAAAGTCTTAAAAGGAGGACAAATAATAAACAAATAATTACATAAATATAATGAATTCCTAGATGGAGACTGGAAGGCTGGAATAAAGAGAAGGGACTTGCTCCTTTCTGTTGGTTCCTGTTCTTGTCAAGATGAGCCCGATTTCTTGAGGTTGGCAGCAGTCAGTAGCCTCATGACTCTGATTTTCAGTTTTTCCAATATTCACAGAACAAGCCTCATCTCCTAGCACCAGTGTCTCTCCTCAGAGTACTGAGTCCCAGCTCTGTTTGCCCTTTCATCTAAGCTTCTAAGTTTTAATAATTTCAATCTCTTCCCTTTGTTTTCCAGTCCTGGGAGTGTTAGTTGCTGCCTGTAATTCACATGTCTGTGATACCTTGGTGTTCCGGTTTGCCTTTTCAGTTCTCTGATACCTGATGAACAATTTTTGCATCAAAATCTCTCTATTAAAATAATTGGTATGGTGAAATCTGACTGAAATCTCTCTAATGCAGTTGGCGAAACCTAACATTAATCACATGTATATATTTTTTTCCCCTAAAGACCTACCTGGATGCCGTGTAAGAGTTGGTAATCACATAGTCAGGATATCCGGAATAGTATTCAATGAAAAAAAAAAGTCAGATGAATAAGCCAGCCATGGTGGCAAGCTTTGGGAGATTATTAATGTTGAGTTTATAAATTAATGGAGAAGATGGAAACATAAAAAATTGACAATAAAATGACTCATGAAATGAGGGTATGAAAGATATTTTTAAGGCCATGCCAGTCTGATGGTAGAGACAATTGGAAAGATAATGGAAAATTCATAACTCCTTAACTTGGCTTTATGTGGTGATTCATAGAAACTGTATCAATTAACATAGGTCCTCTTCTGGCTTTGGGTGGGTGAAGCCCAAAAACAAATATCAAATCCTAGCCAAAAAGTAGGAGTAGTATTGCAAATAGGAAATAAATAGGAAATAAAACAGATAAGTAGACCCAAGGCAGTTAACGAGAGTTAGGACAGCAATCTAATCATTGGAGATACATAGCAACTTTGGTTATTCCTTGATGTTTAGACATTTTGGAATGTTTGCTTGATAACCTCTTTGCTACCCAAATGCTGCCTATCTACCACAATGCCCCATTGTCACTGCAGCATTGGACATTTTAGCATTAACAACTGGGTCTATACCCCACATTTCCCTCTTCCAGTTTTAGGGTTTTGGGTTTAATGCTAGTTCTTCCTCTCTTACAGTCTGTCTTGTTAGGTTATAGATAATTGGATAGGGTAATTGGATAAGCTCTCACATGAGCTCTAGATTCAAATGTCCATCTTCATAGGATTATCGCAGTATCACAATACTTAATGCACACTAAAATAGCATTGGTGATAAGTGCTGTAAGAAGAGAAAAACAGGATAAAGGTGTGTTATTTAAAATGGAATAATTAGTAAAAGTCTGACTGATGAGGTGACATTTGGGCAGAGACCTAAATTGGACACAGAGGCAAGCCATGCAAAGATCAAGTGAAAGAACATTCCAAGTAGATGGAATAGCAAAGGCAAAGGCCTAAGGCAGACATAGTCTCAGCCTATTTGAGAAAGTGCAAGGATGCCATGGAGTTGAAGTTAAATGAGTAGGAGGTCAGTGATAGGACATGATACTAAAATGGTAGCCAGAGGTAGGCCATGTAGGACACTGCAGATCATGGTAAGAGCATTGGATTTTCTTCTCAGTGTGGTGAAAAGCCATTGAAGATTTTTAAATGGGGAAATTATGTCATCTGACATATTTTTAAAGGACAGCTCTGACTTCTCTATGGAGAATGAGCTATAGGTATCAGAAGTCCAGACCAGGTAGAATGTCATTGCAGTGGCCTTCACTGCAGGAATAATGATTGTTCAAAATAAGGTGATTGTCATGAAGATGTTGAGAAGAGGTTGGACTTGAGATACATCTGATGTTCAACAGACTGACTTTGCTGATGGTTTATCAATGAGGCTCCAAGAACAAGTGAACAACTAATTGGCTGAACAATATACCAGTTACTGAGATGAGAAATCTGTTGGGGGAGCAGAGCATATATAGATATTGTGTTTGAGATGATTATTTGATATTCAAGTGAAAATGTCACATACACAGTTATGTGCACAAGTTGAATGCTCAGTGGAGAGTTTGAGCTAGAGACATAATGTAGATACTATTAGGTGATACTGAAAAACATATGACTAGAGAGGATCATTTAGAAAATAAGTGTAGATAGAGAAGAAAAGAGGGCAGAAGTCTGATTCCTGGAGCACTCTAACATTTGGAAGTCATGAAGAGGAGGAGGGTTCAGCAATGGAGACTGAAAGGAGAGTCCAGTGAGGCAAGAGAAAATCCAAAAGTGGGGTGTAAAGAGGTCTAATAAAAAAAGGTTTTCATGAAAAAAAAGAGTGCTCACCTGTGCAAAATTCTCCTGAGAGTTCAAGTTTACAGTGGTGTGCAGACCATTGAATTAACAGCATGTGGTCTTTGGTGACCAATATAAGACAACACAAGAATGGGGATAAAAATCCCGACTAGTGTTTTCTCAAGAGAAAATAGGAGATTATGAAACAGCTAGTACAGTCACATTTTAAAGGATTTTCTTTAAAGTGAATCAGAGAAATGGAACAGTAGCTACAGGAGATGTCTGATTAAGACAGCGGTTCTTGTTTATTTTTTAATTGGAAGATATGCATAATTTTATGCTGATAAAAATGATTTGGAAAATAGGGGGAAACTGATACAGGGGAAATAATTAAAAACTATAGGAACAAAGTCCTTGAGTTGGCAGGTGGGGATAAAATCCAGTATAAACATGGGGTTTGAAAGGACAATAACTGAGCCATGGGACATGAAGGAAAAAAGAGTGTGAGTGTAGATGCAGGTAAGTCAAAAGGTTTAGTTGTGGCAGAAGGAGATTTTCTTCTGGTCGCTTCTTCAACTGGAAAAAAAGATCAACAGCTGAGAGCAGTAAGGGAGATAGAGGATGTCAGTGTTTTGATGATAAAAGACAAGGTGTAAAATAGTTGTCTCAGAGAGTAGGAAAGTAAAATGATGAGGGTACTGCAGTTGAATTGTTAAGCCACGCTGACGTTTTGAGGTGTGTGGACACAAATTTAGTGATATCAGTCTGCATATTCAGATGCCTGGATAAAAGCAGAGAGTGGATGGAGAGTCCTATTTAACCAGGAATATGGTTTTGCTAAGTAATTATAGCAGAATAAAAGACAGGTAGGGGAGCCCAGGTATATACACGGGAGTAGTTATAAGGATGATCCATAGAATGGGATGCAAGTTGTATAAAGGAGGAAGTAAGGATATGACAGGATAATACAATGAAAAGTGATTTGGTCAATTTTTTAAGCTTCTTGGGGGGGGGGTCAAATAATTTCATGACCATATAGCTGATGTTTTTGAGGTGATGTAGTTATTGGTGTTGTGAAAATGGGGTGAGGGACCTGATATAAGTAAAAGACAAGATGGTTGGAGGTAAGGACATCAAGGAAGTGAATTTCCAGGAAGTGAGTTTCCATTGAGTTAGTGGTTTTCAGAGGAAGATGACAAGAGCAGTGGTAGAGAGATGGGCAGTAAACTGGTAATCAAATATTCACTGAAGGAGAAAGAGTGACCACAAGACTGGGTCCATAACGATGGTAGATGACTGCAACATGGCAGGGGAATAGAGTCCAAGTGCTTCAAAGGAGCAGGGCACATGTAGGGATGTGGAGGAACTAATGACTGGGAAAAGAAATGAAGAGCACTAAGTATATATGCCATTTTCAGGCTTAGTGGGAAGTGGGGTGGAGGAGGAAAAAGGGCCACCCTTAAAAGCACCACAAAGGTAGCAATGTCCTCCAGCGTTTCAGATTTCAGTTATTGCAAGAAGGTGAAGATGAAGGCAACATTCAGAGAAGCGTTTATGGAGAGGCATTTATTCTTATAACATAGCAGTGTATGAAAACTAAATAAAAAATCCAGGTCCAGAATAAAGAATCATGAAGTGATTTAGCTAAGAATGGTTCAAAAAGTCCTGACAACTAGAACAAAAAGGTTCCCAATTTGTATGGAAACACAAAAGACCCTGAATAGCCAAAGCAATCTTGAGAAAGAAAAACGGAGCTGGAGGAATCAGGCTCCCAGACTTCAGACTGTACTACAAAGCTACAGTAATCAAGACAGTATGGTACTGGCACAAAAACAGAAATATAGATCAATGAAACAGGACAGGAAGCCCAGAAATAAACCCATGCACACGTGGTCACCTTATTTTTCATAAAGGAGGCAAGAATATACAGTGGAGAAAAGACAGCCTCTTCAATAAGTGGTGCTGGGAAAACTGGACAGGTACATGTAAAAGAATGAAATTAGAATGCTCTCTAACACCATACACAAAAATAAACTCAAAATGAATTAAAGACCTAAATGTAAGACCAGACACTATACAGTTTTCAGAGGAAAACATAGGCAGAACACTCTATGACATAAATCACAGCAAAATCCTTTTTGACCCACCTCCTAGAGAAATGGAAATAAAATGAAAAATAAACAAATGGGAGCTAATGAAACTTAAAAGCTTTTGCACAGCAAAGGAAACAATAAACAAGACTGAAAGACAACCCTCAGAATGGGAGAAAATATTTGAAAATGAAGCAACTGAAAAAGGATTAATCTCTAAAATTCACAAGCAGCTCATGCAGCTCAATATCAAAAAACAAACAACCCAATCCAAAAATGTACAGAAGACCTAAATAGACACTTCTCCAAAGAAGATATACAGATTGCCAACAAACACATGAAAGGACATCACTAATCATTAGAGAAATTCAACTCAAAAGTACAATGAGGTATCACATCACACCAGTCAGAATGGCCATCAACAAAAGATCTGCAAACTATAAATGCTGGAGAGGGTGTGGAGTAAAGAGAACCCTCTTGCACTGCTGGTGGGAATGTAAATTGATACAGCCACTATGGAGAACAGTGTGGAGGTTCCTTAGAAAACTAAAAATAGAACCACCATATGACCCAACAATCCCACTACTGGGCATATACCCTGAGAAAACCATAATTCAAAAAGGGGCATGTACCACAATGTTCATTGCAGCTCTATTTACAATAGCCAGGACATGGAAGCAACCTAAGTGTCCATCAACAGATGAATGGATAAAGAAGATGTGGCACATATATACAATGGAATATTACTCGGCCATAAAAAGAAATGAAATTGAGTTACTTGTAGTGAGCTGGATGTACCTAGAGACTGTCATACAGAGTGAAGTAAGTCAGAAAGAGAAAAACAAACACTGTATGCTAACACATATATATGGAATCTAAAAAAAAATAATAAAAAGTGGTTCTGAAGAACCTAGGGGCAGGACAGGTATAAAATGCAGACATAGAGAATGGACTTGAAGACACGGGGAGGGGGAAGTGTAAGCTGGGATGAAGTGAGAGACTGGCAAGGACATATATACACTACCAAATGTAAAATAGATAGCTAGTGGGAAGGAGCTGCATAGCATAGGGAGATCAGCTCGGTGTTTTGTGACCACCTAGAGGGGTGCGATAGGGAGGATGGGAGGGAGATTCAAGAGGGAGGAGGTATTGGGATATATGTATATGTATAGCTGATTCACTTTGTTATACAGCAGAAACTAAAACACCATTGTAAAGCAATTATACGCTAATAAAGATGTTTAAAAAAAACAAAACGAAACTCTTAATACTTACCTTAATTGACAATCAAATTATTGTCACAAATATCACAGGATTATATTGCAGGGAAGTTTTGATGGACTCAAGTACTTTTTAACTCATGTTGTGTTTTTTATGGTGTGTGTGTGTTTTGCAGGTAGTGTATTATATAGGATTATTTCGTATACAAGTTTAGGCACAAAGTTGTGCTTTTCCTATGTACTAGAACAAAAGTCAATTCATGTGTAGAGTTTTAAAGCTCTTTGTAAAAAATGTATTTTTGGACAAATTTAGTTGGGTTTTGTTTTTCACTGACTTTTGCTAATTTTCCATCTCCTGTTTCCTAGTCGTTGGTTTCCACTTTATATTATAATTTTCTATACCATCTCTGTTGTGTCTTTCCACCTTCTAGCCATCTTCAGGGTTGATCTTGGTGATCAACTATGTTTTACAGATTATGGAATTCATCTTTGTTTATTTGTTGATTTAAATGACAGACTTTGTATATCCCCACAATCTATTTTTAATTATGCTGGACATGATTTCCTGCAGAATAGCTGACAAACATTTCCACATTAAAGTATAAGCTTTATTTAAAGTGAAATGTTAATATTAATACGAGGACTTGGACTTCTATCAGCTTTTTCTCGATGGACAATTGCTTGAGCTGTTCTTATGTCACATAATTAAGCCCGTCATCTGATATTTATTACCCTATTCATGCTGTTAAATAGCCATATTCTCTCGGTTGCAATTTGGACATAGCACTAAGATGACACAAAACCCCAAAGCAGCCAAGTGTTTCCATCTTTTGTTATTGGGGGTGGTGATTAAGGGAATGTAGTTTCAAATGGGCACTTGAGGGAAGTGCCACATAGTGTCAGGAAGAATGATATTTCCCCCATGAAGAAAGATTCCCACAAAGAGTTTAATTGTACTTCGTGGTGGAAGAGTTAAATAGCCCATACCTTATAGGAGATATCATCCTATTGCAGACATCTTTGGTAAGTCAGTGTTGAACCTCAGCGAGTGGCAGTGATTTATCTGCCCTGGGTGCAGAACAGGAGGGAATTTAACAGTAATAAGACTCACTGAAAGTAGGTTGGTTTTTATTATAACCACATGCTGGAAATTCTAGATAGTCATTAACAAAATACTTCTCTCTCAAAACAATGTTTGTTGGCTTAAGTTCTAAACAATTACAATGATGAATTTGAATAATATATATGTAAGCTTCAAATTAACACATCTCTGTTGTGTGACCTGTAATAAACACTGTTTTCTATGTGGAAGTTAATTTGGAGAACTCTCAGTGATACAGCTGGTTCCCCAACACATATGGACTCAGCTATAAGCACTTGTTTTGAGAAGTTAGTTTAAGGATTCGACTGTTCAGGGACTATTTGTGTCTTAAATTTCTAGGGCACTACATGTTCCTGTGTTTTAAGCAGTAGATTGGAGATAAATGGTCATAAAGCGTTTGTAAAAAAGGAGAACTAGAACTTGAGTTACTTCAATTCTATCATCCTATGTGACCATTTGGATTTTAAATTGGTGTTTGAAATATAAAACGTGAACTACAAAGTTCTTCACTGGAAGTGCAAATTGTTCGTATGTGAAATATTTTACTGCAATTGAATAATAGCTTTAAAATTCAACTTAATGTCTTTTTATATCATTTTAAAACTAAAGAACAAATAAAAAATACAATGTTACCTTAGTGCTAAATTGTACTCTTTGTAGATGTTTCAGTTTTATTAAAATCTACTTAGTAATTAGGAACAGTTACCTACATAATTTATATATATATGATTTTCAATAAAAAAAAAACTTTGCCTGCAATTCTTTTCTGTTCATTATTATTATTTGTTTCATTTCTTAATTATTTCTGATAATAATTTTGTCATAGAGAGGAGAGTGTGTTAAAAATGATCTGCTCTGAGTGTCACAGGCTAGATTTGTCACTAGGTGAAGCATTTCTGTTAATGGAATGGAGATATACATTTTTGTCATTATGAGGTGTGCTCCGATGGAAGATTTAGAATCAGGTTGCTAAAGATTTTTGGTGGAGAGATGCCCCAAGAATTGATTACTTGTGTTTGGAAAACTAAATAGTGGAGATTCACTGGCAGCACAGTTGTTTTAATTTGCTGGGGACAGAGGACAGTGATTTTTATGCCTTGAACATACTCCCAGAGGCTGAAGGCTAAAACGAGAGACAGACTTTGGCATCATAGAGATCTGTGTTTGAGTCTAAGTCCTATCTCTTCCAAGCTGTGTCATTTTGAGCAACTTACATTCTTTAAGCTTCAGTTTCCTCATCTGTTAACATGTAAATAAAACATATCTATCTCAGAGGATCACGAGAATTAAATGTTGTAAAAGTGGAAGTATAAGTGATGCTCAAGCCATAAGAAGTGCCCAATGAATGTTTCCTGTTCCTCTACTTCTTTAAATTCTCAGTTCTTTGCATACATTTTCATTAGATAGATACTTTCTTGTATTTTGTGCTGATTTTTTTAAGCACCAAGGAGGTCCATTGAACATTTGCTAATAAGCTGTGCTATGTGATATTAGTTTCTTGATGTCTTTGTTAAAGTTTCCACAAATTATTTATTGACTGACTTAGAGATAAAATGAATGAGAATCATCAATTTTTACTTTATTAAACATGTATGTATCTTTCAATTATAAATGAGACCTTTCAGCTTCAAGATTGGAGGCCTGGGCAAGGCATGGAGAGTGCGGAGTGCAGGGGTGGGTGGTGAGTGGGGATTAAATGTAAGTTGATCTATTGTAACAATTTTATATCACTCTCTTCCCAGGGAAGATTTGTATCAGTGGCCCCGAAGCAGAGAGATCAGTATCCCATTACCAGCCAATGAGTCATTCAGTCTCCCACAGATCCAAATAAAAGTTTCACAGAATACACTATGGCATGCCTTTCAAAATATATGAAGGCCATAAAATATATCATTTATTTTACCATATGAACTGACTCTGCCCCTTTTTTACCATTTGGGATAGCAATCTCACCATGTGTTTTTGGCTCTTAAGTTATCATCAGATATATTGGAGTTCTCTGAGCTTTTCCATTCTTAGTCCCCATGGTCTTTTCAGGAGTTTTTTAACTTGGTTGTAAAAATTCACTCTAAACTGAAACTTGGCAAACAGTATATTAATCTGGGAAGTTAATTTCTTTTATAAAGTCTAGAATCTGTTTAGTCCCTCTTCTGAGTTTTCAGAGACCTTGGAAAAATAAAGTGAGCAATTAAAGTATCTTTGTGTCTTAAAAAATGTAATTACATTTTTCTAAAATCCCCCAACCCTATTTTTACAGGTGAATAGCTTATATTTTGGACTGAGTTCTGATATATTTTGAAACAGATTTTTTTTTTTTTTGGCATGGTGAAATAGAGTAATTAAAAAAGGAACTAGGCTGAGCTTACCCATTACATCACTGGAATAATAAAGTATATTTAGAGAGTGGTGCTTGTTTGAATTTACAAAAAAAGGGTAAGATGTTAATATCATTGGATGTTCACCAATGTAGGAATAAATCAGTGGGAAGTATCACTTAAAATATGTGATGTGTCCTCAGTCTTGAAATAATTGCTATGTTTGCAGTTGATTCATTGAACTTTGGGAATGACTTTGCCATCAGATATTGCCAGGAAGTGTGAATTCAACTTTCATGCCCTTTCGGTGCCAGCGAATGCTGTCACCTCCTCTTGTCTCTTACCAGGCTAAAGCTTCAGATGAACTGTCCAGACAAGGTGATGGACCACGTGGAACTTACTACCTTCTCACCACAGAGACAGGCCCCAGGACAAAAGAAGCTCAACAAACAAAGGACAACACAAAGGAGCATTTAAAATGAGGCTTTACCAGCTTTAAAATACTTTCAGGTATATTTTACTGAGGAAATGCAGAAGAGAATTAAATCATCGTCTCTGGAGTTGGACAGCCCTGATGGTCACTAGCTTTGTGGCCTTGGGGAAGCTATTTAATCGTTTCAGTTTTCAATTCAATTATTCCTTAAAGTAGAAAGAATAACAGTACATACTTCTTAGAGTTACTCTGAGGCTTAAAATATGAAAATACATGTAATGTAATTAGCAGAATGATTAGCAAGAAGTAATTAATCAATATTAGTTTTTGTTATTGTTAATGCTATTCAATTATTTGGTTAACTTTATTAGGTAGATTGCATTATTATTACGACTACCATTTTACAGATGAGAAAAATTTAGGTTCAAAATGGATTTTACCTTATACAAGATTACACAACTACTAAGTATGCTTAGTTTGATCTCAAATCTAGGTTTCCTGATGATAAATCTAGTACATTTTTTTCCTGGTAACCACAGTGCATATTTAAGGAACACTGTTTCTTATTCAAAAAGTTGGATAAGTAGCTGTTTCATAGAGAACATAACCATTTTTTTCATATTGAAAAGTTAAATTTTTAAAAATTTTATTGAAGTATGGTTGATTTACAATGTTGTGCTAACTTCTACTGTACAGTAAAGTGACAGAGTTATACATATATAGATTCTTTTTCATATTCTTTTCTATTATGGCTTATCACAGGATATTGAATATAGTTACCTGTGCTATACAGAAGGACCTTGTTGTTTTATCCATCCTACATATAATAATTTGCATCTGCTAATCCCAAACTCCCAATTCATCTCTCCTCTAACCCCCTTCCCCCTTGGCAACTACAAGTCTGTTCTCTATATCTGTGAGTCTGTTTTGTTTCATACATCCGTTCATTTGTGTCATATTTTAGATGCCACATATAAGTGATATCATATGGTATTTGTCTTTCTCTGTCTGCCTTACTTCACTTAGTTTGATAATATCTAGGTCTATCCATGTTGCTGCAAATGGTGTTATTTCATTCTTTTTAATAGCTGAGTGATATTCCATACATACATACATATATATATATATATATATATATATATATATATATATATATGCCGCATCTTAAAAGTTAGTTAAAAAATTTATTGCACAGGTATCAATGTATTTAGTGAGTAGAGTTTAAAGGTCTATAAAGTTTTTTTTTCTTTTTAATAAGGTACATTAACCATGTAAGAAAAATGTATATAATGGATTCAATGTATCTGTGATAGCCTGTTATGTTAATAGCATAAGGATTTCCCAGTGGACTAGAATAGTTTATAATAAAGTTGCCATAACAGTTTAATAGTTTATTGATTTTATATACATGGAATTCACTTGGTACTGTAGGTCTTGTTTGGCACACAATGGTCATGAGGGCCACTGCATACAGCTGGTAACATCTGCACATTTGAGTAGGGCAGTACTTGAGGAGGAAGGAGAGTCAGGGAAGGTTTTTGCTTTTAGTATGAAGTTAGTCCGGATTTGTTTCAAACAAAGGAGGAATGGGGATGGGTTCATCAGATCAGTGACAGATGTGGTGGATGGAGTCAGGCATCCAGATCCCTCTCCAGGACTGGGCACCCATTCCCCAAGCGCCAGTACCTCTTTATGGCGATAGAGAGTTCCTCTCCCTGCAATGGCTCTTAGCTGAAAGGAACTGTTTTGCCCAAGGTGTTTCCCCATTCCTGGAAGTAGTCTCTGTCCAATGACTTGTTAATGGAAAGGTCTTAGGGGCTTGGTCCTTTTGCTCCAGTTCAAGATAACTTGGATGTGCCATCCATCTTCAGGGTTCCTGTAGGATTAGCTGATGCCCCTGGTGCAAAAGCAACACAGTTCATTTTCTCCCTCTGCTCAGCCAATCCTATGACCCTCATTTGCTTACAAGTGCTGTTCTATAGTGTTCTCCCAGTAAACCTCCGGCCTGCCTATCTCCAGCTGAGAGTCTGTTTCCTGGGAATTCCAACCTAAAGTTGTAGCCATACACAAAAGAACTAAGGAGGTTTATCAGAAGCCCCAAGGAAAAGAATCAGCTTTACAGTTACAGAGGACGTGGGAGGCAGATTTGCAGAAAAGGCAATGAGAATTGGTGCATTTGTGTGGATGCTAAGGTGTGTCATTTAGAGAGGCAGAAAAAATTTTTTTAAAAACTGGAAGAGATGGATCAGAGGGGCTGAGACTGTATTACCACATTATTTGGTTATATGATCATCATAGATGGGTGAGATACTGTGGGATAAGTTTTTATAAGATAATCAATGTGTTCCTTATACGGCAGCTTGGCAAATGTAGAATTAGAGGTCAGACAGCTATAGGGATGGGTCTTCAAGATGGTCTCACAAGTCTCTCTAGCAATGATGCCCAGATGGGCAATGTGACCTATGCATGAGGTGTGGCAACCAGTGAAACTCTCCTCTGGAACAGCAGGCAAGGCCCAGACTGTAGTGATGGACAGAGATACCAGGCACAGTCTTGAGGATCAGTTTTGATCTTACATAATAGGGCTGTGTTAGGGGGCATTTGGGAAGGAGTAGAAGGAGCACAGGAGGCTATCACAGTCTTAGAATAATGAGGTAAGAGTCCCAAAGAAATGCTGAGGAACCATGAATAGGGCATGGATTCAGATGCAGGAATTGGAGCATAATCAAGTCCAATCTCTGGCAAATTCAGCAAGGATGACTGGTCCCTGAGTCAGAGCTATACTAGAGTGATTTTGATTACAATCTATATGCTGATAACCCTCAAATCTCTATGTCCAGCCCCAAGCACGTTTTAAAAATTTCGACTATGTCTCCAGTGGACATCTTCATGTGACTACTCTACCAGAAATTCATATCATACATATGCAAAACTCATTTTCTTCTCCACCCTTCACTTCCTACTCTTGGTTAATTGCATTACCAATTCCTGGTTATACTATTTGTTCCTGTAAATACAAGAAGTGGACATAACAACCTGTATGAAAAAGAGTCTAGATGAGTAGGTTTTAAATTTTAGTGTAGAAGGAATTAGGAGTAGGAGATGTGGGTGCTCCTAGTTTGTCTCTAATCCATTCCCAAGCTTTCCTGTTTTTACTCCTGATCACGTCCATGACCTACTGTTATCACAGTCTCCACATTATAGACTATATGTCCATGCCTCCTGGTATCTGGGCTTGACCCTCAAGAGCCTCAAACCCTTAGAACTGGTGGGTGAGAAATTGGATCCAGCCAGCTGCTCTGTGTCTTCATCTCTCTGTTTTAATAAGGTCCACAAATGAGTTTTACTTTGGCATGTTTGATCAAAAAAACTAAGCGGAAAGTGCTGGAGGAAAAATGTGTTGCACTTTATTGTACCTCAAGCTACTCAGAAATCATTTGATGATCCTTTGAGCAGTGTGATATTCAACTTAGTGAAATCAGAGATGATGCAAGTAGGGGATCACCTGGCAATTATTTCCTTAGCTTTCATACTGGATAAGAGTCAATGTTTCCCAGTTGATTAAGTTGAAGGACAGTGCTGATGGAAGGGAGGCTCCTTAGCCTGTCACTCTGCAAGGAAGAATGTTGAGCAAAAAAAAACCAGAGTTCCCAGTGGGTTGAACTTGAGAAGTGGCTCAAGGTTATCTTTTATTTATTCATTTATTCACTAAATACATATCAAACACTATGTCTTTGGAGACTCTCATCTTTCTATTTTGTATCTTTTCTCTTATATCTTTATCTTCTCTATTACCCACTGTTTTCATGTTTCTTTTTCCCATACTACCATCAAAACTTTCTCTCAGGTTCTTTTTTTTTTCATCCATATTAACTTTATAAGCAACTAAAATGTTACCTTTCTTTGGCAACAATGCAATCCCAAATCTTAAGTTAAAGAATGAAATATGTATCAATCTTTGTGTCAGAGAGAATTTAGGACATCTGGGCCTTCCCAGTGTCCCTGAAATTGTATTACCTGATTGACCTATGCAGTAGGCTGGCCTTAGGTCTTCATGTCCAAGGAAACAGGCAAACCAGAAATAGATTACAGTAGAATGTAATGTGTTAGACGAGACCATCAAAGAAATCTCACTGAGCAGGTGGCTGTGTAGAGTTACGTAGCAGGGGTTTGGTGTTTGACAGAGCAGACTTTGAGGCTTAGTTGTGAAACAAGTTGTGAAGGTCAGTTCTGACCTTGGGCGGGCTGTAAGAATTAATTCATTATTTGCACAATTAGAATAATAATAGCACGTGTTCTCAGAGTTGTGAGGACTTCATGACATACTCTATGCAAAGTACTTAGGGAAGAGTGCTGGCACACTGTAACTGCTCAGTAAATGTGATGATGATGAGAAAGAGAAGGAGGAAATGGAGGAGGAGGAGGAGGGCTTTGTACCTGATTGGTCTTTGAGAGAGTTATATTGCCATTGCTAAAGCGAGATTTGTTGTCATGTGTACCTTCTTGCTTGGGATGCTGAGTCTTGCTGCTTATCTCCAGCTCAGACTGGTGTATTCTGGTGTGGCAGCAGTGACCATGGACTGCCTCCAAGCTTCCATTCTTGTCCTGACTCTACCTTGAAGCAAGGAAACCATGCACATACTTTAGGCATTCTCTTTATTTCCTGTCTTTATATTTTCTCCAACTTTTATGGAGGCTTAACTAGCAAGACCTGAAATAAAGACTGGGTTCTCCAACTTTTGAACATATTCTTTTGTTTAACAAGCACTTACTGAAAATCAATATATGCTGAACACTAAGGGCTGAGGATTCAATGGTTAGCATTAACATGCAAACTCTGTGCTAGTGGAGCATAAAATCAATGGGCTCACATGAAAAGATAGTAAATATCCTTAATCCTTAAGGAATTGCAAATTAAATGATAATGACCTAGCACTACATACATACTAGAATGGTTAAAATACTACTACTGCTACTACTAATAATAAAACACTGAAAATGAAAAGTGCTGGAGCAACTAGAACTCTCAAACATTGTTGGTAAGAATGCAGGATAGTATAGCCACTTTGACAAAGGACATAGCAATTTTTTTCTTTTTTAAGTTAAACATATACTTGATATATGACCCATCAAGCCCAACCCTAGGTATTTACCCAAGTGAAACAGAAATTTAAATTCCCACAAAAACCTATATAAAATTACAAAGGCTTTATTCATAATTGTCAAAAAATGGAAACCACCCAAATGTTTTTCAACTGGTGAATGGACACAAGCTGTGTACATCCGTAGGTTGGAATTCTGTGATCAATAGAAAGGAACACATTACTAATACATGGATCTTTAATGTATTACATTTCATTAAAAAGAGTCAGAACTCAAAAGCTATGTACTGCATGAATCCATTTATGTGACATCCTGGATCAGAAAACAGATCAGTGATTTTCAGAGACTTGGGAGTGGGAGGAGGGGTTCATTACAAAGGGGCAATTTGTGGTAAGTTTGGAGTAATATAACTTTAAGAACCAAAAGTAATAAAATTTTCTGTAAATAAATTTTAAAAATTAATTTGAAAAGAAAAAAAATATAGAGGAGGGGAAGGAGGCTCAATAGTATGTTGACAGAAATTACATTAATCAAATGTCTTCAAGAGAAGATGTAACTTTGTGGATTCAATCTCTCATTTCTTGTAGATAAAACTATGTGGCTCTGATCATTTCAATTAAATACTAATAGGGCAAACATATTTTTAAAAATAGTTCTAACAGATCAAGTCAGTATTTCATAATGACAGGTCTGAAGAGGTATTTCATTTAAACAAAATAAATAGGTTATGAATGTTCACCAAACAAGACTTGAAAGTGTAATATTTTAGGTGGAGTAATTAAAGTCTATGTGAAGGGTAAGGACTTTAAAATTCTTATTGCCATAACAAATAAAATTTACTTATCAAAACAATTTAATTTGATTACCAGTAGTCTGAGTTTAATTTGCTTTAGAAATAGCAATCTAAATCCAGCCCTGCCCAACAATCAATTCATCAGTAACCAAAGTACCTTAATCAACTGGTCAAAGATGGTATTCTTTTAATTTTGGGGTCTACAACCCTGTAAGTAAATCAAAATAAATATAGTGGTTATTCTAGATAGGTATAAAAATAAAAGTAAAGAAATAATAATGAAATAGACCCATGATGTTGACACTTAAAATAATTAATTGGTTTGTAATTGTTATATTTGTATATATTTTATTTGTTATTTCAAGTGTTTGCAATATTCAAAAGAATTAACCACATATATAATAGCAGTTAAAATCAAGATAAGTTATTAATAAATTTGTAACTGTTGTTTAAATGCCAAAGAAGGATGAGCTTCAAAATTATATTAATTAGATAAATGAGTTTATTAAATTTAGCATTAAACAAACACAAACAAAAAATCCATTGAAAGGGACAAACAGCAAAAACTGAGAAAGATCAGTGGGTGGGATGAAATAATGAAAATTGGGAGGAGAGTTTGGACACCTGGGGATATAAAGGGAAAACATTTTCCTGAGGTATAAAGAAGAGCTAAGAGTTAGGAAGAGGATCACAGTGATTTGAGTACGAAAGGTCTCTGAAGTGTTGGAGAAGCAAAGCCAGACCTTGTAATTTTGCCTAAGGCTCTGGTGGTAGCAACTATTCTAGGGTGATAGGAAATAATTTCTGTAGCTTTTTATTACATTGTTTGTTTTTTGGTTTTGTTTTTACAATGGATTCTGCTGTGTCCTGGAAGTGTGAAAATGGGCTGTTGAGTGAGCAGTATCTAAAGAATGCCCACGTGAGTCAGTGGAGGTGAATCTATATAATTGTCATCTAACTGTTTCATCTCAGGCTGTCCGATCTGGGATTTGTTTTTTCTTTCTTATAGCTAACAAATGAACTCATTCTCCTACCTTGTAGTTGTAGCTCTTGGGTTATGCTAAGTTAGGACAGGGAATACTGGTTTTGACTCTTAGGAGATTTTCTTGTCTTTATGGTATTCTCCATATCATGGAAGTCAGGACATGTCCTAGGATAAATCTCACCCAAAGGCAAGACTTTTACAAACATTTAATGAGCTCAAAAATTAAAACAAAGTTCTAAATCTCTCTCCATCCATTTCATTTTTCTTCCTGCACAACAAGGTAACCACCTCCAGTAACATGTCAGTGGGGAGGAAGGGATGAAAACTGAGGAGACGTGAAGAAGGAGTAGAGGGAATCTCATCAGGAGTTTTTTTTCTTTCTTTCTTTTTGTGGTGTACTAGGCTGCGAGTTCCACTGTACCTAGGAAACAGAAGGAAGTCATCTTGTTGAGCCAAGGACCATGTAGAGTCATTCCTGGGAAGATGTAGTACTGAGTCCTGTTGGAGGAATGTCTAAGACTTGTCTCTGATTCAGGACTGTTATGGATCAGTGACTCCTGTGTGCTTCTTATTTTCCCCATTTTGAATATAGTGGTTACCTTATTCCAGTACCACCATTATATGAGAGTATGATAGTTTTTTTGTTGTTGTTTTAAAACAAAAATTTTGTTTTAAAATTAAAAAAAAAATAGGGGGAAATATACTTGAGGAGCTGTACTAAGGAACCAAAGCTGTCAAGCCTCATCATTCCCTGTATCTGATTTAGATAAAGAAATTCTGGACTTTGACCTGATGTTGTAATGGGATAAGACTTTTGGGGGTTTTGGGAGTAACTGAGTATATTTTGCATGTGGAAAGGATGTGAATGAGTCAGGGACAGAGAGTGGACTATGATTCTAGGGGTAGCCAGCTTCCCCCCAAACTCCTAATACTCCCTTCATCCAGGTACACATGCTTTTGGATAGTTCCCCCCCACATTGTACCAGGGTTTGTCTGTGTGACCAATAGAATATGGTAGAAGTGATGGTGTGCCACTTCCGACATTAGGTAATAAAAGACTATGATTTCTGTCTCTATTTTGTCTCTTGGATCACTCTCTGGGGAATACCATCTGCCATGAAGATGTTCAGGAGGACATTCAGGCAGGCTATAGAGAGGCCCACATGATGAGGAACTGAGCATCTGGCCAATAACCACCAAGGAACTGATACCTCCCATTAACCACACATGAACTTGGAAGCGGGTCATCCTCCAGTCTAGATGTCACATGACAGCAGCCCTGACTGAAAGCTTGTTTTCAGTCTCATAAGATGCTCTGAACCAGAACCACCCAACGAAACCCCTCCTGGATTCCTTACTTACAGAAACCATAAAGCACAACTTCATGAAGTGTTACCAAAAGTTTACTCCAAAAGAAAACTGTTGCCCTGCAATGCCACATCATTGTACCCAGCTGCCTTGGAAGTGCCTGACAGCCCTCATGGGGCATTTGACCTGTATTAAAGGCAGAAAAAAACAAATGGAACCACAACTCATACTTCCTTTCAGAGATGATTGGGATATTGCCGTTCATCCTTATTTCTCAGTCACTGCTGTGTGTCTGTCTTCCCTGGTCACCCATCATTAGTAGAATCACACCCCTGTCCTGCTTTGATCCAGCCACCTTGCTCTCTCTTCCTTTCCAAACCCTACTACTCTGCTTTCTTGGATCCTTGCTTTTTTGTTCAATTTTTCTCTATCCTCCAACTTTTCTTTGAACAACCTTGCTTTGTCACTTTGCTATAACTGAAGTTTTGCTTGCTCTTGAGGCCCCTACTTTCCTGTAGCCTCCTGGTAGCAAGGCTTTATTGCTCATGCTCATATATCTCTGGGGCAGGAAGTGAGAATAGTGTTTAATTTACTCCCCATCACCGTTTTCAGACCACTATGGCCTGTCTCTGTCTCTGTCTCTCTATCTCTGTCTTTCTCTCTCTCTCTCTCTCTCACACACACACACACATATTGCTCCACTGAAGTGCATATCATTTAGTTATACCATATTCTTCCCAGATTCATTGCTTTTATCTATAGACCCCCATTCAGTTATCAAAAGTATTAGTTGCTGGCTCAAAATATTTTTCTCTTCTCCAGAACCTGTGATTATTCTTGGTGACTTGAGCATCCATATAGATAATCTACCTAATAACCTCTGTCCTTTCATCTGCTCACACGTCGTCTCACCCCAGCTACCCAGGGCCACATTGAAAGTATTTCACTTTTGAAATGTTGATTTCAAACACCCAGCCTCTGATAAACTTTTTATTTTCCCCATGACATTTCAACTTCTCCTAATGACACTATTCTTTGGCAAAATTGAGATGTCCAATCTGTAGTCACCCATCATTTTTTTTCTACTTATCAGTCTCCTCCTTGCTCTGCACATTTTCCATATCCCTTCACTATGATTGCTCACAGAAAATACTCTCTATGCACTTCCCATCTTCTTCCTCTCATTCTTCTCCTAAAAACTCCAACACTGGATGAATTCATCCATCAGCTGCCTCAAAGCCAATATATGAGAAGTTTAGCTTTCCTAGAAAAATTTCACAACTGAATGGAACATTTTACATTTAAATTTATAACTTACTTTTCTTTCAACAGTGAACAATTGTTTATTCAGCCCCTATTTTATCTATGCCAGGTAATATTTTAGACATTGGAGAACCCCAAATCACCAAATATAAAGTCCCTTACATCACAGAGCTTGTGTGTCACAGCATCACTCTTCTCTGTCCTTCATATCCACTTTCCTCATTGACTCCCTGTGGTGGACTTATTACTCTATCATAATGGCTCTGGTCAGTGACTCCCATGTTGCTAAATCCAGGGTACAATTGTTTGGTTTCATCTTTATCATCATAAAGATAGCATTTTTCCATCTCCCCCAACTTTCTTTTTTGCTTCTTCTTTTGCTTCTGTTGTCACAGTCTTCTGCCCTTTCTTCCATCCACAGGCCACTCCATCTCACAGCCTTTGTGATTTCTACCTCACCTTGAACCATCTTCTCTATTTATGCACTCTCTCAAGAGATGGCATCAATTTCTCTGCATTTAAATGCCATCTTTATAATGGTGATTCTTAAATATATGTTTTTAGCCTGGACTTTTCTTCTGATCTCCAGACTTTCATATCCTACTCAACATTTTAGTTGGGTGGTTCACAGACATCTCAAACCTGACATGTCCTAAATCCTTTTAACTATAAAATCTATGCTTTCTCTCTTTCCCAGTCATTTCTATCTTAGAAAATTATAGTATATTTCACTTAGGCAAGCCAGAAAATCATATCCATAATTTTATAATCATGGCTCTGTCTGGTCCCCAGTCCATCACTCTCCCATTTCTCTTTGTAATCCAACCATCCTTGCTTATTCCCACTTCCTCATACAAAATCTTTCCTGGCTCAGGGACTTTGAGTATACTGTTTTCTCTGTTTGGAGTGTTCTTTCTCCTACTCACAAAATGGCTATTAACTGCCTATGGAGAAGATAGATTTCAGATTTTAAGTGTTCCACAAGACCTACATAATTCCTTTTTACCTCAAATGGAAGGAGTGTATGTGTTTGCATTTATTGATCCTGATATCATATGTTGGTGGTTTTGATGCCGACTGTTGTCTCCTTCTAACACCTGGTTATGGTTACTTGTGGATTGAATACATCCATTTGGACCCAAGTGGGACAAACATCTAGTTAGATTTCCTCTATTAAGTAGAGACAAGTTAGCTTTTTAGCAGTGTTTACAGTCTCCCCACTTAGCACAGGCATAAACTGGAGATCCAAAAGTGATGGCATTTAGTTTCTAATATGTGGAATTAATATTAAACACAGCTGATGAATAAAAAGAGTGACATCTCTAGAACAGTTAAAATCTTTATAATGCCCTTCCTGAGAACTCTGCATCCCATATTGTATTCTTTCTGCAGGGAACACCATTGGTTTTTGACAATGCTGCTGTATAATAATGTTCAGTGCAACAATAAATTTCTTCAAGTGTGTGACTAAAAGCCGCCTAAAAGCCTTTGTAGTCATTTAGCCAAACGTTCTTCATAAACTTCCGCATTGCAATTCCATTTGTTTCTTGGTTATTTTGTACAGTTTCCCTTTAGTGGATGTCTGTAGACTTCTTCACATCTGGATCCAATTAAAGAGCACTCTTTATGTGAATCTAATTATCTGTCTCTACATGTGCTCAGCAGACACACAATTATTAATAAGAGTTTGAATGTGGCTTTCCATTTCCAAATTGCCTTGTCCTTTTATTAGGCAATCCTCAATAACTTAAATTCCAGACCTAATCCTGACTCTGGCTTTTAGAGACATATTGAGAAAACTGGGGCACCAGAGAGTAAATTTGTTCCTATTAGTGGGCCAAATCAGGGGCAGTCAAACAGGGCTGAGTACTATGTGGTATAACTTTAGGGCTACAAGGGAGGGAATTAATTTTAAAATGTTCATTGCCTTCATGGTTTAATGAGTCCTTGTTTCTCTGCTACTATCTTACCCCCACTATCAAAAGAGGTGGTAGATTGAAGTTATATGTTGCTGTGAGATTTTGCTAAATTTGATTGCCTGTTTCTATCCCCCTCCTTTTTTAAACAAAACTCTAATTTGCTTTTGGAGAATTACTCCTTTTCCCACCCTTAATTTGTGTGCATCAGTGGGAGTGGGGGGCTGCTCAATACTCATCTCCAGGGGTGGCACATGTGATGCAAGTCCTGTTTTTGGACACATCCTGAGCTCTCCTAGTAAGAAAAAATCTTGAGTCTTGGAAACTGCTATGAGGAAAGAAAATTGAACTTGAAAAGACATATGCTTAGGTACTAGAACCGTTTTTCTTCTGGTGGTGAGATACCCCAGCCATCCAACCTCTTTCACGCCAGGACAAATGACACAAGCAAAAAGTCACAATAAATTGGCTACCATTAGGTAGCTTGTTGCATTGAGCGTTCATTATGGGCTGGACCCTGAGCCAAGCACTTTCGTTTCGTATCCATTAGGATCTCCCCGCAAATCCTATGGGGTACGTTTTTTTTTAGTACAAGATGAGATATATCAGACAATGGAATGAACTCAGAGGAAGCAAGCTGCAGGAGCAAAGAGAGGAACCAGGTCCTAGTGCTATATGAACTCCTGGATTGATCCAAACCTAATGTTCCACTATCTTTTTTTATTTTTAAATTATGTGGATCCAAAAATTCTCCTGATATCGAAGAAAGTTTAGTTTGGATTACTGTTGATTGCATCTGAAGGACTCTCAGTTGACATTGATTATTTACATTCTAATTTTCATTGGGTCTTTTCTGAAAGTAAGATTTGATGTTCTGGAATTGAAGGAAAAAGCATGATGGCAATGAATGTGTGAGCAAACATGGAAATAAATCCAATGAAGAGAAAGCGGGAGAGAATTAAAACCCTAGAAATTTAGATTTAAAACTCAAAGTCTAAGGTTTTTAATTTTGTGCTGGAACTCATTAAATTTAATCTTTCTACTTGTAATTTCTGACAAGTGCAACTATTTGGAAATGTAGCAGGAGACATAATAGAATAAAAAATAAAGAGTGTTGTATAGCATATATATATATGTATAAAATATATATGTATATTTTAGGCTGAATTGTGTCCTCCCAAATTCAGAGTTTGAAACTCTAAACCTCCGTGTCTCAGAAAGTGGCTGTATTTGGAGGTAAAGTCTTATTTATTTATTTATTTTTGGCTGTTTTGGGCTTCGTTGCTGCATGTGGGGGCTATTCATTGTGGTCCATGGGCTTCTCATTGCAGTGGCTTCTTTTGTTGCGGAGCACAGGTTCTAGGGATGTGGGCTTCAGTAGTTGTGGTGCATGGGCTCAGTAGTTGTGGCACAAGGGCTTAGTTTCTCTGCGGCATGTGGGATTTTCCTGGATCAGGGCTCGAACTCCATGTCTCCTGCATAGGCAGACGGATTCTTAACCACTGCGCCACTAGGGAAGTCCCTGGAGGTAGAGTCTTTAAAGAGGTAGTTAAGTTAAAATGAGGCCCTTAGGCCCTAATTCAATTTGACTAGTGTCCTTATAAGAAGAGGAAATTGTGACACACAAAGAGACTTCAGGGATGTACGTGAATAAAGAAAAAATTATGTGAAGACACAGGGAAGAGGCAGCCATCAGCAAGCCAAGGAGAGAGACCTCAGAAGAAACCAACACTTGGACTTCCAGCTTCCAGAACTGTGAGCAAATAAATTTCTGTTGTTTAAGTCACCTAGTATGTGGTATTCTGTTATGGCCACCCGAGCTAACTAACATAAGATACAACTTGCATTGATTGCTCACCTCAGAACTGGACTTTAATTTCAGTTTTTTTTGGAATTGCTAATTACTTAAAACATGCATCTATTATGTGAAAGAATATGCAGTAGTTCTGGGAAAGTGGATATTCCCAAATACAAGAAAAGATTCTGGAATGCATGATGTTTGCAATCAATTTGTGTACTTAAGCCATCTGCACATAAAAAATAGACCCGAAAATCAAGAAGTGGTGAATAAATAGCACCAATGTGGGTATTCTGGGGATGGCCAGGAAGTGGGGAGCATTACTTTAAACTGGGAAGGTTGGAACTTTTTTGCTAGAGAGATGCCACTTTAGTTGGGTCTCAAAATCAGAAGGTATCTTAGATAAAAGCTAAAAGAAGATGTGCTAGGCAAGGGAAATTTTGTCACTAAAATCAAAAAGTACTAAAGATGTTTGGGGAATAAGAATAAACAGGTAGGCTAGAATAGAGGATTCCTGTGGAGAGCTGTCGAAAAATAAGCTGAGGAAAATAGTGTAGAGACAGAGTATGAAGAATTTGACTGTCAGGTACGTTAATTTGGATTTCTTCTTAAAGGCAAAAGATGAGAAGGCGTTGATGGCTTTTCAGCAGAAAAGTAATGTGATAAAAGCCTGTTTGGGGAAGACTTCTCTTTTGGCGTCCCAGAGGAATGTGTGAGAAGGAATTCAAGGTGAGAGACGGTAGACTGGGGGATTGGCACCATCAGCCCTCGTCTACCAAGGAGGAAATAGGGGTCCATGAAAATTCCTCTTAACTCTCACCTGGAAATGTGTGCCCAAGTGTAACTTTTAGTTTGATTTGCCTCAGGCAATGTGAACAGCGTATTAACCCTTTCTAAACATATTCTGAGTTCTCTTTTAAATGCTAAGTAAGTCCTTGTTCAGCTACCTTGTACAAGAGACTTCGCATATCCTAATAATAATATATTTTCTTGAAATAAGATCTTTATATTCTTCTGTTACTAATTCCCCCATTGCCCTTGCATATAATGCATGAAATTTCCTCATTATTGCTTAAATGCCCTTGCCGATATAAAACTGTTTATTTCATTGTGGGAATTTTCCTTCAAACACCTGTTCCTTTTAAAAAAAAAAATCAGCAAATTCAAGGTTATCTTTCTCTCTGTGTCTCTCTCTCTCTCTCTCTCTCTCTTTTTTTTTTTTTTTTTGATAACAAGTATTCAGCCCACTGAATCAGTTTTCTCATAGGGTCCACCGAGGAATGTACTGATCTGCTTTCTCTTTCCAGATGTGGTTTAATTGTTTAACATAAAGACATATGCTGAGATTCAGGAAGAACTCCCTCCAGAACTCAGTATTATCATTATGGGCCAATTTAAAACCATCAATGATCAACCAGAGATTTTTTTCTGCCTTTCAGTTAAAACATACAAAATGGGCAGGATATGGTAAACCAGATGCAATAATTAAGAGAATGGTTTAACTGCTCATATTGCACATTGCTGTTTGCTACAGCATGACCATTAAACAAAAAGTAAAGCCAAGAAGGGTTGTATGGCCTCCTAAAAATTCCCTTTGGCTTGGAAATACAGTACCATTTTACATTAATGTTAAATACTCCAAGAGATAATTACACAGTCATGAGTCAACTGTGTCAAATAATTAAATACAGGAAATGGATCAATGGGAAAAAAGACCCCTCCTTGACTTTGACCCTTTCCAAAAAAATTAAAGAAAAAAAAATTCACAACCTGCATAAAAGAATTCTCTTTGGAAGCCTGATCCCTTGGGAACTGCAGGTGGCAGCAGGGAAGATATATTAATATTACATTCCATATACACGGGAAACCGTTTCCCCAGGCAGCCCCAAACATTTCCAACAAGATCAATTATCTAGGAAGAGTAATTGTTTGGCAAATCCATTAGTGATATCAAAGGGTTACATAGCTTTTATTAAGTTGTATGGTGAGATAATTTATTACTTTCTATTTAGGTGATTATGATAAGGTATTCCATGAAAACCTGATGGAAGGCTTTCTGATTATACAACATATAATGGTATAAATTTTCCTGCTAATTATTTCTGCTGACTATAATCATATTGCCAAATATTCTATTTTTGAGCATTTATCTTGAAAATATTCATTACTTCACTTCGACAATTTCCTTCCTTCCCTCTTTTTCTCTCCATTTCCTTATTCCTCTGCAGAATAAAGACATCCTTCTGTTCTCTAGTTTGTTAATGACAAACTACTCTGCTTTGGAGTGGATGTGTGGAAGTTTAAACACATTTGTGATATTCCTCTTATGAGGGGCAGAGGTATCTAACTTCTCTTTGATAGCAGGTAGTTAAGCCCATTAAAATCTCTTTCCTTTGGGGTTTTTAAAGGTCCCTGAAACCAGAGTAACTCAGAATTCCCTTGTCTCCAATTAAGTTGTTGAGGGAAAAGGTAACCAGGGTTCTCCTAAGAGTCTGATGTTCGGGGCAAGAACTAGCTGTTAACTTAATGAATCAATCAAAGGAATTTATAAAAAGGTGGCAAGCATGGGGAACCAGAAAAGCAACTGAAAAGGAAATTAATCAGTTATGTGAAAATCAAGAAAGTGAATTAAATCAAATCTACTGAACTTCTAAGAAGTGATAATTTCATTTGAATTGAATCTGACCTTAGTTTTTGAGGATTTTATAATAAAGAATTTTGTACTCACCTCCTGTTGGCTTTCTACCAGGGAATTAAATCCCAAACTTTAAGGGTTAGAAAAGTCCTTTTCACCTCAATTATGTGTGATTCATACGTTAATATTTGTACTGTCTATAGACTCCTTTTGTTGTCTTTTATAGAAGAAATATTTTAATCTAGATCAGCAATTCAACCACATTAACATGCCACTTGGAGGAGAGCCCAGAACTGTGCAGGATGAAGAGACCCTCCTTCCAAGCACTTTCCATGCTCGGGTAATAGGTAGTATGATCCAGTGATGAGTTATACATACTGTATAGTCACATTCCTATAATACAAATCCATAGAAACCTAGTGGATTATATTCACAGAGTGTGGATTTTCCTAATGTATTGTGATAGTTTCTGGCAGAGACTATAAACTTATAGCATGTCACCATAGTGGGGGATGGTTACTATCAAGTATTATGAAATAGTCATCTTTTTGGAGAATAAAATAGAATATTATTGTGGATTCCTTCTATTCTTTAGTTTAGTTTATTACCCTTTGTAGTGAATACATGGTTGCTCAGTCATCCGGCCATAATATTTCTGCAAACTGGGACTGGCGTCCTCATCCCTCTGTCTCCAAGGGTGGGTACATGACCCAGGGCCAGTCAATCAGAATCCTCCCTGGGACTTCTCTAAGCTTTTGGTAAAAAAAAAAAAAAAAAAAAAAAAAAAAAAAGCTTGCTTTTTTTCAGTGAACTTGAGCTGTAAGAATATGGTGGCTATCTTGCTGTTACATAAAGAGAGCCATTGGGGAAAGGAGTCAAGCAGAATGAAACAACTAGAGAGGAATAAGAAACAGGGCTCCGATGGTGGCCCACTTTCTGAATCATGTTTGAATCCAGCACCAACTTCTCAACTTTCTAGTGTTTTGAGCCAATAATTTTCCTTTTTTGGTTACATTTTTTGTCATATGCATTCTAAAGTATCCTAATACAATTTTCCAACAAGTAATATAATAATAGTGTTTGAGACAGGGTTATTTGTTTCTAGCTTTCAAAGATAAAAATGACTTAAGAATGTTTCCAAGGTTTTCAGTGAGTAGTAAATGCTAGTAGGGTGACAAATTCAGGCTTTAGATCATTCCAGAATATGTATTTCCTGTAGCTTCCTAGGCATATTTCAAGAGATTTTGGTGAAATATAGTTGGAGGCTGGCCAGATCAGCTCATTTCTAATGATGTCCCCAGATCTAGACCATGGTACTGATACCTGGTACACGGGGAAAGAATAAATGCACCAAGCTGTCATACTGACTATAAAGAAAGGACAGTATGACCAATTCAAAGACCCTTCAAAATATGGGCAGGGTGACAGTGTTTAATGCTGTGGTAGAGGATTTTCCTGAATTGTCTACCCACTATTTCATTAGAATGATAGTATATAAAGTTTAAATGAGTTTAGGATGTTTTAGTCCTAGCTTCCATGTGGTACATTAATGTACCCTCTTATATCTCTATGAATATACGATTTAGTTTTTCCTTGAATACCTCGATCAACTTTCATTATTTCCAAAGATATCTCATTCTGTTTTGGGAAGATCTTGTTAGTTAGAAGGTTTTCCCTCACACTGAACAGATTTTTATTGCTGCTGAATTTAACCTACTGTACAACATATAGATTTACAGAACAAGACAACTCTTTCCTCCATATGATATATGTTCACATATTTGAGGATGTCTAGCAGGAACTGACAGCCTTCTTTCCCTTCAGGTACATTTTGTTAGTTCTTTTAACCATACCACCTATGTCAAAGATTTCAAAATGTATCTATCCTGGTTACTGTTTTCTGAAGGTGCTTCAGTTTATTAATCCTTCTCAAGAAGTGTGCTTAGAAACAAATACTACTCTTGAGATGCAATCTGAAAGCACAGAAAGAAATACTAATACCTTCCCTGGTTCTGGACATGAGACTCCAATTTATGCAATTTAAGATAACTTATTAACTTATTTTGGCAGCCTCATGACAGAGTTAATTTGTTTTGAATTTGTACTTAACTAAGGCTAATTGCCAAAGAACTGTTGGACTCTTCACTCTTGTTGTCCTTTTAAGAAGTTTGTGATACAGTTAAGCTTACTAAGCTTGTCAGTGACTTCTCCCTAATTATCACACTATAATATATTACTAGCAATCATCTGATGCCTTGCAAGTCTTGTCACAGAGTGACTATATATATATAAAATTTATCATCCAAATTGTGAGTCTTTTGAGAACATAAGGGGGTGCTATTATTAATAATTACTCCAGTTTAAATAGGAACTGAGACAGCTAAACAGGGATTATGTTTCCCCTAACTATGGAGAGATTAGAACTAACATTTACAACCTAAATGAAAATAAAATCAAACTCATCAGTCTGAAAATTTTTGTTAACTACCAAGTAAAAATCTCAATAGTTTGACTTTATTTACTTGACTGTGCTTCATTAATTTAGTAGAACTATTTTAGTATTCTTCTCAATCTGTCCCTTTACTATGGGTGGACTTAAAGGATGCTTTCTTTGACCCAGATTTCCAGGTTGGCTAACCTCCTCTCCTTCAGAGATATATGCTCTATGTTAGCATCTCTGGTTTCCAGTAAGCTTTTCCAGACATTCCTCTTTCCCCCCATTTATCTCATGGGGTGTTGTTTCCTCCCCTGTAAAACAGTCTGACCAGTTGAGGTCACTCGGCAAGCATTTATTTATCAACCGTCAGCTGAATACTGTGTGTCTGGGCTCCACCCATGGTCTCTAAACTAAAGATCTGAAGAATTCCAAATCCTTCTAAAACTCCCTTTGGGTGTAACAAGGAAGAGCCTGCAGGCTGAAAGCCAACGTGTCCTCACCTCAACTCAAGGCTCATTGTCCACTTGGGAACAGACAGTTTTAAAACAAAACAAACAAAAACACTATCCAACCCTTCCTCTAAATAAACTTTGTAAAGTATCAGATTGAAAAAAAAAAGAAAAACTTTTGTGTGTGTGTGTGTGTGTGTGTGTGTTTTTTTTTTTTTGCTTTTTGCCTTTCTTCTCTGGATGCTGCATATGGGCTGTTTCCTGCCTTGTAGTCAGAGCCAGACTCCAGGCTTGCATGAAATTTCAGAGGTTGAAAAGAGACATGCTTTTGGGTGGAGTTGAGGGTTAGGGGAAGGGAATTGGAGCACTTTGAAGTCAGAGATTCCTGTCTTCCCAATTCTGCTTGGTGTTTTGCAGCAGTGTTTAACTAATTGTAAGTATCTTCTGAAAACTTGTTATAAGAAGTAAGCTGTATTCGTGGGTCATTTTCAAATTAAAATTTATAAAACTATTACATAAAAATGTAATCTATTCTACACTGTGGAAGGGAATATCCTGTTTCTGTTTCTCTTCTTGGGCACTCCTGAGACATAAAGGAAAGCACATGAATGATCTCCATAATCTTTCCAAATCCTATTTCTGAGACTATGGAGATGCATACCATCTCTTAAATTTGAACACTAATGCTTTTGTTTTAAAAACCATAGGCTTCCTATTAGAGAATCTAAGTAACAGGAAGATGAACCCCAATTACTTACTGTTGTTTGATTTAAGTGCACCAAATGCTTTAGAATTCCTTAGCTCAAAGTACAAATGCTACAGTAAAACTCAAACCAGAAGTTTCTCCATGTTGCATGAAGCCAGGCCCAAGAGATTTAATCTTAACTCCATTTCCAAAACAGTGAACACGCTGGAACTAAATCTGGGTTTTTGGGAAGTTGTCACAAAGAGCGAGAGAGAGAGAGAGAGAGAGAGAGAGAGAGAGAGAGAGATGCAAAAATCATAGCAATACTCTTAGCGTAATAATGCTGTGTCTCAGGCTAAATCCCAGGTCATGATTTCCTGGATGCCTAGTTGGCAGGAATCCTCCTATATCTGCTAGATCATCCACATATGCCTCCTTTGATACAAGCAAAACCAAATGCCACCACCATCAAAGGGGTGATGCCTTGATGCCATCATTGGCAAAACTATCAGTAAGAGAGGTAGTCTGTAAGAGAAACTAAATTGATTTTTAAGATTCTGCCTTTTCAGATATTTCAGACTCTGCATAGACTTGAAAAATGACTGATTGCTTTTACACAGATTCTATGAAGCCTTTCATGACTCAATTAGATTTTAAGCAATCCACATCTCACGGAAGATAAGTAATAATTTTATTAATATTAATTTTCTCAATTAGACCACGTGAGCCCTCTGAGTGATGAATATAAACTTAGCAAAGTTTAAAATTATTTGTTTCTCAATTTTGGTACTTTTTTCCATTTCTTTTTTACTATTCAGTAATCCTAGAAGTATAGTCATTGGTATAAAAAATTCTTATCTTTCCAGAACGTAGAAGACTAGATAATTAACAGAAAAACACATTTTCAGCTCGATTTGCTTATTTTTTATTTATTTATTTTTAATTTTTAGAGCATTTATCTGTAACTTTATCTATTGTTTGGGGTTATGGTGATTATCAGCTAGGATAGTGGATTTAAAAGTATTTTGTAAACATTAAGCATTGCAATGTTAACATTTATTATTTCTTTTATTCATCTCTTATTTAATATATATTATATTCCAGGCATAGTGTTCAATGCTGCCTATAAAAATATGAGCAAGACACAGTTTTGCCATGAAGAAGCTTACATTTTTTTGAAGGAGATGTGTTCCATCATCATCATGATCATCATCATGATCATCATCATTGTGATTTATGGCATGCCCTCTATGAATTTTCTCTGGTTCTGGCCTAAGGAAAAAGTGATGAAGAAACCAAAGTCTCTGTCCTCTTTTGATTTAGAAAGACAATAAAAAAGGAAATAGATAAATGTGCACTTTTAGATAGTGATAGGAATTATGAAGAAAATAAAGCACCGGGCTTCTCTGGTGGCGCAGAGGTTGAGAGTCTGCCTGCTGATGCAGGGGACACGGGTTCGTGCCCTGTTCCAGGAAGATCCCACATGCTGCGGAGCAGCTGGGCCCGTGAGCTATGGCCCCTGAGCCTGCGCATCCGGAGCCTGTGTTCCGCAACGGGAGAGGCCACAACAGTGAGAGGCCTGCGTACCACAAAAAATAAATAAATAAATAAATAAATAAATAAATAAAGCAGGATAAGGGGATAAAGTAATAGGTGATATTTTTGTTAGGGTGGTCAGAGAAGACCTCTTTAAAGATACATGAGTTGGAATATGAATGATTTTTAAGAAGCCGTGCAAAAGTCTGGGATCAGTAAAATGGCCTCTGGGGCAGAAGGAAAACCAAGGGTGTGTGGTGAATTGGAAGGTAAGTTAAAAAAAAGAGAGGTCAAGTCTTAAATGGTACTGACAGGCTGATTATAATTAGGAGTGAGAATTGACCTCTAAACGGGTAAAATGAAGGTCATTCGCAGGCTTGTAAGAGTGGTTTGGGAAATTTCGAGGGAAAAAACCCTGACTGGAGTAAATTAAAGAAAGATTCGGAGGTAAGGAGGTGGAGCCACCAATTATAGACAGAATTCTAGAAACTTTGCTTAAAAAAAGCAAAGTGGAGAAATAGTATAGTACCTTCTGAGGGACATGGAATCAATCTAGAGTTTTTGAAGCTTCTAGGTCAGTGGTCTTAAAGTTTCTGGTTTTAGAATGCTTTTTTTTTGATAGATATGCTAATTTATTTAGTTATTTATTTATTGGGGTATAGTTGTTTTATAATGTTGTATTAGTTTCCACTGTACAGCAAAGTGGAGTTCCCTGTGCTATACTAGAATGCCTTTAAATATAATAATATATAATACATTACAGTGATTGATATTTACTGTGTTAAAAATTAAAATGTAGAAATTATTTAACATATTTATTAATTTACTCAATAATATGCTATCACATGTTAACATAATAACATATTTTTAATGAAAAATAACTACATTTTTCGAAGCAAAAAGAAATAAGCCAAGTTTTTACACAATTTTGCAAATCTCTTTAATGTTTGACTTAATAGAAAAAAGATGGATTTTCATATCTGCCTCTGCATTCAATCTATTGTGATTTGTTTTTTCGGTTAAGCATATGAAGAAAGTCAGATGTCATACAGATATACATTTTAATAGGCTTTTCTGATTATTGTGAGGATATCATGTACCCTATCTTTAGAGACTGAGAGTAAAAAAATGCAAATAATATCTTTGTATCTTTATGAAAATAATTTTGACCTCAGGGACACACTGAAATGTTCTTGGGACTCTCAGGAGTTGCTGGACTACACTTAGAAAACCACTGAACATACTTTATATCCAACAATATCTGAGTCATGTTTTGTATGAAATATCGTAGGATAACAAAAAGTGAAGTAACAATAGCAGAGACCTTGTGAAAAGCTGAAATTTCTTTTCTTCTAAAAGAACATTAATTACATTATGATATAGAATCTTGCAGGATATACCAGCTGTGGATTTGCTGTCTGACAGTTTCCCCACCTGCTAACCACAGGTGCCAAATTTGGGTGGTGGTTGTTTTTATTTTTTTTTTCAGCTTTATTAGGGTATAATTGACAAATAGAGATTATATATATTTAAGGTACACAACACAACTTGATATTTTGATATACCTATACATCACAAAATGATCATCACAATCAAACTAGTTAACATTCCATCATCTTACATAGTTACCTTCTTTTGTATGTGTGGTAAGAATACTTAAGATCCATTATCTTACCAAATTTCAAGTATATAATACAGTATTGTTAACTATAGTCACTACAGGTGGTGGCTGTTCTTAAAAGAGAATTTCCGATGACTAGTGCTATCCTATGATTAGTGATGGATTTTAGAAACTGTTATTTGTTCCTTTCTTTCAGCTATGAATTATTTTGGGATGATAGATGGATATGTGCTAAAATGCCTGAATGTTAATGTGTTTCTTTATTTTTCATGTCATAAAATTAGAGATGGAAGAGACCTCATGAGTTATGCAGTCCATCACCCTGGCATAATGTCATGGCTCTTTCCAGAAAGGCTTTGTCTGGCTCAGTTCTAAATGAGAAAGGCAATTATACTCCTATTAGTTCCCTTGGGAGACTATTCCATTCACTGATAGATCTCCATTTTGAAATGTTGCCCAACATCAAGCCCATGTTGGTTGAATACTATTAATCCTTGACTGGATAAGCCCCATGTGGTGATCTCTATGAGAGAACTTCAGCCACATTACTCCTGTGGTAAATGTTCTTCTAGTATGCAAGTAGTAGCTGTGCTACCTCACTGGTTATTGAGTGTATTCTTCTCACTGGCTTGTAAATTCTCTCCTGTTGAATCACCTGATAAAGAATTTATTATAT
This sequence comes from Mesoplodon mirus, assembly GCF_964341445.2. Taxonomy (NCBI): domain Eukaryota; kingdom Metazoa; phylum Chordata; class Mammalia; order Artiodactyla; family Ziphiidae; genus Mesoplodon; species Mesoplodon mirus. Next base: position 76,771,644 of record NC_138978.1, on the reverse strand, counting down.
AATTGTTGTAAGATTTCTGCAAGGATGTTCATTGAAAGGGCATTGGGGATTCTTGCATATAGAAAATAAGTGAATGGATGATTTTATTTGATAAGAAAATTTTTACACACCAAAAGGAATGAAGTGTTGCTGAGTTATTCAACATGTTAATCAAACAATAGCCAAATGAATTTTTTTAAGAGTCACCCTAGAAAAATGACTGTTATCTGAATAAGTGAATAAACATCTCAGGCATTTGTAGTAATGATGATGAAATAATTTCATAAACTTTTAAAAGATGGAATATACATTTCTATTTCTACAGAAAGTCAAGATGTAAATCTCCAGGGGCGTGCTGTTAAAAAGATAACTTTTTTGTCTGTGCCTTGAGGATATTCATACGGCTTATTTAAACATTATTTTCTGAAAGCATAATGTTTGAATTCCCAGTTTATGCTTAGCTGATTGGGTGATGGCTTGGGAGACATTAAGCTGTCCTCTTTTCCTTGCATTTAAAAGTTTATTTCCATTTACTGCTGTAAATCTAGATTATTTTTCTCCACTTTGAAAGGAATTTCAACAAATCTCTTGATGTAGTCCAGTAAACATTCTCATGTAAAATGATCTCTAGGTTATATCTTAAGAAGCAAATTTATCCCCCTTAAAATATTATCCCCCTTAATAAGTTAATGATTTGTTCAAGTTAAGAAGAGGAAAAGCAACAAACCAGAAATAGAATTATGCTTATTTTATTATTCCAGTGCTTAGCATTTGGACAGAATATTTTTTTTTAAATTAATATAGAACACTTTTTTTTCCCCCTTTTTTTCTCCTTGCATGACTTCAGTTGGTTTTTGTTGTTGTTGTTGTTTTGTCTTTAAAGGAGACTGTTTGGATGAGTCAGTGGAGCAATAATGAAAAACAAGAGGTTGGAAGTTCCCACCCCTTTCTCCCAGACAACATGAGGCAAGGCAAGGGTTCCATACGATGTTTTAGAAAGAAATCCAGCTCTTGAGACCTCGGTTAAAAGCACAAAACTAAAAATAAAAACAAACAAAAAAAACAGCCAAAGGCTCCTCAGTGGCTGTTAAAAGGAATTTTTCTTTACTCAATCTGGAAAGGTAAATAATCCATTATTCCTTTAGAAATAGTGCTGTATCATCTTTAGGATTTGTTTTACAAAGTTTATGGCAAAGTCAATGCCAATACCCAATAACTCCATTATACACCCACATCTATGTTCTTTACCAGGAAATGAATTAACAGAAATATAAGGTAAGATTACTAAACTTTTAGAGGAATATTCAGATGCTCTTTGCTATTTCAAATCATTTTCAACTCTTGGGCATATTCTTAGCTCTAAAAGTTCATTCTGAAAAAAGAAATAAGAAAAGATAAATTTAGCTGTTACCTTAAACTAGTGCATGTGTGTGGTGTGTATACACTAACTGTTGTTAGTTTCTAAACGTGAAAGACAAAATAAGTTTTCTTTTGCAAATGCAAAGTGGGTAGTCTCCAATGATGGCTTAGCATAAAAAAATACTAATCATTTCAGACTAATGATTTATAGCTGATCTTAAACCTCTTAGGTCTATGTTATGAAAATTAAGCATATTACTCACCTGAAATTTCTCACCAATTTATACAACATTATGGGAGGTCATTATACCAAATATGATGCTTTAGAAAGCAGTCATTCTGTGATGGACTCTGGGAATACCAAAAGAAACCCAAAAGCTCTTCAGTGGAGCTAAAGTGGGCCACATGCCATGTATGTAATATCATTTCTTCATTCACTCATTCATCAAATATTTGCCTTTTATATACAAGGTGCTGTGTTAGATATTGGAGGAGAGAGGATAAGTTTGGATTATGATTTTCTCTTTTTGACCAGTTATAGATGAAGCTCATGTAGCTTTTGCCTCCTCTCTTTCTTTCTTTCTTTTTTTTTTTTTTTTTTTTTTTTTTTTTTTTGCAGTACTCGGGCCTCTCACTGTTGTGGCCCCTCCTGTTGCGGAGCACAGGCTCCGGACACGCAGGTTCAGCGGCCATGGCTCACGGGCCTAGCTGCACCGTGGCATGTGGGATCTTCCCGGACCGGGGCATGAACCCGTGTCCCCTGCATTGGCAGGTGGACTCTTAATCACTGTGCCACCAGGGAAGCCCCTCCTCTCTTTCTTGATTATGCCAAAGGCTGCAAAGAAATGAATGAGAGTCAAGAAGGTGATGGTGATTCAAAAGCCACCAGTACATTTTCAAAGCGTGTTTTTTCAATACAGTGGTGAGGGGACAGATTGAAGGAGGTTAAATAGAGAATGAGTTAAAATAAAGCTGAGTTTGAGGTATGGTCATACAACTTTGAGAATTTTTTTCTTTTTCTTTTTCTTTTTGAGACCTTTTTTCCATAAAAGTAAGAAGAGTGTTTGTCAACAGAATATGACAAGGTCAAGAAAAAGGTTTTTGCTTCCCACTAAATGAAGAAGACTTCATATGTGTTCAATCAAAGAGGAGGAAATAAAAACACTGGAGAAAAATATTTGAAAGGTGCTGTTGGTGGGGATGGTAATAGTGAGATATATATATATATATATATATATATATATATATATATATATATATATATATATATATATATATATATGTTGTGAGATTAAATGAGTAAACCTAATTTTGGGAGAAAGTAGGCTGAAATGAATCCAAATGTTCCCCACTACTGGGGGATGCTCTCCTGTGAGTGTGGCACCATCGATAGGTAGACACCCCATGGGGATGGGGATCTGCAAAGTCCTTACTTCCATCAGAAGTCCAACTATTTGTCTCTTTCTTTGTTTATAGGCTACTGGTTATTCTGTACTGTATCCAGACTGTGAGGCTTGGTTTTCAGATACTACACTAACTAGCAAGTTACTGAAATTCTCTATTCCTTGGGGATACTACATGTAAAATGGAGATATTAGTAACAATCTTCATAGGTTGCTGTGATAATGATTAAATACATTAATATACATAAAACACTTAGGAAAGTTCCTGGCACATGGTAAGTGCTTATTATTATTTTTGAAACTTTGCACCCTCTAACTGTGTCATTGGTGTCTTTCCAACAATCATATCATCAGTAGGTGTATCCAAATGATTTGCCAACATCCTGTGGCCTTTATATTCCAGAAAATGTGGTTTTCAGAAAAATTCTGGTGCAGTCCACTCTACCATTCTAAAGTAATAATTTGTTAAATGGGGTTCATAATACACTCAAATAATTCCTGCACTTCAACAATTGGCACATGAATTTCCTCTTTGCCAAAGGCTCTAGTCTCCCTAAGATGGGTAATTCAGCTTTTATCATAGGTTTTTTTTTTCTCATTACTAAAATTATTCCTATGATTATATAAAAATGCTTTAAAATCTCCTATCCTTCTGTGCACCTGAAACTATCACAACATTGTTAATTGGCTATACTCCAATATAAAATAAAAAGTTTTTAAAAAAACTCCTATCCTTAAAATATCATCTTTTGATACCACATTCCACTCTAGTTATCACCCAATTTCTCTATTTTCTTTACAGAAATTCCTTAAAATAATTATCTATACTCACTGTCTTGAATTCATTTCCCTTTGTCCTTTCTTGAATTTGATCCAATAAGACTTTCACCCCTACTGTCCACTGGAACTGCTCTTTTCAAGAATACCTAGGACCTCCCTGGGGCTTAACCCACTAGTGAATCTTGCCTTCCTCTAACTTGACCTATTGGCAGCAGGAGCATTAACAGCAGCTTATTCCCCTACTCCTACATCAACATTCTGCCCTCAGCTTCCATTTCCTCACAAGCTTGTAGTTTTCCTTCTATTCCTTTAACTTGTTTTCAATCCCCTTTGTTAAGTATTTCTCATCATTCCAATATTTAAAGATTGGGATGCCCTAGGGTACAGTCGCCAGAACTCTTCTCTTCTCTAGTTGCACTTATTTCATTGTAAACTCATCTAGTCTCTTGACTTTAAGTACTGTTTATATCCTCACAATTCTCACATTTATATTCTGGACCTGGATTTCTCCCTCGAACTTCAGACTTATCTCTGTAGCTGCCAACTCAACTTTTTCCATTTGATTGTCTAATAGCAATCACAACTAAACCAACCCTAAACTGAACTCCTGATCTTCCTTGCAAAAGTGGTTCTCTCACTGTGTTTTCTATTAAGTTAATTGTAACACCCCATTTCTGGGTTCTCAGACTCATCACTTAACATTCATCCTTGAATCTCAATTTTTTCTCATACCCTCATTTAATCTATCAAAAAATTCCAGTGTCTCTACCTTCAAAATACAGAATTTTATCATCACTTCCCATTTATCATCACGTCCAGCACTACCATCCCAGTCCAGCCATTATTCCCTCCCTGGATTATTGTAATGCATCTTGACTGCTTTCCTGGATAACATACTTGCCTACTGTGCTATACTCTATCAGAAATAGTGCTGTTACCTTACTCTAAGTAAAACTCAAAGTCCTCATCAGATACTTAGTTCAGGCTCAAAATATTGCATGACACTTAAATGGCAAAACAGAAGATCCAATAAAATAACTCTTTCCCCTCTTCAGTTTTTACGCCATGTCACTTCACTTAAACTTAAGAGAGATATTTCATAGCTGTTACAAACTCCTCTGCTACAACATCTCAGCCTTTGGCAATGCTGATGGGGGTGAGATTAAAAGAAAAAGGTAAACAAGAGAGACTGCAATAAGTCTAGGCAATAGGATAACATAAGTAACGGTTAATGAGAAAACATTCTTGTGCTTACACTCTCAAGACATAGTCTAAAACAAGCTGATTGCTGCCTTAAGGCCACTTAGACATGTTTCTTTCATGTTCTCTTACACAGTTTTGGTAGTTAACACACTGGCCCTTAAAAAGAGCATCTGTTAATTGCAATTATTGTTTCTAGGTATACTCAAATTGTATTAAGTTTACCCCAACAAATTTGATTTGTAAGTATTTTCTCACCCAGGAATTTTCAAGCCCTTTTCTGTAGTGATGAAAGAAAGACAGGAGGCAGATGGCTGAAAACACACAATATGAAGTAGGGCTGCTGAGGGCACACAAGCTTGAAACAGAAACAGACTATTTGTTAACATTCTATAAGAATGCTGGGAAATGATTGTGATTGTTTTCTGTAAATATAGAAGACCCTCTCTTCCATTTATCTCCCCAAAATAATTTTGTACAAACCATTTTCTTCTTCAATCTGGCATACTCTAAACTTACATTGGGAGTAATCAACAGATATTTTAAAAAATTGTGCTGGGCTATTGTGTCTGAAAATTTGTATAATGCTATTGATGATAACAACTTTTGTCCAAGGATCTCAAATGATAAAGGATACAAAAAAAACTCATCTTTACCAGGCACACACTCTGCCAAATATGAGACTAGAAGACTTGAAAACATTAACTCTTTCTGTCCAGGCTCAGTGGATGTTCACACCTGGTGACAGTCCTCCTATGTTTCTCCCATTCATCTCTTTCCCATTCTCAGCAGTAACTTCAGAACTTTTCTACTCTGCTCAGACTTCTGACCCTGTCATCTTTCCCTACTCTTGGGGAATGACTTTGCCTTCAACAGTACCCAGAAAACAGAAGTCATAAAAGGGAACTGTCTCAGTTTTCTTCCACCAAACTAACTAACTAACTTGAACACACTCAACTCGCCTTTTCCTATTTTTATTCATTTCAAACATTAATACTCTCCAATTGCTACTTGATTGGAAAACATCAACATTAAAACATGCTCAGGAATCTTTCACCTTAAGACAACAAATGAACAGGTAGATAATCAAAACCTCCGATCTCTCATCTATATCTCTTTACTTCCCTCCAGAGCCAAACTTTCTACTCACAGTCTCCACTTCTTTCCTTGTGGCCATGACTTTGCTTTCCCCAAGGTCTCCCTCCTTTGACCTCCTAATTGCTAAATCCAGTGGACTCTTCCCTGTCCCTAGGTTCCTTGACTTCTCAGTGTCCTTTGACCTGTCTTCTTAAAGAGTTCTCTTGCCTAGACTTTTGTAACTATACATTCTTCTGATTTTCCTGTGGACATCTTTTCTCATTCTCCCTTGTGGAACACTTTTTCTCTGTCTGCTTTGATGCTGCATTAATATTTCTTGGGGTTCTTGCCCAGAGCTTCTCTTTTCGCTGTGTGTGTGTATTCCCTGGAGATCTCACTTCAGTAAATGAATTTATAATATTGTTATAAATATTTTGTCTGTTGTTACCATAAAAAATTATGTTCAGGGAGCCTGACTCTCTTGTACATTTTGTGAATGTTTCTGGAAGCCTTCTTTGTAGTAGGTAGAATTAATGTCCTTTTCTGATTATGAGAACAAAAGTAGCATTCTCTTGGATGAGTTCTGGTTTGGAGGACTCTTTAAGATTTGTCCAAATCACTTCTCTTTAGGTCTTACTTCAGCTTCACATCTCCTCTTTCCTTGGGACAGGTTTAGCATGAATGATTCAGCACTTTAAAACACTCTTGCACTCTCTGTGTAGATTACAGCAACAAGTAGGTTTCCAGCCATACAACATGGCAGACAACTTGTCTTGATGGATTTTCAGAAGCATGAACTGAGGTTCTCTTTAAGAAGATTGTACTCAGGTTTGACATAATATACACGAGAACTTCATGTGGTCAGAAGAGATGGGATGGGGTGTGTGGACAGTTGGTTAATATTTTGAAATGAGTTGAAACTTAACCTATAGGCACAAATGCATAAACTGGGCCTGAATCTTGAAAGATGAACTTCTTGATCTTACATATTGATAATTGTTTTGTAATACTAATACTAAATTAGCAACAGTCATTAGTGGCCCTCAATATATCCACCTAGTATGAACTTCGATTGGTTTTACTCAGTATAGAACTCACTCATGAGATTGAGTTTCCATTTTGCAAAACCTTGTCACAAGGGGCCCCTTGATATGGATTAAAAAGCTATTGAAATAGAAATAAATGACCTTTTGAGCACATCATAAACACATAGATCAGGTCTTCCATATACAGGCTTACATTTTTCACACATTACCACATGTTCTTCACACGTTGTACATCTATTATTCAGAATCTTGGCCACCACTCAACTCCTCTCACCTGCCTTAAACTCCACAAATATATGTTTTATATTTTTATGTACAGTGTATGCATTTAGGCAAGCCAATATCCCCCTTTCAAAGAGATTTATTCACTTGGGAAAGGTTTACCTTCCATTCACTGTGTGTGCATAACTCAAATGAAAGCTAAGGTGGGTTATGTTTTTATGTCTTGGGAAGAATAAACTTCTTAAATGCTTTACAAGGCTTTTATTCTGGCACTGGGACAGAACCACCTTGTGTACTCCAAGTTTCTAAAATATGAAATCATTGACTCATTTTGGTTTCTGAAGGCCTTGTTTTTAACAGCAAAGAAAGGTAATCTCAGTATTGTGATGTACTACATGCCTCAGTATAGTCAGGGTAATGAGCATGTTTGAAATGGAGGTCACCAGTAACAAGAAGAACTTTAAATTGGGGGAAAAAATGTCTAGTTTGGAGCCAAAAGCTGTTGTCTTGTTAGGAGCCAACACCATCTATTGTTTCAAAACAATGTTCAAAATGGTAATACGTGAGGGAAGTAGCTAAATTTTGTAAAAAATGAAGTTGAAAGTGCCTCTCTCATGTAGCAAGTGAACCTGAGATGAAAAGGCACACTGGGGTGGACAGAAAAGTAAGTTTTCCACATGGTTGTACATATTTTTAATAAATAAACTAAGATAATTTATTCTTCCTGTGTTCCAGTAGCCACCTCTCTGCCACCTTGCAGTTCAATTTACAGAGGCTCTGTGACATGTTATTTTTATCTTTGTAGTGAAAACATATAGTAGCACAAGGCACCAATAGAAATGCAAAATCACAACTTTTCTAATCCAGATACTTAAAGTTTAAAAGTGTCTGGGGCTTGTTTTTCTTAGAGACACACTATACTTTATGGCCAGCAGCAGGAGGCATTACCGCATCAGAGCCAGGAGAGGCTGTAGGTCTTCTGACTGCTTAGATGTCCCTTCCATTTGAGCCAAATAATTCCTCCTGAAGCCACTTTTTATATCAGCATTGCATTTGTCTGCCCAAAGAGAGAGGGGTAAATCTCGCATTAGATAGTAAATTGGTAAATTTACTACTCCCTCTTATTTTACATCTGAACCTAGGCTAAACAGGCTCAAGTCCTTTGCTGTTTTGAAAATGGTATAAGTAGGTTTATAAGACATCCATATAACCTATACATTTGGGTCAAACAGATCAATAGAGTAGAGAGATAGAAAGCAAAAACAAACAAACAAAAAGTATCATTTAAGCTGTTATTTTCAACAACCAGAAGAGTCAAACCTCAGCATCCAGTAATCCTATGTAAACAGGTCCATGGAATCTTCAACTTTGACCTGGAATCTGCCACTCTAAGGAGAAGGGGCTCATGTAACATTCTTACATGTCAGCCAAGCACAGCTCCACGTCACTCAGAGACACCCTATTGTGCACTGCTTCATTCAAGTCCACCTTGCCCAGATATACAAATAGCATTTTTCATTGCATAAATATCACCACAGCCCCAAGCAAATTAACCTTGCATACAGCACTGTCTATGGCTATGAAGCCTGTTTCTTACAGACTGTAGGAGGCACCCAGGGAAAATGAGGAGAAATTAGTTTATTTTACTTATTGCCAAGATTGGAACATACTCTTTTTTTTTTTTTAATGACATAAGTGTATGTACCATGATTCTTGGCTACATGAACATTAAATTCCTTTTTAATTATGCTATTTATGTATTCATGTTGGCGCATAGCTCAAAATATTTGGATTCACCCATGATGTACAAAGGGGAGCTTTTCACACAAATAAATACTCTAATTATATACAATGCTTGCCTCAGATAGGTGGCAGGAAAGGCGGTGAGAAGAAGCTATTGTTTGCTTTCTCAGGATTTATTATACCCATTGGTCTATTTCATCATGAAATGTCTCTGTGCCCAGAACATTAGGGTTAAGAAAAAAATACATATTTCAAAGTGTGTATGCCAGCTAGTGAAAGGGCATCCTCTACCAAATAAGTCTTAGGTCAAAACCATCATGCAGCCTCTTGTAGGTGGCAGGCTCATAGAGCTGTACTTTTCAGCTGGGCAGAAGGGTGTCTATTCCTCTAAAACAACACTTAGTCCAAGCGACTGGGCCTATGGGGATGGATTCAGACTGCCAAGTTCCCATCTTGCACTTGGCTTTGCCATTTTTGTCTTCCTCCTGTTGACTTTCACTCAGCAAGGAACTTTAGATTTAGATTTGTCCCTGCAAGGATTTGTTGACACATTTTTGCTACTCTCATGTCTTCCCTTGGCTACACTCTGCAATACTCTTTTACTGTAGGAACTAAGTCTTGCTTATTCTTATCTCTGGTTTTTGGTCTGGTACTTCAATAATGTAATAAATATTTACATAGTTCCTATTATATGCTAGGTAATAAATGCTGAGGATACAATGATGAACAAGACATAGTCTCTACTTAATGGAAATGATTGTCTGGTGGAGGTTACAGGTAACTACACAGGCAATTATAATACAGTGTCATAAGTGACATGAGAAGAAACAATTTGGGTTTTTTGCCAGCAGAGAAAGCAGACACCTAGTCAGGAATGGGGGCATTAATCGGAAGTGTAAGCAAGGGAATCTTCCTAGAGGAAGTGGCGTAACCTTTATGTCTAAATAATAGGCTAGAGCCTGGCCACAGTCTACATCTGTTATACTTTATGCAAAATGACTTTTTATGGCCTCGTGAATCCAACTTGCCATTTACCATACTAGTTCATTCTCAAAATATTCATTCTCAAACTTCCACTCCTTCTCTCCCTCAGTCCTAAGTACGGCACTTAGTTTATTGAATTGACCATAACTTTACCTTGAGAACAATGGCTCATGTAACACAGAGGAGACTGCCATTGTGAGGCTCACAACAGTGGCCAGCAGGGTATTTGGGTAAAACATCAACAACATCTCCTAAACTGCAGTTGCCGCTTCCTCATTCATAATATAATTTATATGTGTCTTCTTTCTCTTTCTCTTTTACTTAAATACTGAATCCCAGGTTTTCCTGATTTATGTTCACAGCAAAATTGAGAGAAACATACAGCGGTTCTCCATATACCCTCTGCCCCTACACATGCATAGCCTCCCCGATGATCAACATCACTCACCAGAGTAGTACATTTGTTACAATTATTGAACCTTCATTGACAAATCATAATTGCCCAAACTCTGTAGTTTACATTAGGGTTCACACTGGTGGTGTAAATTCTATGGGTTTGGGCAAACTCATAATGACATGTATCCATCACTGTAATATCACACAGAGTGTTTTCACTTCCCTAAAAATCCTCTGTACTCCATCTGTTCATCCATCTCCCAACTCTGACACCTGGCAACAGACCTTTTATTGCCTCTAGAGTTTTGACTTTTCTAAAATGTTCAGATTGGCTTCTTTCCCTTAGCAAATTAGTTTCCTCTATGTCTTTTCATGGCTTGATAGCTTGATAGCTCATTTCCTTTTAGCACTGAATAATATTCCACTGTTTGGATGTACCACAGTTTATCCATTCATCTACTGAAAGACATTTTGATTGCCTCCAAGTTTTGCAATTATGAATAGAACTGCTTTAAACAATTGTGTGCAGGTTTTGGTGGTCATAAGTTTTTAACTTCTTTGGGTAAATACCAAGGAGCACTACTGCTGGATTATATGGGAAGCCTATGTTGATTTTTATAAGAACCACCAAACTGTCTTCCAAAATGGCTATACCAATTTACATTCCTACTAACAATGTATGAGAGTTCCTATTGCTCCACATACTCCTCAGTATTTGATGTTGTCAGCGTTCTAGTTTTGGGCCATCCTAACAGGCATGTAGAGGCATCCTATTGTTTTAATTTACATTTCACTGATGACATATGATGTAGATTATCTTTTCATAAACTTATTTGCAACCTGTATATCTGCTTTTGCAGTTCATTATTTTTTTTTTCCAAACAACCAGTTTTGGTTTCTGTTGATTCTCTCTATATTATCTTTGTTTTCTGTTTTAGTTTAATAATTTTGCTCCTCTGTTTATTATATCTTTAATTCTACTTTCTTAGGGTTTATTTTATTATTTTTTCCTCTAACTTCCTTCTAAAATTAGACCATTAAGTCATTAATTTTTATTCATTTTTTAATAAAACAATGTTATAAATCTCCTCTGAACATTGCTTTTAACGTTTGCTATCTGCTGGTTATGTTCTAGGCTGTCTGCCTGTGTTTTTTGCTACAGGAGGAAACACAGGTAGAAGGGTGTACTTGTCTGGCACAGGCTTTGACTCTAGCTGCTGGTTCTCTGTTGCTTTAGTCACTGATTTTTCTTCAACTTTTATTCTGAATTGCTTGTCTAGCTTTGATTTATCAAAACCTCCATGTTTGGGGGCTTCCTTTGCTTTAGATTTCTTATCTCTTTGAGTCACCCCTTCATCCAAGGTGGAATAATAGTCAAGAGCTCAGAGTTCTAGTCTTACCTCTGCTCAGTATAATGGTCTTAGGTCTAGATATGATTGTATTAGTTTTCTACTACTGGTGTAATAAGTTTCCACAAACTTAGCAGCTTAAAACAACTCAAATTTATTATTTTATAGTTCTGTATGTCAGAAGTCTGGCTTTTTACTGGTCTTACTGGGCTAATATCAAGGTGTTAACAGGGCTGCATTCCTTTCAGGATGCTCTTGGGGAGGATCCAACTCGATGCTCTTTTGAGTTGTTGGCAGAATTCAGTTCCTTATGGTTGTAGGACGGAGATCCCATTTTGTTGTTGGCTGTTAGCTGAGAGTGACCCCCCACATTTAGAGACTACTTGCATTCCTTAAGTTGTGGTCCCCTTTTACCTGTCTTTAATACCAACAACTGTGGGTTTAATTCCTCCCATGCTTCTAATTTCTCCTGTTTCCTCTTCTGTTTCATCTCTCTAGCCCTCTACTTTTAAGATTCTCCACTTTTAAAGGGCTCAAATGACTAGATTGGACTCACCTGGAAAACCCAGAAGCATTTTCCCAGTTCAAAATCTGTAACCTTTATCACATCTGCAGAATCCCTTTTACCATATAAGGTAATATTCACAGGTTTTGGGGCTTAGAGCCCGATGTCAAGGGAGGAAATCATTCTGTCTATCACAATGATTTTTGCCTCTCTCTGCTTCAAATTTTTCATCTGTGCAATGGAACTAATATCTCTCACTTATATTGTTGGGAAGGTCCACTTACTGACTTGTAATGAGGATCAATTGATGAGGTATATATAATCTGTATACTTGAAAGTAATATGCAAATTTGAGATACAAATAAAATTGTTAATAACATACTTGCTAGACATTGGGTCATATTTGACAGTGAGTCTCCAGTGACTAGCAAGGACTTAACTCTCAATAACAGTTTGCTGAGTGACAGCATCAATAATTATCACTATAATTTTCCTTCACTGGGGCAGGTTTCACTTTTGTGGGACTTTAAGGTTATATAATGTTTAGTGCCCTCTTTAAGAAATAGAATAAAAAGTTATAAATGTAAAATTAGGTACAAGCCTTGGGAGAGCCTATGCACATGAGGAGCCCTGAGATTTAATTTTCATTAGCTTTCCCCCAAATCTGCTTCTTATCTTTACTGTTGTTCCTTTTTCCTTTCTTGCTCCACACTTCACCAGTGATTTGCACCTATACTTCATTCTAGCTTTTTCTTTTTTTGGTGTTTTTATCCTGGCTTAAAACCTCGCTACATTGATTTTCTCATTGTTTCTGGCTTAGTGTGACAGTAGCTATGTAAGAAATAAATACACAATTAATGTATTTGGCATGTATTTGTTGAGTGCCCTCAACATGCCAGCAATGGGCTCAGAGCTGTGGGCACTATGATGACACCATACATCACATTTCGTAAGTTTCCAGGTTCCAACTGAGCAAAAGATAAATCCTGAGAGCAGAGGGTCCCAGTCAGGGGATTTACCTAAAGTAGCCTGAGGAAATCTAGTTTGAACAAAATTAGAACTGCTGTAAATAAGATATGACTCAAAACCCAACTGTTAGAAGTATAAGCATATATGGAAAAGAAGAGTATATTTAAAAGCCTAGAGAGTTGAAAGCAAGACAGCTCTTGTCATGTGAGGAGATGATAGTACAGGAGCCCAAGTCAGAATTGAGGTGCTGAGGGGTCAGGATATGAGGTGAATCTAGACCACATTGTGTGTAGGAGGCAGTTCGAGAGTTGACAAACTTATTAATCTCTCATAGACGTTGTGATGTTTGACACATATTATATTACTAGGATAAATGGAATTATTAACAGGAATTTCAGGGAACTTGAAATCTACTGGGAAATATATTTAAAATGAGGAGACAGGATTATTTTATTCTATGGAAAGCCTTTTAATAAAGTCACAAGAAGCATGCACCACATAACCTTGGCTGTATCTAACACAGCACATTTTATGCTTAGTCTATGTTGGCACACAATATGCACTTGTTTATTAATCATTGGGTGGGATTTTATTTGAGGCATTTTCACATGTTTTAAAACTCTCAGAGTTAAGGAAGGTGGCATTCCTTATTTTGCTTGGAGTTTGTTCTTACCATAATTGACTTATTCTCTAAAGTCCTTATACTGTCTACTTTGTTCCAGAAGCTGTACTATGTGCTGAGGATGCTAATACAAGGAAATCAAAATCCCTGCCTTAGAGATATCTCTAGCCCAGTTGGGGAGAAGACCATCAAATAGAAGAATGTTCCATGCCTGGTGAAACAGACCACAGAGAAGGAAGGGCCCACCTGCTAGAGAGTCAGGAGAAATTTTCTGAAGTCTGACATTTTATTGTTATGTCCTGAAAGATGAGTGGGCATTTGTCAAGCAGATAGAGTTAGTGAAAAAGATCATTATTTAATCAAGGTAAAGGGGGAATGGGGTTGGGGGGCAACCATGTGAAATGGCATACAGATGAAAATTTTCAAGTAGTTTAGGTGTTTGGTAGGACAGGAAAGGGTGGCTATGGAACAAGCTATAAGGTTACAAAGCCTAAGGCCTTACAGTTGAACCAGATCTCTTGACACTGGGTTCAACTCTTTCCTCTTCTGCCACTGGACTGCTTCCTAACTGGCTCATTTGTCACTATGCCTTGATCCTTTGTGTCTGGCATATCACAGGCACTCAGATACTGATATGGGAGGGTAAAAACCTGAGTGGATGTATATTACACTGCTTCTGAACTTCCCTGAAGTTTCTTTTTCTACTTTAGGGCACTATGGACAGATCCATTCTATTTTTCTCTCTTATTGTGCTGTCTCTTTTCTACTCTCTTTCATGCTCTCTCTTACAAACACACACACACACACACACACACTGGTTACCCAACAGTGTCCATTCTGAGTATCAAATTGTTTATACTTCTCAAGTGTAACTACATTCAGGAACTTTGAGCCCAGTTAGCTGACACTCTCATAACAAACTCTGGATGTGTGGGCTGGAGAAAATTTGAATAGAACAGGCTAGTTACAACTTTTAACAGGTTAAAATCACCCCTAATAATTTTGACTATATTTCAATAATCATATCTTTTCTGATTTGCCTCAATTAAAGTAGAAATGCTGAGGAAGAAGCATAATATCTCCTCTTTGGAGTCCTTTTCTTAGAACTATTTTTCCACTTGGTCAAAGAAAGACAAAGAAGAAATATCTACAAATCAGATCTAATCATTGTCCCTTTGACTGCATTGGCTTTGATTAAAAACAGGGAACTTTTTACTGTATTTAAGAAAACATGAAATAATATCTTTCTTTGTAATTTTTTCTGGTGTGACTCATTTAATCCAATACTAAATTGGAAAAACCAGCTGTTTTTTCAGTAAATTGTTTTAGCTACCATAAGGAACAACCAATGTGTAAAATCTATACATCCTTTGTATAGAAAGGAGACACTCTGAATAACATTTGATAAAACGTTTTGTGTGCAGATTTGAATAAGTTCGATGGTTGTTTTCTCCCTTCACTCTACCTTTGTTTTTTTTTTTTTGTTTGTTTGTTTTTTGTTTTTAATCTGACTTCTCCTGTAGCAAGCCTTTCTTTAGGTCTTGTTCAGCCTTCCTGCAGTCATATTTTACTGTTTTATATCTCATTCCCTCAGAGTTTTGCTCTCAGTGGAGTGATGAAATTCAATCTGTAAACCAAATCATGTTACCGGGTGGAAGCATGTAAACATGTAAGCTGTCCATCTGAAAACCCAGAGTCATGGCATTCACAGTAGGAATTTTAAGTTCTACTTAAACAGAGAGAAGTACATTTTTCTGTTTGTCTGTAGAGAAAATCCTTGTTTCCAGCTGATGCATGGATGAAAAGAAAAGAAGCTGACTATGGCTTCCAGTTTTAGGGACAGATGGAGGTACATGGACCACTTTCAGATTGTAGACCTTGGAATTAAGTGTCCTCTTCTGTACCCTGATGAGTGGAAATTTTTCTTTCTCTGGAAGACACATTAGACCTCAGAAAATACCTGTGATCCTGCGGCATTTCCGTATTTCCAATGGCATTTTAACTTATACAGACCATCTAAAAAGATTCCTTTACAATGATCTTTCCAGCGGCTTCAGCTGTACAGAAAATAGATGAATCACTCTACTAACAAGGGTATTTTCTTATCAGCATGGATTGAGTGGGAAGGGTGGAGGGAGGTGGCAATGAAAAAGGAAGCTTGATTGCTTCTGTTTGAGCTAACTATCTGATTAAAACAACAGCAACAATAACAACACCGAGAAAGAGGAAAATATACTCTACCACCAAAAAAACACAACAATTTTCACTTTGGATGGACCATTTCCTTTGAAATGGAAAGAAAAAATGAAGCAGTTACACCATGGTTGTCCCTAGCACAAGATGTATCCAACCTATAACTTCTGATTACTCAGAAATTCACAGAAAGTAAATCCAGATAGGATTAAGAAAGCCCCCAGGGATGAACAAGTGGGAGAATATTTATTTGTTTGTACCAAATAGTTGACTGAATAATGAATAACTATTAGCTTAAATTGCAATAAACACAGTTATTTAATTGAGATCTAACAGTTGCATTTTTCTTGTTTTCTCCTAAGCAGTCTCTGAACGGCATCTTCAGAGTATCTCATAAAAAGGATGACTATGATCTTTACATCTGAATAGCAGATTTGTTTTTTAGCAATTTTCTGATCCTCCCTTTTGTTCTCTAAGATGACACTTTTTAGAAGATAAGAACAGACACTCACAAAATTAATTTCCCCTGTTTGGACAAGAGTAAAGGTTTGCTTTATCTAGAAATATTTAAGTCTTTTATAGCAAAGAGATATTTTTAGAAACAGAAGACCAGGCTCTAACCCAGAATTAAGTTTCCCAGTCACTGATTATCCTCACCCTCCCCTCCACCTGTATCCTTTGGGAGTGAATGTGTTGATATTAAGGTTTATCAAGTTATATCAATTGACACATTTAACTTTTTTTCTTATTATGTTTTTTTTTTTCTAGGATATCCCATTAGAAGACAAATTTCAGAAAACCACCCTGGACTTTTAGGAAGCAATTCTTTAAAAAAGGAAGGATGGACGGGACCTTCTGGAATTGAAAAATTTTTTTATATATACAAGAGTAGGAAAGCAAGAGGACCTATTTGGAGATAAATGGAATAGAAAGGGGATATTTGTGAATAGAGCTTAGGATATTAGCTTTATGGAGAGTAAGGACAGAATCTATAGAAAGGGTTGTGATTATATCTTTATGTCTCCAGGTGTATCTAGGTTAATAATTCACAGTAGTAATCTGGAATCTTTTTCTCCATAAATTATTCTCTCTTCCTTCCATCCAGCCCAGGGAAGAGGTATGAAAATGCAGGAAGTAGAAATAGTGTGCTAATCTTTGGGACTTTTTACTTGTTAGTTTACCTGTTTGATTTTCAAACATCCCATAGGAGAGAGAGAAATGGCAGCTTGGACAAACTGTCTTAACCAGAAGCAGCAGGTAGAGCTGGACTCAGTCCCTTAAAACTATAGAGAAGTGTCTTAGCCTGGAAGGAGAAAACAAGATAGCACATACAAGCCCCTATGCAGTAGGGATAGGGGCCTCAGTCATTAACAGGAATGGTGAGCAGGGACAAAATCTCTGAGAGGAAATGGCTAGGTGGGGTATTTGGGAAGGTGGGATTCATATACAAGCTCAGAGGAGAGTTTCATGTCCCAATGTACCTGAAATCATGAGTGAGCCAGCAGTATAGAAGTGGTCATGTGCATTAAAGCTGAGGGTGTCTCAGTGGCTTTCTATTTGGATGAAGCCTGAAGATCAGAAAGGTCCCACTCCTGAATCCCAGGGCACTCTCCGAGACCCCAAAAGGAGACAGCAAATTATGAGTGGGACTAAGCTTCAGTTTCCCACCACCTCTTTGGTAAAGGTGAGTCTCAAAATAAAAATTAAGTTGAGTTTTATAATGCATAGGACTGTCTATTTCTTGCTCAAATTGAACTTGTGGCTGAGCTTCACACTTGTTAATAGGATCAAAAAAAAACAAGAACTGTAATATTGGAGTGATGATACAGGAAGTAGGGTTGAGAAGGGAAAACAGGAAAGGAAAAAAGATTGGTACCCATATTATATGGCAGATACCTGAACCATCCTCTCCTGGTGCTCTGGGGCCAGCAAACACCATGAGTTGATTGTGTAGGAGACTGAAAGGATAGTGCACTAATTGCTTCAATCAGTATTGGAAGGCTAAGTGTAGCCCTGAGGATACAAGATCAGTGCAATTCCTTGAAAGTCAGCTGGATGGAGTTTAGACCAGTGAGCCAATCAGAGCATAAGACCAGCATTGACTAGTGGACTGTGTGGGGCCGGTTTCATCGTCCACTGTGCTGCAGAAGGATTCAAAGGAAATAGTTACTTGAGACACCGAATTTCTCTACCCTTGGGTGTGAAAGTCTGTAAAATCTTCTTTTTAGTTTGTTTCAACTGCCATGATTATAACAAACCAGGGGAATGAGAAGCACCAAGAGGAAGAACCTGGGCTTCTTTTTATAAGACAGGTAATGCTTGAGTTATTGATTGGAAATATAGACATGTCCTCATCTGCACTCTGAGTTTGTGAAGGAATTCATATAGAAATAATCCATATAAAGTGATTGTCCTCAGATAAATCTGTTTCACACTGCAGTACTTATTCTCTGAATGTCAGAGGATTTATTTGGGTCAGTTGGTCTTCAATTATTTCATATAACATATATAAATTGAGTTCATTTCGATGTTGTTTGGTTTCTTGAGCCAAGTAGAAGATTCTGGGTTAAGAGTACTATGTTGGAGTCTGGGCTTCAAATTTTAGAAGTCAGATAATCTGGGGCATGACCTTTCTGACTGTTTCCTTATTTGTAAAATAGAGATGATAGCACTGCATGGTCATGTAGAGGGGAACAATGAGTAAAGGTTGACAGTTTGATATCCAAGGAAGTATAATGGAAGTACAGAGGAAGAATCATTAATTCTTCCCCAGGGATGAAATTAGAGTGACAACTGACCTTGGGATTAAAGGTTGAGTAGAATTTCACTGGCAACCACAACCACAACCACAACAACAAAAAGAGGCAGTCCCTACACAAATGACAGTTTAAGCACAGCACTAGGGATATGTGAGACTGCGTTCTATGTCCACTAAAATAGTCCTGACCAGTGCTCAAACATATATCCTTGGCATTCACCAATCCAGTAACATGCATTCTACTGGAAGCACTTATAATTCTGCCAAAGGCATTCTATCTATTCATGTATGGGACAGGCTAAAAATGCTAGAGTGAATGCAACCAGGAGCAGATAACCCTTGGAAGCAAGTGGGGTTGGGCATTGGATAACAGGGAGGGGTGTTTTTCACTGTATCCCAGGATTCTCCAGTGAGATTGAAGCTTAGTTGTCCTATCCCAAAACCTGGTTTATAATGCATACCTTATTGGTTCTCTTTTTTTCCTTGTCTCCCTTTCCTGAATGTTTATGGTCCCTTCTGGGGACATCTCCCAAATAATAAAGCAATTGCGCACAACTCATGTTTCTGGATCTGCTTCTGGGGAAATCAACTTAAGACAGAGACACTAGTTTGAAATATAGGGCATATGGAAAGGGTAGGAAGGAGCTAATGAGGAAACTGTTGTTTGGAGACATACAGTGAAACCCAGTAGAACACGGTAAGTATTTGGCTAATATGGAAAATAAGAAGCCTTTGAAAGCCTAAGCAGAGGGGAAGCTGAGAAGAAAGCAGAAGCAACATTTCATATCCATTTTTTAAAAGACATTTTTAGAGCAGTTTTAATTCACAACAAGAGGAATGTACAGAGATTTTCCATATACCCTCTGCCACCACACATGCAAAGCCTTTGCCGTCGTCAGCGTCATTCATCAGAATGATACATTTATTACCAAGAATGAATCTACATTGACACATCATAATCGCCCCAAAGCCATAAATTACATTTGAGTTCATTCTTGACCTTGTACATTTTATGAGTTTGGACAAATGTAAAATGACATATATCCATCATTCATATCATACAGAGTGCTAAAAATGCCCTAAAATCCTCTGTGCTCTGCCTATTTATCCCTCCACATCAACCGCTGGTAACCACTGAGTTTTTAATTGTCTCCATAGTTTTGCTTTTTCCAGAATGTTCTATAGTTAGAATACACAGCATGTAGCCTTTTCAGACTGACTTCTTTTACTTAGTAATATGCATATAAGGTTCCCCTATGCTTTTTCATGACTCGATAACTCATTTCTTTTTAGGGCTTAATAATACTCCATTGTCTGGATACACCCCAGTTTATTTATCCTTCACCTACTGAAGGACATCTTGGCTGCTTCCAAGTTTTGGCAATTATAAACAGAGCTGCTATAAATATCTGTGTGCAGGTTTTTGTGTGGACATAAATTTTCAACTCCTTTGGGTAAATACCAAAAAGTGTGATTGTAAGAGTATGTTTGGTTTTATCAGAGATTGTCAAACTGTGTTCCAGAATGGCTGTACCATTCCTCATCAGCGATTTTTGAGTGTTTCTATTATTGCACATCCTCACTAACATTTGGTATCATCAGTGTTTTAGATTTTGGCTATTTTGATAGATATCTAGTGGTATCTTATTATTTTAATTTACATTTCCCTGATGACATGTAATATGGATCGTCTTTTCTAATGTTTATTTGACATATGTATATCTTCTTTGGTTAGACGTATGTTAGGATCTTTGACCTATTTTTTGGTCAGGTTTTTTCTTTTGTTTTGTTTTCTTATTGTTGTGTTTTAAGAGTTCTTTGTATACTGTGGAAAATAGTTTTTTTTTTTCTTACCAGATGTGTCTTTTGAAAATATTTCTTCCATTCTGTGCCTTGTTTCTCATTCTCTTGACATTGTCTTTCACAGAGCAGATATTTTCAATCCTAATTAATTCTAGCTTACCAGTTATTTTTTTCATGTGTTGCATCTTTGGTGTTGTATTGAAAAAGACCATACCCAAGGCTATCTTGATTTTCTCCTATATTATATTCTAGGAATTTAATAGGTTTTCATTTTAAATTTATGTCTGTGACCCATTTAATTTAATTTTTGTGAAGGACATAAAGTCTAGGTCTAGATTTCTCACTATTATTATTATTATTACTATTATTGGTTGTGGATATCCAGTTGTTCCAGTATGACTTGCTGAAGAGACTATCTTTTCTCCATTGCATTGCCTCTGCTCCTTTGTCAAAGTTCAGTTGACTATATTTGTGGGAACATATTTCTGGGCTCTTTATTGTGTTCCACTGATTTATTTGAGCTTTTTTTTTTTTTTTTTTTTTTTGCCAATACCCACTGTCCTGATTACTGTAGCTTTATAGTAAGCCTTAAAATACAGTAGGATTAGTCCTTCAAATTTGTTCTTTTCCATCAATACTATATTGGGTATTCTGTGTTTTTTTCCTCTTCATATAAATATTAGAATCATTTTGTTGATATCCACAAGGTAACTTATGGGGATTTTGGTTGGGATTACATTGAATCTATAGATCAAGTTCGGAAGAACTCTGATCTTAGCAATATTGAATCATCCTGTCCATGGACATGGAATATCTCTCCTTTTACTTAGTGCTTCTTTGAGTTCAGTCATCAGAATTTTCTGGTTTTATTCATATTAATCATGTACATATTTTGTTAGATTTATATCTATGTATTTCATTCATTTTGGGTGTTAATGTAAATGGTATTGTGTTTTTCTTTTCTATTGGTATAGTGTTCTTAATTTCAAATGGTATATAGAAAAGTAAGCAGCTCAACATTAGAAAAACAAACAACCCAATCAAAAAATGGGCAGAAAACCTAAACAGACATTTCTCCAAAGAAGACATACAGATGGCCAAGAAGCATGTGAAAAGGTGCTCAAAATCACTAATTATTAGAGAAATTCAAATCAAAACTACAATGAGGTATCACCTCACACCAGTTAGAATGGGCATCCTCAGAAAATCTACAAACAGCAAATGCTCGAGGGGGTGTGGAGAAAAGGGAACCCTCTTGCACTGTTGGTGGGAATGTAAATTGATACAACCACTATGGAGAACAGTATGGAGGTTCCTTAAAAAACTAAAAATAGAATTAACATATGACCTAGCAATCCCACTACTAGGCATATACCCAGAGAAAACCATAATTCAAAAAGACACATGCACCCCAATGTTCATTGCAGCCCTATTTCTAATAACCATGTCATGGAAGCAACCTAAATGCCCATCAACAGATGAATGGATAAAGAAGATGTGGTACATATATACAATAGAATATTACTCAGCCACAAAAAGGAATGAAATTGGGTCATTTGTAGAGATGTGGATGGACTTAGAGACTGTCATACTGAGTGAATTAAGTCAGAAAGAGAAAAACAAATATCATATATTAACACATATATGTGGGACCTAGAAAAATGTTACAGATGAACCAGTTTGCAGAGTAGAAATAGAGACACAGATGTAGAGAACAAACGTATGGACACCAAGGGGGGAAAGTGGAAGGGGTGGGTGATGTGATGAATTGGGAGATTGGGATTGACATATATACACTAATATGTATAAAATGGATAACTAATAAGAAACTGCTGTATAAAACAATAAATAAAATAAAATTCAAAAATTAAAGAAAAGAAAGTTGACTTATATATTAATTTTGTATTCTGCAACCTTATTACAATTGCTTATGAGTTCCAGTAATGTTTTTTTATTTTTATTATTGTTTCAGATTTTCAACAAAGAAGATCATGTTAAGTGTGAACAAAGACATCTTTAGGTCTTTCTGCCCAATCTATGTACTTTTTCTTTTCTTTTCTTGCCTTATAGCATTAGCAAGGACTTTTAATATTATGTTAAAAAGGAGTGGTATGAAAGGATATCCTTGCCTTTTATATGATATTAGTGAGAAAGATTTAAGTTTCTCACCATTATATATTTTAGCTGTAGTTTTGTAGGTAGTCTTTATCAAGTTGAGAAAGTTCCCCTCTAATCCTAATTTAATGAGAGTTATTATAGTAAATTAGTGTTGGATTTTGTCAAATGTTTTTCTGCATTTATTGATATGATCATTCAATTTTCCTTTTTTAACCTGTTGTTGGGGTGGATTACATTATTACTTTTCAAATGTTGAATCAGCTTTGCATACCTGGGATAAATACCACTTGGTTGTGGTGTATAATTATATATATATATATATATATATATATATATATATATATATATCTTTTGAATTTTATTTGCTATCATTGAGAATTTTTCCATCTATGTCCATGAGAAATATTGGTCTGTAGTTTCCTTTTCTTATAATGTCTGTGGTTTTGGTATTAGGGCACTGTTGGCCTCATAGGATGAGTTAGGAAACATTTCCTCTGTTTCAATCTTCTGAAAGAGATTATAGACAATTAGTATAAATTCTTCCTTAAATTTTTGGTAGAAGTTACCAGGGAACCTATCTGAGACTGGTGTTTTCTGTTTTGGAAAGCTATTCATCATTGATTCAATTTCTTTACTAGATATAGGTTCATCAGGTTTCCTATTTCTTCTTGTGTGAGTTTTGGCAAATTGTGTCTTTCAAAGAATTAGTCCATTTCACCTAAATTACTGTATGATCAGGCCCTCCAAGATGAATGTTCTCTGTACACCCCCTGATCAACCAGGCCCTGCTTCACCTACACCCTACTTATGTAACTGACCTTCCATCTTAATCATAGAGCCTAATCAATAACAGCCTATGTACTTGCCTCATGCCTCAGCTAGTGATTATTCTAATATTTAGATCAGAATGTCTCCACTATGATAGTTTATCAAAGGAGCAGTGAAGTGTCTGCTCCTCTGTTGGTTTCCCTGGTAGCCAATGAATCAACCTGATGTCAGTTCTCCCTGTAACTGATAACCTCACCCTTTCCGGGGTAGAGAAGACTGCTGCCATGTCATGCCTGCCATCTGCTGTCCACGTTGGAGTATTGCTCTAAGAGCCTCTTGCTTTGGAAGTGTAAGATCCTCCATCTATTAAACCATTGCATTGATTTCTCTGTCGCTGACTCCAGGCTCCTTCTTTGATCTTGAGACATGCAGGCCTGCGGTGCAGTGTGTAGCCCAAGAGTTACCAAATTTGTGGGCATTTTGTTGTTCACAGTATTTCTTTATAATGTTTTTAATGTCAGTAGCATCTGTAGTGATGTCCCCTCTCATTTCTGATACTAGTAATATGTGTCCTTTCTCTTTTTCTTAGTTAGCCTGGCTAGAGGCTTATTGATTTTTTTTAACTTTAAAAATGTTTATTTTATTTTATTTATTTATTTTTTTATAGAGCAGGTTCTTATTAGTTATCTATTTTATACATATTAGTGTATATATGTCAACCCCAAACTTCCAATTCAACCCACCTCCCTCTCCCACCCCACTTTCCTCCCTTGGTGTCCGTACGTTTGTTCTCTACCTGTGTGTCTCTATTTCTGCCTTGCAAACAAATTCATCTGTACCATTTTTCTAGATTCCACATATATGCATTAATATATGATATTTGTTTATCCTTTCTGACTTACTTCACTCTGTATGACAGTCTAGGTACATCCACGTCTTTACAAATGACCCAATTTTGTTCCTTTTTATGGCTGAGCAATATTCCATTGTATATATGTACCACATATTCTTTATCCATTTGTCTGTTGATGGGCATTCAGATTGCTTCCATGATACGGCTATTGTAAATAGTGCTGCAATGAACACTGGGGTTCATGTGTCTTTTTGAATTATGTTTTTCTCTGGTTATATGTCCAGTAGTGGGATTGCTGAGTCATATGGTAGCTCTACTTTTAGTGTTTTAAGGATCCTCCATACTGGTCTCCATAGTGGCTGTATCAGTTTACATTTCCATAAACAGTACAAGAGGGTTCCCTTTTCCACACACTCTTTCCAGCATTTGTTGTTTGTAGATTTTCTGAGGATGCCCATTCTAACTAGTGTGAGGAAAAAGCTTATTGTAGTTTTGATTTGCAGTTTCTCTAATGATTAGTGATGTTGAGCAGTTTTCATGTTCCTCTTGGCCATCTGTATGTCTTCTTTGGTGAAATGTCTATTTACATCTTTTGCCCATTTTTTTATTAGGTTGTTTGTTTTTTTAATTTTGAGCTGCATGAGTTGTTTATATATTTTGGAGATTAATCTTTTGTCCGTTGATTCATTTGCAAACATTTTCTCCCATTCTGAGTGTTGCTTTTCATCTTGTTTATGGTTCCCTTTGCTGTGCAAAAGATTTTAAGTTTCATTAGGTCCCATTTGTTTATTTTTGGTTTTATTTACATTTCTCTAGGAGGTGGGTCAAAAAGGATCTTGCTGTGATTTATGTCATAGAGTGTTCTACCTATGTTTTCTTCTAAGAGTTTCATAGTGTCTGGCCCTACATTTAGGTCTTTAATCCATTTTGAGTTTATTTTTGTGTATGGTGTTAGGGAGTGTTCTAATTTCATTCTTTTACATGTAGCTGTCCAGTTTTCCCAGCACCACTTATTGAAGAGGCTGTCTTTTCTCCACTGTATATTCTTTCCTCCTGTATCAAAAATAAGGTGATCATATGTGCATGGGTTTATCTCTGGGCTTTCTATCCTGTTCCATTGATCTATATTTCTGTTATTGTGCCAGTATCATGCTGTCTTGATTACTGTAACTTTGTAGTATAGTCTGAAGTACTGGAGCCTGATTCCTCCAGCTCTCCATTTTTCTCTCTCAAGATTGCTTTGGCTATTCAGTGGCTTTTGTGTTTCCATACAAATTGTGAAATTTTTTGTTCTAGTTCTGTGATAGACGCCATTGGTAGTTTAATAGGGATTGCACTGAATCTGTAGATTGCTTTGGGTATTATAGTCATTTTCACAATGTTGATTCTTTCAAGCCAAGAGCATGGCATATCTCTCTATCTGTTTGTGTCATCTTTGATTTCTTTCATAAGTGTCTTATAGTTTTCTGAGTACAGGTCTTTTGCCTCCTTATGTAGGGTTATTCCTGGGTATTTTATTATTTTTGTTGCAATGGTGAATGGGATTGTTTCCTTAATTTCTCTTTCAGATTTTTCATTGTTAGTGTACAGGAATGCAAGAGATTCCTATTCATTAATTTTGTATCCTGAAACTTTACAAAATTTATTGATTAACTCTAGTAATCAACCAAAATTCATTGATTAATTTTTTCTGGTGGCATCTTTAGGATTCTCTCTGTATAGTGTCATGCCATCTGCCAACAGTGACAGTTTTACTTCTTCTTTTCCAATTTGGATTCCTTTTATCTCTTCTTCTTCTCCTATTACTGTGTCTAGAACTTCCGAAACTATGTTGAATAATAGTGGCGAGAGTGGGCACTCTTGTCTTTTCCTGATCTTAGAGGAAATGCTTTCAGTTTTTCACCATTGAGAATGATGTTTGCTGTGGGTTTATCATATATGGCCTTTATTATGTTGAGGTAGGTTCCTTCTGTGCCAACTTTCTAGAGGGTTTTTATCATAAATGGGTGTTGAATTTTGTCAAAACTTTTTCTGCATCTATTGAGATTATCATTTTTTTTATCCTTCAATTTGTTAATATGGTGTATCACATTGAATTATTTGCATATATTGAAGAATCTTTACATCCCTGTGATAAATCCCACTTGATCATGGTGCATGATCTTTTTAATGTGTTGTTGGATTCTGTTTTCTAGTATTTTGTTGAGGATTTTTGCATCTATATTCATCAGTCATATTGGTCTGTAATATCCTTTTTTTTTTGTAGTATATTTGTCTGGTTTTGGTATCAGGGTGATGGTGGACTCACAGAATGAGTTTGGGAGTGTTCCTTCCACTGCAGATTTTTGGAAGTGTTTGAGAAAGCTGGGTGTTAGCTCTTCTCTAAATGTTTGATAATATTCACCTGTGAAGCCATCTGGTCCTGGACTTTTGTTTCTTTGAAGATTTTTAATCACAGTTTTAATTTCAGTGCTTGTGATTGGTCTGTTCATATTTTCTATTTCTTCTTGGTTCAGTCTTAGAAGGTTATACCTCTGTAAGAATTTGTCCATTTCTCCCAGGTTGTCCATTTTATTTGCATAGATTTGCTTGTGGTAGTCTCTTACAATGCTTTGTATTTCTGCGGTGTCCATTGTAACTTCTTCTTTTACATTTCTAATTTTAGTAATTTGAGTCCTCTCCCTTTTTTTCTTGATGAGTCTGGCTAAAGTTTTATTAATTTTGTTTATCTTCTCAAAGAACCAGCTTTTAGTTTTATTAATCTTTGCCATTGTTTTGTTTGCTTCTATTTCATTTTTTTCCACTTGATCTTTATGATTTCTTTTCTTCCGCTTACTTTAGATTTTGTTTATTCTTCTTTCTCTAGTTCTTTTAGGTGTAAGGTCAGACTGTTTATTTGAGATTTTTCTTGTTTCTTGAAGTAGGATTGTATTGCTATAAATGTCCCTCTTAGAACTGCTTTTGCTGCATCCCATAAGTTTAGGATTGTCATGTTTTCATTGTCATTTGTCTCTAGGTAATTTTTGATTTCCTCTTTGATTGCTTTAGTGATCTCTTGGTTATATAGTAGTGTATTGTTTAGCCTCCATGTGTTCTTGTTTTTTACTTTTCCCTGTTATTTATTTCTAATCTCATAAGATTGTGGTTGGAAAATATGCTTGATATGATTTCAATTTTCTTAAATTTATGAAGGCTTGATTTGTGACCCAAGATATGATCTATCCTGGAGAATGTTCCATGCGCACTTGAGAAAAAAGTGTGATCTGTTGTTTTCAGATGGAATATCCTATAAATATCAATTAAATCTATCTGGTCTGTTGTATCATTTAAACCTTGTGTTTCCTTATTAGTTTTCTGTCTGGATGATCTCTCCATTGTTGTAATTGAGGTGTTAAAAATCCCCCACTATTATTGTGTTACTGTTGATTTCTTATTTTATAGCTGTTAACATTTGCCTTTATATTGACATGCTCCTATTAGGTGCATATATATTTATAATTGTTATATCCTCTTCTTGGATTGATCTCTTGATCATTATGTAGTGTTCTTCCTTGTCTCTTGTAACATTCTTTATTTTCAAGTCTATTTTATCTGATATGAGTTTTGTTTCTCCAGCTCTCTTTTGATTTCCATTTGCATGGAATATCTTTTTCCATCCCCTCACTTTCAGTCTGTATGTGTTACTAGGTCTGAAGTGGGTGTCTTGTAGACAGCATATATATGGGGCTTGTTTTTGTATCCACTCATTGAGCCTGTGTCTTTTGGTTGGAGCATTTAATCCATTCACATTTAAGGTAATTATCGATATGTATGTTCCTATTACCATTTTCTTAATTGTTTTGGGTTTGTTTTTGTAGGTATTTTTCTTCTCTTGTGTTTCCCGCCTAGAGAAGTTCTTTTAGCATTTGCTGTAGAGCTGGTTTCATGGTTCTGAATTCTCTTAGCTTTTGTTTGTCTGTAAAGCTTTTGATTTCTCTTTCAAATCTGAATGAGATCTTTGCTGGGTAGATTAATCTTGGTTGTAGATTCTTCCTTTTCATCACATTAAATATGTCATGCCACTCCCTTTTGGCTTGTACAGTTTGTGTTCAGAAATCAGCTGTTAACTTTATGGCAGTTCCCTTGTATGTTATTTGTCATTTTTCCCTTTTTGCTTTTGATAATTTTTCTTTGTCTTTAATTTTTGCCAGTTTGATTACTATGTGTCTCAGCGTGTTTCTCCTTGGGTTTATCCTGCCTGGGACTCTCTGAGCTTCCTGGACTTGGGTAGCTATTTCCTTTTCCATGTTAGGGAAGTTTTCAACTATAATCTCTTCAAATATTTTCCCGGGTCCCTTTCTCTCTCTCTTCTCCTTCTGTGACCCCTATAATGTGAATGTTGGTGCATTTAATGTTTTCCTAGAGGTCTCTTAGGCTGTCTTCATTTCCTTTCATTCTTTTTTTTTTTTCCTTTATTCTGTTCCATGGCAGTGAATTCCACAATTCTGTCTTCCAGGTCATTTTTCTGTTCTGCCTAAGTTATTCTGCTATTGATTCCTTCTAGTGTATTTTTCATTTCAGTTACTGTTATTGTTCATCTCTGTTTGTTCTTTAATTCTTCTGGGTGTTTGTTCTCTAATTCTTCTAGGTGTTAAATTTTTTTTGCATCTTCTTGATCTTTGCCTCCATTTTTTTTCTGAGGTCCTGAATCATCTTCACTATCATTTTTCTGAATTATTTTCTGGAAGATTCCCTATCTCCACTTCATTTAGTTGTTTGGGGGTTTATCTTGTTCTTTCATCTGGTACATAGTTCTCTGCCTTTTTCTTTTTTCTTTTTTTCTGTGAATGAGGTTTTCATTCCACAGGCTGCAGGATTGTACTTCTTGGTTTTGCTATGAAAAAAAAAGCCTCTCTAGAGTCTTATTGATTTTATTGCTCTTTTCAAGAACCGGCTTTTGGTTTTGTTGTTTTTCTCTGTTTATTTCCTGTTTTCAATTTTATTGATTTCTGCTTTAATTCTTCTTATTTATTTTTTTCTGCTTAGCTTGGATTTAATTTTCTTTTCTTTTTCTAGCAGAAACTTAAATTTTTTTTAGATCTTTCTTTTTTTTTTAAATATATATATATTCAATGCTATAACTTTTCCTCTAAGCACCACTTTCAGTGTATCCCATAAATTTTGATGAGTTTCATTTTCATTAAGTTCAAAATATTTAAAAATTTTTCTTGATATTTCCTCTTTGACCCATGTGTTATGTTTAGGAGTTTGTTGTTTAATCTCCATGCATTTTGTGGTTTTCCAGTTATCTTTCTGTTATTAATTTCTAGTTTATTTCTATTGTAGTATAAAAATGGTGATTGTATGGTTTCTATTTTTTTTAATTTTTTAAAGTCTGTTTATAACTCAGAATGTGGCCTATCTTGGTGAATGTTCCATGTGAACTTCAGAAAAAATGTGTATTCTGCTGTTGTTTGTTAGTCTATAGCAGTAGTCTATAGGTGTTATTACATACAGTTTATAGTTGATGGTGTTCAAATATTGGTCCATTTATGAAAGAGAGGCATTGAAGTCTTCAACTGTGAGAGTACAGTCAGTTTTGCAGTTCTATCAGTTTTTGCCTCATGTAATTTGACACTCTGTTGTTAGGTGCTCTTATGTTAAAAATTGTTATTTTTTGGGGGAAATTTTCTTCTTTATCATTATGTAATATTGTTCTTTATCCCTGAGAACTTTTTTTACGTTTTACTCTGTCTGAAATTAATCTAGCTACTGCTAGATCTACACTGATAATCTCTGTCTTTTAACTGGTGCATTTAGACCATTGGTGTTCAAAGTGATTACTGATATAATTGGATTAATTTCTATCATATTTGTATTTGTTATTGTTTTCTCTTTATTGCCCTTGTTCCTATTTTTGTCTTCCACTCTTCTTCTCCCTTTTGTGGTTTTAACTGAACATTTTATGATTCTATTTTTCTCCTTTCTTAGCATATCAATTATATTTCATTTTCCCACTTTTTAGAAAGCAAATACTGCCAACTTTATAATAAAATGAGTTGGAGAAAGTATTACACTAGGAAAAGTGAGTGAGTCTAAAATAATATTTTGGTAAGTAATAATGAAACCTGAATTTGTGTACCAATAGAGAATTTTCAGTCTGTTGGACTTGTTAATTAATTGGACATAAAGTTCAGAGTGGGAGGGTGTGCAGTCATGGAAGCCAACATTTTTGCCCTTGAAAATGATAGGTGATAAAGCAATCAATGAAGATAGGTAACAATGGGAGACAAAAATGGTGAATTTGTGGTGCCTGTTGAAGATTCAGATGACAGCATTTAATTTTTCGATTTAACAAATATTTGTTGAACTTACTTTGAACCAAGCAGTCTCTGGGTCCTAGGACTAAGAAGTCACAGCCTCTGTTCCTACATAGCTACACTGTGTGGTGGAAAGGTTGTAAATGTGATACAGATTGAGAAGACCATTTATATGTAGGTACTAGAATAAACTGTGGGAGTTGATTTCTTTATCTAGTAGAAAGAGTATTTTACTATTTCTCTAAGATAATATCTTTAATTTGGTGGGATTTCTTTTCATAGGCAAATAGTTCTTTGGATTTGGAAAGAATGGGTTGCAACATTTTATCTCTGAAAGCTTCACATTAACATATTTTTAAGAAGGGGTAAAGAAGAGTGAAGAGTCAGAATTATAATTTCCCTGTTTAGGTTGATATAGAATAAAGCTCATAGAGCACTGTGACTTGTTATATATTAATGGATTCTTCTCTGCTAATTTTAGTTGAATTTCAATGGCAGAGAAAATAAAGAGAAATATACTTTCTTCTCTTGATGTTACTTGCCTAGTTTGCGAATAGTAATATTTTTTGGCTTCCTGGAAAAGAAACAATGGCTGAATTGTGTTTTGAAACTCAAGGAGAAACATTAAAAAATATGTTTTATGCATCACCTAATTCTTTCTCCTTTCTTTCTTTCTTTCTTGCAATATTTCAGTATATTTTAACTAACAGTATTTTTTTTTCTTTTTTTCCTTGCTAAAGGAAGGCAGTATATGTTCTTTCCAGGTTAGAGTACCAACTTTTATCAGTTCGCTGTATAGTTCTTGGGAACCTTTATTTGTGTAATTAAAATAATGCTATTTTGAATCATTCATCTTTGAAAACCTGAGCTTTTTGTGTCCCCATTTATAATAATTCAAGAGATATAAGATATTTACCAATGTGAATGACATAATTTCATAGCTTTTACCATTGTGGGAATAGGTTTTTAAAAAATTACTGTGACTATAATTTGTCTTAAATTATTCATTCCTAATATTGTATTACTAATATTGCATAAACTTCACTCAAAACCAAATGATCTCTTTCAGGATATTTACACAGCTGTGACAATTTGACATATATCATTTCTCCTTGATTTAAAATTTTTGTTATTTTTTCAGTCACTCAACCAAATTAATCAATAAGTATTTATAGAGCTTCTATTTGGAATAACAGATCTTTAGTCTTAAAGCTCAGGCCTGCCAGGGGAATTATTCAAATTGCAACAAAAACTCTAATTTACCCACACTTTCAACAAATCCTCCAACATGTTGCTGGTTGTTTGCCTTTGGTGAGAAGGCACGGCTATAATGAAGGCCCCAAACAGTTTACACTGGCAAAGGAACACTTTTCAAAGAATCTGATGGGGACTTGGCAGCTGGGGAACTTGTAATATTTGAGACCCTGCAAGATTTGTCCCTTCTCTGTGTTGTTCCTTCCTCCATGAAGATAAAAATCTAAACCTCAGCCACATGAAAGATATGTGTATTTTCTGGGTATGGTGGTGCCTTTCTAAGAATCACATCCTCATCATCCATGTTACACGATGCATAACCTTCCTTTTACAAAACTCAATGTAAACACTAGAGGTACAGTGATATGGAAGGCACTGAAGTATGGACATCTCAAAAACCAGGGGCATTCGAGATTGTAGTGTTTCTCAAACCTTTGGTGTCAGGATCTCTTTATAGTTTTAAAAAGTCATGGAAGACCCCAATGACTTTTTTTTTTAATATGGATCATAGATAGCTATTTTATTTACCACATTATCAAAAAAGCTGAAGACTTTTTGACATTTTCATCATTAATATATTTTAAATGAAAATAATTAACCCATTACAAGTTAAGTGTGATGCTCTAGAAGCCAAAAGAAGTGTATTAATAAGGAATGCCATATCTGTCAAATGGTGTAAAATATCAGAGGCCTAAAGCTGGGTCATGAGATTTAGCAACCTGGAGGTTTTCTGTGACCTTGGAGTGAAGGTCTAGTTACAGTGGGTTTACGAGAGATTAGAAGGAGAAAAACAGAATAGACTGAGTATAGACCACCCCTTCCAGGTGCTTTGTTACAAAGACTAGAAGAAATAGTGTGATAGCTGATAGGAAGCGTGAGTCCACTAAAAGGTGTGTTTTCTGGTTTAGATTTTGCTTTTCAAGATGAGAGGATTAATAGAATGCTTATGTTCTGATGAGGATGAGTTAGCGAAGAGAAAAAGGTTGACAATGGAAGAGATACAGGGAAAACACATGAATTAATGCTTTAGAGTGTGTAACAGGGCTTGGGACCTAGTACACAGGTGGAGGGATTGGCTCTAGAAAGAACACAGAAAATTCATCTTTCAAAACAGCCAGGAAGGCTGAGTGAGTACCTATGCCAATAGTGGGTGAGGAAAGGCAGTAGAGGGAGTCTAAGCAAGTTCTCTTCTGATTGCTTCACCTCTCAGTGAAAGAGAGAGATCATGAGCTGAGAGTGAAGATGGGCAGGTTGGTGGTTTTAAAAACAGTAGGTGTGGAAGAGTCACCTAAGAGAGTGGACTGGGAATGAACTAGGACTGTGGTTCTCAAGGGGTGATCCTCAGACCAGCAGTATCTGCATGACCTGAAAACTTGTTAGAAAAGCAAACTCTCAAGGACTTGCTTCAGACCCACTTCAAACCTTACTTCTGAGGGTGAACCCAGCAAATCCTCCAGGGATTCTGATGAACACTGACATTTCAGAGTCACTGGATGAGTACGTACCATACAATTTATTTATTTATTTTTTTTTGCGGTACGCAGGCCTTTCACTGTTGTGGCCTCTCCCATTGCAGAGCACAGGCTCCCAACATGCAGGCCCAGCGGCCATGGCTCACGGGCCCAGCCGCTCGGCAGCATGTGGCATCTTCCCAGACCGGGGCACGAACCCGTGTCCCCTGCATTGGCAGGCAGACTCTCAACCACTGTGTCACCAGGGAAGCCCCCATACAACTTTTGATTCACCCTAACTACCTTGAATGTCAAGAACAATGTAAAGTGAAACCAGTCAGCTAGTGTGTTGTAGGTTTTTCTCCAGCCAAAATCAGCTATTTTTTTTTATGGGATAGGCAAAGAGTTGGAATTACAGGTTATGGTCATTGTCTTCTAAAACATTAAATGGCAAGTCTATAAAAATTACAATAATAAAGATTGTTATGGGCTGAGACGTGTCCCCCACCCCAACCAACATTCATGTTAAAAGTCCTAACTTAATACCTCAGAATGTAAGTGTATTTAGATGTAGGGCCTTGAAAGAGGTAATTAGGTTGTATGAGGTCGTTAGGATGGGTCATAATCCAATATGACTGGTGTTCTTAGAAGAAGAGAAAATTAAGAGACACAGACACATAAAGGGAAGATCATATGAAAACACAGGGATTATAAGGCTGTTTATAAACCAAGGACAGAGGCCTCAGAAGACACCAACCCTGCCAACACCTTGATCGTGGATTTCCAGCTTCCAGAACTTTGAAGCAGTAAATCATTGTTGTTTAAGCCACCCAGTCTGTGGTACTTTGCTCTGGCTGTCCAAACAAATGAATACAAAGATGCCAGAAAAAAGGTTTTATTTTCTAAACACTTAAGATAAAAAGGGCTAACTTCACTTACCAGATCAGTACCTTAGCCAACTGACTTACTCTAAGTATCTTTATTCCTTTCTATAAAAGGGAATTATAATAACATCTACCTCAAAGGGCTATTGTGGAGATGAAATGAGGTAATTCATGTAAAACTTTCACTCAGTACCTAACCCACGAAGTCCTCAAAAATGTCAGTCTGGAAAAAAATAAATGACATCACCTCACAAAAGCATGCATGTTTGGCCAGGACAATTCTCGCTCTTGAATCCACAGTTAGAACTCAAATTGCAAAGTCTCTGGAGGCATCAGCTGTTGATTTGAGGTGTGTGTTCCCGAGCCTTGTGGCACTGCCCTTTTCTTCTTCTCCAGGATTGATTTCTGAAGCAGCCCTAAAGGCCACAAAGCAGGGTTGGGACTCCTGGATTGATTTTTTATGTTGACACACCTGGCCAGGCCCTGTCTGGTTTATAAACTGAAGCTATATTATTTCCAGGTCTCTTATGGAAGTGAGCCAGAAAAATCATTTTTACAGGAAGGTTGGATGTTCTCTTGTGTAGTTTTGTTTGGGGAGCTGTGGAGGCAGGGAAGGAGGACAGAGAAGTGCCTGAGAGTGACTCCTGTTCTCCTCCCAGTTTTGTATTTCTCCATTTCAAACTGCTATCACTGAGAAAATATTAGTTAATTGACAATATGATAGTTTCTTATATAAGACCGAGTCTAGGCTTGGGGTGATATTTACCATGATTATCACTTCCAAATGTGGTACTTTGTTGTATTTTTCCTCCACAAGCAGTTATTTGTTGGTAATGGATTTCTGTAAGCCAAATTATATCCTCCCTTTAAGAATCATTTTGACTGTGTATCTGCAACAGCCTTTTCAGAGAGGGCTAATTATTATTGACAGGGATGATAGAGAGAGAGATTCTCCCTGTTATGAGCAATTAATAAACTTCTTGTTCCAGTTTACTTTGCACAGGCTTGTCATTGAACCAGCATCCTTGATTTGTGTTTAAACTACAATAAAAATAAATGTAGGAAGTCTTGGCTTATGCAAAGACCAGTACTCCTATGATCTTAAAGTGGTTTAAAAATTTTGCAAGTATACTGTTTGTAGATTTCAGACTACTCAGGGTCACTCAGTGTAAAGTAATCATCTGCAAATGCCTTATTTGTCCATTAAGGCAGATAACCAAACTGGTGGTTTATGGATGAATCAGTACTGCATGTCTAAGAGCTTTGTTCACTTACCAGAGTGTTAGTGCTTTTCTTTTGGCTGTACACGACCTTGGTTTAATAAAAATCTCTATCCAATATCTTCTATATTTGCTCAAAGTGTTTTTCCAAGGTAGTATTGGACTTTAAACTTTATTTATGATGTTTTCTGTATTGTTTCTATATTCACAAACCTATTTATATTTTCCTTTTTGATATGAGATCAAAATTCACATTGTTTTACCCCTACCCCCAAGAGCTCAATAATTATTCCCACATTTTCCTATTCCTGCCTGATTTGAAATGCCTTTATTATATAGTATTTTCTCATTTATGCTACGTAATTTATATCAGATATCTTCCTGGTTCCATGATGTGTAGGTCTATTCTTTTATAAGTTCCATTCTATAAAGGAACCTTATATTTTCATATATGGTAAGGAGAACCCTCATCTATAACTCTTTATCAAAACATTTTATTTATTCTGAGCTGTTTATTATTCCAAATATAATTTTTAACCTTGTGATTACATACATAAAACTTACACATTTTTGATTATAAAAATTATCAAATGTGGAAGGATATCATGTCAAAAGTAAAACACTTCCTTGATTTTTCAATCCCACCCTAGAATCAAACAATTAACAATTCCGTGAGTGTACTTATGGATCTTTTTCTAGGCATTTGTATATTATGTGTTTTCAAAATAGTTTGGGATTTTGTATTTACATGAATTACAATAACATATATACATATTTTTTCAATATATATCTATTAAACACTTACCCATCATGTACCTGGCACTGGGATACATCAGTGACGAAGAAAGACAGAAATCACTGGACTGGTGGGGCTTATATCCTAGTGGAGAAAAGCAGACAATTAACAATATACATAACATACAATTAAATCATTTAATATTGTAGAATATGTTTAAATGCTGTGGAAAAGCAAAGAGTGTGAGAAGTTCTTGTATGTGTAGTGGAGAGTGTTGCAATTTTAAATAGGATTGTCAAGTAGCTCCCCTAAGAGAGTCAGATATGAGCAAAGACCTGTAGGAGTTGTTCTAAAACTTGGTTTTAGCACTTATATCTTGAGGATTTTTCTTGTCAGCACATAACGATTCCTTCATTCTTTGAACCACTCTTCAATATTCTATATCATTTTAATACTTCTTTCTTGGACACTAACTAACCAAGTATAGAAGATTTAAAAGACACAATGAACAACATTTATTCACTAAACATAGAAGTATATAATGCAAATTAAGAATATTCATTATTTTCTAAAATTATTGAAATACCTACAAAGAGTTTACTATATATTAAGCTTCAATCAGTGTCTCAATACATTGACAAACAAAAGTAAACAAACAACAAAATTAAAAATGGATATTATTCCGGCTATATCCTTAAATCACAATGCAATAAATTAAGAAATGAATAATGAAATGATAGCCAACTTAATCTATTTACATAAAAATTTTAAAAAATAGATAACTTACAATTCTTTATCAGCCTTTAAAACAAATTTTGAGAATCAAAATTGATATTAGAAACTCTTTTCCTATAACTATGCTGTACACCTGAAAACAATATAATATTGCAAATCAACTATATTCAATAAAAAAAATTCTTTTAAAATTGGTGAGAATACTATTCAGAAATTCCTATGAGAGACAACAAATGCAATAATAAGAGTTAATTTTAGAAGCTCCAAAGCATTATTTGAAAAAAAAAAGTGGTTTAAAATAAAGTATTATATTCAAAATCTAGAAGCAGAATAAGCAAAACGCAAGTAAAATGGGAGAATTTTTAAAGAAAAAAATTCTTAAATAATATTTAAAATATAAAAATATATATGGTAGCTTGAAAAGATCCATACCAACCTACTTTGCAAGTTAGTTGAAGGAAAAAGGATAAGTAAATATGACAAATAAAGAGAAAACTTTTTTCACTAAAAAAAGATAGATGTATATTTTATGTATAGATAGATAGATGTATCTAGCACATACATTAAAAAAATCTAGAATCTAGATGAAATAGTTTCTAGAAAAATGTAAAGTATTAAAATTGAGCCAAGAATAGGTAGTCTTGATAGACCAATTACAATAAAGAAAATATGGTATAAAATATTTCCGTAAAAGGACACTAAAATGTTTCCAGTTTTCACATGGCTGATTAAAGCCTTCATTTCCTACTTATTCTGTCAAATATGAAAAAGTAACTAGAAAAATAAGAAATAAAAATGTAAATTTAATATTTTGTTGAAGCATGCAGACCACTTAAATTCCTGAGCAACAAAATAAGAGGGGGCTGCCCAAATCAGTACACATGAAACAGAGGTAGAGAGGGACATGGGAAAAGAATGTTCATAATTTTATTATTTATTTATTTTTATTAAACTATAGTTGATTTACAATATTGTATTAGTTTCAGGTATACAACAGTGATTCAACATTTTTATACATTATACTCCATTTAAAGTTATTACAAAACCATGGCTGTATTCCCTGTGCTGTACCATATATCCTTGTTGCTTATCTATTTTATACATAGTAGTTTGTATCTCTTTAGCCTCTACCCCTATCTTGCACCCCCTCCTCCCCTATCCCCACTGGTAACCACTAGGTTGTTCTTTGTATCTGTGAGTCTGTTCCTGTTTTGTTATACACATTTATTTGTTTGATTTTTTAGATTCCACATATGTTATAACAGGTTATTTGTCTTTCTTTGTCTGACTTATTTCACTAAGCAAATAACCCTAAGATTTATATGGAACCCCAAAAGACCTTGAATTGCCAAAGCAAACTTGAGAAAAAAGAACAAAGCTGGAGGTATCACACTCCCTGACTTCAGACTATGCTACAAAGCTGCAGAATGTCCCAGACTTTGGAGCTCAGAAAACATTGTTAAAGTACATCTTTCTAGCATAAGTAGCACACGCTATTGCAAAAGCAGCATATTTTTCTTTACAACAGAG
This sequence comes from Mesoplodon mirus, assembly GCF_964341445.2. Classification (NCBI taxonomy): domain Eukaryota; kingdom Metazoa; phylum Chordata; class Mammalia; order Artiodactyla; family Ziphiidae; genus Mesoplodon; species Mesoplodon mirus. The sequence continues at coordinate 76,733,408 of NC_138978.1, read as the reverse complement.
GACTGGGGCCTGGAGACCATCAGTGAACTTCCATGGATTTGGTTCTGAGAGAGGAGGAGAGCTGCACTGGGAAACTTCACAGACAAGCTGCATTCACAGGAACAGAACATGAGGTAGAAGACATGAGGAAAATGCACATTGGGAGCAGCTCTGCAGAATTGAATTTGGCAGACTGGGGAGAGATAAGGCTAAAAAGACATATAATTTTGTCTTTCTAGACTGTCACATGACTTGGTCACTTCTCTACATATATTCTGAAAATAGTCAAAATGAAAAAGGTGAATTCTTAAGAGAACAAAAAAAGAGCTAGCTAGTATCTATGCAAAAATCTATTTAAAAAGAAGGAAGAGAACACAAAAAACAAATGATAGATATGGAACACTCTAGAGAAAACCAAACGGCTTTTCATAGAACAGAGAAAGTTGTTACTAAATATATCATGTGAAATATGACTTAAAACAATTGTTTTCACAAAACAAAGGCACAAGAAAGATATACAAGAGATTAGGAAACGTGAGAGGACTACAAAAAGAAATATGAGTTGGCGAAATACAGAAAATAAATAGAAGATTAAAAGTCATCACAGCAAAATAGATGAAATGGAACCAGAACAAACACATACACAAAAGCTAGATACTGCTGAAATCACAATAATTTATACTAAAGGATGCAGATGCTATGAGCAACTCCAAAAAAGCAAATGAAATGGAAGTGAGCAAGAGCTCAAAAAGATTAGAGAGAAAAGTATAAATAAACATTATCGTATCCCTAAAAATTTAATGAAATCATGGAACTGAAAATATATCTGAAAATTTGAGTCAAGAAAATATCCTTAAGTACAAGAAAATGTAAAGTTATATATTTAAAGGACATACTAGATTCCAGAAAAAAATAAACACATATTAGGCAACAGGCATATTCTATTGAAGTTACTGGAATTGAAAGATAATGAATGACTCCTTAATCAGGCAAAATGTTTGAGTCTTCTCTAGGAGAAAACATCATCAATAGCTCCACAGTAACATGAAGTGCTAGAAGTTGGTTGAAGCCATGACCATAACCTCTAAAGATGAAAAGGGAATGTGATCCCTAAAATTTCCACTCTGTCAAGTAACACTGACAGTCAAGTATAAACAGCAATGGAGATGCAAGAGGGAAGAGCTATGGGAACATATGTATATGAATAACTGATTCACTTTGTTATAAAGCAGAAACTAACACACCATTGTAAAGCAATTATACTCCAATAAAGCTGTAAAAAAAAAAAAGCAATGGAAATTACAATGTTACACCACTCTTGCTTACCAGATTGGCATAATTCAATAAGTATAAAAACATATTAGATGTTAGCAAGAGTGTGGGAACACTGAGGAACACTTATACATAGCAGGTGGGATGATCAAAAGGAATAACGTTTTTTAATTGTATTATTATTTTTTTACATCTCTATTGTAGTATAATTGCTTTACAATGCTGTGTCAGTTTCTGCTGTATAACAAAGTGAATCAGCTATATGTATACATATATCCCCATATCCCCTCCGTCTTGTGCCTCCCTTCCACCCTCTCTATCCCATCCCTCTAGGTGGTCACAAAGCACTGAGCTGAACTACCTTTGCTATGCAGCTGTTTCCCACTAGCTATCTATTTTACATTTGGTGGTGTATATATGTCAATGATACTCTCTCATTTCGTCCCATCTTACCCTTCCCCCATCCTCATGTCCACAAGTCTATTCTCTATGTCTGAGTCCTTATTCCTGGCCTGCCCCTAGGTTCATCACAACCATTTTTTTTTTTTTTAGATTCTATGTATATATATATATATATGTTAGATTACGGTATTTGTTTTTCTCTTTCTGACTTACTTCACTATGTATGACAGTCTCTAGGTCCATCCACCTCACTACAAATAACTCAAATTCATTTCTTTTTATGTCTGGGTAATATTACATTGTATATATGTGCCACATCTTTTTTATCTATTCATCTGTAAGTGGACACTTAGGTTGCTTCCATGACCTGGCTACTGTAAACAGTGCTACATGAACATTGTGGTACATGGCTATTTTTGAATTATGTTTTTTTCAGGGTATTTGTCCAGTAGTGGGGTTGTGGGATCATATGGTATTCTATTTTTAGTTTTTTAAGAAGCCCCCATACTGTTCTCCATAGTGGCTGCATCAATTTACACTCCCACCAACAGTGCAAGAGTGTTCCCTTTTCTCCACACCCTCTCCAGCATTTATTGTTTGTAAATTTTCTGATGATAGCCATTCTGAATGTATGAGGTGATACCTCACTGTAGTTTTGATTTGCATTTCTCTAATGATTAGTGATGTTGAGCATCCTTTCATGTGTTTGTTGCCAATCTGTATATCTTCTTTGGAGATATGTATATTTAGGTCTTCTGCTCATTTTTGGATTGGGTTGTTGTTTTTTTTTTGATATTATGCTACAAGAGCTGCTTGTATATTTTGGAGATTAATCCTTTGTCAGTTGCTTCATTTGTAAATATTTTCTCCCATCCTGAGGGTTGACTTTTTGTCTTGTTCATGGTTTCCTTTGATGTACAAAGGCTTTTAAGTTTCATTAGGACCCATTTGTTTATTTTTTATTTTATTTCCATTTCTCTAGGAGGTGGGTCAAAAAGGATCTTGCTGAGATTTATGTCATAGAGTGTTCTACCTATGTTTTCCTCTAAGAGTTTCATAGTGTCTGGTCTTACATTTAGGTCTTTAATCCATTTTGAGTTTATTTTTTGTGTATGTTTTAGGGAGTGTTAAAATTCCATTCTTTTTTATGTAGCTGTCCAGTTTTCCCAGCACCACTTATTGAAGAGGCTGTCTTTTCTCCATTGTATATTCTTGCCTCCTTTGTCAAAGATAAGGTGACCATATGTGCGTGGGTTGATCTTTGGGCTTTCTATCCTATTCCATTTATCTATATTTCTGTTTTTGTGCCAGTACCACACTGTCTTGATTATTGTAGTTTTGTAGTATAGTCTGAAGTTAGGGAGCCTGATTCCTCCAGCTCCATGTTTCTTTCTCAAGATTGCTTTGGCTATTCAGGGTCTTTTGTGTTTCCATACAAATTGTAAAATTTTTAGTTCTAGTTCTGTAAAAAATGCCCTTGGTAGTTTGATAAGGATGGCATTGAATCTGTAGATTGCTTTAGGTAGTATAATCATTTTCACAATGTTGATTCTTCCAATCCAAGAACATGGTATATCTTTCCATCTGTTTGTGTCATCTTTGATTTCTTTCATCAGTGTCTTATAGTTTTCTAAGTACAGGTCTTTTACCTCCTTAGGCAGGTTTATTCCTAGGTATTTTATTCTTTTTGTTGCAATGGTAAATGAGAGTGTTTCCTTAATTTCTCTTTCTGATTTTTTGTTGTAAATATATAGGAATGCAAGAGATTTCTGTATATTGACTTTGTATCTTGCAACTTTACAAAATTCATTGATTAGCTCTAGTAGTTTTCTGGTAGCATCTTTAGGATTCTCTATGTGTAGTCTCATGTCATATGAAAACAGTGAAAGTTTTACTTCTTCTTTTCCAATTTAGATTCCTTTATTTTCTTTTTCCTCTCTGATTGCTGTGGCTAAAACTTCCAAAACTATGTTGAATAATAATGGTGAGAGTGGGCACCCATGTTTTGTTCCTGATATTAGAGGAAATGTTTTCAGTTTTTCACCATTGAGAATGATGTTTCCTGTGAGTTTGTCATATATGGTTTTATTATGTTGAGGTAGGTTTCCTCTGTGCCCACTTTCTGGAGGGTTGTTTTCATAAATGGGTACTGAATTTTGTCCAAAGCTTTTTCTGCATCTATTGAGATGATCATATGGTTTTTCTCCTTCATTTTGTTAATATGGTGTATCACATTGTTTGATTTGTGTATATTGAAGAATCCTTGCATTCATTCCTAGGATAAATACCACTTGATCATGGTGTATGATCCTTTTAATTTGCTGTTGGATTCTGTCTGCTAGCATTTTGTCCCGGACTTTTGCATCTATATTCATCAGTGATATTGGCCTGTAGTTTTCTTTTTTTGTAACATCTTTGTCTGGTTTTGGTATCAGGGTGATGGTGGCCTCATAGAATGAGTTTGGGAATGTTCTTCCCTCTGTTATATTTTTGAAGAGTTTGAGAAGGTTAGATGTTAGCTCGTCTCTAAATGTTTGATAGAATGCACCTATGAAGGCATCTAGGTGGTCCTGGGCTTCTGTTTTTTGGAAGATTTTTAATCACAGTCTCAATTTCAGTGCTTGTGATAGGTCTGTTTATATTTTCTATTTCTTCCTGGTTCAGTCATGGAAGGTTGTGCTTTTCTAAGAATTTGTGCATTTCTTCCAGGTTTTCCATTTTATTGGCATATAGTTACTTATGGTAATCTCTCATGATCCTTTGTATTTCTGAAGTGTCAGTTGTTTCTTCTCCTTTTTCATTTCTAATTCTGCTGATTTGAGTCTTCTCCTCTTTTTCTTGATGAGTCTGGCTAGTGGTTTATCAATTTTGTTGATCTTCTCAAAGAACCAACTTTTAGTTTTATTGATCTTTGCTTTGTTTCCTTCATTTCTATTTCATTTATTTCTGATCTGATCTTTATATTTTCTTTCCTTCTGCTAACTTTGAGTTATTACTTTTCTTTCTCTAATTGCTTTAGGTGTAAGCTTAGGTTTATTATTTAAGATGGTTCTTGTTTCTTGAGGTAGGATTGTATTGCTATAAACTTCCCTCTTATAACTGCTTTTGCTGTATCCCATAAATTTGGGGTCGTTGTGTTTTCATTGTCATTTGTTTCTAGGTATTTTTTGATTTCTTCTTTGATTGCTTCAGTGATCTGTTGGATATTTAGTAACATATGGTTTAGCCTCCATGTGTTTGTACTTTTTAGAGTTTTTTTCCCCTGTAATTGATATCTAGCCTTATAGCATTGTGGTCGGAAAGATATTTGATACAAATTCAATTTTCTTAAATTTCCCGAGGCTTGCTTTGTGATCCAGGATATGATCTATCCTGGAGAATGTTGCACGTGCACTTGAGAAGAAAGTGTATTCTGTTGTTTTTGGATAGAATGTGTGGTAAATATCAATTTAATCAATTTTGTTTAATGTGTCATTTAAATCTTGTGTTTCTTTATTTATTTTCATTTTGGATAATCTCTCCATTGGTGAAAGTGGGGTGTTAAAGTGACCTACTATGATTGTGTTACTGTTGATTTCCCCTTTTATGGCTGTTAGCATTTGCCTTATGTATTGAGGTGCTCCTATGTTGGGTGCATAAATATTTACAATTGTTATATCTTCTTCTTGGATTGATCCTTTGATCATTTTGTAGTGTCCTACTTTGTCTCTTGTAATAGTCTTTGTTTTAAAGTCTATTTTGTCTGATATGAGAATTGCTACTCCAGCTTTCTTTTGATTTCCATTTGCATGGAATATCTTTTCCCATCCCCTCACTTTCAGTTTGTATGTGTTCCTATGTCTGAAGTGGGTCTCTTGTAGACAACATATATACGGGCTTTGTTTTTGTATCCATTCAGCCAGCCTATGTCTTTTGCTTGGAGCATTTAATCCATTTACATTTAAGGTAATTATTGATATGTATGTTCCTATTACCATTTTCTTAATTGTTCTGGGTTTGCTATTGTCTTTTCCTTCTCTTGTGTTTCCTGCCTAGAGAAGTTCCTTTAGCATTTGTTGTAAAGGTGGTTTGGTGGTGCTGAATTCTCTTAGCTTTTGCTTGTCTGTAAAGGTTTTAATTTCTCCGTCAAATCTGAATGAGATCCTTGCTGGGTAGAGTAATCTAGGTTGTAAGTTTTTTTCTTTCATCACTTTAAATATGTCCTGCCACTCCCTTCTGGCTTGCAGAGTTTCTGCTGAAAGATCAGCTGTTAATCTTATGTGGATTCCCTTGTATGTTATTTGTTGCTTTTCCCTTGCTGCTTTTGATATTTTTTCTTTGTATTTAATTTTTGATAGGGTGATCAATATGTGTCTTGAGTGTGTTTCTCCTTGAATCTATCCTGTATGTGACTCTCTGCACTTCCTGTAATTGACTGACTATTTCCTTTCTCATGTTAGGGAAGTTTTTAATGATAATGTCTTCAAATATTTTCTCAGACCCATTCTTCTTCTCTCCCTCTGGGACGTTTATAATTTAAATGTTGGTGTGTTTAATGTTGTCCCAGAGGTCTTTGAGACTGTCCTCAATTCTTTTCATTCCTTTTTCTTTTTTCTGCTCTGCAGCAGTTATTTCCACTATTCTATCTTCCAGGTCCCATATTCGTTCTTCTGCCTCAGTTATTCTGCTACTGATTCCTTCTAGAGTATTTTTAATTTCATTTATTGTGTTGTTCATCTGTGTTTGTTTGTTCTTTGGTTATTGGTCCTTGTTAAATGTTTCTTGTATTTTCTCCATTCTATTTCTGAGGTTTTGGATCACCTTTACTATCATTACTCTGAATTCTTTTTCAGTTAGACTGCCTATTTCCTCTTCAGTTCTTTCATCTGGTGGGTTTTTACCTTGCTCCTTCAACTGCTGTATATTTCTCTTTCTTCTCATTTTGCTTAACTTACTGTGTTTTGTATCTCCTTTTCACAGGCTGCAGTTTCATAGTTCATCCTATTTTTAGTGTCTGCCCCCAGTGGGTGAGGTTGGTTCAGTGGGTTTTGTAAGCTTCCTAGTGGGGGGGATTGGTGCCTGTGTTCTGGTGGGTGGGCTAGATCTTATCCCTCTGTTGGGTAGGGCCGCATCTGGTGGTGTGTTTTATTGTGTCTGTGAACTTATTATGATTTTAGGCAGCCTCTCTGTTAATGGATGGTGTTGTGTTCCTGTCTTGCTAGTTTTTTTGCCATGGGGCATCCAGCAGTGGAGTTTGCTGGCGGTTGGGTGGAGCTGGGTCTTCCTGTTGAAATGGAGATTTCTGGGTGAGCTCTGGCTAATTAATATTACATGAGGCCAGGAGGTCTCTGGTGGTCCAATGTCTTGAACTTGGCTCTCCCACCTCAGAGGCTCAGGCCCAACACCCAGCTGGAGCACAAATACACTGCCAGCTGCACGGCATGGAAGAAAAGGAAGAAAAAAACCCAAAAAAAAGACAGAACCTCAAGACAAATGGTAAAAGCAAAAATAAAGAGAAAATATCACACAAAGAAACATATACACACACAGTCACAAAAAGAGAAAAAAAAGAGCAACAAAACCAATAAACAAACCCACCAATGAAAAGAAGCACTATAAACTAAACTAGGATAAACATAAAACCAAAAACAATTCAAATGCAGAAAGCAAACCCCAAGTCTACAGGTGTTCCCAAAGTCCACTGCTTCAATTTTGGGAACATTCCTTGCCTTTCAGGTAGTGCACAGATGCAGGATTTATCAAGCCATTTGCAGCAATTTAATCCACTACTCCTGAGTTGCGCAGAGAAATTTCCCTTTCTCTCCTTTGTTCACACAGCTTCTGGGGTTTGCTTTGGTTTTGGCCCTGCATCTGCATGTAGGCTGCCCTCAGGCAACTGTTCCCCACCCAGACAGGAAGGGGTTAAAGCAGTGGCTGGTTAGGGCCCTCTAGATCACTCAGGCTGGGGACAGGGAAGGGTACGGTAGTCATAATTGGACTGCAGGTCATGCCTGTGGCGGCAGAGGCTGGTGTGACTTTGTAACAGCCTGAAGCACACTGTGTGTTCTCCTGTGGCAGTTGACCCTGGATCATGGGACCCTGGCAGTGGTGTGCTGTACATGCTCACAGGGGGGTGTGGGTAGTGACCTGCACTTGTACAAGGATTCTTGCTGGCAGTGGTGGCAATGGTAGTGGTCCGTGCCTGACTCTTGGGTTTGAGATGATAGTTGCAGCTCGTGCCTGTCTCTGGAGCTTGCTTAGTCGGTGCTCTGCCATCTGTGGGTACATGGAGCAGGAAGACCCTGTCCTCACGCACCCCAAAACAATGGTCTCTACCCTCTCCAGCAGGTCCATACTTTTTCCTGGACCCCTCTTAGCTAGCTGTGGTTCACTAGCCCCCTTCAGGCTGTGTTCACACAGCCGATCCCAGTCCTCTCCCTGGGATCTGACCTCCGAAGCCCGAGCCTCAGCTCCCAGCCCCCACCCACCCTGGTATGTGAGCAGACAAACATCTCAGGCTGGTAAGTGCTGGTTGGCAGTGATCCTCTGTGCAAGAACCTCTCCACTTTGTCCTCTGCACCTCTGTTGCTGTGCTTTCCTCTGTGGCTCTGAAGCTTCCCATCCCCACCAGTGAAGGGGCTTCCTAGTGTGTGGAAACTTTTCCTCCTTCACAGGTGCCTCTCAGAGGCACAGGTCCCATCCTTATTCTTTTGTCTGTTTTTTTCTTTTTTTCCTAACAGGTATGTGGGGATTTTCTTGCTCTTTGGGAAGTCTTAGTTCTTCTGCCAGTGTTCAGTATGTGTTCTGTAGGAGTCGTTCCATATGTAGATGTATTTTTGATGTATTTGTGGGGAGGAAGGTGATCTCCACATCTTACTCCTCCGCCATCTTGAAGGTCTCCTCTGGAATAACTTCTATGGAGAGCAATATGACAAGATCTGTTAAAATTATACCTTCAAGTACTCTGACTCAGCAATTACACTTGTAGAGTTTTTTTTCCATCAGAAATAATTGCATACAAGGATATGAGTGCAATAATTTTCATGTAGTATTTTGGTTATAGAAAATGATTGGAGGCAAACTAAATAACCATCAGAAGAATACTATTTAAATAACTTATTACACAACTAAAAATGCTTTAAACAAGGTAAGTAAATTTCTACTGTAAAAGGCAGATGGAAAAATTTTTGATCAAAGAAAGGGCTTTCTGGCTCCTAACTATACAGTCAGACTCCTATAAAGGTTTTCTTGATCATTAGGAATGAAACTACTATAAGCATCTCTCTTCACATTATCTTCAATGCCTTTCCTAACCCATGCTGCCTTCTCCTAACTACCATTGTATTCTCTCTTCTCTCCAACCCAACAAAACTATCTTAAGAAAGACTATGATGAATTTATTATCTTTAAAGCATAAGGTTTACTGCATATTTTTTCTTGGGGTTATTTGCTGTTTAAAAGAAGACAACATTTAAGCCTGAAGAATAAATACATAATTGTAGAGTTGCTCTGTCAGTTTACCTCGTGTTGAGCTGGTTGGTGTGAGGTAGGTGGTGGGAATGTAACCATTTCCATTGTTTCCCAAATCTTATACTCTGCCTACTTGTAATCTGGCCTTGCTCAGAAAATACATGTTGGCATATACTGCAAGAGAGATAGTTTTTTTCTTTTTAAAATTCTGAGTGGTTTTTAACCTTCTCCCTTGAGTATTTGTGTAGAGTTTGCTTATTTGTTTGTTTTATGTCCCCTCTGCCACATTAGTGTGCCATACTCTATTCAACAAATGTCAAGGAAATTCAATATAAGACTTTTTCAAATTCAATATTTTATGTGCAAATCATGGATAAGCATTCTCTTGAACATTATGAAGAACATTGGGGATTTTTCCTGAACTCTTTCCTCAGTTTAAGATTTATTGGTTCCCTTCCCACCACATTCTCTCAGATTTCCTCTTCCACTATCTAGAAGTCTGTTTTTGCCAAAGACCAGCTAATTTCTTGCCTTCTCCACAAATTCTTCATTACCTCTCCAAACCCAAGAATCTCTGCTCTGAGCTCTTGTAACCTTTATTGAATGGATCTAAAATGTGATATTCTACCAAAAAGTAGCATGTGAGCTGTCTGTTTCTACTGTGGCTGATATGAGGTTTCCGGGTTAACATTTTATGAATATGCTTCTTTGGTTACAGTGTGTTGTATTTAGAAATATTTCTTTCATTGGACTAAGTGAAATCTTTAATGTCTCTTCCACACAAAAAATGTTTTGTAAGCACTATTGGCACAAAATTATATTAACATGCTTAATTCTTTTTAAAAATAGGTAATTAACATGACTCAGTGCTTGCTAATAAGAAGCTACACTGCTCATCATGCCCACATTGGGAAATTACTGGCTCTGTGAGAGTTTATCAAGTTGTTCAAGATGGATTGAAATAGGGGGAATCTCACTTGTGCTTCCTTGCCATTAAGGCAGGCATTCCTGATTCCCAGAATGAAGTAGCCTCCATTACTGTCCTGGGTTAGGGGGTCTCTTCCTTCCTCTCTGACTGTTGCCTTCAGCAGCTAATTGGCCTCATTCACTCACTTTCAAAGTCTGAAATGCATGTTCACAAACCTTCTAGGTTATAAGGCATCGGAGAGATTCTCTGTTTTGCTCTTAGTGTTACCATTTTATCCTTTTTATCTCCTTTCTCAGATGTCTTCCCTCTGTGGTTTTGCTGCCAGACACAGTTGCTCTTCCAATCTCCTGTGACTTTCATTTTTATCACCAATACCCAGATCACATTTCCAGTGACACCTTCTGGAATACCATTTGCTGGTTATGTTTTGGGGGATTGCTGTTCAGAGAGTGGTGACTCTCTAACTAGATTCTAAGCATTTTCATGTAAATAACATGTCTTTGAATTCCCCTACCCACACCACCTAAACCTACAGATCCTTCTACAGAGTGATTGCTCCACCATTGGTGCCCATTGTCAAGGGGATGATGCCTAGTCCACACTTTCAGGGAAGGGTAGGCAGGATGGCTCAAGTGTTCTACAGCAGGTAACACATGAGTTTCTGCTCCCTTCTGATTCCTTACCTTGTTACACTTAGGTTGTTAAAGTGATGTTGGCAAATGTCATAGCTGGTGGCTGGTCAGCTTATGGTGACTGTGTCTCTTCTACTATGAACACAAGCATTTCTGAAAAGAAAATATACCAGGAGGCAACCCAGATTCTTCTCCCTTCTGTGCTCAGATCCTTTACAAGATGGAGCAAAATCGTTATTTTACTTAATCTACCCCGGAAAGGAAGGTAACACTTTAAAGCTGATTTTATAGTGTCTCAAAACCCATTGATCCAGAACCCACATCACTTTTATAAATCAACCTGTTAGTAAATCATTCTCTCCTGACATATCAAACAGGGCAATTTCCAAAATTCAAATTAGCCATATTTTATCAGATGGGGTCTGTGTCTTGAAACAGTTTTGTAGAGCTATATTTGGTAAAAACAAATATACAGAAATAGCATTTTTTTGAAAATATATTTTAAAATTATGGTTTCATTGTATAGATCAACAGGTCATGTGTAGTAAACTAATAACTACTTTGTAATAGCACTCAAGTGTTTTTACTAAAATTTAAATAAAATTATGTTTTGGCCATCATCCAGGTTGCAGAGACGTAGTGCTTTCAATATGATTCTGAAGTAAGACTTTTATTTTGCTGTTGGATATCATACAAAACTTAGTTCAGTTCTCTAATTCCCAGGGAAAGTGGAAATCACATTGGATTTAAAATTTATGGATGAGTTTTTTTTTTTTTCTTTCAGTTTAAGGGAAGTTTGGTGATACAAAGGAATGAATTCTGTGCACAGTCCTGGGGCTTGTTTAATACAACGTATATACAGTTTTTATTCTCAGAGGGTAGCTTAGAAATGTAAGAAAGTGAGACCTACAAACCTCTTTTAAAAAGGATATTGCACCCACCTTAGAATTGTATCCTCTTGAAAGAAGATTGTTTATTGAAATAAGTGTAGAAGTTGACAATTATTTCCAAGAAAGTTAGAAAAGTTTCTTTTGTGTTTTATTCATAGTAGAGGCAGTCTAAGAAAAAGGTCTCCATTGACCTAGATTCACTGTTTTCCTGAATGCCAATAATTCAAAAAACCCAAATTTATGCATCTGACACCATCTCATCATAAATAACAATATATCTGCATACATAGTATAGTGCTCTTCAAGAAGTTCAAATCATTTCACACACATTTCCTCATTATCTTCCTATGCTATTATCACCAAATTTCAGGGATGTGGAAATTGAAGTAGGGAGTAGTGGAATTACTTACCCCCAAAGCGGTAGTATGCTAAGTAAAGAGCTTAGGAATGAATCCCCAGAGTGTTCTTTGTACTGGCAGTTCTGTTCTTCCCCATAGCATCACTGGGATGTGTTCCTGCATAAAGTACCCCAGGCTTTAAATAACTGAGGATATATATTTATGCCAAGTAAACACTTACCTAACTTATTTACAGTAGCCACAGTGTCTCATTTGGGAGATCAATACCTCACCAATACTCAGCCAGGAAACATAAATTCTTTTGGTGAAAAGAAAGCTGATTCCCTTATGGATTTATGGAATTTGGCTGTTAGCATCATGACCCAGCCATCTTTCCCATTGGCATGGGCTTTGATAATTTATTTTGCCAAGGGCAAGATTTATACACATGGACCACTTTTATTCTAATAATGAATACATTACTTTCTCTCAAATGTACAGTGAAAAATTACAATGAAGTCACTACTCTGGTTCAGCTGATGGAGCTGGGGATGAGGAAATAGTTCTTTCAAGCTTTTAAAACAAACAAAAATCTCTCTTAAAGCCCTCATTCTTCTACAGGTGTGGGAGATGTACTCACAAGCCATTCTGAGGAGAAACCTCATTTAATCTTTCGAGGAGATGTCTTTCTCAATCGCCATTTAACCCTCCTGTGTGGAGTGATTGGCAAGTTAAAAAGTATACTTCCTAGACTCCTTTGCAGCTAGGTTCTGTCACTTAGACACACCTGGATGAGATCCAGAAACCAGAAGTGAGGCAAGGGCCATTCTCTTGCAGTTGTAGCAGCTGACAGGTAAGTTCTGACAGTGGTGAGGGATCCTAGTGTCTCAACATGACATCTTGGAGGACAGTTGTCAGTATCCTGGGTGTGAGGAGGCTGTGGTTGCTGCAGTGATGAGAATCAGGAGCAGTAGCTGCTGCCTGTTGTGTAGGTTTCATATACAGTCAGTAGTATGACCTTAAAACTGAAAGTTCAAGAACAGTCTATTCCTCCAGGCCTTTCAAAGATTTTGTAAACACACAGGTCCCTGATTGAAGTTACTTTCTGCTTGATGTTTTCTCAGAGGTTTTGGAACCTGACTGAAGCAACAGATGTTCTCCTACTTTTAAGTGCCAAGGAATAGATAACTGAGAGTTGGGTCCTCTAAATGTGGAAGGTCAGGCATATTTGGGTCCAAATCCTGGTTTTGATAGTAACTCTGAAAATTTGGCTCTGTTTTTTCATCTTAAAAATGAGTCGCAGTATATCAACTTTACAGGAGTTTTGTGAATTTTATAAATAATAATAAATAATAATGCATATAAAGTAGTGAGTCAATTAGTTTGACTTGGTTTTGATGATAATATTTTAAAAAATCTTTTTACTAAACCTGATTTAAATAATAATAAAATTTATTATCTCAAATAATTGGAGGTAATATATGGGATGAGCTCCAGGAATTATGTAATCTATGGCTCAATGATGTCAAAATGACTCAATGATGTAAACAGGCCAATGGCTGTTTCTGAAAATAAAATTTTATTGAACCATAGATGCGCCAGAATGGCGACTTTTGCACTACAGTGGCTGAGCTGAACATCTGCCACAGAAACTGTGGACGATCAAGTCAGCAAAGCTATTTACTCTCTGGCCCTTTGTAGAAAATTTGTGTACTCTTCATTAAACAGTGACACTACTGACCTCAGCAGTAATTTCATCCTAAGGAGAGATTTCTTCATGCCTGCAAAAATGGCTGCCAGCAGCTGTCAGAAAGAGAAAGAGAGAGGGAGGGATCTTTGGGGGATGGTAAGGGAGAAAGAGAGAGAGAGAGGGGACCATGACCTCTAAGAATGGCACAGTCTGTCCCTTCAGTTTGATTGGACCAAATTAGTTCACATGGTCACTCCTAGACCAATAACTGTCGTTAGGAGCTCTGCTAAGCATGAATGGTTTTGGATTAAACAAAATACACTCTGGAGCTAATAATGGGCTGTGTATCTGAAAAACTGGGGGTCCTATAAGAAAGAAGACATGTTGGTTCAGCAACACACATTACCACAAACATCTAACAAAGTTGATGATAATGTGATAGGTACTCAATCAGTGTTCATTACTTTGCTCAATAATGTTGGTGCCTACTTGGGTAGAGTCAAATGAGCACAGGCTAGGACTTGGTAGACATGGCATTTCATACTGACCTCAAGCTATTGTGACCTTGGAAAAATTTAATTTCTCCATTGAAATATAAAGGGCTATGGTTTAGACTATATCCAAGGACTAGTCTGGTTATTAAATAAAAATATTCAGTAATCAAAAGCTTTCATTAAAAGACATATATTTGTCTAGTGTATTAGAGTTTTCAAATTAATTTCCAGATACATTAATAGGAAACTTGTTGCAATAGTCAAAGAGAGAAGTCTCTAAGTTCTAGGATTAGAGTATATATGTTTGCTTCTTGATAGATGCTGGGGCTGAATGTCAACCAGAGGTGGGGGATAAACACTGCCACTGAGCATCTTATTCATTCATTCATTTAATACATATTATTCAGTGTCTACTGTGTGCCAGACACTGAGCTAAATAGAGAAGGGGCCCTGATGTCATAGAGTCTTCTTTCAAATGGGTGATACAGAATAGTCAGTAACAATGTAAAAACAACATAGTGATGATGTGTTTTAAAGATAAGAAAGCAGGTGAATATGATAAGAAATTACAACAGGTCAGAGGGTCAGAGTAGACCTCTGTGAGGGCATCTTTCATCTAAGATGTGAATGTATACATCTGGAGGAAGAAAGTCCTTTTCCTTTTTATATATTTTGCCTGATTTCTAGGTTTCATTGGCATGGCTACAATTTTCCATTTCTCCCCTAAGAGTTTTCTCTGTTGAAAAGCTCTTACAAAGTCTTCCCTTGGGAAAATGTTATGTATTGGAAGAAAGGATGTTGGGAAAGGGGAAATTTTAAAATAGTTTTTGAGTTAATTCAGAATTATAGAGCTATATTTCTGGAGGTTATAAACTCTTCTTCAGTCACTATAAATGTTAAGCTCATGTCTTCTAATTTTGGGAACATATTTTAGAAATAGAAACTGGAGTACCCAGAGACCTGTAGCAATATCTTTATATGCCAGTCAAATTGCATGAAGAAGCACAGAAACAGCACCCCAGATTCACCCATTCCTGAGTAACATGATTTTTTAAGCTTCAGAGAAAGGAACAAAGTACAAGAAACAACAGTTGTATCTTCCTGCATGGAGTCTAAACCGAAAATGGATTACTCATTTGTACAGGGTTCCAGCATTTCCTGTTTTCTCCACTTCTTCCCCAAATGTAGTTGATGATGTCACTGTTGAGTTAATCCTTTTGCCTCAAGAGCAAGTGTCTTATGTTACACTAATGAACCTCCTTCGTGCTTCTTACTCTCGTAGCCCTAAAACCTTGTTTCTATTTTTGAATGTGTTTTTCAAAGCAGCTTACAAGCATATTTACACATTTGAATATATTGTTAATATGACACTTGCAAAAAAATTGTGTTAATCTGAGAAATACAAAAGCAATGTGGGAAAGAATAATCCTGCCTCCAAGCAAAATTGACCCAGTTAATGTTTGTAATGATTGGTTTGCAGGGATATTTATACAAGTCAGTTTGTCATATCTGTGGGTGAGTCTACATGGTGCAGAAGCAAATGATTAATTCAATTAATTTGGTGACTTCCTCCCTTGCCCCAGAAAATAGTCAACATATTTTGTATCACAGCTCCCATGGCAAAACTCTGAAAATATCACTTAGTTCCTATTGTGTAAATGATTAAATTGTTTTGAGGTCAAAAAAGCCAACACATTTTAAAGATTAAAAATACAAAAGGTGAAATTGATTGGAAAATCATATAAATATGCACATATATAAATAATATAAATAAACAATAATAATGCAAGAGATTTTGCATGCTTACAATACATCAAGTTCCACCATGCAAAGCATTGTTTATGTTGATAAATTCTTTAGAAATTCTAAATCCAGATCCTAAACAGTACCCAGCCCTCTTCCTGACTATGACAATCTCCATATTGGCCTGAGGAAAGGAAAGGAGATGTTGGGTATATAGATCTGTAGAGAATGATCATGATTATCCCCATTTGAGGGATCACAAAATTGATTTTTTTAATTAGATTCTGCTTTATAACAAAGTGAATCAGTCATACATATACATCTGTTCCCACATCCCTTCCCTCTTGCGTCTCCCTCCCTCCCACCCTCCCTATCCCACCCTTCCAGGCGGTCACAAGGCACCGAGCTGATCTCCCTGTGCTATGCGGCTGCTTCCCACTATCTATCTACCTTACGTTTGGTACTGTATATATGTCCATGCCTCTCTTTCGCTTTGTCACAGCTTACCCTTCCCCCTCCACATATCTTCAAGTCCATTCTCAAGTAGGTCTGTGTCTTTATTCCTGTTTTATCCCTAGGTTCTTCATGACATTTTTTCCCTTAAATTTCATATATATGTGTTAGCATACGGTATTTGTCTTTCTCTTTCTGACTTACTTCACTCTGTATGACAGACTCTAGGTCTATCCACCTCATTACAAATAGCTCAGTTTCACTTCATTTTATGGCTGAATAATATTCCATTGTATATATGTCCCACATCTTCTTTATCCATTCATCCGATGATGGACACTTAGGTTGATTCCATCTCTGGGCTATTGTGATTAGAGCTGCAATGAACATTTTGGTACATGTCTCTTTTTGAATTATGGTTTTCTCAGGGTATATGCCTAGTAGTGGGATTGCTGGGTCATACGGTAGTTCTATTTGTAGTTTTTTAAGGAACCTCCATACTGTTCTCCATAGTGGCTGTACCAATTCACATTCCCACCAGCAGTGCAAGAGTGTTCCCTTTTCTCCACACCCTCTCCAGCATTTATTGTTTCTAGATTTCTTGATGATGGCCATTCTGACTGGTGTGAGATATCTCATTGTATTTTGATTTGCATTTCTCTAATGACTAATGATGTTGAGCATTCTTTCATGTGTTTGTTGGCAGTCTGTATATTTTCTTTGGAGAAATGCCTATTTAAGTCTTCTGCCCATTTTTGGATTGGGTTGTTTGTTTTTTTGCTATTGAGCTGCATGGGCTGCTTATAAATTTTGGAGATTAATCCTTTGTCAGTTGCTTCATTTGCAAATATTTTCTCCCATTCTGAGGGTTGTCTTTTTGTCTTCTTTATGGTTTCCTTTGCTGTGCAAAAGCGTTGAAGTTTCATTACGTCCCATTTGTTTATTTTCGTTTTTATTTCCATTTCTCTAGGAGGTGGGTCCAAAAGGATCTTGTTGTGATTTATGTCATAGAGTGTTCTGCCTATGTTTTCCTCTAAGAGTTTGAAAGTTTCTGGCCTTACATTTAGGTCTTTAATCCATTTTGAGCTTATTTTTGTGTATGGTGTTAGGGAATGATCTAATCTCATACTTTTACATGTAGCTGTCTAACTTTCCCAGCACCACTTATTGAAGAGGCTATCCTTTCTCCACTGTACATTCCTGACTCCTTTATCAAAGATAAGTTGACCATATGTGCGTGGGTTTATCTCTGGGCTTTCTATCCTGTTCCATTGATCTATCTTTCTGTTTTGGTGCCAGTACCACACTGTCGTGATTACTGTAGCTTTGTAGTATAGTCTGAAGTCAGGGAGCCTGATTCCTCTAGCTCCGTTTTTCATTCTCAAGATTGCTTTGGCTATTCGGGGTCTTTTGTTTTTAAATACAAATTGTGAAATGTTTTGTTCTACTTCTGTGAAAAATGCCAGTGGTAGTTTGATAGGGATTGCATTGAATCTGTAGATTGCTTTGGATAGTAGAGTCATTTTCACAATGTTGATTCTTCCAATCCAAGAACATGGTACATCTCTCCATCTATTTGTATCATCTTTAATTTCTTTCATCCGTGTCTTATAATTTTCTGCATACAAGTCTTTTGTCTCCTTAGGTAGGTTTATTCCTAGATATTTTATTCTTTTTGTTGCAATGGTAAATGGGAGTGTTTCCTTGATTTCACTTTCAGATTTTTCATCATTAGTATATAGGAATGCCAGAGATTTCTGTGCATTAATTTTGTATCCTGCAACTTTACCAAATTCATTGATTAGCTCTAGTAGTTTTCGGGTAGCATCTTTAGGATTCTCTATGTATAGTATCATGTCATCTGCAAACAGTGACAGATTTACTTCTTCTTTTCCAATTTGGATTCCTTTTATTTCCTTTCCTTCTCTGATTGCTGTGGCTAAAACTTCCAAAACTAGGTTAAATAGGAGTAGTGAGAGTGGGCAGTCTTGTCTTGTTCCTGATCTTAGTGGAAATGGTTTCAGTTTTTCACCATTGAGGACGATGCTGGCTGTGGGTTTGTCATATATGGCCTTTATTATGTTGAGGAAAGTTCCCTCTATGCCTACTTTCTGCAGGGTTTTTATCATAAATGGGTGTTGAATTTTGTCAAAAGCTTTCTCTGCATCTATTGAGATGATCATATGGTTTTTCTCCTTCAGTTTGTTAATATGGTGTATCACGTTGATTGATTTGCATATATTGAGGAATCCTTGCATTCCTGGAATAAACCCCACTTGATCATGGTGTATGATCCTTTTAATGTGCTGTTGGATTCTGTTTGCTAGTATTTTGTTGAGGATTTTTGCATCTATGTTCATCAGTGATATTGGCCTGTAGTTTTCTTTCTTTGTGACATCCTTGTCTGGTTTTGGTATCAAGGTGATGGTGGCCTCATAGAATGAGTTTGGGAGTGTTCCTTCCTCTGATATTGTTTGGAAGAGTTTGAGAAGGATAGGTGTTAGCTCTTCTCTAAATACTTGATAGAATTCGCCTGTGAAGCCATCTGGTCCTGGGCTTTTGTTTGTTGGAAGATTTTTAATCATAGTTTCAATTTCAGTGCTTGTGATTGGTCTGTTCATATTTTCTATTTCTTCCTGATTCAATCTTGGCAGGTTGTGCATTTCTAAGAATTTGTCCATTTCTTCCAGGTTGTGCATTTTATTGGCATAGAGTTGCTTGTAGTAATCTCTCATGATCTTTTATATTTCTGCAGTGTCAGTTGTTACTTCTCCTTTTTCATTTCTAATTCTATTGATTTGAGTCTTCTCCCTTCTTTTCTTGATGAGTCTGGCTAATGGTTTATCAATTTTGTTTATCTTCTCAAAGAACCAGCTTTTAGTTTGGTTGATCTTTGCTATCGTTTCCTTCATTTCTTTTTCATTTATTTCTGATCTAATTTTTATGATTTCTTTCCTTCTGCTAGCTTTAGGATGTTTTTGTTCTTCTTTCTCTAATTGCTTTAGGTGCAAGGTTAGGTTGTTTACTCGAGATGTTTCCTGTTTCTTAAGGTGGGATTGTATTGCTATAAACTTCCCTCTTAAAACTGCTTTTGCTGCATCCCATAGGTTTTGGGTCGTCGTGTCTCCATTGTCATTTGTTTCTAGGTATTTTTTAATTTCCTCTTTGATTTCTTCAGTGATCACTTCGTTATTAAGTAGTGTATTGTTTAGCCTCCATGTGTTTGTATCTTTTACAGATCTTTTCCTGTAATTGATATCTAGTCTCATAGCATTGTGGTCGGAAAAGATACTTGATACAATTTCAGTTTTCTTAAATTTACCAAGGCTTGATTTGTGACCCAAGATATGATCTATCCTGGAGAATGTTCCATGAGCACTTGAGAAAAATGTGTATTCTGTTGTCTTTGGATTGAATGTCCTATAAATATCAATTAAGTCCATCTTGTTTAATGTATCATTTAAAGCTTGTGTTTCCTTATTGATTTTCATTTTGGATGATCTGTCCATTGGTGAAAGTGGGGTGTTAAAGTCCCCTACTATGAGTGTGTTACTGTCGATTTCCCCTTTTATGGCTGTTAGTATTTGCCTTATGTATTGAGGTGCTCCTATGTTGGGTGCATAAATATTTACAATTGTTATATCTTCTACTTGGATCGATCCCTTGATCATTATGTAGTGTCCTTCTTTGTCTCTTCTAGTAGTCTTTATTTTAAAGTCTATTTTGTCTCATATGAGAATTGCTACTCCAGCTTTCTTTTGGTTTCCATTTGCATGGAATATCTTTTTCCATCCCCTTACTTTCAATCTGTATGTGTCTCTAGGTCTGAAGTGGGTCTCTTGTAGACAGCATATATATGGGTCTTGTTTTTGTATCCATTCAGCCAGTCTGTGTCTTTTGGTGGGAGCATTTAGTCCATTTACATTTAAGGTAATTATTGATATGTATGTTCCCTTTCCCATTTCCTTAATTGCTTTGGGTTCATTATTGTAGGTCTTTTCCTTCTGTTGTGTTTCTTGCCTAGAGAAGTTCCTTTAGCATTTGTTGTAAAGCTGGTTTTGTGGTGCTGAACTCTCTCAGCTTTTGCTTGTCTGTAAACGTTTTAATTTCTCCATCAAATCTGAATGAGATCCTTGCTGGGTAGAGTAATCTTGGTTGCAGGTTTTTCTCCTTCATCACTTTAATTATGTCCTGCCACTCCCTTCTGGCTTGTAGAGTTTCTGCTGAGAGATCAGCTGTTATCCTGATGGGGATTCCCTTGTGTGTTATTTGTTGTTTTTCCCTTGCTGCTTTTAATATGATTTCTTTGTGTTTAATTTTTGACAGTTTGATTAATATGTGTCTTGGCATATTTCTCCTTGGATTTATTTTGTATGGGACTCTCTGTGCCTCCTGGACTTGATTAACTATTTCCTTTCCCATATAAGGGAAGTTTTCAACTATAATCTCTTCAAATATTTACTCAGTCCCTTTCTTTTTCTCTTCTTCTTCTGGAACCCCTATAATTCGAATGTTGGTGCGTTTAATGTTGTCCCAGAGGTCTCTGAGACTGTCCTCTGTTTTTTTCATTCTTTTTTCTTTATTTTGCTCTGCAGCAGTTATTTACACTATTTTATCTTCCACCTCACTTATCCGTTCTTCTGCCTCAGTTATTCTGCTATTGATCCCATCTAGAGTATTTCTTATTTCATTTATTGTGTTTTTAATCGATGCTTGATTCATCTTTAGTTCTTCTAGGTCCTTGTTAACTGTTTCTTGCATTTTGTCTATTTTATTTCCAAGATTTTGGATCTTGGAAATAGGATCTTGGATCATCTTTACCATCATTATTCTGAATTATTTTTCAGGTAGACTGCCTATTACCTCTTCATTTGTTATGTTTGGTGGGGTTTTATCTTGCTCCTTCACCTGCTGTGTGTTTTTCTGTCTTCTCATTTTGCTTATGTTACTGTGTTTGGGGTCTCCTTTTTGCAGGCTGCAGGTTCGTAGTTCCCATTGTTTTTGGTGTCTGTCCCCAGTGGCTAAGGGGGAGGGAGGGGCACGGAGTGCGGGGCCAGCCTGCAGCGGCAGAGGCTGGCGTGACGTTGTACCAGCCCGAGGCGTGCCGTGCGTTCTCCCAGGGAAGCCGCCCCTGGATCCCGGGACCCTGGCAGTGGCGGGCTGCACAGGCTCCCGGAAAGGCGGTGTGGACAGTGACCTGCGCTCGCACACAGGCTTCTTGGCGGCGGCAGCAGCAGCCCCAGCGTCCCACGCCCGTCACTGGGCTCCACGCTTTCAGCCGCGACTCTCGCCCGTCTGTGGAGCTCCTTTAATCAGCGCTCTTAATCCCCTCTCCTCGTGCACCAGGAAACCAAGAGGGAAGAAAAAGTGTCTTGCCTCTTCGGCAGCTCCAGAGTTTTCCCGGACTCCCTGCCGGCTAGCTGTGGCACATTAGCCCCCTTCAGGTTGAGTTCTCGCCACCAGCCCCAGTCCTCTCCCTGCGCTCTGACCGAAGCCCGAGCCTCAGCTTCCAGTGCTGCCCGCCCCGGCGGGTGAGCAGACAAGCCTCTCGGGCTGGTGAGTGCTGCTCGGCACCGATCCTCTGTACGGGAATCTCTCCGCTTTCCCCTACCCAGGTATGTAGGGAGTTTCTTGCCTTTTGGGAGTTCTGGGGTCTTCTGCCAGCGTTCAGTAGGTGTTCTGTAGGAGTTGTTCCACGTGTAGCTGTATTTCTGGTGTATCCGTGGGGAGGAAGGTGATCTCCACGTCTTACTCTTCCGCCATCTTCACTTTGAACTCTTTAGACAGCTTTACACACAATCAAGGATAAGAAAGCAATAAAAGTAGGAGGGAGAAAGGAAACATATAAGTTGGAATACCTTGTATCCGATAGCATTTTTACAGTCTATAAAACATTCTTAATATCATATTTGACTTGTCAATACAGTTTTCTGAAGTTTGAGACCCTTTGATATTCTGAAAACATGTAGATTCAGAGGGGGAAGGTGAGATATCAGCATGCTTGGGAAATGGTGGAGATAGAACTCCTTTCATATCAAAGTCCATGGTGTTACTACGTTATCCCATAGGAGAATTTTATGCAAAGTTTAGTATTAAATCTGAAATCACCTCTAAGATTATTACTAAAATTATATATAATATATAAATACATTATATATACATTAGTTCTGACTATAGTGTATTGTCTGAGTGTTTGTTGAGCAATTATACTTATATATAATTGTCATGCATAGTTTTATTTCTGTGGAAAAATGATTTTCAGCCTAACTCTAGGCATAAAATATGTTTTCCTATGCCAGTAGTGACAGCACATTCCCCGCTAAAATTGGAACAGAATCTCCACAGGGCAGTAGATAAAGGACCAGGCAGTATAAACATGGCCACTTATAAGGACAGAACTCTGTACTTCTGAGTAACAGAAAACATTTTTCAAATATTTTCTGGGTCAATGATTGCAGATAAATGGTACTCATGTTACATCATCTTCCCTGTCCATGGCAGGGATAACACCTGTTACCTGCTGTAGCAAGAGAAGGAGATGGTGCAACCTGAGTGCCATTAATCTGCTATTATGGATTTTAATATAAGAGGTGTACAGGGTCAGCCACTAACTATGTCTGTTGACAGCATTCTTTGCCATTCATCACAGAAGTGACCTCAGAATCCTTAACACAGCACTCTGGGCATCCAAAGCAAATCAGTAGGTTTTGCTCCACAGTTGAAACCTGCTTGCCAAATGTGCTGTAGATATTCTGAGTTGTGTACCAGAGGTCAATTGTCTCATTAATGGGATGGGTTCTGGAAGTGATCCATTCTTACAGATATATGATGAATGTGAGTTGAGGCCTATTTCTATAGTGAAAAATTTTGTTACATTGAGAGGGCATTCAACTTATACTAATTATGAGTTATGCCAGGAGCCATACTTAATTTACTTGGACTTCATTTGGTCTTCTGCTTTTTATATCTCCCTTCAGTCCTATTGACAAGAATGAAATAAAAACAACAACAACAATGAACTTCAGTTTAATTTATTATGCTGGACATTGTATCTAGAGATAAAGTGAGAGTGAAATTTTTTCCATTAATTTCATTAATGGTTCTTTCAAATTGTTCCCTTATTTTTTACAACTGATTTAATTTCATAAGCAGTATTTCTGTGAAATTTTATTTCTACATTTACTTTACAATTATAAGCAGGCATTTATTTCTCAGGTATTTTCTGTTTGTTCTCTGTTTCATGTTTGGGGTTTGATTTGTTTTTGCCTTCAGATGTGTTCTATTTTGACATAGTTAAGTTAGAGATAACTTGACCATGGAAAGTAGCCTAGCAAAAATATGAAGTACCTTGATACTGAAATTAGTTTTAAAACGGGATTTGAGATTTAGTACAATTATATGATGTCTCCAATTTGGAAATTAGCTATTTTATAGAAATTTCCTACTAAATCAGTTGCTTAACCATTTTAGTTTGAATTTTAGACTAACTTCTAAAGCCTAATTAACACATAATATAGCTTAAAAGTTTATATGTAATGAGGAAAAAGGCAATAGTATGGCAATATTAATACAATTGGATAAAATAATGTTTCATTTATTTCAAATATGTATAGCTTAATAAAAACCTTGTTCAATTAAAGGAGAAGGAAGGTATAGTTGAGATATTTTATAGAATTTTTTTTTTGGCCACGCAGTGTGACATGCAGGATCTTAGCTCCCTGACCAGAGATCGAACCTGAGGCCCCTAGAGTGGAAGCACAGAGTCTTAACCACTGGACCGCCAGGGAAGTCCTGAGGTATTTTATAGAGCTTCTGAAACAGAATTAAGGATATTGTTAGAAATGTTTGAGCAAGAAGATTTTTTAGTTGTACATAATTACCTTTGAAAACGTTTTATTTGCATTATTCTTGTATTTTCTGCTCAAATTAGGGACATTTCTGGAAGCTACAGAAAAAAAAAAAACATGGAATGGAACAGAAATTTTAATCAGGTAAGAGGGAAGAGTTGAAAGAGAGAAGGAAATAGGAAAGATGGTTAAATGTGTTTGTGAGTTTGTGTCAGGTGAAATCAACAAAGTTGTAAGTGATAAAAGTCAGAGAAAAAACAGAACGTCTATGCATAACACCCTTAATTGGGAGGAGATGAGATGTTGAGAGAAAGATATTTTGGATTACAGTTCATAGTACGGTCATGGTTGATATCATTTGTCTAGGATGAGCTGCTACCTGTCTCCAGTGAGTGATGAAGATGGTAGAGATGGTACAGCCACTTTGGAAGATAGCTTGACAGTTTCTTACTAAAACATAAGATCCAACAATCACACGCCTTGGTGTTTACCCAAGGGAGCTGAAAACGTTTGTCCACACAAAAACCTGAATGCAGGTGCTTATAGCAGCTTTATTCTTAGTTGCCAAAACTTGGAAACAACCAAATATCTTTCAGTAGGTGAGTAGATAAACTGTGGTCCATCCAGACAATGGAAAATTATTGAACACTAAAAAGAAATGAGGTATCAAGGCATGAAAAGACATGGGGGGAACTTAAATACATATTACTAAGTGAAAGAAGTCAATCTGAAAAGGCTACCAATTGTATGATTCTAACTACAGAGCATTCTGGAAAAGGCAAAATGATAGAGATCGTAAAAAGATCAGTGGTTACCAGGGGTTGGGGGAGGGGGATGGATGAATAGGTGGAGCACAGAGGATTTTTAGGGCAGTGAAATACTCTGTGTGCTATCATAGTGATGGACACATGTCATTACACATTTGTCCAAAGACATCAGATGTGATGAACACTAAGAGTGAACCACCATGTGAACTATGGACTCTGGGTAATTATGCTGTGTTCATCTAGAGTCATCAATTGTAATAAGTGTACCACACTGGTGAGTGATGTTGATAACAAGAGAGGCTATAAATGTGTGAGGGCAGGGGGTATATGGGTAATCTCTGTACCTTCTCTTCAATTTTGCTCTGAACCTTATCTAATTTTTTTAATGATGATATAGAGACCAAGGGGAATGACCCATTCTTCGTTTTTCACAGATGAGGGATGTCAAGCAGTTAAGTTTTCATAACCCACTAAGTATCTGTGTTTGTAAAAAAACAAACAAAAAAACAAACAAAAACCGTAATGAATACATTGGTCAGTACTTTTGTGCATTAATGGAAGAGTTGGGGAATGGATCACTTCATCCCTAGTAGGGCCTTACAACAGATAGTTTGCTGGCATATATAAAAATTCTGTTCAATACAAAACATATTTCCAGGTTAGATTGACTTATTGCCATGTTCTCTGTTTTGGTATATTATTTTTAAAATGTTACTTAACCAGCTTCCTTGGTGATGACCACTACTATTCAAAGCTTTTATCTTCTCCCCCAGAGTGAAAATCTGATTTTTGTTCAAGAATTTGTTATCCTTGGTCCAATGCAAACTTACTGAGGTGCTCCAGGGTTGTTCCTATGCTTCGTAGGAATACCAGAGAGTTGTCCATTATGAGTGACTGCATCTTTCATGTGTAATTAACAGGAAAATTCCCCCTGAAATATCACAGGTTTTTACACATCCCCATACTCAGTTCATTCTCCATAGATTTTTTTTATTGCCTCCAATGAGCTACTTGTGAATAATCTGATAATTCAAATAAACGTGTTATTAAACTGCTATTGATTACATTCATTTTCCTTCATCCACTCTATTTCTTGCAAATATATATATGTTATATATATATAATGTGTGTACATATATATATATATATATATATATATATGTATGTATATAATAGAGAGACAGAGAGAGAGAGGAGAGAGGAGAGAAGATTTAAGTGCAAGAGATTAAGAAGATATTACTTGTTTTTGAATTAGTTTTATCAAAAATCTGTACCTGCTGTCTGGGCACTCATGGCCCTTCTTAAAATAATCACTTCCTTATTATCAGAAACAAAATAAGTAAAGTGATTTTGTTCAAGTTTAATTATTTTGAGCTTGTTTTCTGGCTCCGAAGTCTCCACAGTGAAACAGTCTTGACATGCAGAACACAGCTTCCGTGTAATATTTTATTTAAAGAATTTCAGAATAGTCAAGAACACCAAGGTCTTCAGATAGATTATTTCTTCCACATTTTCTGAGCAGAGGCATCCTTTAAAATGACAAACATGCTGTAACAAAATAAACTTCGAGAAACTATGACTTCTTACCTTAATTAAAAATTGCTAACTCAAGGACATGATTGTATTTCCAGTATACTGTAAATAAATATTCTAAAATGGTGTGGTAATTTCCCTGGGTATAGTTTGAAGATGTACACATTTTTTTCAATTTGTTAATTGAATAAATATTATTGGATACAAGTAGAGTCTGTTTGTGCAAACTAAAATACAGATTGACCTGATTATTGAGTAATAATTTACTAGTGTTGAAGAGATTGCTGTGCCTCCAGAATTTCTGTGCATAGTCAGGAGAATGTGCGTGCTCATTGTGGGTGCCTGATGCTTATATCAGGGCAAATGATAGAATTCTCTTTGAATCAGGTTTGGATGGGAGAGTGTTATAGTGGGGAGGTGACAGGATGCTTGGGAGCCGAAGCCAGTCTTAGCTGCTGAAGCTTGTACAACAGTTGATAGGGCCACCAGAGTGACCAGGATTAGCATGGCTTCTCCAAATTCCTCCAGCTGGACACACTCTATTAGCTACAGAACAGATAAGGGGCTTGATAGCATCCTGCAGCGTCTCAGGTCTCAGCATTTGCTTGAAGACATCTGAGATTCCTCTCCTTCTTATTTAGCACTTGAGTGGAAAGAATTAACACATCTTTTAAAAATACCTGGTAGAGTTTAGTTTCATAGCTTTTAAAGGATACTGATTATTTATTTAGTGAACAAGATAGTGTGTGTGTGTTGCTCTCCTTATTCTATGCTTCAGTTAGTAACACAAAGAACCATGTTGTCATCACTGGGAATAATGACTCAAATCTTATGTAGATGGAAAGTCCTAGACATCAGCATAATGTCCTGTATCCAGCAAACCTTCTCTGTGACAACAGGAACGTCACTGAGCAAGGATAAGTGTTTGGACTATGTATCCAATTATATCATGAGATTTGAAAGATGCTCAGGGAGCTGAGTTAAAAATTCTACTATTAAAGGTAAATATATTTAGCTTGATACATCATTTTATATTTAAATTCCCCCTTCTTGATTTTGGAGAGAAATAATTATTATTGATGGAAAGAATAATAATGATTAAAAAAATTAAACCTATGTATTGAGCCAACTATTGCATAGTTGGTGATATCACAAAACAGATAATTAATCCCCTTAGTCCAGACAACACTATTAGTGACTGAAAGCAGAACCTTCATTCCTAGAGCACTTTGTCTTGATCATTGTTTATCTCCTTGTCTAATCATTTTTACATTGCTAAGGATAATGTTCTATGAGAGTATAAGAAACCAAGAATGTAAGAATGTTTCTGCATTGGCTCATGCAGTTTCCTCCACCTTTGTTTTCACTGTCAGTTGAACTCCTTTATAATCATCCTTCCAGATCAGTTCAAAGACTACAGTCTCCAAGAAGTTTGCCTCAGCACCTCCCATCCGCTCCTATCCCATTTGTTGGAATTATTCCTTCCTCTGCACTACGAGTATGTTATCTGTGCCTAACTTATAGCACATCACATTGAGCTTATTGGATCATGTCTGTCCCATGCCTGATATTGCAGATTTGCTCAGGAGCATGAGCTATATTTGTCAACTTTGGATTCTTAGTCCCCAGGTCTCTGACCCATTATAGGTACACAATAAACAACTGTTGCAAATTTAAATTTATTCCACAATACTGGGTATAGGGAATGCAATGTTTCTTGATTTTCACTGAGTCATACTCATCTATAAGAGGAAAATCAGTTGGGAGTGCAGGAGAGAAAAGAACACAGAAAAGGAAGCTGGCAGCAAGTACACCATATTCAGATTACTTTACATTTGTGTTACGGGATAGACCAGAGAAAAGCTAATCTTTTTCCGGGAGGTGAATGGCATACCAAAGAGATTAAATGACCTGATCTGGAGTGACTTTGGGTAGGAGACAGGGTCTCTCTAACCTCAGTTGTCTTATTTGTTCTAAGAGTTTGACTAACACATAGCTGACATTTAATAAGAAATCTTAGCTGTGATAGTCATAGGTGTATTCTTATTGCATGGATGATAATAAACAAGGTTCTTACCTTTTTTGAGCCTGTTTCCTCATGGAGTCTGATCTCTTCATGGAGATTCTAGTACTGAATTTGGGGGAACCCTATATATAACTGACACACAATATTTGCTTCATGAGTAATTCTTATTTTCCTCTCTCTTGTCCCAGCTGAATGTCCCTCAAGGACTATTCTGGACAGAGAGCAAATCAGGTACCTTAGTATTTTACAGCAGCATTTTACCCTTACAGATCAAGGTTTGACTTCTTACCTTATTAGATTTTTTTTTCTGATCTTCAGTTTGTTTGTTTGTTTTTAAGTGACAGCTGAACTAATTTTATTGTAGAATAAAGAAAGATATTGTTTCCATGACACTTTTTTTGTGGCCAAGAAATACATATACCCACGTAACTTGACTCAGTAATGTGGGCCTTTCAGCTGT
Source organism: Mesoplodon mirus (assembly GCF_964341445.2). Lineage (NCBI taxonomy): Eukaryota > Metazoa > Chordata > Mammalia > Artiodactyla > Ziphiidae > Mesoplodon > Mesoplodon mirus. The sequence continues at coordinate 76,704,505 of NC_138978.1, read as the reverse complement.
AACACACTTTCACTCATGTAGTTACCAGGTCCAGCCCTCTTTCAGGAAAAATTCAATTTGATTTTTAGCAATATTCTTCCAAGCAGGAAACATTAAGGTTAACAGACAATTCATTAAGTGAAGGCACAATCCAGTAGGATCATTTTCTTTAACAAATAATGGCAAACATAAAAAAAAAAAAGAGAGTTTATCAGGTTTAAGCAAAATTGTTTCCAAATTGTTATGAAGCTCTTTGTGACCTGGCTTTTCAGTGGGCAACAGTGGTCCCTACATTTGTGGAATTTAAGTAAAGATAAAACAATTGGTGTTTGGCACATCATAAAAGTTATGAACAGGGTAGTGGTGGATTTGCTCACCAAACCACAGAATATTTGAAAGTTTATATAAGTCTATGAATTCCTAACATGTTTGTAATGGAAACAAATGAGGATTGAGGTACATACCTGACCTCTTGAAGTTAACATGAGGATAAATTCTGTCCTCCCACGGAATTTTCCAGAATGTCCTTGTCAGTTAAAAATGTACAATATTTGTACAATATATCTCTAAAAAAAACACATCTTTTTTCTTAATAAAAATGAAATACTTTTTAAAAATTAAAAGTACTTATGATGAATTGTTTTCAAATTAATTTCTTACATGTATAATTTGCAATTATTTTTTAACTTTTTTTTATTGAATGAAAGATTCTTTAAATTTGATAGTGCTCTACAATTTTCAAAAGTTTCCCACACATGATTTCATATAATTCCATTATAATTTGCAATTCTTAAGGTGGGGTGGGACTCAAAATCTGAATCACAGCAGACTCTTAATGGAGGCTTGTTGAATAAACAAATGAATGAAAGGAAGAATGGAAAGAAACTTCAGAGATAGGAAAACAAGATGATCCAGTAGATTACCATGAAATATTCCTATTCATAAGTCTTAACCAGTGATCGTGGCTCCAATTCAATCACCTATAGCTACTATTTTAGTGTAAACCAGTATAAAAGCACAAATGAGGTAATGTAATTTGGATGAAAAATGGATGCTTTACTGCCATTTGCTTTCACTACTTCTATTAATTTATTTTAATTATTTTATTCATAATTACATTTATTTCTTTTGTTTACTTTATTCACTGTTGTATTTATTTATGGTTTTTTATCTGCCTTTTGGCTGTATCCACTGACTTCAAGTGAAGCCTAATGTGGCATGGCCAATTATGGCTGATTGTAGTGCTGTCATGAGGCTGCTGGTTGCAGCTGCCACTGGGATAGTATTCTCCAGGTCATCACCTGGGTCAGAATACTCATCATCTAGATCAGAGGCTATTTTTTATGCTCAAATGGATCCTGCCTATATTTCATTGTCTTTTTCTCTACGATATTAAATTACACTAAAACCTGAGATTTTAAAATGTCTGAAAGGCTATAGGATACACAACCTTAGATTTGGTGGTTGCATATGGTACACTCAAAGATCTGCTTAATTATGAAGTAATTCCAAAGTACCAGTTGGGCCATTTCCCTAAAGGAAAACTAGAAATGAATGTCAAAAAGTTGTCAATTATTCAATGCAAATTCCATGAGTTCATCGTTGTATGTGTTATCTTCTTTAAGGAATAAAATTCAAAAGAGAAGCTCATCTTAGACGCAGAGAGCTTTAAAGGTCTCCCTTTGCATTCTTTTTAGTTTACTCAGACCCTGGCTCTTTTGGGTTCATTCCTAAGTTTCCTTTGCTGCCTTTTTTTTTTTTTTTTTTTGTAGCAGAACCATCAATCCAATTCAGACTGAGCCATGTGGTCTATGTTTACAAAGTACTAATGCCTTCATTTGGACTCCCAATCTTTCTTTCTGACCTTCATACGCTGTTATAGAAAGAGCCTAGCTCTTTAAATTATAGAGTCCTGGACAAATATCTGTCTCCCCTCAGAAGTGTTTCTTCACAGGCCAGACAGTCAAAAGATGTTAAATACCAAATTCATGATTGCTTTTTCAGGACAAAGTGTGAAGCCAGAGTCTTGAATATACAGTCTGTTCACATTCTCAGACAAACAAGGTTACCATTTGAGGAGAGGCTAGTGGCTCTTAAAAATTTTGGTTAAGAAATAATAGCACCTATGAATGAAAAAAATGACTAATCAACAAGTGAATGTTGAATTTTTCATAGGCTCTGGCAATTACTATTGTAATGGACATTAAAAGACAAATACATCTATCAGCCCGTTAAAATCAATGTCATTATCCAAATGAATTTACAAACATTAAATACATCTTCCCATAAAACATAAATAATGAACCCTGGTTCTGACCTTTTTTGAAGGTCTGTGTGAAGCAGAAGAAATATTCATTAATGTTTCTGGCCTGCATCCAGATCTGAGCCAAGAGAAGTTCACTTATTTACAAACAAAAGTCCCAATAACTTGCATTTGCAGGATCACAAATTCTTACCATGAATCATTTTGTATTGTCTGATATATTTTCTAAATTTAGGATGCAATTCATTATCTAAGTCCTTGCATGTTTCAAGATTTTTGCCCTTTGTTCTTCAATGTGTAAAAATAAAATAAAAGTCCCTAAATCCACAGCACAATGTAACATGATAAAAACCTTTTTGTTTTAGAAAATTACATGTCAGTACTGGGTAATCTATGGCACCAATTAACCAACAATGATAATTATATGTTTTTAAATGCTAACAAATTTGTCACTATATCTTGGAGATGATGTTGATTGTTTTCATATTCTTTTGAGATTTTTCCCTTACTTCATTTTATAAGGCTCCTTTGTTTAAGGGCACAAAGTTATTTATTACAATAGTTGTTTTAGGAATTGATAAACTGTGAAATCCTAGATGGAATGGCAGAATAGCCCCTCAAGGAGGGAATGAACTTCATTTATTCTTGATGAATTCCAAATATACAAAAATAAAGGGCTTACAAGTTGCCAGTGGGAAGTGAACATAATTATGACTTCACAGCTGCTTCTCCTAAAGAAGAAGGTGAGAGAGAGAGGGAAAAAAAGGAAGTCATGCTCTTCTGTACTGCATCTAAAAAGAATATGCACAAAGGGAATATATTTATGCCAGATATTAGAAGCCATAATCAAAGTAATACTGTACTACCAAAATAATGCCAAGAAATTCAGAAATTTTGACTTGGCAGACTATAAATCAAAGATGTGCATCCTTAGTACTGTAGTAAACAGAGCAAAGTATGGAAAGTCAAAGTCCTTAAATATGTTCCCACAAACTTATTTCCCCTGACACAAGTGGAGTGGTCTTTCAGCAAATTTGTCATCATCTGCTTTATTGGTTTGACGTTTGCAAAGTGACCCTGTTCAGAGAAGAATTCAGAACTTGATGGGTCTGACTCCAAAGTGTGTGGTCTCAAGCGGGACCTTTGGAAAGTTTTTGCTTGGGACTTTGGACATTAAACTTTATGAGTGCTGTGAGATAGTCAAGGTTACCATTCACACCTGCCAGGATTGATACATTGTTTAATCTATAACAGTTGTTGGCAACTTTTTCTGTAAATGATTGCACCGTAAATATTTTAGATTTCGTAGTTCATATAATCTTTGTCCTAACTGCTCAACTCTGCTGTTGTATTGGGTTGGCCAAAAAATTCGTTCGGGTTTTTTGTAGCATCTTATGGAAAAACCTGAACGAACTTTTTGGCCAGCCTAGTAGCATGAAAGTAGCCATAGACAATATGCAAATAAATAGCAAGGAGGCTGTATTCCAAAACTTTATTTACAAAAACAGACAGCAGTTGCCTTTGGTAGTAGGGCCATAGTTTGCAGTCCTCTGATGTAGAAAATTCCAATCGCAAAGCTGGGACTGTAACAGCCAAATGGTTATGTGAATTTTTATCAATAGTAATATTTAATGCCATTAGGGCTTTTAAGAATAATTTCAAAATCTGAGTAATTTCCTTAAGAGTTTTTGGTCAGTGGAAAAATGGGCACCAGTAAAGAGCAGTATTTTATCAAAAACATTGCAAAAATACTTAGGTTACTTGCTTCCTTACAAAGTCATTCTATCAAGCAACTCCATACAGGAATTTATATTGAAGCCCAAACGCCAAATATTTGTATCTTCATTAGTTTCTAGCAGATGTAAGAAAAGATGAGCAGTCAACCTGATTTCAGTGTGGATATTTTGGGGCGGGGAGAAAGAAGGTACCAGCTCAATCAGAGTTAATTGTAAATCTGCTTGAGAGTGTCTCATGAAAAAATAATCTCTTTAATCTACCTCCTACATTCATAGGCTATCTTCAACTTTCTGAAGAAATGTCAGATTATCTGAGTGACAACTATAGGTAAGACCAGGGTGATGTCTTTCTCTGGTCCTTCCAGTAATCTGCTATTGACCTCTATATGCCATTTCACTTCTATTTGATCTATTTCCCAATTTATAAAATAAAGGAGAATAAAGAGATGTCTGTAAAGTGGTTTGAAAGTCTGAGTAAAATCCCCTCTGAAACACAAGATGGCTGAGCTTCAAAGAGTCAGGAAGACAATCCAGCTATTAAGAATACATCTTAAATCGTGTAAGTGTACACAATGGTAATTTTGTGAATGTCATATTACTCAGCAGTATTCCAGAGGGTTAAATAGATAAGGATGATATAAAAGTTTAATTATCAAATTGTCTCTTAATTAAAATAGATTTGAGTAGAATACATGGAAAGAATGAGTTTTGAATTGAAAGTTGTTATCTTCTGATGTCAACATAGACATCAATTTACCCAGACATTTTCCAATCTCTTTTATATAACTGAGGTACTCCAGCTTTTTTTAAAATTGCCTTTCACTTACTTTTTTCTTACTCTATTTTCCCTCACATTGTCCTCTTTCCTTTGGGAGACTTAACCCTGAAAATTTTAAATAATTCTGATAATGCTATAAAATTAATGTCATAGAAGCAGCATAATGTGGTGAAAATGTAATGGACTCAGTATCAGAATATGGGTCTGTATCATCTGCTTTTTCTAACCTTTAGTTTCTCCATCAGTAAGGAACATAATAAGAAGCTTGCAAGGGCTCTTTCAGGAGATTAAACAAGATATTGAATGAGAAAGCACTAACAGTTATAGCTGTTCAGTAGTCAAGACTTGAATTTGAGTTTGAATGAATGCTGATTACGTGAAATACTCAGACTTGGTAATTTCTCTAATAGGAAAAAGAGAAGGAACAAATAATCACAGCTTTCTTAACAAAGGAAGTGTTGACAAGATATTGCAAAAAATACTTAGGTTACTTGCTTCCTTACAAAGTCATTCTATCTAGCAAATCCATACAGGAATTTATACTGAAGTCCAAACTCCAAATACTTGTATCTTCATTAGTTTCTAGCAGATGTAAGAAAAGATGAGCAGTCAACCTGATTTCAGTATGGATATTTTGTGGCAGGGAAAAAAGTTGGGAAGGCAACTTTCATTGTGTCTTAATGTTTTCATTGCAAGGTATTTAACATCCCTTGTCCTTATCCAAAAATGTCAGTAGCACCCTGCCATGGTCATGGTAAAAACGAAAAGAAGGGCCTTTCATGTTTCTATGTACCTCCTGAAGGGTCGATATGAAATCTGGATGATAATTTAAAGCATTTGTGAATCCAAAAGTCTTTAGATTATTTGGACATTAAAACACGTTATAGACAGGCTCATGAATATACAGCATTCCTGAACCCCTCTCTTTAATGACAAGGGATCTGCTTAGAAACACGGCAGAGGTGAGAATGGGAAATTTTATAAATTAAAATAAATACTCTAAAATAACTGTAATCATTGAAAGGATACACACACACACACACACACACACAGGTTCAGTAATGTAGAACCATGGCAAATTGTCATACATCACTGTACCACGCTAGTGAAGAGGACTCAAAGATAGCATGGCTCAGGACAGTTTAGGACAGTCAAGGCTGGTGACAGGCCATGAGAGTTGGTGGGACCCTCATCTGTTGGTTGGCTTTAGATGAGTTTCTATACAAATGAGGTACACACAGGAGGTTATGGGGCAGAATTAAAAGGAAGTTCCTTTGCTCCCTGCTTAGAGAGGTGTGATATTTATGAAAGGAAAAGCAGGGAGGAGGAGAGAATCAAATTTAAAGGATGAATCATCTGAGACATCTGTTGGAGAAATACTGAGCATTTGTTCCCATTTAATAGATGGTAAAAAGAGGAACATAAGGAAAAGTGGTTTTGGTGCTCATAACTGATTAGGGGTGGACACGGGAAGCTCAGAATAAATAATTTATGAATATTTTTTCCTTTCCCCTAATTATTTTAATTCTACTTTGAATAAGCTAAAAATTGCTTCTGAGAGTCTAATCAAGCTGCTTTCAAACAGAAATGCAGAGATGATCAGTCTGGGAAAAAATACTTCTGCTACTTGTACTAACAGTACCCATTCACTGGGGTCTTAAGATGTGCACAGTAATTGTTCAAAGAATTTTCTATTCTTAGTTCTTCTATTCTTCATAATACATCCATAAGGTTGATACTATCAATGTCTCCATTTTCAGATGAAGACAGAGAACCTGGAAAGTCAAATATTTTACTTGAGATTACATAGTCAATAAGAGAATGAAGCTGGGATCAGAGCCAGAGCTGCCTGACTCGGGCTCATACCCTGTCTGATGGGAGTGCTGAGTCAGGGGTGAGAAATGGCAAGTCTGGTAAAAGCAGAGGGTAATGATTCCAAGATGGATCTATTGGCACCCACAGTACCCACAGTATTCCTTGGGATGCTGGGTACACAGTTCCTAGATTTTGTAGATGACCAGACATAGTGGATAACTATTTAATTAACTTAAGATCTTCCATTGCCCCTAAAGGGAATGTGGGTCTGTACCTCCCAAAATGAGACAAACTAGATCAGCAGAGAGGCCCTTTAAGGTATCCCTCCCTCACCTCCACACTCTGTCATATTCTACTTGTAAGAAGAGACTTTCCAAAGGAAGAACTCAAAGCGTACAGGGTGGCCATGAATTTTCCCTTGACTCATAGACAGGTAAAAGAAATTTAACTCCTAGTCACCAGGAAACAACAAGTCACCTTCATGGTCATTTGATCTTTTGTTGCTCTGAGGAGTCCCACTTATCATTGCTTTGCCACTTCAGGCCATTAAACCCATTTGTTCCTTTATATATCTGCTAAACGTAGACGCTGAAATGAAGAAATACAGCCTAAATAAAGACACCAATAACAGCTTGCAAGAAGTATTAAAAACAATTCTGCAGAAGGTTAGGAGCCCTGACTTCTTTACTGTGAGCTTTAAAGGTGCTTTCTTTGATCGGCCACAAGGTCACTTCACTGCAGGTACAACAGCAGAGATTTTGAGAACTACTGAGCACTGAATTTGCACAATGAATCAGCTAGAGGTTATTAAGCACAGAGAATGACAAAGACTTAATATATTGAGAAGAGAGAGGAAACTTGTGAGTGTTGCTGTCTCCATGTGCTGGAGACATTCTTTTTTTGTATTCCCTCTGTCTCTTTGTTCTGTGGGCTGAACCTGAGCTGCTAAGAGGAGGTACCTACAGAAAAGCTATGAACTTGGAGGTTGACTGAGCCAAGTCTGTCCAATAGGTCAGAACCACAGATGCAGGAAGTTCCTCTCCAAAGACAGGTAATGATGGGCCCTGATACACTGTCAAATCACTCATTCATTAGAACTTTAAGGAGACAGTACAGTATGGTGGTTAAGCTCCAGGGTTTTGGGGACAAACAAAATTGGAGTTAATTCCTGATTCCTCATGGGTTAATTATGTGACCATGGAAGAACCAGTTTGTCTCTATAAGGTATAGTCCTATTTTGCAAATTGGAATTTATATCAGTACTTCCTATATAGAAATGCTATGAAGATTAAATACTTTATGCAATGTCTGGCCCATACTGATGGCTTTGTTCATGGAGGTTATTATTACTGAGCACTTATTATGTGCACATCATTGTTCAGAGCACTGGGGTAAATATAGAAGGAAAAAAGCATGTGGTTTACTCTCAAGATGTATACAATCTAGCTTGATTGATGAGAAAAGTACACATGCAGAAAAGTTAAATAATATAAAGTAGTACACAACGAAATATTAATTGTGAAACATGGATAATAAGTGATTTACTCATTTATTCATTCATTCATAAAATGCAATCTGAGTACTTTCTATGTTGAAGCTCTTTGCTAAGCACAGAGAAAGGTAATGGACCTTCATTCTCATAGTTTTCATTACATGGAAATTACGAGTGTTATCTCTTTTTTTGCTTATGGAAAAACTGAGGCTTAGTGGAAAAAAAACTTACTCAAGATCCCACAAGTTGCAAGATGGGAGGTTGGGGGGTAGGTGAAATGTATGAAAGTAATCGAAAGGTGCAAACTTTCGATTTATTTATTTATAACTTCCAGTTATAAAATAAATAAGTCCTGGGGATGTAATGTATGGCATGGTGACTATAGTTAGTGATACTGTACTGTACATTTACAAGTTGTTAAGAGAATATATCTCAAAAGTTCTCATCACAAGAAAGAAAACTTTAACAATGTGTGGTGTTAGATGTTAACTAGACTTATTGTGATGATCTTTTTGCAATATATACATACATTGAGTCATTATGTTGTATATCTGAAACTAATATAATATTATATGTCAATTATATTTTAATAAAATTTTTTCTTTTGAACCCCAGTCTGTGTGACCCAAAGTTCATGATCTTATAGAACTATTATTAAGAGCATAGAGTTTAGACCCGAGGAGACTGGATTCATATCTGGATTCTGCTACTTATTAATTCTGTGACATTGTGCAAGTTACTTAACTTCTCTGGACCAGAGTTTCCTCATCTGTAAAATGAAGATAAAATGTTAGTATCTACTTAATGTGGTTTTTTGAGGATTAAATGAGTTAACACATTTTGAAACTTATCTCAGTGACTGGCATACTATATATACTGTACATTATGCTTTATTACTATTTTAATAGTGAGCTCTATAATAATTACTATCATAATTGAGTTATAGCATATACATAGAACATTGTTTGGTATATAGTAAGCACTCAGTAATTAGTTACTGATACTATTATTATTTTTACCTAATAGGTTATACTATGCTTAACTACTGTACCTGCCTTCGACCAAAATTGTCATTCCCTTCCCTTAGACTTCCATACTCCCTCACCCCACCTATGGTACCATAATACTCCCATAACACTATTTGAGAAATTGATGCTTTTGGTGATTTCAATAGATAATCACAGAAATTCTAGAATTAAAACAGGCCTAGGTTTAATTCTAAATTATGGTTCTTTGATGAGAATTAATGCACAATTACATGTAAACTACCATAGCATATAGTACATACTCAATAAATATTGATTATTGTTAGTATGATAAGTTCATCTATTTTCTTTCAACATATCATAGTCAGTGAATCCTTTTCTTTTAAAATGCTTTTTATACCATTTCTTCTTACAATTTTTTTCTTTTTCTACCTAGACTTTTTCCTAGGTGCAATTCATCTTGCATATTATTGTCAGTGCCTTCAACACTTCGGTTAGACTAATAACATTGTCAGTGGTTTCCTATTTCCCACCATGTCAAACATTTCTGCCTGGTGGCCAAGATCTTCACTAATCTACTTCTATTTTGTCTGACTCATTTTACTTCTCATAGAGCCTCCATTCTGGTCAAAGTAGCGTCCTCATTATCATAAAGTAACTCCTGTCCTGTGCTGACTTTGCATTACATTTATGTGGTTTCCTATTTCTCACTTGGGAGCCCTCCCTTTCACACTATTGACTCAAATCTGCCTATTCTTCAAAGCCAAGATCATGTACCACCTCTCAGTTGAAGCCTGCCTTGACTACTCCCATCCTTATCACTCTTTCCCTTCTCTGAAACCCTATAAGCTTGAAATCTCTTGCCTAACATAGTTCAAGATGCAGGGTGACATAAAGAGGTTAAGTACATAACCTCTTGAGTCCTATTATCTACATTCCAAACTTGGCTCTTTTTTATTCTAGCTATGGGATCTTTTTTATTTTTTTTTAAAGTCTTTAAATTTATTTATTTATTTATTTATGTCTGTGTTGGGTCTTCATTTCTGTGCATGGGCTTTCTCTAGTTGTGACAAGCGGGGGTCACTCTTCATCACGGTGTGCAGGCCTCTCACTATCGCGGCCTCTCTTGTTTCGGAGCACAGGCTCCAGATGCGCAGGCTCAGTAGTTGTAACTCGTGGGCTCTAGAGCACGGGTTCAGTAATTGTGGCTCACGGGCCCAGTTGCTCTGCGACATGTGGGATCTTCCCAGACCAGGGCTCGAACCCATGTCCACTGCATTGGCAGGCAGATTATCAACCACTGCGCCACCAGGGAAGCCCTAGCTATGGGATCTTGCATCTCAGTTTCCTCATCTGAAAAGTGGTCATAACAAGAGCTCCTATCTTATTGTATTATTCGTGAAACTTAAATGACAAAAGCCACACAAAACACTTAGCAAAGGAGCTGATGTGTAGCACTTATTCAGTTACGTTATGATGTGGTTGTTATAGTAAGAGAACATGACATATTTGCTTGAATTAAACTGTTATTTCCACTTAGCTTTTAAAAAATATTTATTTATTTATCTATTTATCTATCTATTTATTTATTTATTATTTGGTTGCACCGGGTCTTAGTTGTGGCAGGCGGGCTCCTTAGTTGCAGCTCCAGGGACTTCCCTGGTGGTGCAGTGGATAAGACTCCATGCTCCCAATGCAGGGGGCCTGGGTTCGATCCCTGGTCAGGGAACAAGATCCCACATGCATGCTGCAACTAAGAGTTCTCATGCCACAACTAAGGAGCTTGCATGCCGCAACTAAGGAGTCCACTTAGCTTTATAATACCTGTATTTTGACAAAATATTCAGATAGTAGAAGAAATTAGATAATCCAAAGAGAATGTATATTTGTTTACCATTAGAATGTTTCCAGTGTCCTCAAAGCCATAGCATGCATAGTCAGACGATTTAAATGTTCTCATCTTATTCAAGTTTATCCCTCTCCCTCTGATCCTCATTGTTGACCATCCCTAACTCGATCATTGGAGAAAGGAGGAGGATGATAAAAGATTTCAGGTCACTGCAGATAACATGCATGAAGACAAACCCAGGTTTTCTCCATATTGATTATAAAGAATGCTTTGGGGGAGCCCTTTTAAAAAGGTTGCAGCCAATTTTCCTTCTGAAATGGTAAAGAGGTAAGTGATTTATGTTCCAGAAGAACAATAGACTGGAAAGGGTCACTCCCTGCCCATGAAAACAATGACTGGCTTGAAAGGTCTTCCAATGTAGTCAGAGCTCAAAGAGGTTAACAGCCGTTTCTCCCTAACTACCTGTTATGCTTTCTTCTAGAGGCTTTTTTTGGTTTAAGAAATTATTTTTTTCCTCCATTCTCATTTCTCCTCTCGAATCCTCCTTTTCTTTCCTTTTCCCTTTAGTGTCTAATTTTGTTTCTGACCCCAGTGGACCCTCTCAAGGGCACTTAGCAGAGTTGTTGTCTCAGGTTCGGGTTTTCTCCCCGTCCTTTGACCAGTCATAGAACAAAGGACAAAAGGCCATCTCCCCAAGTATCAGTATCTCTTTACTGAAGCTTTGTTCTGCTGCTTTGGGCCTTTTCTCTCTGATTCACCAGAATTGCTCTTGAGCAATTTTCCCATTTCTCTTCTATTACCTTCCAATTTCTAGAATAAGTAGGTTGGCAATGTTGTTTCTGGTTTCTCACTTCCAATAAATCCTTCAACACCCTTTACTAAAATTTGGGGGCATTGTGGGCAGATGGAAAAATCAAACCAACGCCAATATTCGTATCTAGGTCCCGTGCTCTGGCTTTGTGGCCGGAATCCCCGGTCCTGCAGTTTCCCTCCTAAACCACCACCAAGGTTGGCCAAACCTCTGGAGCTATTAGGGCTGGACTAGCTGGTGGAGGAACTGGTGCTTCTAATAGTTCTTCCTTCTTGAATGCCTCCTCCTTAATGGGACATGGAAACAGTTACGGAGGGTTGCAGAAAGGGGTCATCAACATTTAAGGGTGTCCACGATCACCATTTTAGGGAACTCTCCTGGTTCCATTCTGTTTCTACTTCTCACTGCTCCCATAGTCCAGGGCAAACCTAATCCTGACCCACCACACACCTCCTCCTCTCCACGTTTACTGCCACCACCTTAATTCAAGCATTCACTCTTTCTGTGTGGAGGTATTCCAATACTTGTGTTAGTTTCCTAGGATGGCTATAAAAAGAGTACCACAAGCTGGGTACAGAAATTTATACTTTCATAGTTTTAGAGGCTGGAAATCAGAAATCAAGGTTTTGGCAAGGCCATGCTTCCTTTAAGGACCACAGGGGAGAATCTGTTGCATGCCTTTCTCTTAGCTTCTGGTATTGTCTTTCCTTGGCTTGACGCTGTATAACTCCAGTCATTGCCTCTGTTGTCACAAGACAATATTTTCCCTGTGTCTTTATCTTCTCATTTTCCTATAAAGACAATAGTCATATTGGATTAGGGCCTGCAATAATGACTTCATCTTAACTACATCTGCAAAGACCCTATTCTCAAATAAGGTCCCATTCACAGGTACTGAAGGTTAGGACTTTAACATATTTTTTGTGGGATATGGGGATGGGAGGTATGGTTCAACTCATAAGAATCAATAGCCTAATGATTTTCCCCGCCACCAGTGGTTCCTTTCTCTAATCCATTCCCTGTGTACTGCCTAGTTAGCTTTCTAAAACACATATCAGATCATTTATACTTTAATTTTAAAAATATCCACCAACTCTACATTTATTTTATAAAAGGCCTTGAGAATTGCATTTCAGGCACTTCTCATCTTAGGTTCTTCCCATGTTCCTTTCCAGCATGTTCTTTCATCCTCTCTATCATAGAACACATAGGCCTATCACTGTGACTATTAGAACTTTAAACCCTGGTATATTTTCTTCCTCACTCAAGTTCCATCCGCCTTAAAATCAATCAATCCCTCCTAGGTTTTTTCATAACCCTCTGTTTATACTGCTACTATAGAATTTGTCACATTGCACCATGATTTTATTCATACTGATCTTCCCAATGCCTGGTACTTATGTGTAAATAAACAATGCTGAATAAACTATTCCAGAAGGGAATAAACTATTCCAGAAAAGAATAAACTATTTGGTAATCAATGCTCCAGATCTCTTTGTGTGTGTGTGCTCTTCATGAGTTCCAGAAACTTTATAGTAATTTGTCAATATAAATATCTTATTCAGATAACACAGTAGCCAAGGAGGCAGATTTTGGAACCAACCTGATTCAACGACAAGTTATATGATTTTGAGTTCTTTTCATAAGCTTCCTGTATTTTAATGTCTTCATCTGTTAGATGAGAATATGAATTCCTAATCTATAGAGTTATTGTGAAGATAAAATTTGAAAAATCCTTAGAGAAAGGACTGATACAAATTAAATGGCTATTATTTATTGGCTATTATCTTTGTAACTACTATTTCTATTATTCTTATTAGTTGTCACTTTTTGAATCAGAATTACATAGCGTGTGGCTCTGAGGTTTAGTAAATAACTTTTTTCTCCCACCAGAGATCAAAACCAAAGATAGATATGGTGATCAGATAGACAAAATTAAACTTTAAGCTTATATCTGGCAAAACTGTTGGAGAACATGGCTTAGATGTTTGGCAGTAAAGGGCCTCCCAATATCCCAGCCCAGAAGTGAGCATTTCCACCCAGTCCCAGACACAGCTGAGAGTGTGGGCCTCTCTGTAGACATCCAGTTCCAAAGAAGAGATGCACATTTGCCTAATTCCTTCCAAATTCTCTCATCAGATACAACACTCCTCCCACCCTCTCTCTATTCTCCCCTACCACTTTCCAAAGTGTGAATGAGAGTGAAGAGGGAGGGCCAGGGAGCTTTTCTGCATTGAAGTAGGAGGAAAAGGGGAGGGTAACTATCCCCCCCCAACATAGAACTCCTCATTTCATATATTCTACTTACCTTATCTCTAATAATATAAATATAAGATAAAACAAACCTGTGACATAAGTATAATTATCATCCTCATTTTAGAGATGAATGATCTGAGGCTCTGAAAAGTTAATTAACACTACTGTTAGTTAGGTTACCGAAAGTAACAACACTAAATAGAAGAGGAATAAGTTGAATCCAAAATCATCTATGATGGTATGTCACCTCTCCTCTCCCCAAAAAAACCAATAATAAGAAATTATACCTATATATATGAAGGGATTTTATATCTTTTAATTGTTGAATTTGGACCTTTACAATGACAACAAAAAGTATTACTTAAAAATGATTGTCCCTACATCCTATGTGGTTTATTAGTAGGTACATGGAAATGCATAGAAAGATACACAGTGGACCATGGGTAATATCCAATGTGATGCTTTTAACTTGTATCTCATCATATAAATTGAAAGACTTTGGTACTTTGTGGCTAAGAGAAATGAAATGTTTTTCATCATTTTGTTTCATATTATTTATTGGTCCTCACTTGTGTTTCCTAATATTCTCTATTACATGGCAGTTCCTGCTGGAGCATTTCCTTCCAGGAGATTCTCTGACTGGGTCATTTGCTCAGTTTTCATTTAAGAACAATGTATCAATTACTGTGTTTCTACCCCTAGTTATTCCTTTTCAAGACTCTAGCTGTTCTTGGGTCTATTAGCTACTGCTACCCCAAGAATAACTTCAGATCCCCTACCTCACACTTTTGCACAACCCTCACCCCCCTCCAGTGTTTCCTTTTCATTTTCTCTCTTGGCTAAGCTGTAAGTGACATAGAGATTACAGTTTTATGTGTCTTGTTTGCTGCTATATCTCTTGTGCTTAAGCCAAGTGCTGGCCTAAATTATTTATCAACAAATGAGGGTGAGATGATGATGATGATGATGATGATGATGATGATGGAATTATTCCTTAGCTTTTTTGTAAGATTACAATCACTTCCAATCTGAAAAAATCTTGCTGTTGGAACTGTCATTTTGTATCACATGATCAAATATTTTCTCAGCTCTGGGAGACAAGGATTTTTCTCTTTATTTTTCTACTTAATTCTCCATGGGCTATAAATACATTTTATATCATTATCCTAAATTACAATTAGGAAAGTAATACATCATTGCCTCTCTCCAACCACCTTAAAATCAACATGTTGAATTTATTCTCCAATCCAGGTGAGTCCTGTCAAACAGAATTAAATCATGTTGTTCTTGAAGCATGGTATTGGGTTTTGGAATAATAGTGGCAACTTCCTCCTTTTAAAAATGCTATTTGGTAGATGTTCTTTTTTGATGAGAAATCAGCAATAGCTACCCACATTACAATGTCTTGCATCCTCTGAAAGACAGTATCTATATACCAATAAAATATCTTGTTCTGTGTTCTCATGTGATAATGACTGAAAAGTTTTATTCATGATTCCATTCAAGTGGCTAGTATAGTGTGGATTTTCAACAAATGGCAAATACATGTAACAATAATAATAATTCTGAAAACAATTTTATAATAACATAAGAATGGATGATAATGACCCTCCTGCTAAATAGGTACATGTGACTTGTAAGGCTCTGAATACAATTTATAAATCATATGGAAAGAATCATTGGAGAAATTTTTCATAACCATGTGTGTAGTACAAAAGATTAGATTTTTAAGAGAAAAAGTTGCAGTCATGTTGAAAATAAGACGTAGAGTCTAATTTCATCAGCATTTAACATGGGGCTCATTTTGGTTTTCCCAAAGAAAGAGGAGGCAGTGACTGAAAATTTGGTCTTACAGTATCTTTCTCTCTCTTTCTCCTTTGATGTACATTAGTTCCCATGGAAACTACATTGGGATGGCTTGCGAGTGACATCTACAAATGTAGGGTAAGGTCACTTTTATCTACTGCTTTGAAATTTAAACCATGATTTGTGATATACAGTGAACCCTCCTTAACATATTCTGAAGGACTATGAAAAGACAATATTCTGAATGCAGAAATAAGACATGTGACTGCATTATGCAGTTTTCAGAAAGTTCAACATTGTTCTGTATGTAGAAAAACAGAAAGAGTCTCATTTCCCCAGTTTGCCTTTAGGAATCCTGGCAATGCAGCTGGTCTCCTTAACATGGAGGGGAGGGAAATCCCTCCTTCTGCTTCCTTCCTTATTGCTGGTAGCCAGTGAGGTCACCAGGTAAGGGACAAGTATTCAAGGTTTTACATGATGCAATAAGTAACTGCATGTGGGCAATGTTAACACTGCAGGGGTTTTCTTGCTTCCTCACAGTGTCTGCCATGACCCCTGGCCTGCCCTTCTTAGGGCACTGATGTGATTTCCTTTATTAATTTGCCAGAGCTTCACCTATAAATTCCAGTTTCAATTAAAGGGAGATGTGTTTCTAAGGAGAGGAACTAGAGTGTGGGATAAAAATGGCTTGAGATTTAGTGGTACCTTATCTTCTCAGGCTTCTAAAGCACCCTTCAGAGAAGAAAAGTCTAGATGCTGAATTATGAGGTCTAGATTCAAATCCTGACTCATTTCCTTTCTAGCTATATGCCTTGATCAGATCAAAACTTATCTGAGCATGGCATCATGATCTGAAGAACATGGTGAAAAAAAAATTTTTTTTAAATCAACTGATTTATTTATTTATTTTTGCTGTGTTGGGTCTTCGTTTCTGTGGGAAGGCTTTCACTAATTGTGGCAAGCGGGGGCCACTCTTCATTGTGATGCGTGGGCCTCTCACTATCACGGCCTCTCTTGTTGTGGAGCACAGGCTCCAGACGTGCAGGCTCAGTAGTTGTGGCTCATGGGTCCAGTTGCTCCGTAGAATGTGGGATCTTCCCAGACCAGGGCTCGAACCCGTGTCCCCTGAATTAGCAGGAAGATTCTTAACCACTGCAACACCAGGGAAGCCCCAACATGGTGAAATTTTAAATGGATAAACATGTGAAAAGGAGAGAACATAGAAGAAAGTGCTTAGTGTTAGTTACACAAGAGGAACTGAATACATTTGCATTGCATGAATGAATTAGTCATCTCATAAAACTTTGTTTATACCTGTCTTTGTTCTCATTATAATCATTTATGTAGAAAGTTGCAAAAAGATCCATCTCTCATCTCATGTCATAGATGTGGGTTAAATGGCTATCTACATTTTACTACCACCATTTGGAATATGTGGCCTCCAAGGTCACTTTTGGCAATGAGAGAGATGGCTGGATGAGGTACGTGGGCTCCTAATCACTTCCACCCAGAAGTTACATATATCTCCTCCACTGAGGCTACACTGGTCCGAAGCTAACTGCTAGGTTAGGCTGGGAGGTATCAGCAAGCCTGTCAATGATTGATACACACTTACTATCACTTCCACATTAAAGAAAAAAAAATGTTTCATAAACCTCCTTGTTTAAAACTGACAATTGTTATAAAAAAAATAGAGAATCATAAAACAAGCATATTTCCAAAAACAAATGGCAAACACTGTGTTCCTGATAACATTCTTGTCTGATCTGCTGTCCAACACTGATAATTTTATCTACATGGAGAGAAAGAACAATACATTCTTCTTTGATTGAGTAAGTCTCATTGCTTCATGTCTCCTGCCCACAAACTTAAACTTTAAGAAGCGTATAAATAAACAACTTAGCATATGTGACCTCCTGACCGTGAAGTGTTAAATTCCAGGAACTATATTACTCCACCACTTTTATTTGTCTGTGGGAAGTCACTTGATTTATGCCTGATCCCAGGATACAATAAAAATGTGCAGGTATGCCAACTAGAACGATTGGAACCTGTCAAATAAAAATTTTAGTTGCTCTTAAAATCTACAAATAAAAGTAACCTTTGATTAAGGATTATACCGTTTATATCATGCTTTTATCAGTATTCAGACACAAAACACATTCAAGTAATTTAACTCCAATATAGTACAATGTACCACAGTCTTTGGAGAGAAGTATCCTCTGCATGATGAAAGGAAAGTTTCTTATTTGTAAAGGAGTTAGAACAGAAAAGCAGTTCTAGCCAAAAGGACCTAAACCAGTATAGACAGGTAGATTAACAGAGCGATTCAGCCAGCCGAGCAAGGTCTGAAGTTTCTCAGGTTTGGCTTATTTACATTCTTATTTTATGGGCTTTAGAACTTAAGATGGGGTCCAGCTAGGATTATAAACCAAATTGCCATAACAACCCACAAGACTGTTGCAAAGGAATTTCCAGCTAGATTTTCAGACTCAAGAAGTTGGGATAATTCCAAAATGATTCTCAGCTCTTAGATATTTTAGGCAGGTCCACGTTGATGCAGAGTGAGACTCAAAAGTGACCTGAAGAATTTCCATCTCATTAACACTTCATTTATAGCGTACCCATGTCAAGCCTCAGCCTTGGAGTTCCGGTGTTAGCTTAAACATGAAGGAAATAAAATCTGCTCTGGTCAATACAGAGCTGAGTACAGATTCTGTTTTGTATAGTCATAGTTGAAGTATGCTCACACCACCTTTGAACTCAGACCACTCTGAGTGTTCTTCAGAGGATGAACTATAGCTTTGAAAATTTTTATGGGTTTAGTATTTCTTTGTCATTAAATGTTATATATTTGTATTCCAGTTCACTTTTCAAAAAAAAGTGATTTTTTATATAAAAAAACAGACTTTTTTAGTATAATTGACCTATAATATTATACTAGCTTCAGGTGTGCAACATAGTGATTCAATATATTTATATACTGCAAAATGATCACCACCATAAGTCTAGTTTAAATCCATCACCATACATAGTTACAGCTTTTTTTTTCTTGTGATGAGAACATTTAAGGTCTACTCTTTCAGCAACTTTCAAATATAACAATACAATATTGTTAACTATCATGAACCATGCTGAACACTACATCTCCAGAACTTATTTTGCAACATATTCTTTTTTATCTTTTTAAAAAATTTTATTAGTGTGTTAGTTTCTGCTTTATAACAAAGTGAATCAGCTATACATATACATATATCCTCATATCTCCTCCCTCTTGTGTCTCCCTCCCTTCTAGTCATATTATTTTATAACTAGAAGTCTGTACCTTTTGACCCTCTTCACCCATTTCAGCCATCCCTCACACCCCACCTCTGGCAAATACCTATCTGTCCTCTGTATCTATGAGTTTTTGCATTTTTGGGGGTGTGGGTGGTGGCTGATTAGATTCCACATAAGTGAGATTATATGGTATTTGTCTTTCTCTTCTGAGCAATTTCACTCAACGTAATGCCTTCAAGGTTCATCCATGATGCAACAAGTGGCAAGATTTCCTTCTTTTTTATTGCTGAATAATACTCCATTATGAGTGTGTGTGTGTGTGTGTGTGTGTGTGTGTGTAATATATATCACATTTTCTTTATCCAATCATCCACTGATGGACACTTAAGTTGCTTCCATATATTGGCTATTGTAATAAATGCTGCAATGAACATGAGGGTGTATATAGCTTTTTGAATTAATATTTCATTTTCCTTGGATAGTACCCAGAAATGCAATTGCTAGATTATATGGTGGTTCTATTTTTAACTTTTGAAGAACCCCCATACTGTTTTCCACAGTTGTTACACCAATTTTTGTTCCCACCAACAGTGCACAAGGGTTCCCTTTTCTCTGCATCCTTACCAACACATGTTATCTCTTGTCTTTTTTTTTTTTTTTTTCTTTTTTTTTTCTTTTTGCGGTATGCGGGCCTCTCACTGTTGTGGCCTCCCCCGTTGCGGAGCACAGGCTCCGGATGCGCAGGCCCAGCGGCCATGGCTCACGGGCCCAGCCGCTCCGCGGCATATGGGATCCTCCCAGACCGGGGCACGAACCCGTATCCCCTGCATCGGCAGGCGGACTCTCAACCACTGCGCCACCAGGGAGGCCCTATCTCTTGTCTTTTTGATAATAGCCATTCTGACATGTATGAGATGATATCTCATTGTGGTCTGGATTTGCATTTCCCTGATGATTAGTGTTGTTGAGCACCTTTTCCTGTACCTGTTGACCATCTGCATGTTTTCTTTGGAAAAATGTCTAAGATTCTTTTCCCTATTTTAAATCCAAATTGTTTGACTTTTTTTTTTTTTTGGCTCTTGAGAGTATGAATTCTTCATATATTTTGGATATTAACCCCTTATCAGAAACATGATTTGCAAATATTTTACCCCATTTGGTAGGTTGCCTTTTCACTTTTTTGATGGTTTCCTTTGCTTTTTAGTTTGATCTACAAACTGGATTTTTGATCATCAAAATGATTAAACAAAATGACTTGAGCTTTAGGTCTTTATACTTCTTTTTGGAACATGTGCAACCCCACTCTGAAAACACACTCTACAGCTTACCATTCAAAAAAATTTCACCTTGGAAATCTTAGCAGCTGTTAGACAAGGACTGTGCCTTTTATTCAACTTTGTGTTCCCCCACCCCATGCTAAATGCAGTACCTGTCAAGTGCAGATGCTCAATGCTTGAGAATGAGGAAAAAACAAATAAAGAAGAATGAAATTTTCCTGATTGCCTCCACAGTTAATTCCAGGCAGACTCCATTCAACACTCCCTGTGAATCAGAACAAGACCTCAGTCAAGCTGCAGACCACATAAAATGGCACAAGTAAGTCATCACTGAGGCAGTGTCAGCATGCAGGGAAACAGGAAGAGCAGGACAGCAGCCAGGGTCACTGTGCAGGTTATATCAGAAAGTGATTTTAGCCAATTGCCAGGTTAAAGTTCCTGTTGTTTCAACAATGCAGAGCTTTATGGTAAGTTTCCAGTGATTTTCAATTACTTGTGTGTCCAGGAGAGATCAGGCAATGCAAAATAGTGGGCACTTGCAAAGTCATTTGTGTTAGGCTTGACATATTACCCATCAGCTTTGCCTTTTTAATTGTAACTCTCATAGGCCAAGACTAACATCAGTTATTTTCACTTTTATAACCTACTTTGATGAAAGCTTATCTGAGATTAAAAACATGATGTGAAAAAAATCAAAGATCAAAATGATTACACACACAGATGCATAAAGCATACTTGTGTATGAGCTCATACCCCTATACCCACATAATAACAACCTTTATATAACTCCATATTATATATGATAATATATATCCCATAATATATATGGAAGTGTATCTGTGTATACACATATATACATGCAATACATACATATGGAATTATATACATATATATGGAGTCGTATGGGAGTGGTATTATGTGAGTGTGTAAACTGACACCATTCCTTTACCAAAAATTATTGAACATTTACTGTATCTAGGTACTCTGCACTTAAAATACAAAAGTTGCATCTTTCCCAGTCTCTGACTTCAAGAAAGTTACAACTTACTAAGGAAGACAGAATCACAAACTCATAAATGCAGCTTAACCAGTGACACAGGCAAATGCTTCTTGAAATGCTTAAGGAAAGAATGTTTTAATCACCAGTGCCTTCCACTTATCAAATGCAGGTCTTTCCTCCCTTATCTAGTCCTATGCATCTTTCAAGTAATGAGTTTGCAGATAATTTTCACCTTAAAACCTCAAAATGGTTGCAAGTGTTGTGGGAAGCTTTAGATTTACACCTCTAAAAGCTCTAACACCTTTTGCTTTTCCCAGCATCACATGAAAATTTGTTGCTTGAACTTTGGAGAGGATTCTCCCCTTTTGAATTTCTTCCCTTTAATCATCTTGCAATTTGTGAAATGAAATGTTTCATTAATGGTTTTCTTGTGATTTTTTTAAGTCATCACATTTATAAATATCTTAGTGACATTCTGAGAACGTCTGTAACACTGTAGATACCTTGGAATTAAATATACACACAAACATATGAATGTTCAGATGATAAAAATTACAGCAGAACTAAAATCTGATATATTCTGAACATTCTGTCTCAGGATTTTCATCTGTAAACTGGAACTAGCATTACCTTCCCCTCCTATTACAAAGGATTGCCATGAATTTCAAATAAGATAATATTAGTAAGTGGTTTATGAGGTAAAATATACTATACAAATACATGTCTGGCCAAGACGTGAGGCCTCATGTCAGACTCTCACAGGTTCCTAAAGGACTAGAATGGTTTCTACAGGTGACGGCAAGAGAGCTCAAGTACTTATTTGATATTTACAATTTTCTTACAAATTGCTTTTCCACTTCTTTCAAAAGCTCCTTTAGGCCCCCTTTCCTGACTTTGTTGTATGTGTTCTAGTTTCTATCCTTGTTTCTGTCTTTGGACTTGATACTTCTACTGGTCACAATATTGGTTCCCCCAAGCCATTTTTCTGTTAGCAACCCCATCTAAGTTGCCTCTTGGCCGTCTTTCCCAATGTGATGCAGAATCCTCCTGTCCTGAAGCTGTCTTCTGCTTTGGAGTCCAAGCTCCTATGGCCATATGATGTTTTCACTGGGCTTGCCCGAGCATTTCTAAAAGGCAGCAAATAGTCTACATTTTTTAGAATTATCCAACCTTGTTGAACAATGGCAGAAGTGCTGAGGTTTTACTTTCCAAAATGACTCAGTCCTCTGAGAAGGGTAGGGATTTTCTGTGAATACTCACTTCAAACAAACAAACAAACAACAAAAAACTCTTGCACTGTAGACTAATTTGTGGTAGGAACCTTGATGACCTATAAGATAATTATAGCATTGCTTCCAATGCACCATTGAAAGAAAAAGGAAAATATGTGGGTCTGATTACCATCATGTAGACATCTAAAATATGTTCTTTTGATGAAAAGATCTTACAGGATGCATTTTAGAGTGATCTGTATTGCAATAGATTTTTATTTCAGAAAAAACTGAATTTGAGTTTTGGTCATGCTATTTAACAGATCTATGACATAAGGCATGTTACTTGGCCTCTCCAAGTCTCTGTTTTCTCATATAAAATGGTCCTGGTTGGCTACCATTTTGCTTAGAATGTAGAAAGATACAAGAGAATGTTACTCTACTACAATAAGAAAGCAAAATCTATGAAAGTATTCTTAAGACCTTAGAGAGATGAGACTTCCAATCACATGAACTGATTTCCAAAGTGAGAAACCCACTCCAAAGACAGATGAAACAAATAAATGGTTTCACCTTTGAAAGAACATGGAAGAAAGAGGTAACTGTCAGTGACAACAAGTAAGGAGAAAATAGCCAACATTTTAACACACTTTTTTTAAACACATTTTTAAAGGCCAAATATAAGTATGACAAAATAAAATCTAGGAGCTCCAGATACAAGTGGAGTCTATACATTTTTAAAAGTGTTTTTCACATGTTCTCACTGGTGCTTATAAGATATATCCAGGGAAGAGGAGGAAAACTAAATGACCTCTCCCTCAAGTAAAAGTCATGAGCTTCCAGGAAAAGGGCAGGTAACCTGCACTAACCTTCCCACATTCTTTAAAAATAAGAAATGCTTAGGGCTGCATTTAACAATATAACTACAAGATTTTTATGCTAAAATAGACAAAATGTTGCTGAAAGAAATTAAAGACCCAAATAAATGGAGATATATACTGTGTTCATGGTTCAAAGGACACAATATTTTTAAACTATCAGTTTTCCCCCAATTCATCATAAGATCCAATGCAATCACAATCAAAATCTCAGAGTGCTTTTTAGTAGAACTTATCAAGCTGATTTAAAATTTCATATGAAAAAAACAAAGGGCCAAGACAAGACAAGCCATTTTGAAATAAAGTGCAAAGTTGGTGGACTCAGACTATTTGATTTCAGGCTTTACTTAATAAAAGGGTAAATCAGTTATACTTTAATAAATATGACTTTAAAAAATGAATGTAATATAGGACTTACTTCAAAGAGTTGTTTCATGAATTAAATGAGGTGAGAGTACCAGCACAGGGGAGGTGCTCAATAAGTAGAACCTCTTGTCACTGGTATTCGTTATTTGTTAGAGAGTCTTAAAGAATAATTTCTATCTCCCTCCTGCCTTCCCCCCACCCCCTGCCACTAAATGTTCTGGAATTAAAATGGATCTTTCTATGTGGGACATTGAGAGATCTTTATTTTCCTGGGTACTCTCTACAGACTCAAATCATTACGAGGTCTTGGATATGTATTCTGATGTTTCAGCCTCAAAAGTGGGCATCCTGGGGCTTCCCTGGTGGCACAGTGGTTAAGAATCCACCTGCCAATGCAGGGACCCGGGTTCAAGCCCTGGTCCGGGAAGTTCCCACATGCCGCGGAGCAATGAAGCCCTTGCGCCATAACTATTGAGCCTGCTCTCTAGAGCCCGTGAGCCACAACTATGGAAGCCCGTGTGCCTAGAGCCCGTGCTCAGCAACAAGAAAAGCCACCGCAATGAGAAGCCGTGCAGTGCAACGAACAGTAGCCCCCGCTCGCCACAACTAGAGAAAGCCTGCACGCAGCAACGAAGACCCAACGCAGTCAAAAATAAATAAATTAAATAATTTTTTTAAAAAAGTGGGCATCCCTGATTTCACCTGATGAGTGCATCTGTGGAACCTTGGCTGGAAGCATTGCATCCCAGGTGAAATAGACGTGGCAGCTCCCATAGTCCCTCTTGTTAACATGTAGGCAGTTTAAGAGTTGAAGCAGATTTTCTACAAAGAAGACTCGGCTTCAGCTCCCCTTACTTGTGCTGGCCTCTTTCAAGGTCCCTAGATGGGGCCCTAGCAATGCGTTTACCTGCTCATGGGTTACTGTGAAATTTGTAAAGTAAAAATACTTTAACCACAATTATGTAAAACCACTGTCTCTTTCCACTCTGCCCTCCCCTCTCTCATACTTCCCTTCATGTCAAGTAGGATTAGAATGGCAAAGTTTTTTTCTTCCTTTCTTTTCTTTTGTATTTTGCTAAGATAAAATTGAGTTGGAAACACAATTTGATATTTTTAGTCACTTACAAGTGGAATTAACTTGTTAGTCTGAGTTTGAATGCATTCCAGGAATATTCCCCCCACCCACTAAGCTGACTTACCTAGCATCCTGATATAAAGGTGCTGAGGTGGAGACCACGTCATGATATGAATGTGAACTACAGAGCTCAGCATTAACAAGTATTGGGGGAGTGACAGAGAAACATAGTTTGAAATATATGGAGCTAGAAGCTAATCTTTGGAATGTTCTTCTAAACTTCAGACATGGACAATTTAAGAAGGAAGTTGGAATTAAGTTTTTTGTAGATAACTCATTAAAATGGAGTTTCTCTCCTATTAGGAATATAGCAGAAATGTACACAATTATATTCCTACTATATACATTTTTATGGGAATTGTGTAAAGCAGAAGTTATCAGAATTTTTGTAGTTTTAGGCACAAACATGGAGCAGTATTACAAAGGGTGGGTACCCCGTGCATGAGTGCATCCCGCTCTGTCTGATCATATTGAGTGTATGTGACATATCTCTTCTAACAGTGCCTGGCAGGTCCTGAAAAAACTGTGCAAAATTGCCACAGACATTGTTAAGTTGCCTGAAGAAACAAGTGTCCCAGTGACAAACATCTACACACATTAATAAATAAGTCACTGTAGGTAGTATATAAAAGCAATTTGTTTACATAATTATCTAGCTCAATGCAATATAGATGCATTTGAATTTCTCCTATGCATGCCATGTTTTCAATTAATTTTATATATTTTCAAAATTATTGGTTATGTCTTTAAGCAATATAAAGATTAAAGATCATGTCTGTATACTGTATAGTATGATGTTAGGCACATGAGTGCTTAACCAAAAGCAACTACTAATTATTATTTCAATAATACTGTAAGTTTGATGATATAATGGGTTATTGATATATAGCACCTGCTTATTCTTGATAGTGCTGTCCAGTATGTTACTAAAGCTCCCTGTGGGGAGTTTCCAGTAGGAGCTGGAGTGCACTAATGTGGGCCTCTGAGCAGTAGACATTTGTTTTTGTAGAAGACATCTACATCCATGGTGGGACCCTCTCAGACTTGCCTTGCTCCAAATTTAGTCTACAAATAGCCCCTCATTTCTTATCGCTGCAGGCCAGGTCAATCTACTTGCTCTTATCACATCCCTAAAAGAATTTCTCAATTCTTTATTATCTGAAAGGCGTTTCTTATTATTTATTTGAAATATAGGAGAAATGTCAGTAGCCACTGTCATTGGCAGAAAGAGTCTCTCTCCCTGTTCTCCTTTGCTCGAAAGATACTAGGTCAACAAATGAATGATATTTATTTGTGCATCCTTAGAATTCCAGATATTTTGGCATGACAACATAATACAAATGTTATGGAAGTAAATAGCCACTGGATGTGTTATGAAAATAATGAAAAATATTGTATATTCAATAACTCTTCAAATCCATTTATAACATGACTTTGAAATATCTGAACTTTAGAATTTTCTATCCTCCATGTGTCCTTTTCTGTAAATAAATAAAATGCTTCATTAAAGCACAACAGTAATATAGATGATGATGAAGATATTAAAGTATAATTTGTCTTTTATCTGTTTTGTGGCACTTTATATATAGTAATTCTACACTTGGCTACAAGTAGCCATGTGGCCATGTAGAAAACTTAACAGTGATTTAAATATATGGGGGTGTATTTTCCTCAACAAGAAATCAGGAGGTTGTCCAAGTCTCAGATGGTGGCCCCACCATGATATTAGTGACTCAGGATCCTGTGAACTTTTCATTCAACTATCTTAAATATGTGACTTTATTCTCAAAACTACCTCAGAGTCACAAGATGGCTGCTTAACTTCCAGCAACACATTTCCCTAAGGCAAAAAAAGAGAGAATTGTAAGGGGGACTAGAGTGTGCAGGTCGGATCTGTCCCCTTCTGAAAATATTTTAACGATCTTTCTTTTAAAGATCAAATCCTCTGCTTATATCTATTGGCCAGCACTGAGCCACATATGACATACTTGCCAAATCCCTAGCTGCAAGGGAGGCTGGAAAGTGGAGTTCTATGTATGTTGGTATGTATCTACACATGCGTGCATGCATATATTTTTAAGAATACATTGCTGCTTTATATATGCACTGGAATATTACTCAGCCATAAAAAGAATGAAATAATGTCATTTGCAGCAACATGAATCGATCTAGAGATTATTATACTAAGTGAAGTAAGTTAGACAAAGACAAATATTATATGATATAACTTATATGTGGTGTCTAAAAAATAATACATATGAATCCACAGATAGATTCTGATTGAAGCAAGGAGAGACTGGATCATATTAAGTAGTGAATGAAAAGGGTCTGCCATACTTAGTCATCTTTCTGGAAGTCCTATAGGATGGGGGTTATTATTCTTGTGAAGAATGACAAAACAGAAGTTAGACAACATTTTACATAAGTTGCAAAAATTAAGTTTTCACCCAAGAAGTCACATTTGGTGGGGAATTATTACAGATAGTCATTAATATGCTTTAAAGAAATGTGGAAGGGTCATAAAGGACTTTCACAGCCTTAGAATTGTTTGTGCTTTGCAAGTTTATGAGTGTTTTTACACTTCCAACTGCCCAGTCTTCTCCTAGTTGCTCTAACACTCCTTGGGGCTTTGTCCTTGTCCCTTCTATTTTGAAATTTTGTGGTCTGGTGCTTAGGCTGTCCAGCTTCTCCTTTTCTTGTGGGTTTTAGCTGAAATGCCATCTGCTCAGAAAGATCTTCCATGAGCCCCTCATCTGGCAATTGTCTATCCCCAAGTCACTCTCTATCACATTATCCTGAGATTTATTTCTTACACAGCATGTGACTATATAAAACTATCTTGTTTATTTATCTATTGATGCTATGTCTCCCTTCATTTTTTCCCTATCTGAATGTAAGTTCCTTGGAAGGATTTTTGTCTTTCTTCTTGTTCACCAACCTGTGCCTGATATCAACTACAAAGCCTGGTAAATGGTAGGATCTGAAGACATGTTTGTTTAATTTCTGAATGTATGTACTCTGAGGGGGAGGCAGGCCTGTGTCAGTAAAGAGTAAGAGAAGCGGGGGACATACACGTTTCTTCCAGGCTCTGGTCAGTATCTGTGTTGTAGAAACACGTGTGGTGGGAACTGGCTGGATTTTGGCCTCGGATACTGAGCACAATAAGGGTGGAGAGTGAGTGCGAATAATTAACAGACTAAAGTTAAGCCACTAAAGAGCCTTTTGGCAAAAGAGTGGTCTGGTTATTAATGGTGTTTACATGAATGGTGGGAAGAGAATGCACTGGGTGTCTTTGAACTTTCAGAGTGCTTATTGCATCGACATCCGGCATGTCTGGAAAAAATGCACAGCTGAGCAGAAGGCACCAGTTTCCAAGACATGTGGGTGACATGAAGTACAGTTCTGAGAAAAACCTAATTCAACCCAGAAAGCTCAGGAATGAACCCTTCAGAAATATTTAATTCCATGGTTATGAAGCATTTACTTGAGTTGAATAATAATTGGAGTGTTTTCCCCTGGCATAGGAAAGAGAACGACCTTTCTGTTCTTAAACAACACTTCCTAAGGATTGTGATCCAGCACAGTGCATTTTGCCTACAGATGTTAGAAGGAACAGCAGAAACCAGGAGTTTTTGAAACAATTTAAAAGATTAAAAATTTCACTTAAGAATTAAGTTGGTAATTTTGCTTTATCACCGATAAACATTTTATTTTTGTAAAAATTTGGGCAAAATTACTGTTGAAAACCTTTTTCTTTGTTCTTAAATTATGAGAGATTATTTCAATGATATTTATTGTCTGGAAAGAGATTTCTTAGGAGGCAAAACCACTTGCTATATTCTGTATGGAGACTTCCCCCTGGCTTGTGTTGACTGTAATCTCAGGGCAATCCTTTGAAATAAAAACCTATAAAAAATGTTGTGACAGGAAAAAGAGATAACATGTGTGGCAGAGGAAATGCAACTAAAGTGTTTATTTTTCTGATAACATAGGAGTGCGTATTCTTTCCCAGTTGTAGCATAGTGACTCAGTTCAGTGAACTATATAATCCTCTCTGGAGCTTAATTAGAAACCTTGTAAATGGAGTGCAAGAGGCCAGAATATGTGTTGGATGAACACAGAAAAGGGTTTTCATGAAAACAGAAACTCCCCCTGAATCATCTTACAATGGGGTCTGATGACTTTGTAACTGAATTACCCAATTTAGTTTCAGAAAAGGGGATCTTCTGTTTAAATTTCAGAGGGATAAAATACATTGATCTAGATTCTCCTAGTAGCTGACTTTTAGGTTGTGAACTAAGGCACTGCAGTGGTTTCCTAAATTGTACCCTAATGAGCTGAAAGAGTTAATGCCCAGTTTCTCCCAAGGTGTAGAGAGACCTTGGTTCAGTTAAAAAAAAAAAAAAAAAAAAAAAAAAAAGCTATCAAGAAGGAATCTAAACTCATTGTTTTTTCCAGTAATTGTATGTTGTAGTCCCTCCACTGGGAAGGGGGTGGGGTGATGGGTGCAGATTGGAAGGTGGGAAACTCTCTGCAAGTGGGTCATGTGATTTCCCATCTCTTGAAAAGATGGAATCCATGTTTCTTCACTCAGATGATAAACTTACGGCTCTTCTAAATATCTTTTTCTTTTGTTTTTCCATTCCCTTTTCCTTTCCTTTATATTTTGCTTTTCCCCTCTCCACTGGGCCTCTGTGATGGCTTTTGACCTATGTACTCTGTCCTAATGTGAACTTTTACAGTTTTTACTGTTAGTTGTTAGTTTATAAGTTTCTGTTTTGGAGGTTATTAAGGTTTAATGAAGACTGGTCTCTATTTTGAAACCCAGTTTTATTTATGAAAACAAACAAACAAATACTTTATCATGATCAACAGAATCTGTCTGTTGATAATGTATTTTCTGGCAGTCTACTTTTGTTGAGCAAAACAGCCATGTTCTTTGCTCTGGAGTTCATAATCTAGTGTACCTAATAGTATCGAAGAACTGCATGACTGTTCTATAATTTTAGAGGTTCTAAGAACCAGTGATAGAAAATTATTCCCTAAAATTAAAGTGTATTTTGCTATTCATGTGACTCACTTTTTAAATAAGTTATAGCCACTTATATACTAACATTTATATTCAATTTAATGAATAACAGTACATAAATGTATATATATTTTTAAGTGACAGCTTGTGACCATAAAAACACACAGAGTTGGTACTCAGTCAAATTCCTTCAGTAAACTCATTTTCAATTCACTACATCTCCCATTTCCTGAAATATGTTGGAAGATGGTTACACTGCATGCAAATAAATGTATGTAGAGTATGTTTTTCTATTTTTTGAACTTTTTACATCATCACATAATGATGATGCAAGTAGTGTTGTGTGTTTTTCTGTGTTGGTTTGGTGGTTTTTGTTTATTAGTTTTTTCCCCTTTCTTCATGCAATTGTGACTGATTAGGCTTGGGGAAGAGGGGAAAATGTTGATGCTCCCTTTCAGTTGTGACATGCCATATGACATTATGTACTAAACTCCCTTTTGCTAAAAAAGCACAAATTTGATGATGATTTAAGATGGATTAAAGAAGGCTCTTCTATCCCAAATAAACTGTCATTGCTTTCCAAGTTGCTTCAGAGGCCCCTTAACTCCTTATTTTAGCTAATGTTTTTGTCTCTTATATTTTAAGGTATTTAATTCACATTTTTCCCTAGAATCTTCTACTTTAGATTAAGATATAACTTCTGCTCTTAGTGAAGAATAATCTGAAGCAAAATGAAACAAGGATGAAAATGATTATAACACAAAGTAGAATATGATACATGCCATACACAAGTGTTAATGAAGTAATGTCTTTAAAGTGTTGGGCACAGAACTCTGCACAGAGTGTAAGTTTAGTAGATGCTGGTTTCTTTCTCTTTCTCACCATGATGGGGACAGGTGCATCTGGCTGGAGGAATAAATAAAGCCCTTATGGACAAGACAGCATTTGGACTGGGAATGTGGGGAAATGTATGTGGAAAAGAAAACAATTAACTAGATTTGAAAGTAATGTAAGTATAGGAAGGAAGTTGAAATCGTGTTGGAAATGTGGGCTGTGGCCTGATGTGTAGGGCCTTGCAAGTTAGGGGGAGAAATTTTAACTTAATTTGATCGATAGGTATTGAGGGTTTCAAAGTAAAAAAAAAAAAAAAAAAAATCATACTCTGACCTGTGTCTTAGAGAAATATTCTGAAAGCTGTATGAAGACTGAATCAGAGAGAAAAGGGCAGAAAGATGATTTAGGAAATTAGTTGCATGAAATATACTAATAATTATAATCTTTACCATTTTATTTAATGCCTATTTTGAACCAGAATTCTTGCATAAATAATTTTCCATCCTGTCAGCCATCTTAGAATATAGATATCTCCATTTTTTTCTGGTTAAGAATTTGAAGCTTAATGACTTACTCATGGCATAACTAAGTAATATATACCTTGACTTACATGAATCATAGTAATAAGTAGTGTATGCAATGTTCAAAGTCTACTATGGACTCCACAGTCCATAATAGAATGTAGGATCCATACCACTTTTAATAAAATGTGATTTGGCTAGGTCCCTCAATTTAACAAGGACTCAGTTTCTTCACATGAGGTAAATTAAACTTTAAAATTCTAGAATCTATCTATACTCATACATGCAATTCTCATTATGGCCAATGGTACGCATTTACATCCTAAGTGACAAGAGAATCAAGTAGAAAGTAATATGAAATTTCATCAGAACTTATATTCTGACTAAGCTAACTCTTCAAGCTGAAGTATAATGAATTTGAGCAATTTCTAATAATGCAATTTTATAACTAAAGTGAGATTATAGGGAAGTTACATCTACAAGTCATACAGATTCTATAGGAATAAGATAATATTTAACTATAATTTTATGAGGTACATTTAAAACATTCCACTCAATGATATTTCTTGTGCAGATATTATGAAGTTAAAAGAAAAAAAGTTTGAGGAAAAATATAAAGGCCCTAAACCCCTTAGTACTTCATTGCAACAAGGAAGCAAGAGCAGAGTTCGTCAAAGAAATAATTGAAGACACCCTGGGAAGAGGGGACTGAGGTTTTCAAGTTTATCATAAATCATTCAATGCCTTTGGCAAAGCCTTGGTGGAAATTAGGAAGCTGAATATTGTAATGTAATTTAAATTTTCGCTTAGGACTTCATTCTGATTCTGATGGGAATTTTACCCAAGAAAGGACTACAGAACTGAATCCCAAGAGACAGATTCTGTTGATCATGATAATGTATTGCCTTTAGCAAAAAGGTGAGCTGCTGTTTGGAGCCCAAATGAGAAGTGTTTTTAGAAGTGCCGCATCTATTTCTTTTATACTGAACAGGAGTAAACCAAGGGGAGGACATGAAATCTATTCCTCTCCTGGAAAAAGGATAAATGAGGGTACCTTTATTTGTATAGGATCTAACTTATAAATCACCTCTGAAATCTGTATCAAGTGTTTCTAAATGGTATAGGCATGTGTATCAGTGATGGCTCAGTAGATCTAAACCTGTCTGAAAATCAGAGAAATTGGAAAATGTTTGTGTTCACTCACCTCCTGACAAAGGAAATAAAAACTAACACAGTAGGAAGCTATAGTTATCTTCTGACACATTATGTTTCCAGCCCCAAAATGTCACCTGAAACCCACTGAATGGAGACGAATGAAAACCAGCAGTGGTCCTGAAACACGGAAAAGGAGAAAAAGCCCCAGCTGCAAAAGAGGCCGAGGTTCTTCAAAGCTCAACAAGCTGTTGACTCAGACCTTTGCAAAGTCGAGAGCGTGTGTTCTCTGGTAAGGCCAACGGTCTTATAATTGACCAGGCAGGGAAACTTAAAATCTCTAATTTGAGGTATAACTGCAACATGTGTATTCTTTGCAAGAAGCCCTTTGAGGGAAGAATTACAGTAAACCTTAGAAAGATTTTCCCTTTCTCTGTCATCTGAAAATGTAAAGAAAGACTTCAACATATATAATGTTTGAGAAAATAACCAGAAGGTTCAAGAATTCAAACTTACTCTGCTAGGGCTAATTCTACAAATTTTGTATCAAGTATCCTGTGAAACCCTAACAAAATAATCCTTTAGAACTCGTGAGAGTTGAAGACAGCTGATAAATGAAGATGAGTTATTAACTTTCTATTAATATCCTTCTCAGAGCTTTCCCGCATCACTGTTTTTGGAGTCAACATGAACTTTTTAAATCACAAATATTTCTTAATGGGTAAAGTTAGAAATTCATGCTCATTTGAAACTGAAGATGGAAATAAGAAAATGGGAGCTATTGTTCATAACTTAAAAAAATGTTTTTTGGTTATTTGAGTCAATAGCATACTTTGAGACTGTTCTGTGATGATGCGAAGAAATATAATGGAGTTTAATGTGTGCGCTGGACCTTGGAATTTTTTCATTCTTCCTAGTTTCCTATTTTCATTGACTGTTTGCTTTGAATTTGTCTAGGTTAAAAACTTGGCTATCCTTCCAATAGGTGCACACAGTAACACTAGTGTCTTGCAAGATCCAGAAAAATTGATCTTGCCATTTTCATGAGATTAGTATGGCCCAGAGTTAATAGAGAGCACCAAGTTCTGTATCTGTTTTCCTGTTTCAGAAGGGGAGTGTTAGAGTCTTAAATTATTGTTTAATTATTGTTATTACTATCATTTTAAATTATTATTGTCTTTTCAATAATAATAACAAACTCATAGACACTCATTCAAACAGAAGTCACATTTTGAAAATTGTGTAGATAACTTTGTTGATTGGGAAGACAGGACTCTAAGTTAGATCACTGGTTTCAAAGGTGAGAAACTGGCAGGAAAGGAGAGAAGGGCTTCACATTAACTATCTACTTGGACTATCCCTGTTGCTCATTAAAATAGGAGAATTGCATCTTGATCTTAAAGAAAGTAGAAAAAAATGAAACAAGTTTTAGGAATTTCTTACATTTGTGATAGGTATATTTTAGAATAGGCTATTGATATATTTACATATAAGTCCTTAGGTCTTTCTTTTCCAAGGATCTAACATTTCATAAAATATTTTTTTAACCCCATGGAATTTAGATGTTGGTGAAATAGGTACAAAGACTAATATGTGTCCACATCTTTTCTAAAATGAAGCATTAACATTAGTCTAGGTAAATAGAATTCATTGCTCCTCATCACCAATTTATAGTTCATAATTAGACAAAAAATGGATCTTTTCTGATTTTCTCAATACTTACAGCTGTCAGAGCTCAATAACTGTCCCCTGGGGCTTCCCTGGTGGCACAGTGGTTGAGAATCCGCCTGCCAATGCAGGGGATATGGGTTCAATCCCTGGTCCGGGAAGATCACACATGCCGTGGAGCAACAAAGCCCGTGCACCACAACTACTGAACCTGTGCTTTAGAGCCCGTGAGCCACAACTACTGAGCCCACGTGCTGCAACTACTGAAGCCCGTGTGCCTAGACCCCGAGCTCCACAGCGAGAGAAGACACCACAATGAGAAACCCGTGCACTGTAACGAAGAGTACCCCCCACTCACTGCAACTAGAGAGAAAGCCCGCGCACAGCAAAGAAGGCCCAACACAGCCAAAAATAAATAAATAAAATAAATAAATTTATTAAAAAATAAAAAAATAACTGTCCCCTGATTAATAATAAAGTGACTCCCCTCAAAAATGAAATTATGCTGACTTTATTTTCCCAAGCTCTTGAAAGCCCTCTGGCAGGAAACCCAATATGATATGTCAAATGCTAAAGTGAAATTTGAATAAAATATTACACATTTACAGCTTCCCCTTTAATTCTGAAAACTTTATTTTAGTCCTGTAGGTATTATTTTCTGATATTTTAGCAGTAGTATGCAAAATGTAGTATTGGAAAAATATGCTAGAAAAGTTAAGAGAACAAGGTTTGGGTTTATTAAGTTATATTAACAGCTTCCTCTAGCTTTATTTTTAAAAATTGATGCAATAAATGTCATTTTAAATATTTTATTATACATTTAATCTGGTAAAGTAGGGCTTTGACAATTCTTGAACATAATGTTTCTTAATGAAATCTTCATATATGAAATTAATTCATATTTAGGACAAAGAAAAATAAGTGAATTTGTACTCCTATATGGTCAAGTTTATGATTTGTTGGTAAAGTAAATAAATATAGTGCTTACACTAATATTTAGATTAATTCTACATATATTATAAAAGTGTGAATTGTTCAATTTTCCTAATTTTATTTTTAATATCATATGTTCTAATTATATATGTATCTAAGAGATCATTCTTCATATTTTAATCTTGTGAGGTATTAGTTTATAATGAACTTTGATCTTTTTGTTTTGCAATTTTGAATGTTCCTAGATAATGTAAACAGATTGGTTGATTCATTCATTCATTTATTCATTCACTTATTCAGAGCTATGTATCACATGCCTAATAGGTACCAGGTACTAATCTAACTTCTGGGCATGCAGTGGTGAAAAGTCACAGTTCTTGCCCTCCAACAGTGTGGCTGCCTCAGAGAATGATGGAAAAGCACATTAAAAGTTTAGCTAATACCTAAATTAAGGGAGTACACGCTGTAGGGATGTGGCTGAAGCAGAATGAATGAGGAAAAGAGGAATAGGAAGTTTATAGAGGTGGTTGGGGCAGATGGAATAGAGGCTCTTAGTGTCAGGATAATTATCACCTCTGGGTTCTCATTTCTAAATGAGGTTAGTAATGCTGACTTCCCATGGTCTTCACAAGTATTCAAGAAAATATAGTGTTTAGGAGGAATAAGCTTGCCATCCATATCTATCTATCTATCTATCATCTATCTATCTAATATATCTACATTTCACTTCTTAACTCTCTCATTCTCTTCCGTTTATCACTGCATTCACTGACACACAGTCTACTCTAGCCTTTGGCTGTGTGGACAGCAATAGAAAGGCACTGGAGTACCAAGAGCCTTCAGTGGATGGGACTCTGACATCTGTTTGTGTCACATCATGCCATTTGCCTTCTTTTCTCATCCTGTGTCTCCTTTCAGTCTCTGGCGCTCTGTCAACTGTTAGCCTAAAATCATTGTACTGCAGGGAAAACTTACATCCTGGTCACTTATAGGAGCATACCCTTAATGATGTACTTTCTTTAAAAAAGCATGTAAAACGTGTGGAGACCTTGACCTTATCATGTATTATTAGTAGCAGGAAGGCCCTTACTTTGTTGAATCTTGTTTTATGTTATTCTTTTCACTCAGGCTATGAAGAAGATGTGAGTCACTGTTATTGGAAAAAACAAGGTAAAGGTGAGTAAGTTGGTTCTCACTGGAACATGTGTAAATCATTTGATACTTCCTAGAGCAACTGAGTTTACAATCTGTTATGAAACTACTTCCTGTTCCACACTTGGCTACTCAAAGATCTGTTCACTTTGTATCTGGTGACTTCAATTCTGCTCAGTACTATGAAATGTATTGCTTAGAGAATATGTGAGATCCATTCATTAATTTATTTGCCAGGTATTTTTTAATTTTATAGAGCTGTAAAAATTCTTAAGATTGTGACTTGGAAGATAGTCATACTTTGTCATCCTTCTCTGCAAATTTTTTCCTGACACTCTTTACCAAGGTAGATTGGGTCTCTCATCCTTTTCTTTTCAGCAAGTATCTGAGTGTGCCCAATGTGGTGTCAGATAGAGAGGGTATAATAGCATACAAAACTTGAGCTTTCATGGAACTTAGAGTCTTGGAGAGGGGGTATTGAAAAATAGTTCTGGTAGTTCTGCAGGCATCAGAGGAGAAATTAACAGAGGCACTGGCTGGCATGGGCAGTTCTGTGAACCTCTGTTGTGCTGTTCCTCATTTATCCACTTATCCTGCCACTTAAACTCTGCTATCAATAATTGAAAGAAGTTAGAGACTCAAGCTGGAAGAAGATACAGTTTGCCTTGTGAAACAAGGGGACATCGCCATGGGGGAGCTAGGGAGAAAATTCATCAGAGGACTTCTGTAATGGGAAAGCCCAGGAGCCCCTTAAAGCTGGTTTCTCAGAGCCTCAACTTAGGTTCTGAATTATGTAGTTAGGTTTAATCTAGAATTAAACTAATAGGATAATTGCCAAATTATTCCATTCTACTTTATCCTCCTATACACTTCTATGACCCCACTAAAACCAAAATGAGATAAAATATAAACACTCTCTTAGGTAAAACTGGCCTCCTATTTGGTGGTACTTCAAGTTACAAGGACACTGATACAACTCCAAAATTGATACATAAAATTAGAAGCAATAAATAAAGCCAAAATTACAAAACGTTTTTGGTGGGCTAATTATTACAAAGTTCAGACTTCCACTAACCATTCCAGGAGTAGGAATTCCAAAGATAAGACCTTCAGCATAACAGAAACTTAACCAAGAGCAAACAAAAATCAAACAGTTAATAGGAATTCTAAAACTGGATAATTTTTATAGTGTCAAGCATTAAAAACTATACCTGAATACCCCAAAGCAAGAAAAAATATATATATATATGTGTAGATTTGATTGATGTTGCTTATACATAATATGATAAAAAAGATTAAAGGAATTTGAGACTGGATTTTTGGAATCTCAACAGAATTAGGACAAACTTTTGAATACTCATGACACTATTCTAAATAAAGAGGAGCTTTTACTATCATTTATTTGAATTTTTAAACAATGATTGCACAATTCAGATACTGTAGATTCCAAAGTAGAATTTTTGTTTAAAAACATTTAAATATATTCACTGGCATGTTAAAATACCATGCTATTTGGGAATGAATACGTGATTTTAGAAATAAATACATATTTTGTCATCACCCTTAATTTCTTTAATTGCTTTCTTTATTTGCCTTTTGGAACATTGAACTCTCCCAGCTCCCAGATTATTTCCTTCCTAACTGACTACTTCTCAGTTCCATTTGTTGGATTCTGTGTATCTCCTTGAACTCTAAATAATTAGTGCCCAAGACCTCAGCCTTTGGACTTTTTCTCTTCTCTGTTGGCCCGCATAACCTCAGTCCTAAGACTTAAGATGTCTCTAGTAGGGACTTGTCTGACCTCCAGACTCCTATATACCAATACTTATTCAATACCTCCTCCTGGATGTCTAATATCCAAACTCCTGCCCCTCCTGCCTCTACCAAACCTGCTTCTCACCATATTTCTCCAGTTAGTAAATGGTAATGTTATCCTTCCATTTTCTCAGGTTAAAACTTGGAGTCATTCTTGATTTTCTCTCATACTTTTTATCCAATTTACTAACAAATCCTATCTACTCCAACTTCTAAATTTATCGAGAATCCAGCTTCTTCATTTTTCCACCACTGATGATACAAGCCTGCATCAACTCTTACCTATATTATTTCAAAAGTTTTAACTCATGTCTTTGCTTTCATTCTTACCCCCAAATGTCTATTCTCCAGGTAGTTTAGGTGCTCCTTTCTAAGTCATGGGGCAGATCATGTCATACTTTGGCTTAAAATATTTTAATGGCTTCCCATCTGAATCAGAGTAGAAGCCGTTCAATGGATCCCCACCTGCCTAACCTTCTACTTCTCCCCCCACCATCACCATCTCTCTGGCCTCATTCATTCTGCTATCAGCCACACTGACTTCTCCACTGTTTTCAAACACTTCAGGGAGACTCTTGTCTCAGGGATTTGCACTTGATTTTTACTCTGACTAGAACATGCTCTCCCAGCAATTAGCTACGTGTTTTACTGTCTCACTCCTTCAGAACCCTGACTCACGTGCCACATTTCCAAGGAGCCTCTTCCTGCTCACTCCTTCTTTTCTGCTATCTTTCTTCCTACTGCTTATCATCAACCAACATACTACATGCTGTACTGTATCTTCCTACTATAATGTAAACTCCACTGGGGCATATATTTGGTCAGTTTGGGTCATTGCCCTTTCTCCATGGTGAAACTATAATTTTAGAGAAAAATGACTAACATGCACACACTAAGAAGCATGCATATTACACATTCAATAACTGAGTGAGGCATGTAACATAGTGAGGACTCCATGTGGAATTGGCTATGAAATAAGCCATAAAATGACTTAAGATCAAGACTTCTGCTAAGATAAAATTGTTAAAGAGTTCAAAGATATAATGTTTAAATAATCATGAAAAAAGTCACAAAAATTTATTTCTCTGAAAATATCATTTAAGTTTAAAATATTTGCTACTTATGTTAACATGTGATTATCAGCAGAATTCAATGTGTTAATAAGTCATCAAAAATACCCAAGAATGATGAAAGAAATTTCCAGAGTCAAATCTGTCTTAAATGAAATGGATAGCTATCATAGAATTACCATAATCCACAGTTTGAGACAATTTCTCACGACCATTAAAAATCTCTACAGGTCCCAAGGGACTCCAAACTGAAGCAGGCCAGACATCATGGCTTCCATGCAAAATTAAGTATGACAATTCATTAAAAGTATATTTTGGGGAGAACTGATGATTCTCTTACATTTGGGGCTGCGAAGCAAAAAAAGAGATGAAATCCTAACATCACATTTAACTGGCTGACATCCTTTCCATTATTTTAATAAAAAAAGGATTTCCAGTGCCACAATACTATATTCACTGTCAAACATAAGACTGGTGTGTACGAATAGGAAATAAGTGGAGATGTCCATGTAAATCTCACGAAGTTGTGCATATTTACAAATTCTCATGTCCTAGCGTTTTGCATTCCTGGTAACAGGAATTTGAAATTTAGGACTTTTGAAATTTAGGACTGTTTGTTTACAACTTAAGAATACAGTGTTTTATTTTTCCTGATACTAATGGGACTTATTAGTAATGGCATCATCTTATTGTGAACACAAATATTTCTCAATAAATTTGCAGCTTCAAGCTTTGGAAAAAAGGAAATGCCATCTAAAGGACAGAGCCTGCAAACTGAAATATGATGCAGAGAAATGGCAGCAAGGTAATTATTGAAAATGAAACTGATCCCGTTATTGAACCAATCAAGGTTGCAATTTGGGGGCTAATTTTACCGGCTAATGAGTACGTCACTCACAACTGCTAAGGTTTTAAATTCAGATTTTGTATGTTTTACCAACTTAGACATGAAGGCAGAGATTTGACTGCATTTCCCTGCCCCTATCTGTGTTCTTAACTTAGGTAAATCTTTGTTAGGCAGGCCAACTGCAGCCTTAAGTATTTTAGCTCTTCTTTGCTAGATAAAGTCAAATTACCATGGAGTAATAATTGCTTAGAAATTGAACTATAAGCAACTCTGTCCATACAGTGTAGCATCAGACAAATATTTCAAAGGGAATATTGAAACTTTGAGAGGCACAAATGATCTTGGCTGTGGAAGTCTTAGGATCTCAACGTCAATCAAAGGGAATAAGACCTGCTTAAAAACAATCATCTCCACACACATGGAAGCCTGAAGTTGGACCTGCATAACCACAGACAGTGCCTGTCAAGTCAATGGAAGTGCCCCTTAAAGTAGGAATACACACTTGGCTCCCGAGGCAGCATTTGGATGATTTGTGGCACAGAATCAGAAATTGCTTCAACTTGTTTGAAAGGAAAGAGCAACATACATTAGAAAAAGAACACAAAATCCCATGTGATCTTGATTCTTGGAAACACCTATTTTCTTAGTAAATGTAAAGCACGGAGGAGTGCATCTTATATTATTTACTCCTGGCCGGGCGTGTGTGTCAGAGTGGAAGGGCTTTTTTTTGTGCTGGCATATGGGATTGGAATGAGACAAATAGGACAACACAAATATTCCATTGTTTGCCTCTGTGGACAGAGGGGTTGAAGATAAACGCCTTAAAATGCTGGAGAAGCATTTTTGTGGACCTGCTGGTGAGAAGCGCCAAATGCTCTCCTCCCCTTCTCCCCAGCTTGCTTGCATTTGTCTGGAGTTGAAACAAAAGATAAAATTCAAAGCACACACACACAAAATGAGAGAAAGGTGATGTGGTAAGTCAGAGTCGTAAACGAGCAGAGCATTCTTATAAAATTTACAAAAATGAGAATCTACTTGGAGCCCCCCCATCGCCATGCATACCCCCTCAGTTAAAACAATGCCCCTGATAGCAGGCAGTATAATCTGCATTTTATTTTGCTCACGAGCAAAATAACAAGTTACTCAAGCCTGCGGCACTCATGAGTGATATGGGGCATGTAATATCCTTTCCACTGAGTTTCCTATTATTAAGCTTGAAATAAGGAGTTCAGAATTAACTGTGACAATGATTTTATCTAGTGTTGGCATCACCATTAGCTTTTGCAGTTTACTGCTAATAAAACTTTAAATTTGCTATTACTTCTAATAACCTTCTTGCCACCTTAGCTGCAGAAATTAGACAAAGAACCCTGCTGACATGTGGCTAGTTACATTTTCTGGAAGTATAGAAAACTCCGATGACAACAGTGACTGTTATTTACCAAAGTATAATAAAACCAGGCCCTGCTGGCCTTGGGCAGCATAATTTAAAGCACCTGTTCCTGGGGCTTGAAGAGGCCTGTAAAAGAACAAAGTATAAAATTCTGGTTTCAGTTATTGTTGTTCCAAACATCAGAGTTTTCTTTCATAGTGATCCAGTAGATTCTAAAGTAGGAAAAATAACTGGCGAATAGGCTGACATGAGTGAAATGAAATATTAAACAAGTCATTGGTTAACTAAGAAACCCAGATGTATTCACCTGAAGCATTAAAAAAAAATGATGCAGTGATAGACACATCTGTGGGCTTGATCACTTTCTATCAAATCTCTAGTCTCATTTTGCTCTTCCTCTGTGATATTGGACAATACTCTTCCCCGATGATTAGGGTTATGAATGCTCTCAGGTGTTCATACTGTCAGAAGCAATAATATGTCTTTGGATGTTCTGACTTTGGTCATAGCTCATATCTATCTGAGAACCCACTCCCAACAAAATTCCCCTAAATAAACAAATAAGACATAAATGAGACCATGGACTTAAGCATAGAGAAAATAGTAATGAGTCTTATAGAATACTTAAATTTTAAAAAAATATTTTCTTTTTTTTAAGTTTTTATTTTGTACTGGACTATAGTTGATTTACAGTTTGTTGTGTTAGTTTCAGGTGTACAGCAAAGGGATTCAGTTATAGATATATGTATATCTATTCTTTATTCAAATTTTTTTCCCATGTAGGTTATTACAGAATATTGAGCAGAGTTCCCTGTGCTATACAGTAGATCCTTGTTGGTTATCTATTTTAAATATAGTAGTGTGTATATGTCAATCCCAAACTCCCGATTTATTCCTCTCCACCATGTTTCCCCTTTTATAATTATAAGTGTGTTCTCTGTGAGTCTGTTTCTGTTTTGTAAATAAGTTCATTTGTCTCATTATTTTTTTTTAGATTCCATACATAAGTGATATCATATTTGTCTTTCTCTGTCTAACTTATTTCATTTAGTATGATAATCTCCAGGTCCATCCATGTTGCTGCAAGTGGCATTATTTCATTCTTTTTATGGCTGAGTAATATTCCATTGTGTATAAATACCACATCTTCTTTATTCATTCATCTGTCGTTGGACATTAAGGTTGCTTTCATGTCTTGGCTTTCGTAGATAGCACTGCAGTGAACATTGGGGTGCATCCTTTCAAACCATGGTTTTCTCTGGATATATGTCCAGGAGAGGGATTCCTGGATCATATAGTAGCTCTGTTTCTGGTTTTTTAAGGAATCTTCATACTCTTCACTATAGTGGCTGTACCAAGTTACATTCCAACCAACAGTGCAGGAGGGTTCCCTTTTCTCCCCACCCTCTCCAGCATTTATTGTTTGTAGACATTTTGATGATGGCCCTCTGACTTGTGTGAGGTGATATCTCATTATAGTTTCGATTTGCATTTCTCTAATGACCAGCATTGTTGAGCATCTTCTCATGTGTTTTTTGCCATCTGTATGTCTTCTTTGGAGAAATGTCTATTTAGGTCTTCTGCCCATTTTTAGATTGGGTTGTTTGTTTTTTTGATATTGAGCTGCATGAGCTGTTTGTAAATTCTGGAGATTAATCCCTTGTCTGTGGCCTCATTTGCAAATATTTTCTCCCAACCTGTGGGTTTATGGTTTCCTTTGTTATGCAAAATATTTTGAGTTTAATTAGGTCCCATTTGTTTATTTTTATTTTTATTTCATTACTCTAGGAGATGGATCAGAAAAGATATTGCTGCGATTTATGTCAAAGAGCGTTCTGCCTGTGTTTTCCTCTAAGAGTTTTATAATGTCTGGTGTTACATTTAGGTCTCAAATCCATTTTGAGTTTATTTTTGTTTATGGTGTTAGGAAGTGTTCTACCTTCATTCTTTTACATGTAGCTGTCCAGTTTTCCCAGCACCACTTATTGAAGAGACTGTCTTTTCTCCATTGTATAGTTTTGTCTCCTTTGACATAGATTAATTGACCATAGGTGCATGGGTTTATCTCTGGACTTTCTATCCTGTTCCATTGATCTATATTTCTGTTTTTGTGCCAGTACCAAACTGCTTTGGTGACTCTAGCTTTGTAGTACAGTCTAAATTCAAGGAGCCTGATTCCTCCAGCTCCATTTTTCTCTCTCCAGATTGCTATGACAGTTGCTTTTAATCACAGAGAAAAGAATGAGTCAATCACCAGACTATATTTTTGGGAATCTGTGTTACAACCAACAGGTTATGCCTGGCATGTCAATTCCTTCCCTTGCACATTTTCATCTCAGGGCACCTTGTGATATTGGAAAGTTTACTGTTGACTCTCATTGGGCAGTGTGATTATTTGATGAGAATGCCTGCCTTCCTTAAAATTGGGGAATCAAAGTGAATAAAGAAGTTTTTCCCCCAAGATATTCCATTGAGTATGTTCTCTTTGTCAGCAAGTGAGAAGTCAGCACCCCTAGCAATGGTCAGTGTAAGGGCTGTAAGTGACAATAGAGTTGCTACAAGCTCTTGAGATTTCCTGAGCTGTGAATGAGTTGTTTATAATTGTAGGAACAAGCTCGAACCATTCTCAGCCTTTACAAAATTGATAATGGCTGCAGTGTATGGTGGCACTTTCTTCTTCAAGTAACTTTAGGGTTAACCTTCTCCCTGTTGAGCACTGTAATCACATCCTGAGTGAATGCTAGGCATGCACCCATTTCTCCTTGCTCTTAATCCTTATTCTCTCAGTCCAATATTCACTGAAGATGTAGATGCTCTTATACTACTTTTTCTGTGCCAGTCTTTTTGAATAACATAAGGGGGTGTAGAGGTGCCAACACTAGGTCTAACTGAAAGTCTCCGAATAGAGAATGTGTGAAATGACTAGGGGGGCAAATTCTGAAGGAAGCTCTTGGAACTGGGCAGGATATTCAATGATACTCTCTTGTTATGACTTTTCTGGTGACCCAGGAAGTTTTCCTTCTGACTTTTGTTAATGTTTTCAATTCTCTCTCTCAGCTCTAGGAAATGCTATCTTGGTATTTTGAGCCAGGAAGGAATAGTGTCTTTCTTTAATGAGCCAGGACTTCATTCGCTGTGAATGTGAAC
The DNA here is from genome assembly GCF_964341445.2 of Mesoplodon mirus. Classification (NCBI taxonomy): domain Eukaryota; kingdom Metazoa; phylum Chordata; class Mammalia; order Artiodactyla; family Ziphiidae; genus Mesoplodon; species Mesoplodon mirus. The sequence continues at coordinate 76,660,027 of NC_138978.1, read as the reverse complement.
TATTCTTCTCACATCTGGGATTCATTTGTTCAACCACAAAATGTCAGTTAAGAAAGAAAGAATTTAGTAGAGAAAGTGATATTCAAGGCCAGTCCATTCTGAGTTGGCTGGAAATTGGGTTAAGAGATAGAAAGTAACTGAGAATCAGGTGAACACTACTGATGGCTGTATGGTGAAAAAGGAAGCACGTAGCTCCTGACCCGCATTGCTCACCCCTCAACTTACATTCTATTCCTCCTCATTTCAGAGTCCCCATCCCAGGCTCCTGCCTTCAATCCAAGCACCTTGTCTCTGAAAATTCCAATTTTTGCTCCTCTAAGTTACAGACATGAGACTTAGGGAAGAAGGAGGGAAGAGGATATCTTATGCCATGCCCAGGGAAATTTGTTTCTGACATGCCCCAACTTAGGGATGGTTGCACATTCCCAAAGTATCCTTGTTTGAAAACTGTGTTTAGACTCCAAGCAGAACCATTAGAAATTAAATTGTCACTAGATGTGATATCACTCATATGAAATAATGCATTTTGTGTTTCCAAAATGCCTCCTTTCAACAGATCTCTGGAAAATACAATTGATTCATAAATTGTTTTTGCAAAACTGCTGGTTGTGTTAATTTCTATAGATTGCCTTAGATTTTATTACCTCTTGACAGCTATAGGTAATCTGTTTGTTGAATTCTTCTTTCTTATTATTTAGTTGGTAAAAAAAAAAAAACAACTCTCTAAACTCCTTATTCATACCATAAAACACTGCTGAAATTGTACTTACTTGTCCCCAAATTGCTTTCTACTCTAGTAGCTATTATGCACTTGGACTATTCATTTCAATTGCTGAACCATAAAAATAGATATCTTTTATTATATATACAAACAGCTTTCAATCTGCTAATTAGGGTTAATTAGAGGGCAATTGAACTTTACTCTGCCTGTGTCTTTCTCTCTTTAAACTGGAGGCTGATGGCATTTTGCAGACTAATTGAATGAGCAGCCTTCCCGAGCGTCATACTCTTTTCATTATGCTGCTGCTACCATACATACATTTTCTTGCCAGTGTTGGTGTATAGAAACTCTAGGAGTACAACTGTGCTTATTACACAATGCTGAGGGAGATTAATTTAAGTTGACTGGTTAGAGTTTGACTGGTTTTAAAGGAAACCTTCAGTGTGAGGTGGGAGAAAGAGGCGTGGCTAGGCAAACCCTTAGAATTCACTTATTCTCTGTGTTATTTAGAGATATTTTTCTCTCTAAAAGTAATGGTGCTAGACTTTTGCTACTCTGCTCCATTTAATTAACTGACATGATGCCCCTTGTTCCTTTTATCAACCCTGTGGAGTGGACGGTTTTCTTTGCCCTATTTCTTTAAGAAACAGAAGCTTACCTGGACAGGAAACATGGCCCAGTAGGAAAAGCATGGTCTTTGGAGTCAGACAGCCTGGCAATCAGTTTCTGCTCCGCCCTTTCGATTGTTTACTTTGGCATGTGACTGAAACACTTGGTGTTTCATTTTCCCTCATTTGTTTATGGAATGATAGTACCCAAAGTTTTGATGAGATTCAGAGTTAAGAGTTAAACCGAGTGAGCTCAAGTTTCACTCATTCTCATTCACCAAGCTCTCATTGAAATTCTACTATGTGCCACATATTTTAAGATGTTAGAAACACAGAGGTAAAAAAGCTGTTCCCCATGTAGTCCAAGGAGTTTTGATACAGTGGAGAAGATAGTCAAAGTAACAGAAAATCACAAGACAATGAGATAAGCCCTGTGATGTGTATGGTGACTATAGAAGGACGGAGGTGGGTCACCTCATTCAGCTTGCAGGAATTCAGGAAGAGATCCTGGAGAGTGAAAATTAAGCTGTGTCTTGAAAGAAGGGACAAGTTAACCAAATCAAATGACAGGTGAGGCTAAGGCAGCAATACTCAAGGAGGAAGCGAGGAATGGCAGAATGTCATGAAGAGAATTCTCGGGAATTATAAATATGAGTTACGGATGAGAACATAGGGTTTGGGGGAGTGGTCAGAGAACTAGTTGATGGAGTAAGGGGCAGGAGAGATTTGGAATAGTAATTAGGAAGGAACAAAGTCAGGATTTGAATGCAGATTTTCTTTTTCTTTTTTTTAAATTTTCAGGTCCTAGAGTTAACACAGATTTGTGCACCAGATGCACAGTGAGGCCAAACAAACTGAAACTTCAAGGTTTGGGGCAGAGAAAGGTTTATTGCAAGACCATGCAAGGCGACGAGTTGGTTCTTGCCTTGAAAAGCCTTTAGCTACCCGAAGGGTTTTGGCAAAGCATTTTTAAAGGCCAGGAGGTGAGCGGGGGTCACAGGGTACTGTGATCAGCTTGTGCACAATTCTCTGATTGGCTGACGGTGAGGCAGCAGAGTGGTGTCACAGGGGTTAACATTACCAGTCCCTAGGCTCCAGGAGGCCTGGGGAGATGTGCTTATGGTCATCAAGTAGTTCTTCCATTTGGTGGTGGGTTTTCACATCTGCAAAATAACGCAGGATAATCAAATGCTATTATCTAGGTACTTCAGAGAGGAGCTAAAGCAGAGGATATGGGGGAAGGCCTGTCCCAGGAAGGCCCCATAGGGTCCTGCTTGGTTACACTATGATCTTTTTTTAGAATTTTTTTTATTGAAGTATAGCTGATTTACAGTGTTGTGCTAGTTTCAGGTATACAGAACAGTGATTCAGTTATACATATATAATATATATATACTTATATGTATTCTTTTTCAGATTCTTTTCCCTCATAGGTTATTACAAAATATTGAGTAGAGTTCCCTGTGCTATACAGTAGGTCCTTGTTGGTTACCTATTTTATATATAGTAGTGTGTATATGTTAATCCTAACTTCCTAATTTATCTCTCCCCCACCCCTTTTCCCTTTGGTAACCATAAGTTTGTTTTCTATGTCTGTGGGTCTATTTCTGTTTTGTAAATATGTTCATTTGTATCTTTTTTTTTTGAATCTACATGTAAGTGATCTCATATGATATTTGTCTTTCTCTGTCTGCTGACTCCACTTAGTATCATAATCTCCAGGTCCATCCATGTTGTTGCAAATGGCATTATTTCATTCTGTTTTTAGATTTTCTGATTCAAATCCTATCCTTTCCATCTCAATCCCCTCCCAGCTCAGCACATGTGTGTGTGTGTGTGTGTGTGTGTGTGTGTGTGTGTGTGTAGTCATATGTTGAAATGAGTCCTTCAGTATATTTTTACCACTCTAGAGATGGTACTTTTCTTTACAGCTAATATGTGGATACACATTATAATACTGTTCTAATGGAACCAAAATGTCAACATACTTTGAGAGAAGCCTTTAGTTATATTTTTACTTACCATTATCTGTACTTAAAAAAAGAACAATTCAAGCCCTTAGAAGCTGTTTGTGAAATAGTCAAGCTTCAAAAAGTTGTCTTTGATGAGACAGAGTACAAGCAAAGAAGAGAAAGCAAAGCAGACTTGGTCAGCATGTAGTTAGCATTTTATCTGAAATGAGAACCAACCATCCTAATGGACTTAAGAACTGCAAATATTTCTCCAGCGACTGGCAATTTCTAGAGAGAATTTTGCAAGTAGTCTACTTTTTGCAGTTGAATTATTACACATTTAGACACATAGATAGGTGAATAATGGATAGATAGATAATAAATCTATATAAGGAAGTAGCTATTACATTTGTCTTTTAAAACACAATTAATATGTATAATATAAGACCTGGATTCTGTAAAGAATGTAAATTTTCTGGCCCAAAATGTCCCTTTCCTAATAAAAATAGATAAACTTGTGTATTTCAAGTGAGATCTTGTGGTATTTCAATTTTCCAACCTAGCCCATTTGTTTGCAGAAGACACAATGAAAACATTTAAAAATGAAACAAATAAATAAATACACAAAACAAAAATAACCTACCCATATCTAATACCTAATGTATTCAAATATTTATAATAGATGAGCTCCTTACAAGTGTGTGATTTAGAAAAAATAGCCTAGAGTGCATACATATTTTACCCATGTTCTGACAAACATATGACACTGATGTTTCTCCCCTTATGGATACAATGGATTATTTTAAAATATAGTCTAGAATTGAATGTCTTTAAAGCAAATTCGTATTTCCTGTTGTTTTTCTTATAAACTTGAAGAATATTTCCATAGTTCAAATGTAAAGTTTTCTTTTTTTTTTTTTTTAATTAATGGGGGCTCAAGGGGAGGTGATAAAGAGGTTAGTCATACCCATGGCTCCTGGGAACGCTATTACAGTATTCGTACTTCATGTAATGTAGTATTTGCTAAGAAGGTGAAGGGAGAGGTTAACAGATTCCCATCTCTTTTGTGCTATTTTCTTTAATTTTGTTTAACTTCTATTCCTCAAGATCTTAACAGTTTTTCCCATGCATATAGATATTCTTATTTCATACTCATAACTCCCAAAGCCAAACATTCCTCTTAACTTTGTCAGGGGATGCCGTATATACAGCAAAAGGATTGTATGTGGCTGAAGAACTCCAATTATATTGCCAAGTCCATAAGCACAGTGTATACATCTGAAATAAAATAAGACGCTGCATACTCCTGTGATGGGGTATTTCCATTTGCCCCTCCAGATCATTTCTAGGTTTCTCCCCTTGTTCTATATCCCTGTAGGCTGATTTGAAGGGACTGTGAAAATGAGTTTCTTTTCCTCTAGCTTTCAGCAGGATCAGTCAATGGAAGGCGCTGGTAGGAAACTGGAGGACATGAGGAAAGACAATTGGAGTATTTGTTCCCTTGGCTCCTCCCACTGGTTCATGGGTTGGCAGCGTCCAAGTTCCCCTTCCCCTGGCCACAGCTCCTATTGGGCAACCCTCCCTTCAGACACAAGCCCCACCCTACGCTAAACATTCCATCCTAGTGTTGCTTCAGCCCTGGTAGTGGTTGGGGGCTCAGGGATGCCTGCTTCGTCCTCCCCGGTTGGCTTCCCTTAACCCTGTCCACTATTTGCTTCTTCATTAAAACTCTCTTTAATCACTTCTTTTGAGTGTGCCATCTGTTTCTTGTCAGAACTTTGAATGATACAAGTTCCTAAAGCACAAAATAAAGAAAACAGTGGAAATAAATACTAAATTTAGGTTGCAAAGCGGGTGAAATTTGTTTTCCTGCATCTCAGTATATTGTGTATAACAAATATATGTAAATATGAAGTACATGATACCTGAAAAAAAGAGGTCTGGTTAAGAATCGTAAATTATTAGTATTACACCATGTTTAGCATTTGCTGTACATTAATAATATGCAAGAGGCACCAATTTGCACTGAAAAGTAAATTGTTTTTCTTCTGCCCTGGAAAACCATTTTTTTCTAAAATACGTCAACATTTTCATGCAAAGAGATATACAAAAGATGGCATATCAGAAGCCAGTCCCAGATGGCTTGAAAGCCACAGTACTGATCACTTTGGAGACTCTTCAACATCTTCAGAACACTCTGATGATGATAAAACTCTGCCCTCTCCTAAATAGGCTTGTGCTTAAAAGACAAGCTTCATCTTGTAATGACTTGCTGCTAACTCTATTGATGCAAGTTGGAGGGGGTGTTGCTTTGTTTCATTTTGTGGTTCATTTCTTTCTACACCCGCCTTGGTCTCCAGTGCTGCTTTCTGCCATAAGTTAGAAATGAATTTTTTTAAATAAGCACTTGTACTTTGAACCATAAAACAAAATCTGAAGCTGAAATCAAAGGAAGAAGGTAAATTACTTTTAGTGCTCAGCAAAGAAACTTTCACTTGGCTATTTCCTGTTGTTTTGAAACTCTGAAAATCAATACAGAAACATATCATATGCTGAAGGCAGGTCATCTGTGCACTAGGTGTTTTTAACAGTTGGCTTTGAAGGGGATACTTATGCCCCCTTGACATGAATCTACAGTTCTTTGCACTAAGTGTCCCCATGAAACTACATTTTTGCTCAGGCTATCCATCTCAATGGTTATTACTTTTTACTGTTCCAGGCTCCCATCTTCTACTATAGATTCACTGATAGATCAATATGACAGAGGCAAGATAAAAGTCAGTTAGCTGCACATATCTATTATGAGCCTGAAAATTCAGACACACATTTCTCCTGACAGAAGACAGCCACATAACTGAGTTGCTACGTGTCTGGGTGGTTTTCTAGTCCTTTTTGTACAAAATCACATTTCTTCACATCATTCTTAATTTTGAGGTCCTTATGGCCTGTCAGGGAGTTAGGAGTGAGTGGTTCCCTAGGGGAGAGAGTGATTTTAAAATACAATCTTCACTTTTGAAAGGAGAGAACAAAACACATTTGCTGCTACACTGAGGCAGTAAAAAGGAGTGCTGACATGCTCAGTTTCTAAACCGCAGGCAAGTGGACTGTAAAACCAAGTGACGGGTCAAAGTCAAGAGAAGAAGATTTGCAGTCCTCTACAGGGTTATGGCTGTGAGGAAACTGACTTTGGGTTGGTTGGAAACCTCATGTTCTCTCTGGGGTTGATCACTTCAGCTATTAATCAGCAACCATTTTGAGAAAGAAGTAGAAATCTGCCAAACATTGAAGCCACTGTCCCCAAGATGGTCTACCATATGTCACAGCATAAGGAAGAAGAGTGCTCCAGCGATAACTCAAAGGCTGAAGAAATTAGTAGCAAAAGAGGCTGAGATCCAAATTGTTTCACATTTTAAGATTTTTAGCTCTTATTGCAAGTTCTCATGGTTAGAATCCTGACAAAAGATGTGAAACTTGAAAAGTCCATCAAAGGTCTTTAGAAATTCAACTAAAATGTAGACCTTTTAATTCATTAACTTAGTGTCTCATGCATGGATTTAATAAGCATTTATTGAGTTCTTACTGTATATCAGACACTGTATAAGGTGCTAGGGTTAGAAAGAGCCTGGTTTTCCTGCTCTCAAGTAACTTATGGTCCGGGACAGAGACAGACAGGATAACAGGAAATGGTATGAAAAATACACACAGACAAAGCAATTCATTATTTTCATAAAGACATCTAAAATCCATACACATTTATGTACCCAAAGGACACATTACAGCAGTTGCCTATGGGGCGTGAGGGGAGGAAGTGGCAGGAAGAAATGGGGATAAAGGAAAAATAAATGAATGAAGAGAAAAAATAAATGAATGAATGATAGTGAAAAAAGAAAGGCATTGCACAGACTGTTAATATTCCACTATGAATTGAGCTTGGAAAAAGCAAAGAAAGCTAGAAATGATTAGGTTGTGGGTGTGTGCACACATTGCTGCTCACAACACAGAGGGGACACTTAGCCTACCTAGGTTTAGGGAAGGCCTCCTGGCAGAGACAGCCCTCAAGGGAATTCCAGAGGATGAGCAGGGTGAAGAGAGGTCAGCAAAAAGATATCCGTGTCTATGTAAACATTGACATATTTATCTTTTATTGTGGTAAAAAAAAACATAACATGAGATCAACATTCTTAACAAAGTTTAGTGTTGTTCACAATAAGCCCAATGTTGCACAGCAGGTCTCTAGAACTTTTTCATTTTGCATGACTGAAACTTTCTACCCACTGAACAGCAACTCTCTGTTTCCCCCCTCCCCCCAGTATATTTATCTATTTTCAATTTTAATTTCTCCCCCTCTACCCCCCCCCACGAAGGAACACTTATTTGAAGACATGAGGGAGAACAACAGGTAGTTTACTACATCAAAGGGGTGGGCTGGCAAGATGTCACGTGATTGTCAGATCATCAAAGGCCTTAAATATTCCACTAAGAAAACTTGATCTGTAACAAAGGAAGCCAATGGGATTTTTTGTGTGTAAGGGCATGAAATAGTAAATATATCCACTTCACAGCCATCACTCCAGGGACAATTAGGAGTACCAACCTAACAAAATCTGGCAGATCCATACAATGGAATCTTATGGATCTGGCAGATCCATACAATGGAAGGAACGGTTCAACCAGTCTGGAAAATGTGGTCATTGAGACAAAAATAAAAAGGGCCTTGGTGGGAGTGGGATAGGGGTGGTATGACAGGCTCCCAGGTGAGAAGGAAGGTCAGAGGGGCAGGGCAAGTGACAGGGGTGAGTATCGTCCATTTACTCCATTTCACACAAGTTAAACCTCACACCTGCTGATTGAAGAGAGGTCGTGAACATTTAGTCAGGAACATCTCTGAGCACGCCCGGCTTGGCTGTAGCTTACACTCTGAAGTTGGCCTTCATGTGTAAACCCTAAGACATGACAAGTGGTATCCTTCCTTTTTCAAACATAGATCAGTTTTAAGAACAAGCAGAGCATGAGTGAGCATAACAGAAAACAAGATAAGGAAGGCAGAGCTGGAGCTATGTGAAAATTAGTGTCTAGTACTTAATGTCACAACTTCTCCATTATTTCATTTTTTAAATGTGTTGAATATAGCAAATAAGCATCTGGGTCTAAAGAAATAATACTAAGAGTTTTGTTTCATTTTGGCTATAAAGATCTTCCAACCAATACCAACATTTCTATGAAATAAGGAACCACTGAGGTCCAGGGATTTGAGAGGGATAGAAAAAAAAGGCCAACAAAAAGACAAAGTCATGCTTTGGTCAGAGATGGGATTTGTGTTTGTATATTTTTTTAAACAGCTTTATTGAGGTATAATTTATATACCAAAATCATCCATTTAAAGTTTACAGTCAAAGGGGGTTTAATATATTCACTGAATTTGTAAACATCACCACACCACAATCTAATTTTACAGTTTTATCACTCAAAAAGAGACCCTTGTACTCATTAGCAGTTACTCTCCATTCCCTATCCTAGCTCAAGACAACCTCTAGATTTGCCTATTCTGAGCATTTTATATAAATGAAATCATACAGTATGTGGCCTTTTGTGACTGGCTTCACTTAGCATAATGTTTGCAAGACTCATATATGGTCACATATATTAATACTTCATTCCTTTTTATTGCTAAATAATATTCCATTGTACGGATCTGCCAGATTTTGTTTATTCATCCATCATTTGATGGACATTTGGAGTTGTTTCCACTTTTCTGACCATTTGTGTAATGTTCTTATGAACATTTATGTACAAGTTTTTGCATGGATCTAGGTTTTTATTTCCCTTTGATATGTATCTAAGAGTGGTATTGCTTTGATTAACATTTCAATGAAGTGTTAAACTGTTTTCCAAAGTGGCTGCCCCATTTTACATTCCTACCAGAAAAATGTGAAGAGTAATTTCTCTACATCCTAGCTAACATTTGTTATTGTCTGTCTTTGATTATAACCATTCTAGTGGGTATGAAGTGGTGTCTCATTGTGATACTGATTTGCATTTTCCTGTATGTTTATATTTTAAATCTATTGGCTCAATATCCTTTTTATTATTTAGAATATATTTCTTTAGCGTTTTTAAAATCTTGTAAAACTTTGTGAAAACTCTCCAGTGCTATTTGTAACAAATAGTATAAAACTTATAGGCTTGAAACATTAAATATCTATTAGTTAGGGAATCCATGATTTAGGCTGGGCTTAGCTAGGTTGTTCTGATCTGAGCTCACTCAGTTGTCTGAGGATTAGCTGATCGTTGGCTACAATCTAGGCTGGCCTTGACAGGACAACTCAGATCTCTTCCATGTGTCTCCTGCCCCCCAGGAAGCAAGAGCAGACATGTTCTTCCCAGACAGTTGCTGAATAACATATGCAGAGGTGGCAAAGTGCAAATGTTTTTCTGTGCCTTTGCCTCTGGTACAACTGCTTATATTTCATTAGGCAAAGCAAGTCATATGGCTACACTGAGAACCAGGGGGCAAAGAAATACGTTCACTTCTTAATGGGAAAAATTGCAAAGTCTCATGGGAAAGAACATGGAAACCTCGAGGGGGAAGCATCCAAGCCATTCAGGGCATCAGTCTTCCACGTCCGTTACACTGCTACTCAGAAGAGAGGTGGATTAATTTGGTAGGTCAGAAACTATTGCTTCACTGACCTCTTAAGGCAGGGCCACTTTGCTCTCATGTTTGCCTATGTGAAAAAAACAAAACAAACAAACAAAAAAAACAGATCCATTAGCTACTCTAGTGTTAAATATTCCCCTGGTAACAAAGATTCTATTAAAAAAAATAGGAAAGATATTTATGTGACAAATGAACATTCTATTTGAAAACATCTCCAGGACCATAATGAGAACTCAGGACAAACCTAGATCAAACAGTAGCAGGCACTCTGAAATATTCTGGGAAGTGTTTAAACTAGAGAGAGAGGACATTATTTAAAAATTTATAAATGTCATATCATCTGTTTTAGGAAAAGCTAATAGAATGTCTTACAGACATTTCAGGTCACCCCCAAATTGCTTGTATAATCTATTTCCATAGATTCGGCAAATGTGGGAGCGGACGTATTATGGGTCAATACCAGTGAAAAGGCTCTCTGCACAGATACAGGATTCACAGTCCATTAAGCTTCAGGTCTGCCCTGATATATCCTCTGATATATTACTATTATATCCTATTTTTGTTGACTCAGTTACGATGTCAGCAAAACCAAACATTTTGGCTTGTGGCCCAGCCTTGAGCTGTCTATGGAGGATAGGCTTTTGCCTTTCCCAACATGACAGTAATGAGCAACTGGCATTAGTTTGATTTGCATAATTGTGTGCTTCCAACTTAGACTCTGTGTCAGTAGGAAACAACTCATTGTGATGATACCCACAGCATATTATCTGTTTTGTGCTATCAGCATTTATTTATGTAAATTCCATCGTTACAAGAGGGCATTTACCAACCTTCTACCACAAAATCACATTCTCTGCCAATAAGCAGGAAGAAAATACCATAGCAGAAGAGCTGGGTATATTTTGTAATTCACAGTTGTTGGTCAAGAAGTTGAAGAAGATATTTTTGGGGGTCGCTTGCTTGTTTGTTTTTTAGGCTAGTTTGCTTTAAGGACTGACAGAAATGATGACGATCTGAAAGTCTGTGACCATTTACAACTAATGTCGTCAAGCAAACACATTCTCTCTGTGACATACACATATACATACACCACAAAGATTATCTGACTCATCTACGATTTTCTTTAAGAATAATTTATGGTCTAAAAAAATATTTTGTGTTCCCTAGATGATAAGTCGAATGTTTGCTTTGTTAAGAAGCAGAACTCTGTAATTTATTCATGCAAGAGATACAAAGATAGAATAAGTAACTAGGATATCCCACTTTCAAAAGTACCTGAAAGAATGACTAGGAACTGTGTGGAACCTGAGACTTTGTAAACCAAACTTCACAACTCTGTTAATGAAAAAATAGCCAAGGTCGTCTATGCATTTTGTCATTAGCAGTAGATGAGTCTCCTAGGTCTTGTCTGTGTAACTGGAATTGTAATTTATACATTTCTTTGATACTTATCTCTGGTTAAGCACAAAGGAGTGTCAGCATTTAACCCTCCTTCAAAGAATGACAATGTAGAAAAAAGGGAAAAAAGAAGGAAAGAAAACCCAGCAGTCAACCATTTTAAATCTAGTCGACACCTGTCAGAAAGAACCTTGACAAAAAGGAGGATAATTAGAATATTGCTTTATTGTGAGCTCAGAGTTCCAAGCCCAGTCCGTATCATGCTTCAGGCTGGTCAGAGAAGAGGAAAAAAAGGGGAACACAATACAAATGAAAAAATCAACCAGAAATCTCATCTTACACTTCAGTCTCTTTGCAGAGGCTCTTAATGGCAGCCCAGCTGATCATTCAGCTCAAAATGAACTTAGAAATGATCTTTTAAAGAGGCCAACATAACAACCACATTTGGAAAACTTCGTAAAGAATATATGAGATTTCCAACTAGATACCTTTCTAAGCCTCAGTGCCAAATTGGGAAATGACAGAAAGATATTCTCCAAGCTCAAATTTCTTAGTTTGATATGATAATTCTTTGAAAGTGTATCCTGTTAGGTGTTTTTATTTTTGCTTTTGTCTTCACTTAACTTCTGACACTTTGGTGGGTAGGAAGGCAACAGGAGGAAGAGGGAGAGAATGTATTTGCTGGGTGGCATGAAACATTCTTTCCTCTTGTATAAACATTTAGAACTTCAACTCATAACAAAGCTTTTTCTCAATAATATTATCCTTTATTTTGTATTTTGTGGGCAAAATGTCTCTATATAAAGCATTAGAATCTCCTACCACTTTGACTTCTGTTTTGACCTCCTGTGGCTAATGAAACTGGATCAGGAATACAGTGATCAAGGGACAGATGCCATGATGTGCTGCACAGAGCAAGGAATTAGGAGTAACCAGACAGTATTTAATTCCCAGCCATTTGTACTATTTATGTAACATTGGTCAGCCTTTTCACATATTGGCTGCTCAGTTTCCTCATTGGTAGAACGCAATGGAAAGCTGTAAGTGTCCTTTCAATGTGATCTTTGAGATAGCACCATGGTTTATGTTAGCATTTGCTTGAGTGCTTGCATTTAGAATAGAACTAGGGGTGGAAAAGTGAAGTCACTTGATGTTATTTCTTGTGTAGACAAGTTCTCAAAGGGAGAAGAAAAGGCACTCACAGAAACAAAGCCAGACAAACAGAGCACACATTCTGTTAGGAATACCTCCTCAAGAAGAGTTCAAATAAGTGACTGAGGAGAAAGGCAAATCTGGCCGTGGAAGAACAGCTGAGAGAAGCAAGGGTCTGGAGACCTCTTCATCTATGGTAGGGAGGGACACCAAACATGTGTCAAAGGGAGAATGCAGTCTTTCTGAAGAGCCCACTGTGTACTTCCATGAGTGCATGTGGAAAGGCAGTGTGAAATGTTACCTAAAAGCCAGAGGGGCAGAACAGCAACACTGGGGAAAATAATGGCTGATACCAAAATGGGGCAAGCCAACTGAAGGATGTAGTTTAAGGAACCAAACCAAGGGAGACCCTTGTGGGGAAGTTGAGCAAGAAGGGCTGAAGGGAATGACGGTAGCAGTCAGAAAATAGTTAGTATGTTTGGCCACAGGGACTAAGAGAGGCATCTGGAAACAATGAAAGGAAAAATTTATTTTTCTCTAGTTTTCTTTGAAAATAACTCTCCAGTGAAATGCAAACCATAATAACAGTATCCTTAACATTTCACTTTTTGTGTTTTAAAAACTGATCTAAGACACAAACACAAAATTCTGGTTATGCTAATTAAGTGGAATTATGATTTACAAAACAATCCCTTGTAGCTTTTCTGATTTTCATGAAGTCTTACTTCACTGAGAACAAGCCCAGGGCACAAGAAGAGAGCTTAATGAATACTTTTTTCTATATTCCCTACAGCCACTCTTTACTCTGCTTACCCTGTCTTGGACATATGGAAACATAATGGAAGAAATGGAACAGAAGACTCAATGACTCAATGATGTCTTTTCTTGGCTAATGACAAAGGAAAAAAAACATGCTGATCATTTATAATATGCAATGTACTCATAACAAAGATAACATAATCAGAGGAGAGTGGGTTACAAACTACCCAATTGACTCAGCAGGTATCACCAAAATATTTGCAGGTTGCTTGGTAACCCAATTAAAAGTCACTATTTAAATCCCAGATCATTAGTGACTGAAAATCACTATCATTTGATGGCTCATCTCAGTCCAGTTCTTAGGGGAGATTTTCCTACATCAAAAAGCCACCAACATATTTGGCACTAATTGGTTCCCTTGGTGGCAATCTCAGCCTATAGGCCAAGAATTGAGTGGACCTGGGAGACCAAGCTATTCTCCCAGCCTGAGAGCTTGTGCTTCTTAGCATGAGCTGAAGAACATTGGTGGGTTAATATGAGAGTTTTACACAGATATTACCTGTCTTTGGATAAATTGAAATGTTCTATATTTAAGACTATCATATTTGTGGCAAGTTCTTTTTTTTTTTTTTTTTTTTTTTTTTTGCAGTGTGCGGGCCTCTCACTGTTGTGGCCTCTCCCACTGTGGAGCACAGGCTCCGGACGCGCAGGCTCAGCGGCCATGGCTCACGGGCCCAGCCACTCCGCGGCATGTGGGATCCTCCCGGACCGGGGCATGAACCCATGTCCCCTGCCTCGGCAGGCGGACTCTCAACCACTGCGCCACCAGGGAAGCCCAAGTTCTTTTTTTAAATTAAGTTCTATTTAGGACTTTCTTATTAAAATGTATTTCTCCTCTTTCTCCCCTTCCCCCTTTTCAGATCCTCTCCCAAACCCACAAAAATTAACATAAAAAATAGCAAATTTTATCATCTCAAAATTAGAAACCTGAATTACAGACATAGATGCTACCCAAAACACAGGCCTAGGTTAAAAGGGAAATTGTTTCTTCACTAAAATTAACAGGTTGCTAGCACTGTTACTTTGCTGGATATGATAGGAACTTCTGTAGAGATGAACAGATTTCTAGAGTATTCATACAAATATGTATGAGACAGAATCACCTGAGTACTTTTCTATTGAAAATTGGTCTGAAATTGATCTTATGAGATAATAAGTTTTCCATAGATTGTGGTATTGAAAGTAGTAGACAAATTCAAAATCAGTGAAGAGCTAGGTTTGCTACTAGAGAAGTGATCTTGTAACTAAATATGTCTACCTTGGACATTTGGCTATGAAGAAAAGCATGATATAGAGTATTGCAAGATAAATTCATCACAATTTTTGACACACACAAAAAAGATAAAGAGAGCCATAGAAAATAGAACAAACTTATGAAAAATAAAGTCTAATAAAAAAAACCCCCAAAAAACTGGACTAAGAGAAGAGTTGGGCTCTAGTTTTATCACTGTTATCACTTTGGTCCAAATTTCTTTCTACCTGCAGGTCTGGAAATAAAGATATACAAGACATCTTTTTAGCTTAGGAATTGTGAGATTTCTTTAGAAGAGATTTCTTTACAATTTTCTTTCTACCAATGTCTACTTTTGGTGGACTGGGACATGAGAAGCCAATTATATTTTATCTTCAAGATTTTTAACAAAAATTCTAAAATGACAAAACCTGCTGAATTTATTGGATTGCAGACTTTAAAAAATGAATCTCTGAGGATCCCTTATGAAAAATATTTAACAGATATATGGAAGTTTTAGTTTCACTGGCTACAGAGCCAGATAAGAGGGAAGTGGACTTGCTGAGTAGTATTGAAAGAGACTTCTAACATTTTTATAACAATGAACTTTCTCAATACAGATGTCAAGACCACAAAGATGTGATGCCTGAGTCAATATAGTGCACTAGCTTCCATCCACTTACAAATCAGAAAGATTGAGTTTTGTCTTGAATTAGTTACTGAGAGTAGCAGATCACAAAATTTTCTTATCTTCCACCTTCATCATTAACAATTTTTTGTTGAATTGGGACTAGCATTTTGCAGTTTACTTTGTACAGGCTCTCTTTCATTCAATTACTTGTAGCTAAGGCTTTAAGGAGGTGATGTACATATTTCTATGAAAATATGTATAATCCAGTTAAGTCTTATAGGCATTCAAACAGACATTTTATTTTCTATGGCTGCTGTATTCATGTTCAGTGGACATTGGTGAAGATGACCCATTTCTAGGAAAGTATTCAAATGTGTCATGAAGTCATGGAAGAGACTGCAGTGGTTATCTCATACTACTTTTTTGTGCATGAATTCTCTATAAAACAGAGCAGTTTACCAACAAAATTTATAAAACACTAGTTTCAAGAGTGTCTCAATGAAAAAAATGTTTAGTGGTCAATTAATTTAGGAAATGTTGTATGCTATATCCTTCCATTAGGGAATCACAGAGTATAATAAGTCTTTGAGAAATCCTGAAATGGAAGACAAACATTATTTGCTTAATATAGAGTTTTCTAAACAAATCTGATTATAAATTCCTTTTCTCTTTAATTGCTGTTTACTTGTGTTCTAAAGAATGTAGTCTCAGGGCTTCCCTGGTGGTGCAGTGGTTGAGAGTCTGCCTGCCGATGCAGGGGATGCGGGTTCGAGCCCTGGTCTGGGAGGATCCCACATGCCGCGGAGCAACTAGGCCTGTGAGCCACAACTACTGAGCCTGCGAGTCTGGAGCCTGTGCTCCACAACAAGAGAGGCTGCGATAGTGAGAGGCCCGAGCACTGTGATGAAGAGTGGCCCCCACTTGCCACAACTAGAGAAAGCCCTCGCACAGAAACGAAGACCCAACACAGGAAAAATAAATAAATTAATTAATAAACTCCTACCCCCATCTTATTTGAAAAAAAAAAAAAAAGAATGAAGTCTCTAATAAAGAAGCTATGCACCCTCTTCATGAACACCCAGGGATTTTCAAAAAAAAAAAAAAAAGTGACTGTTTTTTAGTAAGTTCTTCCTTGTATTGAACTGGAATACTTGCTGCCTTCACCTATTAATTGTTACCATGTACCCTACAGACATACAGTGAATATCAACCTTATAGCAATATTCCAAATATGTTAAGTCAAGAAAAGAATTAATCTTATCTCTGTGACTCCTGTCCTAAACACTAAACATCCCCAGTTGTTCAGACATTCCTTCTACTCCTGAGTTTCAGCGATATTCCCCATTTCTGAATATATTCCAATTTACTGCTACCTCTATTATGAGCAGCCTTGGGAAAGATACAGGATCCCAGTGGGCTAGAACAGAGCAGGACAGAGGGAGACTATCACCTCCTCTATGGAGTAGTCAGTAATTTATCATGTGTTTCAGACTACTTGCTCTGCTTTTGGTAAAAATGACTTGTAATGGATGTCCTGCGTGGTGGTCTTAATTCTAACATGGCCCCAAGATTTCCTGCCTGCCTCCATTTATCCACGGAACAGTGCCTGGGACTCTGGATATTATTTTACTCTCATAATTAGATTACCATGTGGCACACTTGACCTTAAATTAAGGTGGGTCTGACATAGTCACACAAGCTCTTTAAAAGCAGAGAGTTTTCTCTGTCTGCTCCCACACCACTAAGGCAGAGATCCAAAGCAGGAGAAGGATTAGAAGAACTGCTGCTGGCTTGAAGATGGAGGGGGCCACATGGCATGGGATGTAGGTGACTTTTAGTTGCTGAGAACAGCCATTGGATGATAGACAGCAAGGAAACAGGGACCACAGTGCTAAAACTGCAAGAAAATTTGGCCAAAAGCCTGAGTGATCTTGGTTTTGGATACTTTTTCAGTAGTGCAAGATGAAAACTCAGTCAGGCTAACTCCTTGATTTTGGCACTGTAGGACCCTGAGCTGAAAACAGAGTAACACTGTACCAGATTTCTGACCTACAGAACAGTGAGCAAATAAACGGATATTTTTTAAGCCACTGTTTGTACTAATTTGTTACACAGCAATAGAAATCTAATAAATCCAGATAATCAAAGCTCACCATCTTTACCATATTTTGCTTTTATATGTGATTTGTGATAAATGTCAGTAATACATTTTCCATTTTCTCTGTCTGAACAGCTTTAAGTATCATACATAAATAAATGTTACTTTCATGCCTCCTTTTCTTTGCTTCCAAAAAGATGTTGTCAGCTTGCAGCCATTCTCTGATTCATGGATTTCCACACAAATTTATATTTTATGGACATACAGATCCGTCTTCCCTCCCCATTTTTTTTAACTTTCTTTGGACTTTTCATTAAGATATTGTTCATCCAATTCTAGATTATAAGCATGAGACATGACATATTTATAACTATTTATAATAACTATTTACCTTTTTCTACTAAGATCATAAGTTTACTCTCTTGAGTAGCCAATTCCTAGTATTATGCTGATTTACCTCAAGTATTGATTATGACCTCTTTTCTCATTTGCTTTTTGTCTTATGAATTACCAGGAATGTTCTCCATTACTCACTTTCTGATTTGTGTTTTTGTCCTCTATAGTAACTGGTATTAAAGACTTCTTCCATTTCTTCTCCTACATATATTTTCAGCTTGAACAACTCTGTACCACTCATTCTTTGAGCAGCTATCTTAGTCCATTACTGCAATATCTTGAACCAAGGTCGGAGACCCACCTCTCTATGGTACCCTTTGGTATAGAAAGTTTTCCCTGCCCATACCTCATTTATCTTTCAGAATCCCAACCTTAAAATGAATGAAAAGGTAGAGTTGTTATCTGGGGTCCCAAATCCTTCATTATTATATCCCTGAAGGTATTTTGTTAAACCTCTTTTTTTTGGTTTTCCTTCACTGCATGAATAAGTAATTTTAGGTAATAGTTAGAGGGTCTGGTAAGCCTCAGAAGCATAAAAAATCACATAAATCCTATCCAAGAAGAAACAAACCCTTGAAGGGACAATCATCAGAGAAGAGTGTTACCACATCCTCCCAGTTCTGTTTCTGAAAACACTAGCCATTTCTGCTCAGTCTCCTTTCATGGCTTCTCCTCTTCTCTTGAGTCTATGTACCCGCATCTCACTATGAGCTCATTTTGGACTGGAATTTAGACTCGAATGTGAAATGAAGGACAGTATAATTTGGATACCATGTACATATTTGGCCAATGGTAACCTTAGTAAACAATGAAATATCCCCTCCCCTTTTGTTCTTTTAATGGAAATTAAGGAGTTATACTTTGAAAATACGATTTAAAATTTTTATTAAAGTAAAGTGATTTACAATGTTGTGTTAGGTTCAGGTATACAGCCAAGTGATTCAGTTTTATACATATATATATTCTTTTTCAGATTCTTTTCCCTTGTAGGTTATTACAAAATACTGGGTATAGTTCCCTGTGCTATACAGTAGGCCCTTTTTGGACCTATCTGATTTGAAAATGACTGGTGATCTATGCTATTAAATATTAAAGATTAATATCTGCTATAGGCTGAATGTTTGTGTTCTCCCCACCCCCAAATTCATATGCTGCAACCTGATCCCCAGTGTGAAGATATTTGAATATGGGAATTTGGGGAAGTGATTAGGTCGAGTGGGTGGAGCCCTCATGAGTGGGAGAGTGACCTTTTAGGAGACCCCAGAGAGCTCCCTAGCCCCTTTTCATCACGTGAAGACACAGCAAGAAGACGACTAGGAAAACAATTCTCACTAGACACCGAATCTGCTGGCACTTTGATCTTGGACTTCCCAGCCTTCAGAACTGTGAGAAATAAATGTCTGATATTTAAGCCACCAGTTTATGGAATTTTGGTTATATCAGCCAGAATGGGCTAAGATTATGTCTTATAGTACTTGCCTTATATTGCCATTTTGTTCCTAGATCTCAGGCAGGGCAAGGGGTTTTGTCTGATTCTCCAGATAATCCTAAAGAGAGATTATTGAGCTCAAGCATCTCAGTTAATACTTGGTCTACTCCAGTAGTATCTATCTTTTGTCACTACTATTTTATTTTAATTGTCTAGTTGTTTTAGTTCTGAAAACTTAATTGGTGAGTAGGTATGGCACATACAAATGCATATATGAGGTGATTCTCTTTGCTTATCATGCTTTTTGAAGTATATTTCTGTGCTTTCCTCTTTAACTATTCATTCTGAAACTCAAAACTATTATTTTACTTTCCCATTACCTTATAAATGTAGTAAATATACTTGATTTTTACTTCATTAATTTTCCAGTTAATCAACATCTCCTTAATTAGTTCCACATTTTATTAATATTTACTTTCAATATCTACATTCTCCTCAATTTCAATTCCAAACCACAAAATTTAAAAATATTTCTTTGACTGCACAAATTTGGCAACTCATCAGTACAAATTCTCTTCCAACCTCTCTTTTTTAATAACAATAAATAAAAATTATCGGAATACATTTATACTGCTTATATAGCATTTTCACTTTCCTATGTGGCCTTTAAGAATAGCACAATGTTATTTTCTGTTATGTTCTTTAATCTTACAGAAGAGTGAAATATTAAATGTGGGCTAAGCTCTAAAATTATTGAGAAGAAAATTACACACACACACACACACACACACACACACATACATACATAGGGCCATTGAAAATCTCTTAGAGAAAGGTCATGTTGAAGATTGGCAAACAAATATTATCCTTCGACATCAGAATAGATTATTGTTTCCTTGGTTGAGTTTCAGATGAAATGGTTGGCTTGTTTAGGAGGCATATTGTAGGGAAAATAAGTATCTTTAAATGATAAAATTGTACTTCAGTCAGTAACAGGCAACCACTGAATGGACAGTCAAATCATATCTCCCTCTCCTTGTTTGCTAGGATGTTCCTTTATTGAAGTGATGGCAAGAATCTTCTGCAGTTATTAAATTGTTCTTTTCTTTGCTCCTTGACTTGCTTACTCTCTCCTTTTGTCAAAGACAGCTGAATTTACATATTTTAAATCTGTGGATCTGGTGACTGACTGCACTGCACAAAATGATACATTGGTATGATGACTGGTTTTAGTTGACTAACCTTAGAATGATGAAACAAAATAAAATATATTTTATTTTATTTACTCTCATGATACAGTTTAAACTTTTAACTTTTCTTTTGTGGGAAATGAGAAAATGAAGACAGAAAGATGAAAGAGAAATGTAAGGCTCATTGAGCATATATTCTATGCCAGTAATTCTGCATGATGTATGCCATCAATGCTTCAAAATAATCTCATAAAATGCATTATTTTACCCATTTTATAGATAAGAAAACAGACTCAGAGAGACCATTTGTTGAAAATTATACAACTAATACACACAGGTGCTTTTTTACCAGGAAGTAGACAGATTCCAAAGTCCAAGTTCTCTCCAGAAAGCCACCCACCCTCCTGTCAACTAACTTTATTCCTATTTTAAGACAAATGCTTTTGGGACAGCAGGTTGAGGTTTCCAAGACCTTGTTAACTCCCACCATAGTCCAAGTACGGCAGTTTTTGTTTTTGTTTTTTGCGGTACACGGGCCTCTCACTGTTGTGGCCTCTCCTGTTGTGGAGCACAGGCCCCAGGCTCAGTGGCCATGGCTCATGGGTCCAGACTCTCCGGGCATGTGGGATCTTCCCGGACCGGGGCACGAACCCGCGTCCCCTGCATCGGCAGGCAGATTCTCAACCACTGCGCCACCAGGAAAGCCCCCAAGGGATCCCCCCAAGTACGGCAGTTTTTATTTCACTTGTAAGCAACAGGAAATTTATTCCCTGTGGTTCTGATTCATGTATACTATATTCACAAAGTTGTCTAATGTTTTATCAAAAGCTTTTTGAACTGCAAGCCAGTTGATTTTTTTTTTTAATTTACTGGAAGTAAAATGTTGTTGATATAAACAGAATGGAAGCGCCTCAGACTATTAGATTAAAAACAAGACTTAAATCCCTAAGTTTATACTCACAATGATATGCTATAAATGTAGCAAAGCATATTTTATTGTTTATACTTTTGATTGCCTAAAATTAACATGATAAACACAAGTGTGCTTTTTCCCCTAGTGTTTATCAGGTGTGTGTGTGTATGTGTGTGTGTGTATGGAGCTTCTATTTCCTCATAGTGATACATTAGTAAAGTGTCTACTTTAAAAAATATATTTCTAGGAATTTTTAAAATACAAATCAGCATTATATGTAAGTCCATGATTGAAGCTGTACTTGAATACACCATGTCAATGCTTTCATGCAAAGTTAAAGATGTTAGTTTTTAAATCATAGGTAGTCTAGTAGTTCAGAAACGTTAAAAGTGAAATTCCTGATTCCCTTTGAACATAGTTGATACTGGAGAGGAAACCAAAATTGGTTGGACTTTACTGAGCTGAGGAAATAAATCCCACTCAGTATAGATTGACTTCCTAATGTCACAAGACAATTTAGAAATTATGCATAAGATAAATCTCTTTCCTCTCATTGCACCAATGTATTTAGCTTAATCACGAGCATCAGTGGAGACAGAGACTAAAAAATAAATTGTTCACTGTCTCCAAGACAAACCCCAAATAAGAAACTTGATATTTTGCATAAACTCTATCTCTGGAATATGCTTTTGAAAAGACATGCCATAATTATATGTAGCATTATAGAGGCTCTTGTGTTTATAAATATTTTCAAAAGGCTTTGAAATTGTTTGTAAATCCAAAGTTTATAAATGACTTATGAAATCCAAAAATTTGCTAAACATGTTTCCTCATTTTTGTATTATGCTCTTTGATTTTTCTTTCTGTGTTGTGTAAGTCAAAGAAAATGATATACAATATGGCTAGATAGGACTAAAATTTCCAAACAAAAGAAGCATCTGTTTTTCTAATTAGTTTTTGAATTTATGTTGGTTTCACAATTGGTTACTCTGCAAACAATGTGGTTCAAATGACAATGACATTGATTACATTTCTACTTTACACCAAGAGCATTTTTATCAACGATTGTCAACTCCAGTAACCAGCAAAAACTAAGCCTTTGAGCACCTCTGTACCTTGGGTATTGTTTTACCCAATCTGAAGCAGATTGAACTGTAACTTCACAGGAGGCTGACACAGTTTCCATGAAGCCGGAAACGACTGGAATTTTAAAAAACTGGGTTGCAAGAGCTTATCTTTTGATGTATATTTTAAAATTTTGGAGCAAGCTACTTATGCCTGTGGTTTCTCCGCTATGCTCATCTTTCCAACAGTACTTTGAAATGATTTCTAGGTCGGGGGCTATGGGCCAGGTGAACTTTGTCTCAGCATTAATTCCTATTTTCTTTATGTTTCTATGGGGTGTGTTCCTAATTCTTCTCTTAGCCAGTGGAAGAGGCTATGTTATAAATGGGTAACAAGCCTTCAGAGTATTATCCCACTGTACACAACTTTGCTTCCCAAGGTGGTTACCATCAGTTGCTTTTGTTCAAAATTTCACTTTGCAGATCATCTAAATATTCACATCTACATCTTGATTTCTTAAAAATATTTTTATGTCTATCCTGCATCCAAATAAACTGTGGATCCTTCAGTACAAGGAGAAACTTGCATTCCATGTATTTTCATCTAGTCATTTGCTCATTTAGCAAATACTTATTGAGTAACTACTACGTTTAAAATAGTCTGCTCCATGCTGGCTCATAGGAACAACTTGACACATTCTTCTGGTTAAGGATACTTCTTGTTTCAATAAGGTGAGAACTCTATGGAAAACCCATTGGAAACTGAGTTGACCATTATGCTCTACTGAAATATTTTCATACTATAACTTGTATCTATAATGCTAGAATATTTAAATTGTGTAATTTCTAGTTATGACATCTTAGTCCTGATGGCTACCATTTTGTATATTTTCTGTTGAGAGGAAATCATTACTCTATGCCCTGGAAATGGAAAACTCTGAATCATTTGCCATGGCTTCTGCTATTATGCCTTCAGTGATTTGATTAGTTTTTAGATGTGTATTAAAATAACATTTTTTTCTTATAAGTAAGATAAACTTAATGACCATTTTTAACATTACAAGATATTATAATAAGGTATTAAATGGAGATTATTGCTCCACAGTGAAACCAGCCTAGCTTTAACACATTCTTTATCGAATGGTATTTTATATTATAGCAAGAAGAAATTGCCAGCTAAACTGTTTAATTACTACCTCACTGAGAAAGCCAAAAATGGCCTATTACCTGATTTCTTTTCATGTCATTTTTATATTTCCTGGGCATGTAAACCTTACTTGAATAGTCTTATAATACAGTGTATAACTAATCCAAATCTGGAATCAGGTAAACATGGGTATAAAACATGTTTTTGCCTTTCAGGAACTGTATCACGGTGGGGAAATAATTTTGTTCCATGTAAAACTCAGTTTTACTATTGGGGAAATGGAATAACAAAAAAGTATTTTTATGAATTTATGCATGGAATACTTAGAAAAGAGTACAAAGCAACCACTCAAGACATGGTAACAAATAAATAAATATGATAGGTTAAAAAAAAAAAAGAAATGGTAACTGATGGTATTTTATAGGTTTCAAATAAATCAAATTTTTGCTAAATTTATTGGAATGGATGAAGCAAGTCTTAAAAAATTATAGATAAATTAGTAAATTATTAACTGGTCAGGAAACAACTGAAACTTTTGGTGATTCTCAATCTATCATTATTAGCAGAGCCTCAGCACATTGTTTTATTGAAGTGACTATGAAGTCATTTTGTAACTGTAAGAGAAGTTTAGTCATCACATCATCCTAACACCATTATGAGGTAGGTAATAAGGTGTCCATGTTACAAGTGAGGAAATTGAAGATTAGAATGAAAGTGATTTTTCAGGGTAAATCAACTGTGAAAGGGACAGGGCTGGAAACATATTAACTTTCACATATGCTTTCCAGTGGCCTGTCATTCTAATTAGTATTACACAAACATAGCAATTTGTTAGTTTTGTCAAAAGAGTCAAATCATCACTGCTGATCTAATCATTATTAAATGTCTAGTACTTGCTAAATACTATGTAACAGTCTTTAATTCATATTTTAATAACATAATCCTTCATTCATAAGCTATACTTATTGGGCACCAACTCTGTTGCTATCCTAGCCACCAGAGATATTCTGAAGAAGATGCATTCATCACCATAAAGAGCTTACAATGTCATAAGAGAAAAACACAAATAATCACACTATTACAGAACAACACAATGTGTCACCACAATGAATTTCATCCCATTACCCTCTTTGTATAGATGAAGATACAGAGGCTTAATGAGAAACATAAACAACTGTAAGACATTGATTAATATGAGGAACAGCCTGGATTCAAACTCAAATTATTCTATCATTTTTCCTTTAAACATTGTTAATATACCATGTCCATAGTCATTGCCAACAACGGATTTCTGATGCTTAGAGACACAATTCTGCATAGCTGCATCTTGATTGGTGTCATTCTAGACATGTCTGACTCTGACCTAAGGGACTGTTTTATGACATGGAATGAATATAAAATATGGCAGACACTGTTGTTTGTATACTAACCACCATTTCCCCTCTTCTTATTTATTAAAAAAAAATTGTTCAGGTATCTCATACTCATGCCTTTCTGGATTCTCCCTAGCTCCAGGAAGTAAATCATTGTTGATCCAAAGAACAAGGGCAAACCCGTTCTCCTTGACAGTGCAGAGTTAGACCTGTCCTGAAGTTTTAGCAAATAGGCTGAGATGAGACATCTGCTGGGAACCATCTAGAAAGAGTCCACTAAAGAGATACACAGAAGGAAAGACTCCATTTTATGCCTCTCTACATTTTGTAGCCATCTTGGGTCCATAAAAGGCAAACCAATTCAATGAGGATGACAGATCATAAAGAGAGAAAAAAGTTAGGTCATTGATAATGTCAATATGCCACGGAATTACTCAGTTCTCAAACCACTTTACCTTCAGACTTCTAATAATGTGAAATAATAAATTTTACTTCTTGCTTAAGTAACTGTGTGTTGAATTTTCTGATTTTTGCCAGAAAGAAGTATAAAAGGTATTTTTATGGGATTCCTCACACAGGATCTTAAAAAAAAAAGTTTTCTTTTTCCTTGCCATGTTCTCCTTTCCTCCTAATATATTTTAATGACATGTACATCTTACAGTCATATTGAAGGGTGTTAGATGAAGTTTAAATTCTCTTTTTGGGCTCAAATTTGGATAGAAAACCTTAATTTGTGACAAAGTCTATAATAACTGGGCACATGTGAGACACTCAAAGACACTATGGATTGTTTTTCTTCAAAGACATCTTAATCCTATGTCTGACCATCCAAAAGTACAAAGCAGGAGTAGTGCAATAAAGCTAAAAATTTCAATATATAAATTTGGATGTCAAATAAAAAAAAACTGATTCCCTTTTACTCAATTTTATTGTAAGCATAGAAGGCAATTGCAACTAGGAAGAAATAAAAACATGCAAAACAAATAATAGAATATTTTGCCATGCACGTGTGCTAAACTGGATTGTTTGGATATTCAGTCAAATATATATCAATACTATAGGAGAGGTTTTAAAAAAATGAATACTTGTATGGAATCATTTTTTGTGTGTGACTCTATTATAGATATTTAATATACAAGAAGAAGGATGCCACATAATCTTTGCCCACAGAGTGGCCACCACATAGAGATGGCAACTGGGGGACAAGTAACTGAACAGTTACAATGTATAGGCATAAGTGAAAACTAGAGATGTGCCAGGCAGTTCGTCCAGGGATGCCTAACTGTGTGAGAATTGATGGTAGTGGATTATGATTGGGCTAGAGAAAAGAAGTTCTACAGATAAGGAAGCAGTTGTTCTAAATCTTAAAGAATGCACTCAAGGAACTGCAAATAGCTATGTTAGCCAGATTGTATCCTCCATGTGGAGTTGTGGAAGGAAGTTAAGCTGGAGAGGAAAATAGGAGCCAGGCTGTAAACGGGGAAAATAATGAGGGACTACATTGGAGTAGTGGGGAATGGGCAGTGGAATTAGCTAATTGGTAGGGTGACTATTTAACTCATTAATTGCATCAACTAAAGTGGAATAATTTTTAGAGTGAAAGGGAGCACAATGGATAATTATTATGAATAAAAGGTATATATGGGAACTGTTTTGGGTAAACTAGGGTGCATAGTCACCATAGTCCAATTGAAATATATTCAAGATTTCTTTATTTGACAAAATGAACAGTAAGTACATAGTGGCTGATCTTCTGGGGGCGGTGAGTGAGAATAAAGAGCATAAGATCATCTTCAGGCTTCTGGTGTAGGCAAGACTAATGGCAATTACTTTCACTGTGATAAAAAGTACAGAAGCAGGAACAGGCTTTCAGGGAGAGAAAATGAGTTATACTTTAGACATGTTGAGTTTGAGATGTTTGTAGGAAATCTAAGTAGCCCTGTCTATAGAAATTTGAAATGTGAATTAGGAAATCAACAGAGAGATGTTCAGTACTAAAATCAGAATTCGGGAATCATTAAAATAAGATGGAAGTTGAAGCTGTGGGGAGGGTTAATTTTGCCTTCTTTCCCCACTATACAGCAAGAGAAGATAACCAAAGAAATAATTCTCATGAATAACAACAAAAAAAAAATGTGTCATATAAAAGAAGAGAATCCCATACAGAGATGCCATACAGGAAACTGAAAAAAGTATTAGAGATATGAAGAAACCAAATAAGGAAAGGTGCAATGGAAAAAAAGATGAGAGTTATTTCAGGATGGTTGCTAGACAGACATCTTTAGTTTTGTCTAGATGTCTATTCCCTTCATCTGGTAACAGAGGTTCTTTATCTGTGAGAACCCCATCCTTGTGCTCCCTGACTCCCACATGCAGGCATACACACATTCACATTCAGCACCAGGGTTGATTATTTGATGCCAGTTATTATAGCCCACTCCTCCCAGGTAATGATGACCAATTCAAGGGTAGTCTTGTGACTTAAATCTATTTCTCCCAGGTATTTTAATCTTGACTGAACTGGCATATGGAGACATGGTAATGAGAGGTGAATCATTCCAATAGCAGAGTTCAAAAGACTGTCCATGAGATCCTGACTGAGATCTATGGCTTATATATGATTCCTGTACTTCTTAAACCCTGGTTATTCTGTTTTTCCTTAGGTTCTGTGAGTTTACTGGTAACTTTAAAATAAATGCTTTTTTCCCCCTTTATTTGAGTAATCTAGAATTGGTTTCTGTTGCTTACAATCAACTCCAAATGATGCTAAAATCAGTAACTGGAAGTGAAGTATTACATGTAATGGATTCTAACAAGTTATTGGTTGAGTGGAAGTAGGGTAGAGGACAATTAAGTTTCCTCTCCTAGACAGAGACATCTGCAGACTTCTTAAAATAGTCACAAAGCATCTGATTAGCTTATTAGCTGTTGTGTTTTGTGAATTAGAATGTGTGAAAATGAAAATGGAGCTTTAATATAGTTAGTATGAAAAAAAGTCAGGATGTTGGAATGTATAGGCTTCTTTGTGTAGTCTTCAATATGGTTCTACACAAAGGGAAATACGTTAGTCTGAACTGGTTTATGTGGAAGCAGAGAAGTAAGGCCATGTAGTTTTCCCAAGGGAGTTCATTTATGACTTTGGCTAGCAGTTTAAGGTGGTTGAATGTTTGTTAACCATTTCCTTTGTAGAATGGAAAATCCAGATTCTGTTCCCTCACTAAAATTGATGTGAACCTAAAAGGGAACAAGGAGATTTGGTGGTAGATAAATCTGGGAACAAAAATACCTAAAGAAGGTAATGGAGAAAAACTGACCACCTAATTTTCTACCACAGACCTCCTTCTGCTTGATACATATAAATTATTATCACTAATGTAAAAGAAAGAAATCCACTGGTGTTTGGCCTAGTGGCAAGGGGGAATATTAGATTAAGGGTGCTTTACAATTGCTGCTTATTGCTTAGTATTTTTATCCAGAGGCAGATACAGGATAGCACTTAGGTTCATAAATGTTGGCTTATCAAAAACTCTTGAGTTTGGTTACTAAATCAGGAGTCAGAAAAATACAAATAACTCACAGTTGTCTAAAATCATAAGGAAGTTTATACAGCCAAGGAATGCCCAAACCTACCAAATAGAGGCTTGTGTTTGCTCAACGTCCACACAATTTCCTAGTTCCTGAATCCAACCACCAGAAATTGATCTGCTAAAGCAGAAACGTCTCCAAAAGGAACATACTCGCCATTTCCCATCTTTTATGTGGCAATAGAGGGCGAAAGATAAGGAGAAGCCTTCCATGTAACCAACTACAGCCACGTCAGTTGACCAAGGGGCTCATTCCTCTGCTAGGGCAGAGAGACTTTGCTGTCTTTGACCTTCAGAATATGCTATATGTCCTCACAATTCCTCAAACACATCAGTCTCTTTTCCATCTATATCTTTGTATACCCCATTCCCTATGTAAATCTTTTTTTTTTTCTCTTTATTTCCCAAGACAATCCTATGCTTTCTTTAAATCCCAGCATGTGAATGATCTCCCCAAAGCTCAAACCTCCCTAATCCCAACTCCTGCCTGGATCTGATGATGCTGATACTGACCAGGTTTCTTGGCCTTCTCCAATCAACAGAGATTGATTAGAGACCAGACAAGAAATGCAGGCAAGGCTTTACTGAGGCCCCTGCTGTAGCATGGGGGAAGCAAGGACAAGTAAAATGTTCCCTTGCTCACTTGCTACCCGAGGGTGGGGAGAGGTGGTTCCTTATATGGGGTGAGGGTAAGTGTGGCTTAGGTGGTTTGCCCACCCCTTTGGTGGTGTTGAGTGCAGGGGGCATGTGCAGTGCCCTGCTTTTACTCCCAGCTCTTCAGAAGTGGTAGTTGGGTTTTATTTATTTATTTTTGGTCTTTTTGTATCTTCTTGTTCATAATTTGCCCCAGCTGCGCATGCATGAAGTTATTTTTAATACCTTATAGTTTCTTTGTATTTGCCTGAGGAGAAGTGCAAGCATTGCAGCACTGCAGCAAAGGGTGGCAGGTCCAGCCTGTCTCAATGTCCCAACTCTGTGCTCCTGCTGCAGCTAGTGCATTTCTGTACTTCCATAACTTTTCTGTTCTTTCCTTTTGGCTATACAGTCCTTCTTTCCATCTTGAAACTATGCATAACTTTAGGTCAGAGTAAGTTGCATTTCCCTTTGTTTTTCCAAGGCTTTGCCCAACTTCTGCCTTCAAAAATTACAAATTACAGATATTATTAAGTACTCAACAAATGCTTTTTGAATGAATGAAAAAACCAATCAGTATAGCCTATTCATTCAAGAAGATTTGCTGTGAAAGAAATGAGTGTACATTTAGTAATGAATAATTAATGTGAGATTAATTAAGCTCTTACCACATCCTAGGTACTCTTTCATGGGCTTTTTATTTTATTAACTCAGTGAGTCCTCAAAACAATCCTTTCTTAAAGTAGCTACAATTATTCTCCACAGTTTACTGATGAGGAAAGTGACGGACAAAGTTAAATAACTTACCTTAAGTTATACAATTAACAGGTGTCAGAGCAGAATTTATTTCTGGTTAGTCTGACTTCTTACCCACCTTTATTAAACAGTACTTTACACTGCCTTTCTTGACCATGAGGAAATCAGGTGCAAAGTCCATTTATTTTTAAATGTTTAAAATCAACAGGTTATTTGTGTTTTATCCAACTAGGTTTTTGGTACTATCTAGAAAGCTTATTTGTACTTTAGGCAGCTTAAAATTTAAACTGTCAGTTATATTCTACAAGACCAGAAGTGTTTTTTGTATTCTGTTTGACATATAAGAATATGCCAAAACAAATCAGATTATAAGTCAGGCAAATATTACCATAAACACTTGTGTAAAGTTAGTGATTTTTGAATACGTCATAGAAATATTTCCAACAGCAATTACAGACATTTTTTTGTGATTGTAGCACTAGAGCTTCTTCAGAATTAAGTAAACTTGGCTGTGTTAACTAGCAATTGGTTCTTTCGACTAAACTTTGATTAATTAATAATAATAAAAAGAAAAAACCTAAAGGTTCATATACTTTTAAAGTAAAACAAACTAATTCATGAAAATTAGTTTGAACTTACTGGTTGGGTTAAGCTGACTGGTTAATTACTGTCATTTACTTTCTGACTTTATAATCCTGCAAAACTTTCTCTAGTCTCAACATCATTTCGAACTAATCTATTTTATTGAATTATAAAATAAATGTAAATTTTCACTGTCAAAAACTATGATAAAAATAAGAGCTGACATTTTGAGATTTTTCTTCCAATCTTTAATTTTTTAAATTTAGAGCTATAGATACATTGATAGATAAATGTATTTAGATAGACACAGACATACATACAGTGAAAGTATCTATTTTTAGACATCTTTTTTTAGACATCTTAATTTTTCACTTAAAATAAAAATTTTCCATATCATTTAAAACTGTTAAAGTTTATCTAATAGAACATTCTATGAGTACATCTTAATTAATAATACTATTCCTCTATTGCTGTACATTCAGGTCATATTCGGGATTTATTTTTATGGCCAGATAAATGATAAAATCTCTATGCATCTATCTTTGTTCATGGTTCTGATTATTACTTGGAGATTATCTTTTTTAAAATGGAATTACTGTGTTGAAGAGTATACAGTTTTATATATATATATATATATATATATATATATATATATATAAATTTATTTATTTATTTAGTTAGTTAGTTAGTTAGTTATGGCTGCATTGGGTCTTCGTTGTTGCCCACCGGCTTTCTCTAGTTGCGGCAAGTGGGGGCTACTCTTCGTTGCGGTGTGTGGGCTTCTCATTTTAGTGGCTTCTCTTGTGGTGGAGCATGGGCGGTAGGTGCACGGGCTTCAATAGTTGTGGCTTGCGGGCTCTAGAGTGTAGGCTCAGTAGTTGTGCACGGGCTTATTTGCTCTGCAGCATGTGGGATCTTCCCTGACCAGGGATCGAACTGATGTCCCCTGCTTTGACAGGCAGATTCTTAACCACTGCACCACCAGGGAAGTCCCAAGTTTTATTTATATATATTTAATTTTTAAAAAAAAATACTTTTCAGGAAGAGTGTACAAAATTGCTGAATCACCAGAAGGGTATGAGAATGTCCATTTCACACTCTTGCCTACAGTGAGAAATATGATAAAGAATTACTTGCTAATTTGAAGAGAAAAAAATTTTATGACTTTTGTACTTTAATTTGCATTTCTTTATTTGTGAGCTGCATTTTTCATATTCCTATTGACTATTTGCATCTTTTGTATAATTTGTATCATCATATTATTTATGGTGCATCTTTCCTATAAATTTATGTGTGCTTTTTAGGCAGTATGACTTTAACACTTCACTCATTATTTTTGTGACCAGTATTTTTATTACATTATTTTAATCTAATGTATATATTTTGAGTTTTCTTTTGTCTTTCCATGCTAAATGTTTTTACTATTACAATATTTCATTAGATAAAGCACCTGAGTTTTGTCACTGAAACTGTGCCCAAAACATGCTAAATATTTTAAACATTGGTAAATAACTGGACAGCTGATGGAATTT
Organism: Mesoplodon mirus; assembly: GCF_964341445.2. Lineage (NCBI taxonomy): Eukaryota > Metazoa > Chordata > Mammalia > Artiodactyla > Ziphiidae > Mesoplodon > Mesoplodon mirus. Next base: position 76,628,160 of record NC_138978.1, on the reverse strand, counting down.
AAATTTTTTCTTATTAATAATATCCGTTTCTATGTCTCCAGTTTTTTGTTTTGTTTTGTTTTGTTTTGTTTTTTTGCAGTATGTGGGCCTCTCACTGTTGTGGCCTCTCCCACTGTGGAGCACAGGCTCCGGACGCACAGTCTCAGCGGCCATGGCTCACAGGCCCAGCCTCTCCATGGCACGTGGGATCTTCCTGGACCGGGGCACAAACCCATCCCTGTGTTTCCTTAACTAATCTGGTTGGCTGAGCAGGTTCTTCCTTTGTCATCACATCTCCATGAGTCAAATTCTCAAAGCCACACCCTTGAAGGAAGAAAATGACCTCCGCTTATTCAGCAACATTGTTCTTCCTCTAAGATGCACCTTCTCCATTCCAATCACCACCACTAGTCTAGTTCAAAGTCTTAGTAGCTCTCAGATTACTGCAGCAGTTTTCTAATTGGTCATATTATTTCCAGTCTCATATCTAATATCTACCAGATTCATTTATTTAAAACATAAATCGAGCCATAACATCTCCTTAGTTTAAATTCTTCAGGAAAAGCTGGAACTCTCATATATCGTTACTGGGGATGTAAAATGGCGTAGTTACTTTGGAAAAAGGTTTGGCAGTTTCTTAAAAAGTTGAGCATAAATTTACCATGTGACCCATGAATTTTATCCTCAAGTATCGACCCAAGAGAAATAAAAACATAAGTCTATGCAAAGACTTAGATGTGAATGTTTGTAAAACATTATTCATAATAACCAGAAAATAGAAACAATCTAAATGTCCATCAACTGGTGAATAGATAAACAAATTATGGTACATCCATATCATGGAATATTATTTGACAGTGCAAAGGAATAAATTACTGACACATGCTACAACATAGGTGAACCTAAAAAAAAACCTTAGGCTAAATGAGAGAAGCCAGATGCAAATGACTAGATATTGTATGATTCCATTTATGTGAAATGTCTATAAATGGCAAGTCTGGATACAGAATGGATACACAAAGCAGACTGGTGTTTTCCTGGGTCTGGGAGCAGGAATGGAGAGTGACAGAGAATTGGTATGAGGGGATATTTTGGAGTGATGGAAATAGTCTAAAAATAGGATTGTGTTGATGATTGCACAACTCTATAAATTTAATAAAACTCATTTAATTATACACTTAAAAATGTGACTTTTCAGGTATGTAATTGATATCTTGACAACACTATTTAAAGAAACCAGCAAGGGGGGAGTCCAGGCATACATGGGGACAAGGGGTGTATGAGAAATCTCTGTATCTTCCCTTAAATTTTGCTGTGACCCTAAAAAAATAGTCCTAACTAAAGAAAAAACATAAAATAAAAAATAATATGGTGAACTTTTTTTCAAAGAAAATAAAACAAAGACTGTTGAAGAGAAATTTTAAAAATGGAAAAATATCTAAAACAAAATTCAACAAGCAACTCTTCAGGAGGTCCTGACCCCAGGATCCAACCTAGGTTCCTATATATTATTCACAGGATGCTCCCCACTCTTGTCTCTTGCCTTCCTCTCCACTCATACCTCATTGTGGTATTGCTGGTTGTTCCTTGCACCTTTTAGGCTGTTTCTTGAGTCTAAGCCTTTGTTCATTCCCCTGTACATGAAATGCCACTCCTCACTAATCCTCCCACCCCACCCCAACTCCTGTATCAAGCGTGCTTCTTATTCATCTTCAAAAAAAATCTTACTTTGGTCTCCATGCTATCCCTCCAACTCTCTCCCTAATCTCAGAGTGAAGTATTCTCCCTAATGCTCCCATAATACCTCCAAATACTGTACAACATACATTTACACAGCTGTTTATTTATGAGACTGTCTCGTTCCTTAGACTCTGAGTTTATAATTATTACTTTTGATATCTTTAGAAACTAGCACAGTGCCTGGAACCAAATAAGTGCTCAAAATATTTGTGGAATAATGAATTAATATATGTATGGATGCTAGAGATTAAGAGTCAGTATTTATGGGGCACTGTCATCCAACCTGACATGAACTACTTCTTCATCCTTATTTTTGGCAGCTGAATTCCAGGGGAGATGACACAATGACATCTATATGAGATCACAGGTTAAAATATTTCATTTATGAACTCACATCAATTCATGTTTTCTAAAATATGAAATGGCAATCTTTTGACCAAATCCATCACTTACACATAGGATGGATCAAGCATATGTGTGTCGTGACTGGTGACTTACAATGATGATAGATCACATTGCCTAACAGGCTGTCACTTCCCAACATGATTTAAAGTTCACAGTAGGGACCACAAGGGGAGATGGATGGCTACGTTGGGACCACCTGTTACAGGTGTGGAATGCAATATCTTTTTCAGCTGTTATGAAATCACCTCATCAGGAGGATTTGGAAGCTAGTCAATAGGCAGTGGGTAAACAAATATGCCAGGCAAACTAAACACTACCACATGACGGATTTCAGACATGGGAGTTCAGATAAAGCTAGAAATTTCACACTGCTTCATTTCATATTACTAGAATTATGTAGGGGATTGTGGCATTACTAAATCCTGCTGTACCTTGAAATGAAGCCACAAAGATGAACACTATTTCCTAGGGCAGTAACACCAAGCCAATACCATTCTACACAGAATAAGTTATTTGTTTGTTTCAAGGCTCTAAGTATAATGACTGAAAACAAAATGTATAACAAATGTTCTAATACAAATTGTGAACAGAAACGTTATTTATTCATAACCCCACAATAAAACATAGTAAGAAAATATTTAGAAAAGGGTCGAAGGAACAATGTGCAACCTTATTATGTTTTAGTGTGAACTCACAGATTGTTGAGTAGAATTCCATGCAACCCAGTAAAGCTATGTATTTCAGATTTGTGGAGAGAACAGTGATGTCTTCCTAAAAGTGCATTGAGAGGGTGGAGTCAATATGGCAGTGTGGGAAGATGTGGAGTTTGCATCTCCCCACAACTAGTGTGCCTGCAGGACGCTGGTGGGGAATCTCGATGCCCAAGGAGATGGAAAACTGAAGGGAACTGATAAAATGTGGGGGGACTGAGGGAGGAGGAGAAGTGGAAGCCAGACAGAACCAGCACCACTGAGGAATGGCTGAGGCAGGGGAGGGCTTTCCATGCTTGGAGGCACACCAGGGGCTTGAATCAAGGGGAAGCACACTCAGTGTATCCCCTGCCCAATTGGCCAGGGAAGTCTGCCTGTCTCTGAGGCCAGGTTCTATGCCCTCAGAGACCCCCTCCAGGCCACTTTGGTCCTGGGGGTGTAGGAGGGAGGCTGGAGGAGAACAGGAGAGGCAGGCTGGTGGGGCCCTTAAAGACAGGAGGAGCAGGAAAGGAGCAGAGGACATTTTCCTAACCCACTTGAGCCCAGGCAGCCTGCTGAGCTCCCAGACCATGTCCCCCACCTTCCAAAGCGCCCTCCAGGCCACATGGGTCCTGGGGACATAGGAGGGAGGCCTTCGTCAGAGCAGGAGAGGCAGGCAGGAGGGGCCCTCCAGGACTGGAGGAGAGGAGAGGAGGGAGATTTCTCCACCCACTCAATCCCAGGAAGACTGCTAGACTCCCAGAAGGGGTCCCCCATCTTCTGAGATGAGAAGCAGGAGGCACACCTGGGCCCCTTCTGTTCTATTGAGCCTAAGCCCCACCTCCCACATTCCCCAGGCCCTTTTCTAGTCCTGTGGGTCCTAAGAATAGACCCCACCCCTGCTTAAGCCCCACCCTCCACAGCCAAGGCCTTTTTTACTTTTTTTTTTTCTCCTCCTCTTTTTTAATATTGTGGTTCTGTTTTACCTTCTGGTTTCATCTATAATTTTATTTTTATATTCTTTCTAACATATCTGTTAGTTTCTTAGTCTAATTTTATTTTTTTCTTTGTTATTGTTCTGTTTTTTTTTTTTTTTTTCTTGCTGCCCCACATGGCTTGAGGGATCTTGGTTCACAAGCCTGGGGTCAGAACAAAGCTCCTGTAGAGGGAGCTCTGAGTCTGAACCACTGGACTAACAGAGAACCTCAGATGCTGGGAATATTAATCAGAGTGAAGTCTCCCAGAGCTCGTCATCTCAGCACCAAGACCCAGCTCTACCCAACAGCCTACAAACTCCAGTGTTGGAAGCCTCAGATCAAACAACCAGTAAGACAGATCACAATCTCCTTCATTAGAAAAAAAAAAGTGAGATGACAAAAAATATGTCACAGATGAAGGAGCAAGGTAAAAACCTAAAAGACCAAATAAATGAAGAGGAAATAGGTAATCTACCTGGAAAATAATTCAAAGTAATGATAGTAAAGATGATCCAGAATCTCAGAAATAGAATGGAGGTATGGATTGAGAAAATACAAGAAATGTTTAACAAGGATCTAGAAGAACTAAAGAACAAACAAACAGAGATGAACAACACAATAACTTAAATGAAAAATACACTAGAGGGAAGCAATAATGGAATAACTGAGTAAGAAGAAGCTTCTGAGCTGGAAGACAGAATGGTGGAAATGACTGCAGAGGGGCAGAATAAAGAAAAAAGAATGAAAAGAATTGAAGACAATCCAGAGACCTCTGGAACAACACTAAATGCACCAACATTCAAATTATAGGAGTCCCAGAAGAAGAAAAGAAAAAGAAAGGCTCTGATAAAATATTTGAAGAGATTATAGTGGAAAACTTCCTTAACATGGGAAAGGAAATAGTCACCCAAGTCCAGGAAACACAGAGAGCCCCATACAGGATAAACCCTAGGAGAAACACACCAAGACACATATTAATCGAATTAAAAAACAATAAATTCAAAGAAAAAATATTAAAAGCAACAAGGGAAAAACAAAAATAACATAGAAAAGAATTCCCATAAGGTTTTCAACTGATTTTTCCAGCAGAAACTCTGCAGGCCAGAAGGGAGTGGCAGGATATACTTAAAGTGATGAAAGGGAAAAACCTACAACCAAGATTACTCTACCCAGCAAGCATCTCATTCAGATTCAACAGACAAATCAAAAAATTTTCAGACAAGCAAAAGCTAAGAGAATTCAGCACCACAAAACCAGCTTTACAACAAATGCTAAAGAAACTTCTCCAGACAGGAAACACAAGAGAAGAAAAAGACACACAAAAACAAACCCAAAATAATTAAGAAAATGGTAATAGGAACATACATATCGATAATAACCTTGAATGTAAATGGATTAAATGCCCCAACCAAAAGACACAGACTAGCTGAATGGATACAAAAACAAGACCCAAATATATGCTGTCTATAAGAGGCCCTCTTCAGACTTAGGGACACACATGCAGACTGAAAGTGAAGGGATGAAATAGATACTCCATGCAAACGGTAGTCAAAAGCTGGAATAACATTACTCATATCAGATAAAATAGACTTTAAAATAAAACCTTTTACAAGAGATAAGGAAGGACACTACATAATGCTCAAGGGATCAATCCAAGAAGAAGATATAACAATTATAAATGTTTATGCACCCAACATAGCAGCACCTCAATACATTAGGCAAATGCTAACAACCATGAAAGGGGAAATCAACAGTAACACAATAATAGTAGTGGACTTTAATACCCCACTTACACCAATGGACAGATCATCCAAACAGAAAATAAATAAAGAAACACAAGCTTTAAATGACACAATAGACCATGTAGATTTAATTGATATTTAGAGAACATTCTACCCAAAAGTGGCAGAATGCACTTTCTTCTCAAGTGCACAGTTAACATTCTCCAGGATAGATCATAACCTGGGTCACAAATCAAGCCTCAGAAAATTTAAGAAAATTGAAATCATATCTAGCATCTTTGCTGACCAAAATGCTATGAGATTGAAAATTAATTATAGGAAAAAAAACACTATAAGACACAAATACATGGAGCTAAACAGGGCACTACTAAATAACCAAGAGATCACTAAAGAAATCAAAGAAGAAATTTAAAAAAATACATAGAAACAAATGACAACAAAAACACTATGGCCCAAAAGCTATGGGATGCAACAAAAGAAGTTTTAAGGGGGAAATTTATAGCAATTCAATCTCACCTCAAGAAACAAGAAAAATCTCAAATAAACAATAACCCTACACCTAAAGCCACTAGATAAAGAAGAATAAAGAAAACCTAAAGTCAATAAAAGGAAAAAAAATCATAAAAATCAGAACAGAAATAAATGAAATAGAAATGAAGAAAACAATAGCAAAGATCAATAAAACTAAATGCTGGTTCTTTGAGGAGATAAACAAAATTGATAAACCTTTAGCCAGACTCATAATGAAAAAAAGGGAGAGGATGCAAATCAATAAAATTAGAAATGAAAAAGGAGAAATCACAACTGACACCACAGAAATAGAAATACAAAGGATTATAAGAGACTACTACAAACAACTATATGACAATAAAATGGACAACCATGAAGAAATGGACAAATTCTTGGAAAGGTATAATTTTCCACGACTGAACCAGGCAGAATTAGAAAATATAAACAGACCTATCACAAGTAATGAAATTGAAACTGTAATTAAAAATCTTCCAACAAACAAAAGTCCAGGACCAGATGGCTTCCCAGGCACATTCTATTAAACATTTAGAGAAGAACTAACACAAATCTTTCTCAATCTATTCCAAAAAATTGAAGAGGGAGGGACACTCCCAAATTCATTCTATGAGGCCACCATCACCCTGATACCAAAACCAGAAAAATATATCACAAAAAAAGAAAATTATAGACCAATGCCATTGATGAACATAGATGCAAAAATCCTGAATAAAATGCTAGCAAACCAAATCCAACAACACAGTAAAAGGATCATACACCATGATCAAGTTGGATTTATCACAGGGATGCAAGAATTCCTCAATATACACTAATCAGTCAATGTGGTATACTATATTAACAAATTAAGGAACAAAAACCATATGATCATTTTAAAAGATGCAGAAAAAGTTTTTAACAAAATAAAACACCCATTTATAATAAAAACTTTCCAGAAAATAGGCATAGAGGGAACATACCTCAAGATAATAAAGGCCATATATGACACACCCACAGCAAACATCATACTCAATTGTGAAAAACTGAAAGCGGTTTCACTAAGATCAGGAACAAGACAAGGATATCCACTCTCGCCACTATCATTCAACATAGTTTTGGAAGTCCTAATCATGACAATTAGAGAAGAAAAACAAATAAAAGGAATACAAATTGGAAGAGAAGAAGTAAAACTGTCACTGCTTGCAGATGACATGATACTATATATGGTATAGTATAGTATACTATAGATGGATATGGTATACTATATCCTAAAGATGCCACAAGAAAACCACTAGAATTAATCAATGAATTTGGTAAGTTTGCAGGATACAAAATTAATGCACAGAAATTTCTGGCATTCCTATACACTAACAATGAAAAATCAGAGAGAGAAATTAAGAAAACAATCCCATTTACCATTGCAACACAAAGAATAAAATACTTAGGAATAATCTTAACTAAGGAGGTGAAAGACTTGTATTCATAAAACTATAAAACACTGATGAAAGAAATCAAAGATGACATAAACAGACGGAGAAGTATACCATGTTCTTGGATTAGAAGAATCAACATTGTGAAAATGACTATACTACCCAAAGCAATCTACAGATTTAATGAAATCCCTATCAAACTACCAATGGCATTCTTCACAGAATTAGAACAAAAAAATTTACAATTCGTATGGAAACACAAAAGACCCCGAATAGCCAAAGCAATCTTAAGAAACAAAAACAGAGCTGGAGGAATCAGGCTCCCTGATTTCAAACTATACTACAAAACTACAGTAGTCAAGACAGTATGGTACTGGCACAAAAACAAATATAGATGAATGGTACAGCTTAGAAAGCCCAGAGATAAACCCACACACATATGGTCACCTCATCTTTGACAAAGGAGGCAAGAACCTACAATGGAGAAAAGACAGTTTCTTCAATAAGTGGTGCTGGGAAAACTGGACAGCTACATGTGAAAGAATGAAATTAGAACACTGCTTAACACCATACACAAAAAAAGAACTCCAGGGCTTCCCTGGTGGCACAGTGGTTGAGAGTCCGCCTGCCGATGTGGGGGACATGGGTTTGTGCCCCAGTCCGGGAGGATCCCACATGCCGCGGAGCGGCTAGGCCCATGAGCCATGGCCGCTGAGCCTGTGCATCCAGAGCCTGTGCTCCACAATGGGAGAGGGCACAACAGTGAGAGGCCCACGTACAGAAAAAAAAAAAAAAAAAAAAAAGAATCCTAAATGCTACATTGGCAAATAGAATCCAAAAGCACTTGAGAAGCATCATATATAATGACCAAGAAAGGTTTTTCCCTAGGAATACAAGATGGTTAAATAATGGGAAATCTTTACATCTAATTTAGAGTAAAAAAGAAAAAAAAATGTTATTTCTATAGATTCTTAAAACAATAAAATTCATTTTCTATTAAAATTTATGTTTTAAAAAACCTATAATAAAATATTAATTGATATTTTAAATGAAAATGTCCTTAACACACATATATACACAAAAAAACACAAGCCAGCCTCATTCTTACTGATGAAAGACTAGAAAAATTCCCATTAAATGCAAGACAAACACAAAATCCAGAATCATGAAAGAATAGGTTAATAAACTCAAGTATTCAATTATCATATAGTCATATCCTTATGCAGCAAAAGTATCTGACAAAATCCAACACCCATTCATGATAAAAATTCTCAGGTTAAAAATAGGGGTGAGCTAATTTGACTTGGTAAAGAGCACCTATAAAAATCTTGAAACTTACACTATAATTAATAGTGAGAGATTTGATGCTTTCCCTCTAAGACGGAAGGAATAAGGTAAGAATATCCATTCCCATACCACCACTCTTATACAACATAATTTAGTACTGGAAGTTCTAACCACTGTAATAAAGCAAGGAAAATAAATAAAAGACATACAGATAGTAAAGGAAAAAATAAAACTGTTCTTATTTGCATGATTATCTATCATGCAGGAATCTACAAAATCATGAGGAATCTGTGAAAATGTAAATAATTCTAGAGCTAACCTGAGTCCAGTAAGGTCTCAAAGTACAAGACCAACAGACGAAAATCAATCTCATTTTTTTTTTTTGTTAACAATGAAAAGGACTTCCTGGTGATGCAGTGGTTGAGAATCTGCCTGCCAATGCAGGGACACGGGTTCGGGCCCTGGTCTGGGAAGACCCACATACCGTGGAGCAACTAGGCCCGTGAGTCACAATTACTGAGCCTGCACGTCTGGAACCTGTGCTCTGCAGCAGGAGAGGCCACGATAGTGAAAGGCCCATGCACCACGATGAAGAGTGGCCCCCACTTGCCGCAACTAGAGAAAGCCCCTGCACAGAAACGAAGACCCAACACAGCCATAAATAAATAAATAAATAAAAATTTTAAAAAAGTAATAAAGGAAGAAAGAAAATTGAAAGAAATGTAACAAACAAACAAACAAAAAAACCTGACAAGGCATATGACGATGGGTTCATCATTTATAACATATTCATTTTTTTAAAAGTAGAAAATCAGGCCAAGATTACAGAGAGATAACTCATAGAAAGGGAAACACAGAAATCTTTTAAAAGTGAAAATATACTCACATTTTTTTCATAAGACTAACACAATTCAAACTGCAATGAAATATATTTTTGGAAAGATCAAAAAAGGTGTGATAATAAATGGTATTGGCAGGAGGTATGAGGACAAAAGCATTTTTCTGCACTGTAGGTCAGAATAAAAATGGATGCAATTACTTTGAAGGCTATTTGGCAAAAGCATTCAAAATTAAAAATTCACTTGCCATTTAACAGAGATTTCACTTCCATAAATTTGTATAACTGGTAGACTAACCCATGTATAAAGCACATTATAAGCATTGCATGTACTTAAGAAAGACTGGAAAATGCATAAATGTCCATTAAAGGCCAGTGATTCAATAAATTATGGCAGAACCATGCAATAAAATATGCTATTAAGAAAAATTAGGTAGGTTTATTTATTCTGATAGGGAGTACTCTCCAAATTACTGTATTAAAATAAAATGGCAAGGTCATGAATAATGTAATAACATGTACTCAATTATGTAAAATTAAAAGGTACATACATGAGGATATGTATATACATAAACATATATATAGCTATGCATAAACACACACATACTCTTTCACATACACCTGTTTCTGGAGAGTTCACAAGGTAATAGTGATTAGTCTGTTTGAAAGGCTTCATCCATTCTTTCTTAATATGGTTGTCTAGCATGAAATAGTTAATGTATATGTCTCTCTTCATTATTTCATTATTCACATTTCCTCCCAGAGCCTAATATGTGCTTAGTACATTATAGTGGCTCAGTAAACATTCATTAGGTTGAACAATATTTCTGTTATTCACCCTCAAGGAATAACTTTTAACAATGCAACCATTAATTATTTTTATTTTTAGAAAACTCTATACTTTTCACAAACATTTTCAGTTCATGATCTTATTTGCTCCTCATATGTTTTTCAAGTTATACAAAGTATTTGTAAGTTTTACTTATGTGCATATTTCAATTATATCCTACAATTCAAAGATGGGTTCCTCAACAAAAATTGCATCCTTTTATAAACTCTATATTCACATTTTGTTGCTTTTTCCCATTGGCTTTACAGTTCTCTCTTCTATGATGCATTTCACTCTTCTGGGCAGTTTTTCTTTTTACTTTTATGCATTAATGACTTACCACTCTTTTATTGCCGTATTTATGATTTATTGTTTTTTTTTTCTTTCTGCTTTCTTTTTATTTACAAAACACTCTATCTTTAACAACCATATCTCTAGCTAGTTCTCCTTGTGTCCTTCAAGTGTTCCTTTGAGATATATTTAGAAACTATGTGTTGCAGTTTCTCCCACCCACCCCCACTCCTACCCAGTTTCTTTAAAACAACTATTCCTTCTCCAGCCCAAGAATTATTGGCTCAGGCCAGCAGTTTGTCATAAAATATTCTACATGACATCCATGCTTTGTCCTAGCTCTTCTATTTCCTGCAGACTCTTAAAGATCTTTTTTAATATCCTTATTCTCAAATCCATCAATTTCCGAGTTATAAGGAGAAAAGGCCTTTGCAATTACTCTATGTAACACTTTCCTGACTTCTTTTTTAAGGACCTTATCCTGTATTCCTCTTTCTGCCTCACTTAATGTATTTTTTTGAAAAGTTAACCTTTTCTGTTTAGCCCTATTTAATAGTACTATTTACACTTCTATTTTCATTTTCTGAGGCTTTTACCTTTCTCCGAAATTCTTTAAAAACTTGGGTACTCTATTCCTCAAAAATATGATCACACTGTGTACATTTTAGGAGTGATTCATTTTTTCCCTCTGTTTTTGATCTGTTTATGGTGAATTAACAACTTTGTACTTTTATCCACTTAATTTCTTACTTTCAAAATAGTGCCAGAAGAAGCAAACAAACAAACAAAAAATCCCACAACAAACCCCCAAATCTCTTTGATCATTTGCAATTTCTCTTTACACATGACCTTCATCTGTTGGTCTGTTTTTATCTCTTCGTCTCAGTGCTCCAGAAATCCTGACCTCTCTAGGAGGTTTCTAGAAATATCTCCATCTTTCTTCTCTCATTTTTTCGTTGGGCTTTCAAGAGTTTGTTTACAGTTTTCTCATCATTTGTTTTCTATTTCTTTAGTAATCGTGTCTGTTGATAAGATCTCTAAGACTTCTGTTTTTAGCTGTGGTAGTTAGGATAGGTGTGGATGCTTTATTGGCCATGATGCTACATAACAAACCACCTCAAAATGCACTGGTTTTTAAAACAAGCATTTATTTTTCTTTGTCATGTGCCTGTAGGTCAGTGGGACATTTCTGCTCTAGGCTGAGTGTTGGCTGAACTTGGTCCAGCCTTTGCATTGGCTTTGAGTTTGCTCCACATCTCATCTCTTTGAACCCATAGTTGCTGGTCATGTCCTTCTCATGGTGAGGCCTGAAGGGCCCATGCAAGCATGTTTAAAGCCTCTGTTCGTGTCCCCTTTTCATACTTTCCAGTCACAGATATACCCCCTTTCCTAAACTCCACTGAACAGGAAAGAGTGAAGAATTGAGAACAAGTATGCAATCCACCACAGCTGTGTATGGTCCTCTCCTTTGGATATCCTCTGTCCTCTGTCTATGCACCCCCTTTTCCTCTTTAAGCAGAAAAATCCCTTGTGGTCATGGCATCCTACTCATAGTTCAGTCTTTGGCTCCTCATGGTTCAGTTAACTAGATACTTTTATTAATGTAAAGATACAAAAATTCTCTCTGATATACAGCAATTGTCAAATCTTGCTGAGCAGAAATGATGAAGGCTCCAATCCTTGGCTGTGGAGTCAGCTCATTAATTTGTCCACCTGGTAGTCCCAGGTTCTGCTTTTCAGTAAGAACTCCCTTGTTCATTTTCTTTGGTGGTCCCTGGCTTTGCCCTCTGGAAGAGTCTTCTTTCCCCATTATCCTGTGGCCACATCTGAAGAGGACATTCGGAAGCATGTATTTCCTAAGGCTGTCACATATAGAGCAAACCACTTCCTGTTAGTATAAGTTTAGGATCCAGGGGATTATTTGGGGTTAGTAAATTACCATCAAAAGTGTAGTATGCTTTCAGCACAGTGGCTTTTTGGTCATTTCTAAATGTGACTGTACACTGTCAAAATTCTTGGATAAATAGGATTTTTAAGCTCTAAGCCTCTGGTCTTTTATTTATAGACCTCTGTGCTCTGGCCATCCAAATAATTTTCAACTTGCTGCTGTCTTCTGCATTGAAGACATCTGAAATAATGCACTGTCTTTGCCAGCAGGCTCACAAGTTTTGTATGGTGGAGCACCAGTTATATTTATTGCTAAGACTGGAATTTGCAGACACATCTCTTGACTGAGTTTAAATTTGGGGTATAAACACTTGGCTTTTTCTACCCTTTTCAAATTTCCAGACTCTCAGTCACCTGAGATTGCAGGTTATAGGCAAAGAGTACCTCCCTTAGCAAAGACACATGTCTTTCTAATTCAACTCTCAGACTGGCCAGCTAGTTCCACCTTGAATTTATCATTCTTTCAGGATTTTGCTGACAACCCATGCCAACATTCTGCAAGTATTTTACCATTTCTCCTAATATTATATATAGTCTTTTTAGCATATGATTGACTTTCCAATGTATGGCAGGTGATAATTTGACTAGATAATCTGTCAGTATATAATGATGGTTCTGAGATTTTCAATTTTCATTAGTTGTGTCATTATTATGCACCTACCTAGCTCTGCATCCAATCTAGTACTACCACATTTTAGTTTCTGTTACCTAAAGCACCTCACTTCCTGGTGCTAAATCAGTTGAACTAAGATTGGAATCAATATAACCAGAAAAAAAAATAATAATGGAAATAATAGTGGCTTAATCAATACAGAAGTTCATTTCTCTCTTGTAAAAGAGAAGTTTGCAGATAAACCATCCAAAGTTGCCCTGGTAGAACCAGAATGTTATTAGGGTCCAGCCTGTCTTCTTTCTGCTACTCCGTTTTTAGCATGAGGCTTGCTTCTTTGAGGTTACCTCATAGTTTAAAATGATTGCTGTCACTTTAGACATCACTTCTGCAGTATAACAGGAAGAGGTGGGGAGGGATCAAAGTATCTTTTCATCTTGAATGAATCGTTTCCCTTTAAGTAGACTTCTCATAGGCTACTGCAAAACCATAAGCTTACATTTCATTGGGCAGGACATAGACGTACAATCTAACCTTGCTGCAAGAGATGATGGGAAATGTAGTATTTTATTTGTTCACTGAATACAAGTGGGATTTGGCTATTAAGGAAGAAGAGGATTATAGGTATTGGGGTTCTGCAATTAACTCTCTACCAGAGACTTTGCTTTGAGACTTTAATTTTCATCTTTTAAAAATATGTTCAGTTAAGCTTTGGCATCTTGAAAGGACAGAAAACATTCTCTCTTCCTTGTCATCCTCATATCATAATTTAAGTTATCCCTATTATAACAGCAGTTTACTCATCCTCTATATACATTTGCCACATTTCCAACCTTTGTAAAAATTAATTTTGGTCATTACTCTAGTCTTATTAAAAAAGACAGAATCTTTTTCTTTATATAGCACAACAATAATTCTTTTACATGGATCTTGTCAACCTGACTGGTTCATTTCCTTTTCTAAGTACATTTCAGACTACTACTCCATTTCTCTAAATATATTTTTTTAATTGGAAATGATTTTAGAGATATCTAATTTAATCCTCTCATTTTGCAGATGAAGATCCTGAGGCTTGGAAAAGGTACATTAAGCCACTTATGTCACAAAGTGAGGAATTAATAGACTTTATGCTTATATTCTTGACTTTATTTGCAATTAAATGTGTCCACATATTACTTTTGGGGGTCTTTTCCCCTATCAAATTCCCTTTCATCTTTTTCAATTAGTCAATTAAAGTCTCCTTCTAACCATTCTTCTTATATCCTGGAGATAAGTCATGACCCCCAATAATATTTCCTTTTCAAATTTCTCTTATGGATTGAGATGGAACATAGTATATTCATAAATCTGATATTTCATCTCACCGAGGAGATCATGTATACCATCATATATCTTCCACTTCATATCTCATATATCTTTAAATGTTTACATTTGTGTGATTAGCAACTCTTCTCCTTTCATGAAATTTTTTTTTCCCCTTTTGGCCAGTGTAAAGAGCCCTAAACCAACCTCTTATCTATGCAGAAGTAAACTCCCCTCTAGGTCCTCCTTCTAAAATGAATCTCATTTTCCCACCCTCTCATTCATTCTATTTGTTGATAAAGTTAACATTTACAGAGTCCCTGGCAAACAGGGTACCAAGAAATCTATGACTTAAAAGTGGAGCATGCAACATAAATAATATGAAAACATGTATTTAGCTTGATCCTAAGAAGTTTCCTTTCAACCCTCTAGTCTCCTTCCCTATGGTTACTTTCCTCCTACTGCTTCTCTTTATCACCAGAACTCAGCGAGTAGTATGAAGCGATAAATAATTTTTGCATTGTGTTGAAGCTCAGACAGACTCTGCTATGATACAGTCCCTCTCTGCCTTCTTCTTTATCATTCATCATCTAATTTATAGCAGACAACAACTTGAGGCAGTTGTTTCATTGGGAGATGGGAAGTTTGGGTTCCCTATGTATCACAGGGTGAATTTAGGATTTATCACGTACATACTTATGGGTTATGCTTTTGGTACTGTTGTTATTGCAATTTTGATTTAATATATTAAATTCCACTTGACATTGCTCACACCATACTTTCATCTTTTCATCTAACTCTTGAAGGATATAGTTGACCTTGAACCTCTCCAGCCATTTTAATTTTCCTAATTCTTTCCTCTTCCCGAGCTCCACTCCATACCTCCTTTTCCCCACACAGCAACATTGAAAATCTTTCAAACTGAACTATTGCTTTCCACAAAAGAGATAATCATGAATACGGAGTCTAATATGATAGCCAGCACTCAGTAAGTGGAAATTATTCTTATCGTGATTAAGTGAGTGTCACCATGCTTCTGCCTGCTGGATATGAGCTAACCAAAGTATACAATATTGATATGGTGAGTTAAATACTATCCAACAAATTCTTATTACAGCAAGGCAAATAAGTAAGTATAAAGTCTCCCTCATTGGCTTAGACAAAGTGAATGACTTTATTCTTGCAAACTGCACACCATTCACAGAACTCTGTTCCTCTTTAGTTTTAATATGAGGCACAAGAAGAGGCAAGGAGTTTGCAATAAGACACCCTTGAGTAGAAGGCTTGACTCTATCAGTAACAATTATGTGAAATTGGCAAGTTACTTGAACCCTTTGGAGCTCAGTTTCTTTCTGGTGTGAATTCGGGAATATAATACCTACCTCACTGGGATGGTATTGGAGAGTATTGAATTGGAGTAACCACACCCAACTTGCCTGGTGCACGGTAAAAGTGCTACAAAAGTTAGTCCTCTTTTTTTTCGCACTTATTGGATACTAATCCAGTAGTATTTATTGGGTACTATTCTTAAGATGTTTATATATATATATATTTTTTTTCTTTCCCATATCTATCCGTAAAAGTCTTACTAATTATTTTTCAATTATATTCTTAACAGTCTATATAGAAGTATGTTCTTTCCCACTTTTAACACACAAAAATAGACATCAAAGAAAGATAAGATAAACTAGTACTTTGCACAAGAAAACATAGCTTTTAGCCTGGATGAAAACTATTGCTGGGCATACCCACTTCCCTGAAAGTCTGAGGTAAAAGATGCTGCTTCCTGGTGGTAAAAAATTGATGTGATTTTATTTTGAATAAACTTTGAGTTAAAAAAACATATTTTTCAGCATTTTCTCATCTTATCTATATAAAATGGCAACTGATTTTAGGTAAAAGTTCTTCAGAAACTGGTCTTGTAAACTTAACTCCAATAAACTAAATGTCAATGTGATTAAAAAAAAAAAATCCTTACTCGAGAAAAAAAATCTACTTCATGCCAGTTCTGAGAAATTCCCAGGGAGAGTTTGGGTGGAATAGCCACAGCATTTCTCTCAGTATATGGTGGCAATGAGGCTATGATGTTTGTATTCATTTCACCTCTTTATGAGCCCTTTCCTTCAGACCATCCAGCTTGCCCAAATCTGAGGAAAAAAGGGCTCCACTCATCACCTTCACAAGTGATGAGAATCTAGGATCTAAGTTGGACAAAGGGAGAGTGATGGACTAATTCCAACAAAATGACATTTTACAGACAGTACTGCAACATCCTTTAGTTAAAGGTCAAAATTTGACTCTACTGGTACAGGGTAGTTAAGATGTGTCTGGAGAAAACACCTGTTTTATTGTATCACTACTCCACATACTTCTCAAGCCCTCTGTTGTTGAGCAGAGCTGCTGACCTCCTCTCCATGACTCACCAGTTTGGCCTCACTGGTCCCACCCCCATCACACACTCACACTCTTACCTTCTGGAACACTTTCTGTGCTCTGATTTGACTATGAGCCTTGTCATGTTATTTCCTCTTTCTGGAACTTCCTGCATCCTCTTCTTTTGCATGAGAAACCCTTATCGATACTTAGTCAAAGTCCCAGATTAAACACTTGAGAAAACTACCAGTTCTCCACACATCCACCAGATTATGTGCTTACAGAACATCCCCAGCTCAGTTATTTTATAACCAGGGCCTGCTTTATCATTTACAAGTTCCAAATGTAAAATGCAAAGGTAGGGCTCCAGAGGCATCAGGGTAAATCAATCTAGCCTTCTCATGAGCTGCCATCTCCACATAAGGTGGACAGGTGATCTGCAAACAACTGCAATCTCTGCCCTGGGACACTCTGGATGGATGTGTGCCAAACCCGTTGTGGCACCACCACTTCAGGGCAGGGAGTCATGCTGCTTACACACACACACACACACACACACACACACACACACACACACTTTCCTCCCACCCCAAGAGGCCTTTAGGTGTTCATCCTACCCCAACTCCCCTTGTGCTCACACACACAAAGGCCCCCTAGAGGCACTGGTGGAACACTGACCTCTTGGCCATTGAGACCTGTTAGCAACTCAGCAGAGGGTAGCATTAGTTGGGGTCATCAGAGGGAAGAAAACTGGGAATTAAGAACCCTCCTGGGGAAATGCAGGAAGCAGTGAGGTACCAAACTGTGCATGAGCTGACACAAGTTCCATTGTCCCATTGGCTTTAATTTACAAAGATAAAAATATTAAACATTTCAGGACAGCCACAGCAAGGCTTTAAACATCGAGAGCTTGGCCCTTCTGAGAAAATGGCCCTGAGTGGCTGTACTGGTTGCGTGCCTGTAAACCTGGCTCTGTTTATAACTGACCCCACTTTATTTTTATTCCCATTAAACTATATCCTCCCCGCAACTTCTCTTGCCCCAATCTCTAAGCTGCATAAGAACAGGGACCATGTCCATGATAAACATTTGAGAAATATTTGTTGAGTGAGTAAATGAATGGATTAATGAAGTCTTCCACTATTTGGTGAGTGCTTCTAATCCATGTGAGATGTATTAGCACCCCGCACCTCTCCTCTCCTCTCTTTACACCAGTTGCCTTCTGCTCCCTGATTCAGAATGTCAATGCCCTAGTTCAGGTGCTCATGGCTTTTCTTCAGGACAACTAGAAAACACTTATAATGGATTTCTTAGCTTCCAGGATCATATTCTAAACTATAGATATGTTCATTCAACTTTTCTGCTTAGAAAATTCGCTGGCCACCATTGTCCAGGGGCTGGAATCCTGACTTCTTCTTGTGATGTCCAAAATCTTCCATAATATGATCCCAATGTATTTTGTAGGTTTAATTTCTTACTGCTTCTGCTTTATATGGAAAGATACTTGTTCTTCTGATTCCAGATTAAAAAACTGATGACCTATCACCTCTCAGGTGAAATCCCTTTAGATTCTACATCAGCTTGGAAGGCAGTGTCTCCCTGTTCTTTGCACATCGAGAGTCCTTAGTTATACAATAACATTGACTGAATAAATGGTCAAGTTGAACTGCAAATATTTTATTCCAGAAATTTAATTTCTATTGTTAAAGATCAACTTTTTGAATGCTGCTTAACAGTGTTAAATTCAATTAACATTTTCTTTTCTGAGGTTATTAAAAAAAGTTTATTTTATATTGGAGTATAGTTGATTAACAATATTGTGTGAGTTTCAGATGTCCTGCAAAGTGATTCAGTTATACATATACAGGTATCTATTCTTTTTCAAATTCTTTTCCCATTTACACTAGATTATTAAAGTACTGAGCAGAGTTCCCTGTGCTATACAGTATGTCCTTGTTGGTTGTTTTAAATATAGTAATCTCTACATGTCAGTCACAGACTCCCTAGTTTCTGAGTTTAACATGTTATATGCTAAGTGTTTTTATGTTCCAAGATCTATATTAGGTCTCAAGAAAACAAACAAGAAAATTATTATCAACACCCCTCTCCAACACACACACACACAGAAGTGCATAATCTAATAGAGAGAAAAATAAGAAAACGTAAAATCAAATGAATATTATAAGCATTGTACTAGACACAAGAAAAAAAAGGTATCTTTGATAGTTATTGTATTTCTGGAGTCAGGAAAATCATGTTGAGGAGGAGACAAGGAATTGAAAACTGAATATTTTGGAAAGACTTAGTTTCTAGAAAACAGACAAGACTATGAAGTAACTTGAGAGTCATTCAGTTGAAGAAGAATTTCATTTATTTTGCATATTTTTAGAGAACAGAAGTAAGAAAATAATAATTGGAAGTTATGAAGAGGTGAACTATGGATCAAAAAGATGTTTCTAAAAGCAAGAGTATTGAAAAATAGCATGAATTTCCACAGGAGGTGAGGATTTCCACATTGCTGGAGTTATACAGGTAGGTGTGGAACAACTAGCATCCTCACATGCTAAATGAAACAAGAATATTTATGATGAACTGACTTGGTATAGCAGATAGTGGTGTGGAACATCAGAAAATAAGAACTGTATTCCTGGCAATTCATTTTCCTGATCATTTGGCATAGGTGCTGACCTTGTTGATTCCATTTCCTCATCAGAAAAATGGAGATATTTTTCTGTTTCAGAGAGTTGCTGTGAGAATTAAATGGGATAAAGTAGTTGATGGTACTTTAAAATTGTAACCACTATGAAATATGAGTTATTATAAATTTATGTTGATAATAAGAAAATTAATAATAATCACATACATGATTTCAGTCTCTGTATGTAGTTCTAGAAGACAGAATAATTATCTTCTCTTTCTTGCGTATAAGAAAAGAAAAGCTTCAGATTATAGGTGACCATCCCATAGAGACATAGCTGGTCAATGAGTGGCAGAACTGGAAGTCATGACTTTTCCCGTAAAGCACGAAGTATCTCCTCTGCAGTGCACTGCCTTTATGATGAAGTAGAGTCTGTGACAGTTTGCAGTTCCCAAGGTACTTTGGACTGAAGTCACTCAAGTAATAATAGGCTCTGTTTAGACATCATTCTGTAAGTGATATGCTTATGTGTTTTTCACTCAGGGAACTAGGATAAAAATAACAAATGTTGGCCAGATCTACTCATTCTTTAGTAAACAGTACCTTTTTTTTTAGTAAACATTCACAGGACATTTCTAAAACAGGAGTTTTACAAAGCCACAACAAGGGATTAATCAAGATGTGCTGAATACTTACTGTGGAATACCACACATATATATGAAATTATAAATGATATGTAGGACAACTATTATTACTTTTGATGTTAATTACCATCCCCCATTTTTTCTGTGACTGATGAGATCATATCTCTGCTCTTGCCATTTACATCTACTCTCCTTGTTCTGCATGTTCTCTTATTTAAATGTTCTATTTCTTGATCCCGTGGTGGCACAGGATGAACCAACCATTTCTTCGTGACAATAGAGAAATACTCTTTACAGGTATTCTCAGTAATGATTCACTGTTCAGTCACATAAATGCAGATGCTTTCTGCCTAAACTATTCACAACTTAGAAACTATTTTGATGTTTATACCTAATTGCTGTTACATAAATATTTCAAGGAAGAAAACATAGGAGATGTGACTCTTTTTGTTCTTTATAAATATCCAATGCTCTTTCTGAGAATTTTCTAAGGCTTCGATGGCAGGTGTTTTTTATAGTTTTCCTTGCATTTAAGGGTAGAAATGAATATCTTCTAGGCTGAGTGTTACTCTCTATATCCTCTGTTATTATTTAAATGTTCTTTCTTCTGTCTTTTCCCATTTCTTACCATCAAAAACTCCCCTCACCTACACCCATTTACAGAATTTGGGATTAAAAACTCTTTTCCTGCAACAAAATGTTTTCTCAACATGAGCTTGTTGTTTAACTATTTGAAGACCACCAAACATGAGTTCATCTTTTATATATTTAATCTCATAAATATACACCAGAAAAATTGAGAAAATAGTTGTATACAGCTAATCCTTTGAAAAATGCAGCCTTTGATTTTCTTTTCCTGTTAAATCCTCACTAGCTAAGTAGTTTGTGAATATTTTTGTATTCTTTTCATCTGTCAAAATATACAATTTTAAAGGACTTATGAATTTTTTAATCACATGGAGTTTTAATGCCAACTATGTGCCGGCATTGAGTAGCACAAGAAGTAGGTCAGTAATGAAGTTTTAGCCCCACCTACAATTCAAAATCTCAATAAACTAGGAAAATGCTCCTCCCCAAGAAGGTACAGCAGGGCCCTGCGTTCCTCTTATATCTATTATATTTATTTAAAATGGAGCTTATAAATCAATTGGAAAAGGAGATATACATATATTTCCTAGCAATAAATCTAGTCATTGTCTTAGACTTTAGAGTGGAAAAGAGGAAAAAGCAAAATTCTTCTATTTCAGTAAACCTGGAAGGAACAGACTAAAAATGGCACCAATCTCAGCCATTTCTCTCTTCTTTTCTGAAAGCATCTGGGCATGCAGAAAAGAGTCACTTTCCCCTCTAGGCGGCAGTGCTGTACACGTGTCATGGTTTTCACTTTCATGCTCAGGGGCCATTACAAGCACTATCCACTTACATTCCATTACAACTGATTGAATATTATACATCAAAAAGTGGAAAGAAAATGTTTAAGATTTTATGAATGCAAGCGAAATGACTAGAGTTCACAAAACTTTGGATTCTGAGCTTGGCTTCTGCCTTGTCCTTACATAAGCATCTTTGATCTTCTTTTCACCCAGCAGTTTAGATGACTTATGTGGTCTTATAATTGCTTTATTATTTTAGGAAAAATAGTCATGTCTATTTTTTTTTTCTATAGAGGTTATTTTTAAAGAAAATTTCCATTCCATTACAAGTGAGGGGATTTCTCAAACCAGATAAAATTAGTGGTTACTTTTCTCTGTGTTATAAAGAATAGAAGTTAGAAGAACTAGGTTCTAATCTTGGGTCTTCCATAAAGTAATTTTGTGACCTTTGACAAGTCATTCATCTGATCTGCCTCATTTTTTTCTCTTTTGACAGTGGGCTACTTATCTCTTTTAGGACAAATTGAGTTAATCAATTTAGAAGAGACTTGAAAACTCTTTCATAAATATGGGGCATTATTCATATAAAAATCCAAATTTTAGGGTTAGCTTTATAACTGTTTATTAAACTATGTTTAATTCTATAATAAGCAAGAAGACACTGCACAAAGGACAGTCAGCCTCTTTTCAAATTGTATTGTCTTCCCATTAATAACTACCATCGACCGTGTCTTCATGTGCAGTGGCAGGTTGCCAAGACTGTGCAAACTTTTCCTGTGGGAACCCCTGAAGTATAGTCTCTCAGCATCAAGGCAGGGTTAGGAAACACCTGGAAGTCTTGGTTGCTGCACTTGGGCCAACTATTGGAAAACTTCCAAATGATATAATTTTAGTTATTGTGGTTCTACCACCATTGATTTACTATTTGCTCTGTTTGATAAATAAGTTTTGAGCACTTTCTCAATGCTAGACACTGCTCGACACATTGGAGATAAAGTGTCAGACAAGAGACCAGGTCCTCCTATTTTGAAAGGGAAATAGACTCCAAGAGAAATTTTGGTGAAGCAAGTAGCAATTTCCCAGGAAGTCAAGAGTAGGCTCTATTTGTAACACAAAAAAATTATCCCCTGCTTTTTTTTTTTCTTTCCCTCCTGCTGTACACCTGAGCTAGAGTTTTCATTCTGTTCCCCCTTCTCATTTTTTCTGACTTGAGTGATGTAGTCAGCACCAATCAGGGCACTCCCCATCACACCCATCTTGATCTCTGTCATATTTTGTCATGTGTCTTTTGTGGTTCTTTTGTCAATGCATTTAAGGTAGTTTTTTTTTTTTTTTTTTTTTTTTTTTTCCTAAAGCATTAGCCATGAAAACAGGCTCAGTAAAGGATCTTAGAAGTCCTACAGTAAAAAAAAAAATAACTCTCTTTGACTTAATTTAACAGCAGGTTTTCCAAACTTATTTGGCCACAAACTATGCTTCAACCCATTCCCCTAACCCTGTCTCTTGATTCTTATTGTCAGAGTATTACATTGTAGGAATTATTGCATTAAACAATCTTTAAAACATCTGTTGGTTTCTTTCCTATAATTCTCTCTCATAGGCTTGGTCTTGGTAAAAAATGTTTGAAATAAGAACTTTTTTTTTTCCAAACACTGAGTTTCCAAATTAAAAAAAAAAAATCATTTAGCAGAAATATAACCGTTAGTTTATTTGTTTTAATTACTGAAAGATAAGAATTATAATGAATCATTTTGTCTTTTAAGATTAACACAGTTATTCAGAATAAATTGAGAACAGAACTAGATAGATCTGTTATCACTATAGTGTTCTAATACGATGATTTGAGAGAAGAAAAAGGTCCATTGTATGAGGAAGGTGTTAAAATGAACAGCTATAGAATTATACAGCTAGTTGAATCTAATAATATTTCTAAAATTTTTGAAGATACTACCTTGAGATAAAAATATTACTGTTTATCACACAAACTAAATCTCTTGTTTGTGTGATAAGTAGTATCATTAAGACATGAGTTGAGGTGTTGTATTTGTGAGTTTATTCCATTTTCTTTTTCTTAACTTTGTTGAGGAATAATTGGCAAATATAATTGTATATATGTAAAGTGTACAAAATGGTGATTTGATATACATATACATTTTGGAATGAGTACCAAGATCACCGCATATCTTTTTTGTGGTGAGAATGCTTAAGATCTAATTTCAGCAGCTTTCAAGTATACAATAGAGTGTTTTTCACTATAGTAAACATAGTGCATATTAGATCCTCAGAACTTATTCTTCGTATAACTTAAAATTTGTACACTTTGCTCTACATGACCCCTTTTCCCCTGTCAACCACCATTCTATTCTCTGTTTCTATGAAATCAGCTTTTGTTTTTTAAGATTCCACATGTAATTATATAAGAGATACCATATAATATTTGTTGTTCTCTGTCTGACTTATTTCATTTGGTATTATAATGCCCTCAGGTTCACCATGTTGTTACAAATGGCAGAATTTACTTTCTTATTGCTGAATAATATTTCATTGTGTATATACACTATGTTTTTACAAATAGCAGAATTTTCTTTCTTATGGCCGAATAATATTTCATTGTGTATATACCACATTTTCTTTATCCATTCATCCATTAAAGGATTTTTACTTTTCATTCATCTGTTTTCTTTTCTCATTTGCTTTAATAAAAAAAAATCTACAAATATTCCTGATTAGAATACCAATTCAGTGAGGTTTTTACGCAGTATTGTGAATGGATTTCATTCAATGAAATAGTGTGTGGTTTTGTTAAAAGCTGCTTGCAAGGATGTGAAGATTGATGGAATCTAATCTCTCAATAGTAGATGATGAGGAAGTCCTCCACAAGAGCTGGCATCTAAGTTCTGCTCATCCCTCCCTGTTCCTTAACTCTGCTGTTCCTTCAAGTTCTGCCTTCCTTGGGACATTTCCTTTTTCACTCTAGACATCTCTCTGGGAAATCCATCTTTTTCATGACTTAAAATGATACCTTTATACATTTGACTCTAAAAAATGTATCTATAAACAAGATGTTTCCCTTGAGCTCGAGGTCTAAATATCTACCTGGGCATGACCTTTCCCTGTGGCACAATCAACTCAATCACAACATATTGAAATTGAACCCTTCATCTTTTACCTTAACCCACCCTGATAACAAGCAGATAATATAAACCAGGCTTTATTTGTTTCAGTTTATCTTGTATAGACCTCTATCCCCTATCCCAGCATCTACAATATTTCAATTCTTATCTGTTCAATAACAGTATTCCTTTATTATATCTTAACCTCTCAAGAAATCTTTTTATTCTTTTTTGTCCTTATGAATATATTTTTTTCCTCAGAGCATAGCATAAGACCTGGCACATAGAAAGTTCTTGATGTATATTTGCATTAAGTGGGTGAGTCAAGCAAAGAGATGAAACATGTTGTAGGGAAAGTGTGACACTGAGATCTGGGAAGATGTACCTCTAAGTAAGGGGTGAGTCCCAGGGGAAAATGCAGGATCCCAGTTATATTAAAAGGGTGGATGCCAGTGAGGTTGATAGCCCATTATTGAATATGAGTCAGGCTGCTGTAGTGAACATGCCGGAAAACTTTGCCTCTCCCGGTCTTGGCCTCTGTTAAAGCATATTAACCCTGTGTACTGATCTTCTCTCTTACCAGACTGGGACTTCATAGAGGGCAGAAACCCTAGCACAGTCATGTTTTGTGTTCATGGCTCTTGGCTTAATGCCTAGAACACAGTAAACACTCAGCAAATACTGTCAGATAAGTAAATAACCTAGTTAATAGAACTTCTTGAATCGCATGTTTCTGTTATATAACACAGGGATCATAATAACCACTTCAGTGGTTATTTAAAGATTAGATGGCAGAGTGTATGTAAAACAACAATTGTGATGCTTGAATAGAAAGTAATATAAATATATGCCACTTTCTTCACATGTTTGTCACTTTAAGACCAGGACTCTTTCCAAAGTTTGGAAGTAAAAAAGGAAGAAATAAAGAAAGAAAAGATCGTGTGTTTTGAGGACATACCAAATGTTTGTGCTTTCACATGTTTATTTCAGGGACTCTTCTCAACACTGTGAAGGAGGCAGGCCACTTTCCAGCCAAGAAAACTGATGCTTCATGAAATTAAGTGACTTGCACAAAATCAAATAGTTAAAAGTAGTAGTGGTGGAATTGAAAACTAGTTTGACCCATGAGCTTTTTTCACTGTAAGGAGGAGGAATTAAATTTCTTTGGAGGTAGTGGGTAGGTAGGTTCATTCATGGAGAGTCAGAGGCTAATGTTTGGCTTCATATAAGATAAGCTGATTATGCTAATTGTGCAAGGAAGCTGTTTAAGCCACAACCAAGACTTTTCAAAGAATCTAATATTAATTAATACTTAAGAAATGTCCTCCTCACAAATCACAACTTATTTTTAAATATTCCTAAACTTCCAATTATCTCTCTGGACTTTAAAAAATACATTTTTCTAATATTAATCACTGGAAGGAAGGGGTGGTATTGTGAAGAAGTAGTGTCAATATGTAAAATCCCTTCTTTTGGGATGTATTCATGATGCCTAGCATATTTTTCCCAATTTAAGGAGCATTTTCGTTCTATTTCCTTGTATGTGATTGACTCCATTTTTGTGGATGATGATAATCTAATCTTTAATCACTCCCATTCTTACTCCTATCTTCCCTTCTCTATCTCAGACTTGCTCAAGTCTTCTAAGTCTTACTTCTTGACTTCATTCTTCTGCATTAACAGATTTGGCAGAGCAGCTTGGAAACCCTCTGAGAGCAGAAAACCAACATATTTAAATATTTACTGCAGGGGGAGATTATATTTACATCCACACTCAAAGATGACAGGGATGCCACATTCAAAATGTCTGAATGGAAGCTTAAGGGGATTTTAACATATTGCCTTTCTTCACTTAGGTCTAAAAGACTTAAACCTATTTAATGTCCCAGGTTAAATTGCATGATGGACTAGTCCTGTTAGCATATGAAATGGAGTCATATTTGATATTTTACAGTCTAAATGCCCATACTCTCATATATGAGGTTTTCTTGAATTCTTTTATGAATAATAAAAGGGGGAAGATGCAGTTGACAGGTTATTGGTAGCCTTTCCTTCATTGCAATCCAAAGACTTAAGTGTGAGGACTATAATAGGTCATCCCACAATCTTCCAAAATTTTCCTTTAGAAAAAGCTTACCTGATATTTTTTTTTCCTCCTGCATTTCTTAGACAATTTATCAGTTAAGTTGCCTTCTACAGCAAATAAGATAAAGTCAAACTTAAACTGGCTAAATCTACAAAGATATTTATTGGTCTCCCAATAGGGAGTTTAAAGAGGGTATAACTCAGGGTGGGCTTCTTCTGGTGATGAATCTTCTTTCCCTGCGATTCCTTTGGCTTTGACATTTTCTGAGTGCTGGCTTTATCCTAAGTTGGTAGCCAATTTTTGACCTCACATCTGCACAGGGCAAGATCTATAAGAACAGTATTATCTCCCCCTCAGTTTCTCATTTAGTAATGAAAAAGCATTTTCCAGAATCCCCAAAAATTTCCATCTGCATTTGACTGGCCTGAACAAGTTCCCATGCATATTCCTTTAGCCAATTCCTCTGGCTTAGGGATGAGATATTGAGGGATGACCATTATTGGTTTAGACTAATGATGGTTTACCATCTGAGCTGGACTTTACCCTAAACTGCTGGATTGTGTTTATTGGATATTAGTGAGCCTAAGAGGAACCTACAGTTCCTCCATTGCCTTGCACATTCAGGAACTTAAAGCAGATCCTCATCTAGGGAGGTGAGAATTTTTTCACTCATGATATTTCCTCCAAAACATTCCTAGGAACTCTCCTTAATTTGGATCTACCTTGAGATAAATTGAACATATATCTTGGATTTAACATCCTGATTAAACTAATTTTGAGCAGGATTGTTGGCCTTATTTCAGAAGTAATGGTTTACATGCATCCTGAAACACTTGGTTAGAGGTTCCAAAATATTAAAACGACTGAACCTGGTTTTTCTGATTCCTTGGGTTTGATTTTCTGTGGATTTCTGTATCTTCTTTATTTTCACTTTGGTCTCTAGAGTTGCCCATATATCATAGTTCTTTTCTTTCTTTTTTACTTTCTCTCTCTGCTGTGTTTTCTCATTAGTCTCAAACTACTCTATAATTTATACCAGATCTTCTAACTTATCCTGTGAATTAATAATGGTTTATCATCAATGTTAGGTATATATTATCAAGGTTAATACAACATTTGGTCTACCTATCTTTAAGAATTTTGGAGGTAGTGACTGAAAGTTTTTGTTGTCAGATAAAGTGTTAGGCATTAGTTATATGATTACAAACTAAATGTGTGATTATTAAAACACATGCACACACACACCAAAAACCAACAAAAAACAGATATGGACCCTGACTCTCTTGGAGCTCACATTTTAACAGCTAGTCAGGCCTTAAACAAGAAAACACACACACACATGTGCTGTGATAAGTTCTTAGAAGGAAAAGAATATGATAATATAATACACACTAGAAAGGGGTGGGTGAGAAAACAATTTAGGTTGGATTTCCAGGAAAGGCCCCTCTGGTAACTGACGTTTAAAATGGCACCTGGAGTATGAGAAGAAACCTGGGTATGAAGAGCTGAGGAAAGAACCTTCTAGGTGGAGGATACAGCATGTATGCATATTAGCAAGGTCATCTTCTGGGGCCATATGAGTGTGGGCCACAAGATAAGAATGAAGAGGTCAGCAGGGCCACATCTTTAAGCAACTTGGAAGTGAGTTAAGGAGAGTGGATTTATTACAAGTGCAAGAGGAAACCTCTGAAGGATTATGAGCCAGACAGTGACATCCTCAGGGTTTAAAATTTAAAAGCTCATTGTAGATGTTTTCTAGAGAACAAAATGGAGAGGGTAAAAATGGAGGAGACAACTTAGGAAACTACTGCCATATCTCAGGCCAGAGAAAACAGTATAGAGACTAGAGTGGTAAGAGTGAAAAGTGGAAAAAGGTGAATTAGTGATATATATGGGAGGCCATAGTGAGTCACGACTGAATCATTTCACATAGGGATTGAAGGAAAAGAAATCAAGAAGGACTCCTGCATTACTGATGTGAAAAACTGTGGGGAGATAGTTCCCCCAAGATGAGAAAACTGAGTGAGAAAATGGTTGTGGCCATTGTTTGAGTTTGGTTTTAGTCAAGTGAAATCCAAGGAGAGCTGTCAAGAAAGCAGTCAGATATAAAGTCGGGTGCTCAAAAAGAGGAATCTTAGCTACAGGTAGAATTTGGGGGTTGTAGATAAATAGATGGTATTTAGAGCCCTGGAGCTGGATGAGTTCAGTTAGAGACAGGAGTGAATAGAGAAGAGATGAGAAGATGAGTAACGGGAGAGCTCTGGGATGTCCCTCCATTTATAGGTCAAGTGGAAACAATGATGCTGAGGAAGAAGAGTGAAAAGATGTGGTTACAGGGTGGAGGGGGGCAGACCTAGGAGAGTGTGACATCATGGAATATACCTGATAGTTTGGGAAAAGAGGAGTGAATGCTCCTGAATGCTTTAAATGTCGCTGAGAAGTCTAATAAGATGAGAATTAAAAATAATTTTGAGGTTCGTCATTTTGTAGGTCATTTGTGATTTGGCCACAACGATTTTATTGGGGTAGTAATAGAAGACTCCAACTGAAGTGTTGAATGTTGAGAGGTAAGAGAGAATTGGAGACATTGCTTGTAGACAACATTTGT
Source organism: Mesoplodon mirus (assembly GCF_964341445.2). NCBI lineage: Eukaryota > Metazoa > Chordata > Mammalia > Artiodactyla > Ziphiidae > Mesoplodon > Mesoplodon mirus. The sequence continues at coordinate 76,598,755 of NC_138978.1, read as the reverse complement.
ATTTATGGAAATCAGTCTTCCTTGTTTTGGGGGAAAAATGTTTAATAGTAATGTGATTTAAATCATGCTGAAGAAAGAGGCATTTATTAAACCATACACTCGTGTGATAAGAGTTCTAAATCTTTTTTTCCATTTTCCAACAGGGACCCTGTTCTCTCCTTTTGTCTCACATTCACCATCCAACAAAAAAAGATATACATCAGGATTGCCATATGGTGAGAAGAAGCAGGCAGGTAGAAAGATGTTGATAAAAACAAAATAAAACCCTGGAGAAGCAATGTAAGCCAAAAGAAAAGGGGCAGATGGATAAGATTACAGAGAAGAATTAGCCCTTAGCCTCTGCACAATCAATAAATGTTGACTAGCTATTGACAAGAAACGAGACAGGAGAGCAAGAGAGGCACATGGTGGGGAAAGGCATCTCTTCATAACAACTGCTGTTGCCACCACCAAGCAGCTGTTCAAGTCCACAGCTCAGAACTCTCTGATCCTCTTACATCTCTCCTTAGGGGTCCAAACTCACACCCTGATGCTGCAGTCTTAGAAGAGATGTCATGTGTGATTTATATTGTATTAGGCCAGAAATTGTTAAATCACTGAAAAGGCCAGGAGAAAACTTTGCCTATGCAGTGAGTGAATGAAGCTAATACCCTACTCTTTCCACACCCTGGGAGTACAGTGATCCTTAAAGCCAAATAGTAATATATGGCCAGAGTTGTAGCCTTTCCAGCTATAAAGAAGAAACTGTATTTTAGAGATTTTAAAAGGAAACATTCTCTCTTTTCCTCAGTGGAATTAGTTTTAGAATGGTTAAGATTAGGTTAGATTTGGATGGTACCCTAAATTCACCCATTCATGTCTATTGGAAATACTTCTCTTGTATAGGTGCAGTCTGAGAGCATCCTGCTTGTACTTTTCTATGCCCTGTTGAAGAAGCTCCTATATTGCCTATTTACATAGTTCATGTGCTAACAATTTTTCCTCTCACTCCCAAAGAACTAACATATTAATCAAATTCTCTTTATTTTAAAAACAAAGATATTAATTTATTAATTACTTAGGTGTGTCCTGGATAGGGGCAAGGATATACAAATATATATCCAACATCAAATATCCAATCAATTGCATTAGTAACCAGACATCTGCTTGGTAAATATGGACTTGGTGGGCTGCTTCTTTCTGGCTGGGGGAAAGGACAAGCAGCCACTCAACCCCACAATAGGATACACACCTAGAGATAGAGCAATCCTGTCGTCGGTGTAGGGTTGTTGATTTCAATACCCGAGAGAAGTGACAACACTAAATATTGGGCTTGTTTTTTCATGCAGTACTAAAATATTGCTAACAATATTGCTATTTTGTAACAAATATATCCAGAATTTATCAAACAAAAAACAGTGAAAATAAGCATGTGTTACATTTCCACATCAACATTTCACCACATGCATTGAACAATTCAGCATCACTTGGTGGAGGAGGATCAGAGGGAGATGACAGAGAGTCAGTGGCTTGTAGGAGGTGAGTGGGAAAGAAGCTGGATGAGGCTGGGCTGAGGATGTCAGAGTTGTGAGGGGATGACTGGGGGCAGAGAAAGATAAGGATAAGAACGTGGAAGAAAGAGTCAGAAAAGGTGAACAAAACCACTGACAAATGTCTGAAACAATATTATTAAGCATACTATTAAATACTGGTAGTATTAAAAACTACTACCAGCTTGATTCTTAAAAGCAACACAGCAAATTGGATGTCAGTATTACATTTAATAAAGAAGTCAGGAGAAATACCAGCAAACGTTTGCCTTTTGCTTTCCTTTCTTCAAGATTTATAGAAGACCACCCAGAAAACTCCTTTTGAGTCACAGTCTATAGTTACTAGGTTTCATCTTTACTTATTGCTTCTGACAAATAAAAACATATGTTAATTTGCTCTCATCTCAATGCTAGTGTTCAGCACTAATGATTTTATTACCATGGCATGCAATCTATGTACACATTTATTCTATTCATTTCCTGCATTCAGTCAATCTTCCATGGCCCAAGCTTACTTGGAAACTGACAGCAACAAACTAATCCAAAACACTGAATGTTTCATCTGGGAGAGTCGGACCATGTAGAGAACAAAAGCTGAAAGAGATGGGATTAATTCGCTCTATGTATGTTTATTGAGCACTATCCCAAACGTAAGGAAAACAAACATAAATAAGGGCAGTTTTCGCCATCAAAGAACTTACCCTTTCGTAAGGGATAAGTTTAGGACTGGAGTGACTGTAATAAACAATTAAATCAGGTGTGACAGGTGGTAGGAAACGAGTGAGAACAGGGTGCTATGGAAACAAGTAGGAAGGACTTTTATCTCAGACTAGAGGATGAGAAGAAGGGAGAAGCCATGAAAAGAGCAGAAGGAATGAGTCCCGAGCAGAGGCGTGGCAGAGACAGAGGTGCGATAATATTCCAGTCACAGAACCATGGACAATGGCTTGAAGTTGAAGAGAACAAGACAGGTTCAGAGAAGCAAGATTAGGTGTTCATGGGGCAAGGTTAGGCATGTATCTGATTCAGGAGACACCAGTAAGGGGTGAATGGAAAGGAAAGCAAGAGAAAGACCATTAGAAGCTTGTTTGGGGAATTTGGACTTTAACTGAGAATGATGCAGAATCAGTGGAAAAATTTAAAAGGGGAGACATATAAATATATTTGCCCTCTAGAAATAGTCTCTTACTATATTAAGGAGAATGGACCAGAGGAAGTGAGGCCAGAAGAGTTAGAAAGGCATTATGGCAATATAGAAAAAATAAAATAAAATAAAATTAAGAAGTTAGAGTTGAAATGACTCAGTGTTGTGAGGAAGGAAGTAGACTCAGGTTTCTGGTATGCCAAGTGCTTGGAGAATAGAATTATTCCTGGAGCTAAGACATGTTAATTCCCTCATTCAGTCAAAATTCACTGGGTGCATACCCTGTGCCAGGTATTATTCTGGGTGTTGGGCACAGAACAATAAGAATATGGACAAGGTCCTTTAACTCATGGACCTTCAGCTCTAGAAGTAATAGTGAAACCAAGTTTGCTGGCAGGGAGGAAGCTGGTGGGGTTCCTCTTGACACAATGAGCCATGAGGTGTGTGGGAGATTATCCAGGTAGTGATTAGAAGGAAGGTGAAGATGGTGGTGGGAGATACTGACATAGAATAAACAGCATAGAAGAGGTTCTTGAACACATGAGAGTGAACTTGAACACTTGGGGTAATGTGTGAAGTAGGACCCATGGAAGAACATCAGAAAGTTGGTAAAAATCCCTGATGTTGTATGTAAAACTCATTGCATTTGTTTGTTTTACTGCTCATTTTCAAAGTGGTTTGCAACCAGTGGTTTGGAGTTGGAAGAGAAAAAGATAAAGGACCTTGTGCTACAAAATCAAAGGGATAAATATAGGGAGAGGGGAACCAAATAGGAAAGTGAGGAAAGCAGCAAGAGAATTATTAGAAAAAATAAAATTATTACATCAAGTGGTCCAATGAGCAGAGTCTTAAGAAAGAGGAAATGGTTAATAATTTCAAATTCTATAGAAGTAAAGAAAGATAAGGAATTAAATAGCTGATTAAACAGATAAAGTTACTGGTGACCTTGGTGAGAACAGATTTCTTGGAAGGAAGGAATGAAAGCTATATCAGTGAGTTGAAGATAAGTGGGAGATAAGAAGGTGGAGACAATGAGTGTATTCAACACTTCAAAGAAATTAAGGTGTAAGTGAAAGAAGAGAAAAGGCAGCAGAGATATAAACACACAGGTTATAAGAGGTTTATTTATTTGTTCTAATTAGAAGAGACTTGAATATGTCTAAAAATTAAAAGAAAGAGCAGGACCCAAGGAGATATTGGAAATTCTAGAAGATAACTGATGGACCCACGTCTTTGAGGATTCAGGAGGAAATAGGACCCAGGACACCACATTATGGAGGAGTGTGGATACCACTTCTATGGAAGAGGAGAAGGGAGAAATGTTTGCCACTACAGATGATTTTATAGATTTAGGGGCAAACACAGATATAGTTCCCATATTATAATCTCCATTTTCTCCTTAAGTGGGTAGAAGGGTGATGGGATTCAGGATTTGAATCGTGATGATATGTCATATATACTGTGGGGGAGGGGACATATTCACTGGAAGGGATGGAAGCTTATTTATGTTTGGAAGCCTCAAAGTTTAGTGGCATCAATCTGCACTTCAGTTTTCTACAACAGATTTACTCAAAGACGGAACATTCTAGGTTTGTTGAATGAAAAATTAAGGATGCCTGGATTAAAAACATTAGTCTTAGTTGTACATTGATTAGAGTGATGGACCATGAATTTTCAGCTAAAAAGACAAAGAAGAGTATAGAGTGATTTAATGATTAGGAGAGGATCAGGGATACAATCATGTATCCATAGGCTCAGAGAACAGAACAGATGTTATAAAATAAGGGCAGAGATATGATTGTAGTGGGGGAAAGACGGTGGAGTCATGAGGAGAGTGGAGTAAGGTTGAGGTCAGAAGATGATGGAAAAGGCCTGTGGAAACTAAGAATATAAGAGAATTTAACAGCTTTAGCATAGGAATCTCAAAGGAGACCATTACAGAGTTGGAAGAGAGCTAGGATTGAAGATTTGAAGAAAGGAAGCTCAGTGCAGTATGGGGGTTATATCATAGATAAAGTTAGATGGCTGGAGGAGTTTGATTCTGGCTATGACATAAGAGGATGTGAACCATCTCAGGTTCTCCAATGACTATTACGTGGGCACACAGATGGGGGGAAAGAGAGCTCATTGTAAATTCCTGCTTTCGTTATTACTAGTCCTGGTCTATTTCCACATTTGTCTTTGTAAGTTTTGTTTTTAATGTATATCTGTTTGTTTTAGGACTTATCATAATAAGGCAAATACATTTCTTTGGAAAAGATAAATCTAAAAACTAGTGAAAAGTTTTTCTTTTCTCTAGTTTTCTAAACATGGATATTGATTTTTTTTGAAATTAAATGTAATTTCCTTTTCCCAAAACCACTTTCAAGAGAATTAATTATACAGTAAAGAAACTGAAAAGGAAAGAAGTTCCTTCAAACATTATATATATATCAAAATAGCTGACAGGCTTCTAAAGGTTTTTATTTTAAAGAAAACAATTGGTTTTAATAATTGAATTGCTTTATAAAAGTTTATGGGGGGCTTCCCTGGTGGCACAGTGGTTGAGAGTCCGCCTGCTGATGCAGGGGACACGGGTTTGTGCCCCGGTCTGGGAGGATCCCACATGCCGCAGAGCGGCTGGGCCCGTGAGCCATGGCCGCTGAGCCTGGGTGTCCGGAGCCCGTGCTCCACAACGGGAGAGGCCACAACAGTGAGAGGCCCGCATACCGCAAAAAAAAAAAAAAAAAGGTTATGGGAAAATGTTTTGTAGACTTCCAGGCAATGGTTAGGGTATGGGCTGAAATTCAATTTAAAAGACAAATGGTACTGAAATAGAGAAAAGCTGGCATATGTGCTGGAAACTGGAGAAGGGTGCCTTACTTATGGCACACACTTCAAGGAACATCTACTGCATATGGGGTCCACTGACTGCTTGAGGACTGACACAGGACACCTCCTACTACAAGACAACTGCTTTACCAAAAGTTAATTGCATAATCCCTTCCTCTTTTACCTGTATACCCTGCATGCTCATCTTTTGTATTTTCTTGATCAGAGATAATTAGCAATACTTTTACAGTGAATTTAGTCATTCTTATTTGTGTGTGAGTATGTGTATGTGTGTAAGCTGAGAGTAACTGTATTAAAAAATATTTAATTTAGTTGTGAATGACAGAAAACCCAAGATAACAACTAAAACAAGGTTGGAATTTATTTTTTTATGTAAATTAAAACTGAAGAGAGGCCAGGACTGGCACTATGCCGTTTGGTGTTACAGATCTAAGCTCCATCATTTTTGTTGCTGTACCATCGTGTCCCTTTGAGTTCACTTCCTGGAGGTGATATGCACCGTTTTTTTCTTACTATTGATCAGACCATAGCCACAATCACACACTTAGCTTCAACGGAGGCTAGGAAATGAAGCCATGAGGCTAATCCAATACTTGTCTTTATAGGGAAGAAAAGGAGAATGGATTTTCAGTGAAACTAGCAATATCTGCCTTACTACTCTTGGCTCTAGAGTGGCTAATCAGAGCATTGAATTCCTTTGGCTTCCACAATTGATTCAGAGATAGGTTCATGTCCAAAGCCTGTGTACTACAAAGTGTAACAGAGATTGTAACAGGCAAGGAAATATACTAGGTCAAGCAGATATGACTAAATTCTGGGAAACTCTCTTCCAGACTTGACTGTGGATCATTGTAAGTGTGGAGCTGCTGGAGACCACCATAAGAGTAAAGCCAAAGAAGAAAACTGAACCAAGAGATGGAGATATTAAAGAATGACAGCATCCAACCCTAGAATAGAGCCATGCCTGAGCTTTGACTAACCCTTGTTATTTCAATTAAGTGAGTCAATAATGTTTTGTTGGGTTTTTAATACATAGGATGGAAACCTTATTGATGAAAAGAGAGGACTGGAGCAAAGAGAAGTACTAAGGAAATATACCACCTGGATTCTATTTTACTGTCATGGATCAGCTCTATTTAAAAACTGAATCTAGTACAGGATGATGTGCCCACATTCACAAACATAGCAAATGCTCCTTTGCCAGCAGTAAGCTCAACTTGACCTCTCTCCTCTCAGGCTGTTGCATAACTTAATTATTGATGTAAATTTAGATTTACCAGCTTTTTAGTATGCTCAAAAATTCTATTAATAACCAGGTATATAGTGAGGAGGTATATATATATATATATATATATATATATATATATATATATATATATATATATATATATATATATATATCCTGTTGCTGTAATATTAGGAAAAGATTAGGACTGGTTATATGGTATACCAGTCAGGGTAGGCAAGACATTGCTACAGTAACAAATGTCAAAAATCTCAGTGGCTTAAAACAGGATGATTTTATTTCTTGCTTTTGTCACATACATAACATGAGTTGACAACAAGCTCTGTTCAAAGTTGCCTTTACTCTAGGACCCAGTATGATGAAGGAACCATTAACTGGAGTGTTGCTAATCAAAGAAGCACAAGCATTATGAAGAAGACTATGGCAAATAATGCATGACTCTTCACATTTTATGGGTCAAACCAAGTCATGTGACTATGACTGATTTTTTTTTTCTTTTTTTAAAGGAAAAAAGTATAATCTCTGACCTGAAAAAAAGAAAACTAAACATATGCAAACAGCCTTAATGACTATCATGTTAGGAAATGGAAAAGCAATTTTAGAATGAAAATCATCAGTAGAAATTCAGAAGTAAATCGATAATTCAGAAAACCAAATGACTAATTAGAAAGACAAATGGTAATTACCCTCAAAGTGCAGCAGAAACGTTCAAATGCATAAAGACAATAAGAATGACTAGAGTAGATATTTAAGACCAGAGAGAGGAGATCCAATGAAAGATGTAATATTTTTTATTAAACCAGAGAGGGAAAACACTGAAGAAGCTTTCCTGGTCTGAGAAAGGCCTAGATGTACAGATCAAAATGCTCACCAAGCAGTAGAAAAAGCTAATAAAAAGATTAAAATACCTACGTATATCCTAGTTCAATTTCTAAACCTCAAGAATAATAAAAGAACACTGGGTATCCAGAAAGGGAATTTAAAAAAATATATTTTTCTTTAAATTGAAATATAACTTACATTTTTTAAAAAGTTGTAATTGAACAACTCAGAGAAATTATCCCATGAGAAGACAATTGAGTGACCACTGCTCAGGCCAAGAAATGGAACATTCCCAGTACCCTGAAGGCATTCCCATGTGCGCTCCTCCCCAAAGGTAAGCACTATTTTAACTTTTATACCTGTATGAGTTTTGCCTAGGTTTACACTTGGAGGTTCTCTTACCCGACTTTTTTTTTTCTCTTATAATTATGTGGTTGAGATTCCAACATGTTGCTTTACTGTAATTGCAGTAGATTCAGTTTCATTGCTGTATACAATTCTATTGTGTGAATATACTAAAATTTTTATTATTCTAGTGTTGACACCATTGATAGAGTAGTTTCAAGTTGTTTCTTATTACAAATAATGATTCTAGAAACATTCTGGTACATGTGTTTTGCAGTACACACACATATTTTATTTGGATGTGAAATTGTGAAATTTATTACTCTACTGTTAACTTTATTTGAGGCCATCTTTGGTTGCCATGTTTACATTGCAGTCCTCCTCCCTTTTATTAGAACTCACATTCTTTTTGCCTTTTTTTCTCCATAACACTGAACCCTTATCTAATAAACTATGTTCTCTTCATTTATTTTGTTTAGCATCTATAGTTTGCTCATTGGAATATAAGTTCTATTAGGGCTGAGATTTGTGCATTTTGTTAATGGCTCTTTTCCCAACATATAGAAGAGGTGTCAAAAACTTTTGCTGAATAAATTAATTATTTTATATAATTATTAGTGAGGCTTAATATCATTTTATATATTTATTTCACATTTGTATCTCTTTTCTGTTCATTGCCTGTTTATAGCTTTTGCTGCTTCTTCAGTATTTTATATATGCATTTTGAAAATGTGGAAAATTTACTTTGTATCTTTTTATATGTGTTGCCAAGTTGTTTTCTAGTTTGCTGTTGACCTTTTGAGTTCGTTTATAGTAATTTTTATTTTTTTATTTTTTGCGGTACGCGGGCCTCTCACTGTTGTGTCCTCTCCCATTGCAGAGCACAGGCTCTGGATGTGCAGGCTCAGCGGCCATGGCTCACAGGCCCAGCTGCTCCATAGCATGTGGGATCCTCCCAGACTGGGGCACGAACCCGTGTCCCCTACATCAGCAGGCAGACTGTCAACCACTGCACCACCAGGGAATCCCTATAGTAATTTTTTAAATATGTATTTTATTTTGATGTAGTCGGTGTTATCTGTTTTTTTTTTCCTTTAAAGCCTCTAGATTTTATGTCCAATTTAAAAAGACCTTACTCATTTCAATATTATAAATGAATCCACACACCAAGGGGAGGAAGTACCAGGATGGGTGGTGGTGGTGGCATGAATTAGGAGATTGAAATTGACTTATATACACTAATATGTATAAAATAGATAACTAGTAAGAACCTGCTGTATAAAAAATAAATAAAATTCAAAAATCCAAAAATAAATAAATAAATAAATCAACAGTGCTTTCTTTCTAGAATTTCTATGCTTATTTTAATCTTTCTTCCATTAAAATGTATCTTGTTGTAAGGAATGAGGTAAGGGCTAGCTATAATTTTATCTAACAAGATTTATAGAATTATCCCTGTGTTCCCCACTAATTTGAACTGGAATCAATACCATAAGGTAAAGCCAATCATGTTTGAATCTATTTTCTTTCTATTCTGTTTCATTGTTTGGTCTAATTTATCTCTAGTGTCCATATAAACATTTATTCATCTTTAGTGCTAAAGTTTCAAAAATTATTTTATATATATAATGTATTTTAAAATTGTATGACCATCTATCCCTTTTACTGGCATACCTCGGAGATACTGTGGGTTGGATTCCAGACCACTGTGAATATTGCAATAAAGCTAGTAAATTGAATTTTTTGGTTTCCCAGTGCATATAAAAGTATGTTTACATTATACTATAGTGTATTAAGTGTGCAGTAGCATTATGTCTAAAAAATACAATGTGCATAGTTTAATTAAATAATACTTTATTGCTAAAAATGCTAACCATCATCTGAGCTTTCAGTGAGTTATAGTAGTGACACCAAAGATCACTGATCATAGATCACCCTAACACATATAATAATAATGAAGAAAATTTGAAATATCGTGAGAGTTACCAAAATGTGACACAGAGACACAAAGTGAGCAAATGTTGTTGGAAAAATGACGTTTATAGCTTGATGCAGTGTTGCCACAAACTTTCAATTTGGAAAAAGTGCAATATTTGTAAAGCACAATAAAGCAAGGTGCAATAAAATGAGATATGCCTTTATAAGATTTTTCTAATTTTCTCTATTATTAGAAAATTTCCTAGTTATCTTTATATATTTTTACAATATAGACTTACTATAACTTTGTTTACAGGCATACAAACTCAAATCCCAAACTAAAAACTCCAAAAGGAAAGCATGCAAACAATACAATCCTCTTGGTATTTTGTTTAGGATTGTGTTGAATATATAGATTAGTTTAGTGAGAAGTGGTGTACTCATGGGATTATATCTCCCTATCAAAAAGCTTAAGATTTCTTTTCAGTTATTCAAATTCTCTTTTATGCTTCTTTACAGATTTGTTTTTAAAGATTTTTAAATTAGGTCTGATACAATACTAGTAAAATTTATATCTAATTATTTTATCATGTTCGTGGTTTTTTGAAACAATATTCTTTTTTCTAATAGTCTGATTTTTAACTGGACTTTTATATATTTTTATATAAAAATTAAGTTTAATTTTTTTCTAACAAATTTATAAATAATTCTCATGGCATAGAGGCATTATTTTCTATAGCTATAACAATTTTACCTAGGACACATGAGTTGATAAAAGCAGAATCTGATTAATTACAAAAGAAAAAAATATAGAATTTATTTATACATTTATTATTTAGGAATATTGAGAAATCCAATGAATTTAAAATATTTTAAAAGTAGGTACATATCAGGAAGTATCTCAGAAGAAAAATATGGAGAGAGGAAAAATAAGAAATACACACTTACTAAGAGATTTAAAATATCATTAAAATTCTAAATACAACTCTTTAATTGATTTTTGATGCAGATGCCAATCCATATCAAAAGGAGAGCAAATAGTATTTTAATAAATGGTGCTGAAACAACTGGATATTTCTATAAAAACAAAATGAACTTTGACCTTTACCTCAGAACTTACACAAAATTTAGCTCAGAATGGATCATAGATTTAAATGTAAAAGCTAGAATTATAAAAGAGTTTGAGGGTTTGGGACTCTTCATGACATTGGCATCAGCAAAACACTCATTAACAGTAAAAAGAAAAAGATTGGGAAATTGAATTACACTAAATGTATAAACTTCTACTTATTGAAATACATTTATTAATGAAAATCAAAAGGAAAGCTAAAGACTTAGAGACAATGATGAAATACATATATTTAACAAAAAACATGTACACACACATTTTTACCATTCAGTAATAAGAAGACAAAATGCAATTAAAATAGCCAAAAATGTGAACATATGCTTTACATAAAATGATATATGTTTGGCCAATTATCATGTGAAAAGATGCTCAATGTAGTAGTTAAGGAAATGCAAATTAAAATCATAATTAAAACACCACTACATATCCACTAAATGGCTAAAATTTAAAAGTTTGACAATATTAATGGTTGTCAAAGATATGGAATAAGTGAAATCTCATACAGTGTCAGTGAATATGTAATCTGGAATAACCATTTTGGAAAATTGGCAGTTTTTAATAAAGCTAAATTGGAAGTTTCTAATAAAGCTAAAGCTAAAATATGAATTAGCAATTCCCTGACTAAATGAAATAAAAAGGTAGGTTCAAAAAGATTTGCTCACAAATGTTCCTGACAGCTTCATTAATAATACCTTTTACTTTGTCTGATAGGTAGAATAATGACCTTGCAAAGATTTCTATGTCCTAATATCTGGAGCCTGTGAATATGTTACTTTATATGGCAAAAAAGACTTTGCAGAGGCAGTTAAGAATCTTGGATGAGGGGATTATCCTAGATGATTTAGGTGGACCCAATATAATCACAGGGGTTCTCATAAATGGAAAAGGGAAGCAGGCAAGTCAGAGATGAAAAGATGTGAGGAAGATGTCCTGGCTTTGAAGCTGGAGGGAGTCCAAGAGCCAAGGAATTGGGCTGCCTCTAGAAGCTCAGAAAAAGGCTGTCTTCAAGTCTCCAGAGGGGATGAAGTTCTGCCACACCTTGTCCTTTAACCTCGTGAGACCTATTTTGGAAGTCTGATCTCCAGAACTGTAAGATGATAAATTTGTGTTGTTTTAAGCTACCAAGTATGTACAAATTTATTACAAGAGCAATAGGAAATTAAAATACCTAAAATACTTATCATCTACTGAATAAACAAATTATGGTATATTTATTTAAAAAAATACTACTCAGCAATAAAAAGAAGTCAACTATTGATACATAAAATTACATGAATGAATGACTGTAACACTATGCTGTGCTGAGTATGTGCCATGTGGTTCAATTAATAAGAAATTCTCATTTAAAGTGACATAGTAGATCAGTGGTTGCCTTGGGCAGGGATGGAGGTGATTGCCTACAAACGTATGTGAGGGAACTTTTCTGAGTAATAGAAATGTTCTATATCTTGTTTATGGTGGTGAATACATGGTATATACATTTGTAAAAAAATCTTCAAACTGTGCACCTCAATAAGTACATTTTATTGTATGTAAATTATAGCTCAATAAAGTTTACTTTAAATGGAAAAAAAAAACAACCAACTTTAGAATTAAAAATATGAAATAATTACATTTAACATAAGATTGATTAAAAATGAGAATCTTATATAAATTAGAGTTCAAAATTGAATAAAATAATACCATGGAGAAATTCTTTTAAAAATTAGAAAACTACTGGCAAAAAAAGGCAGAGCATAAAAATAATTTTTCTGAATAATTTCTTAAAACTTTATGGAAAAATTAAATTCTAAACTGATTACACTACTCCAGATGGTGTAATTTATGACTGGAATTGGTATAAATTATGATAAATTATACATAAAATAAAGTTCAGTCATTAAACTATTTTACATGTAAAAATATGAGTGCCGTATAGTTGAGTGAAACTCAATTTTAATTTTATTTAATACTTACTGAATGTCCACTGTGTTTTAACCATAGATAATAGAAAAACCAAATATGGGCCTTGTTCTCACAATGCTTACTGTCTTGTGAGAGAGAAAATCAAATAAACAGGTACAAATTACTATGATATTGTGATTTATAGTAAGAAATATATATTTGGTCTTTATCCATTGTTCCAGGCACAGAGCTCCTAAAACCCTTAGAATTTTCTAAGTGATAAGAGTGAAAACGTATCTTTTGTTTTATTAATGAGGTGAATTTTGGACACCTAGGGATGAGAGCTGGTTGTCAGGAGAACCAACCTTGTGGTTAAAGGGTTGGAACTTTGAGTCCTACACCCCTGACCTCTGGGGTGGGGAAAGAGGTGCTGGAAATTGAATTCAGTTAGCAATAGTAAATGATTTAATCAACCATGCCTATGTAATGAAGCCTCCATAAAAACCCAAATAATTGTATTCAGAAAGCTTCAGGGTTGGGGAACACATGACGATTTGGGGAGAGTGGCACACTCATAGAGGGCATGGAAGCTCCTCTCCAGTTTCCCATACCCTGTCCTATGTATCTCTTATATCTGGCTAAGTTAAATCCTTTCTTAATAAGCTAGTTCTCTAGTGATTTTGATGTTTTTCTGAGTTTTGTAAGCCTCTCTGGCAAATTAATCATATCCAAGTATTTGCTTTACAGCCATTCAGTCAGAAGCCCAGGTGAAATCTGAAGTGGGGTGGGGGTGAGGGGACAGTCTTGTAGGTCTGAGCCCTTAACCTGTGAGACCTAAATTGAATTGCCAAACACTTAGCTGGTGTCTAATAATTGCTCGGTGGTATGGAGAATCCTCCCCCTTGACTACATACACACCTTGGGATTGGTGACCAGAATAGATAGATACATGCTACCATAAGAAATTTATAAGATACTGGGTATATAGGAGCCGTGACTAATTTAGATTTAAGCTAGGAAGTATAGAGGGAATCAGCTTGGCAATATTTCCTAGATCAAAAGATGTTCAGGATTTCCCTGGTGGCGCAGTGGTTGAGAGTCCGCCTACTGATGCAGGGGACATGGGTTCATGCCCCGGTCTGGGAAGATCGTCCGGAGCCTGTGCTCCGCAACGGGAGAGGCCACAACAGTGAGAGGCCCGCGTACTGCAAAAAAAAAAAAAAAAAAAAAAAAAAAAGTTCAGACTGAACTTTGTGCATAAGCATTCAATTTGGAAAATCTTTATTTATTGTACAACACCTAGTCAGCATATTACCAGAAAGAGAATCCTTCCCTTTAGTCTTCAATTCACTGCAATCTGCCTCTACCAGTACATTAAAAGTGTTTCTTGCCAAAATTAACAATGACTTCTTATTTCCTGACTCAACAGACACTTAAGTTATTAGCTTGTTTTCTCTCTCAGCAGTACGTCTCATGTCTGGTCAATCCCTTCTTTTAGAAACTCTCTCTTCTCTTGGCCCCCCTATTAGTCTGCTAGGGCTTCCATAACAAACTATTGCAGTCTGGGTGATTTAAACAACGAAAGTTATTTTTCAGGTTCTGATGAACCTGGGGCAGGACAGGAATAAAGACGCAGAGGTAGAGAATGGACTTGAGGACACGGGGAGGGGGAAGTGTAACCTGGGACGAAGTGAGAGAGTAGCACTGACATATATACACTACTAAATGCAAAATAGATAGCTAGTGGGAAGCAGCTGCATCTCACGGGGGAGATTAACTCAGTGCTTTATGACCACCTAGAGGAGTGGGATAGGGAGGGTGGGAGGGAGATGCAAGAGGGAGGGGATATAGGGATATATGTATAAATATAGCTGATTCACTTTGTTATACAGCAGAAACTAACACACCATTGTAAAGCAATTGTACTCCAATAGAGATGTTAAAAAACTTTCAGTTTTCACAGTTCTAGAGGCTGGAAGTCCAAGATCAAAGTGTCAGCAGGTTGGATTTCTCATGAGACATCTCTCTTTGGCTTTCAGATGGCTGTCACCTCTGTGTCCTCACAAGGCCTTTTCTCTGTGCATGTGCATTGTTGGAGTCTCTTCCTCTTCTTATTAGAACACCAGCAATCTTAATTGCTTCTTTAATGACCTTATCTCTAAATATAGCCACACTGGAGGCAGGGGCTTCAACATATGAATTTGGCAGGAACACAATTCATTCCAAAACAGTTTCCAACCCAAGGAACTTTTTCTTCCTCTATTCTTTAACAGTTCTCTCTTTCTTCCTTCCATCTCTTAAATACAAAAATAATTTAGGGCGAATTGTCAGGCTCTTTTTTTCTCATTCTGACTCTAGCTTTTTTCTCATGCTCTAATTATTTCACATTCCATCTACAAGCCATTGGTTTCCAAGTACATAATTCTAGTCTTCCTTTAACCATAGGAGACATATAAGTTCTCCAAGTGGTAATATCATATCAAAGGACAGGCTCACATCACACTTGAGGAAGGCAGTGAACGTGGGACTCCCTCTAAGGTGACCACCGGGTTCACTCTTTAACAATCAAAAATCTCATCTGAAATTGTGTCAGTAAGTGCTTCATTTTACATCCCATTACACAACAATGACAAATATTTACAAGTTTTTACTATATACTAGACATTCTTCTATGAGCTTTACATATGTTAATTCATTTTTGTAACTCTCATGACAATTTAATTCTAACTTTATCCCAGTTTTACAGATTAGGAAATTTAGTGCTAAGGTAATTAAATAAATTGCTTAAGGTCACACAGCTCGTAAGTGACTGTAATTACCTTGTAGTCTGACTCCAGGGCTCATATTCTCAACCCTTGTGCTAAAACTATGATTATGCATATAACACTTATCTTATGATAAAAGTGGCGTTTTAAATCAGGATAAAGAAGTTTTAGTCCAAAATATTAGGATAATTGGAGTATTATTAGAAGGAAATTAAGGCATTGTTAGATTTTTTCCTTCATAATATATGTCGAATGAACTAAAGACTTGGGTATAAAATACACATCCTTAAAAAGTAGAAAAAATATAAATATCTTTTAAAATACTTTTCAGTGAAGGGTAGATATTCTTATACATGATCTTTTGAACTGAAAACAAAGAAAACTCTAGCAGATTTGACTATGCTCACTTATTTATAAGAAAATCCTATGCCACCAAATACCACAAACAAATGAAAAGACATGTATAAAGCAGAGAGAAATTTACTATTGATTAACATAAAAACAAATGAATGCTACATAGAAAAATACAAAATAACAATTATCTCAAAGAAGGATATATATATGTGTGTGTGTGTGTGTGTGTGTATATATATATACATATATATATGTATATATATATATATATATATCTTAGACATATAAAATCACATTATAAATAAAAATTAAAACATTTTTCTCTCTCAAGTTGATAAACCTAATTTTTAATGATAATTCTCAGTGCAGGTGTGGGTGTGAGAAATTTGATATTCTTACATTGCTGAGCTAGTGGGTATATAATTGGTAAAACCTTTCTGGGGAACAATTTTGTAATAAATTTTGGCTTAAAAATTGTCAACTTTTCTTACAAGTATTGTTAACATTTAGCCTAGCATTTATCACTAAGAAAGTTACTCTAAAGGAATATATTCATGCCTACACATTTATTTTGTAAAGATTTTTATTGACAATTATAGCAGTGAAATATTGATAACAATCTAAGTATCCTGTATGCAAGAATTGTCATAGTTGGTTGGAAAATTAATTTTGCTGCTTTATGCTCAACTGTGTAATACTTCATTACAAGGTTCAGTTTGCTTTCAGAATTAGGGTCTCCACACTGCCAAGTCAAGGCCTGAATTGAGCATAAATGGTAGAATATTCAGGGGCCCATGAAAACCCTCAATATGGACTCCTAGACTATGTCTGGGAATCCTATGGCTTTTGACATAATGTGATTCCATTACACTACGTAACTTGAACTCTGCCACACACTAATTTAGTTTACCTTTTGCTGAGTAAATTAAAACCTTTCTTTATGTCTTTCAGAACTGTCATGAAGAAATAGCTTCCCTTGTGAAAACCCCATATCATCATTATCATCATCAGCAACACCATCATCATCATCGTCACCATCAGGATGATTTGTACCATGTTAATTTGGTTAAGCTGGGATCTACAGTTCCCAGAACCCCCTTCTCTATATAGTTCTGGGTTACTGTTGGCCAAAAGAGATACTTCAATGAGATTTGGAGGGTGGAAATAAAGCAGAAGCCGTTACCTGTTGAAGGTTGCTTTAGTTTAGTCAGTTGTAGTGATAGACAGATGCAGGGGTGGGTTCCTATTTCTTCTCACTCTCCTCTGCTCCACATCCAGTTCTTTTTCCTAATCACTGACCATGCTGACCAAGAGCAGCTCCAGGTATACCACTAAATGCTGGGCTGTGGACCCAATGTCCATAGGGTGAAACCTAAGGAGAGAAAATGCCTTTCCATAGACCTTCCTAAGAACTTCCCTCATACTCTAGAGTTGCTAGTTAAAAGACAGAGCCCTCATTTAAATTTGAATTTCAATAAAATAACAAATACTTTTTTGTATAAATATGTCCTTAAATACTACAAAAGTCAATTATAACAATAAAATATTGGTAAGTCTAATATCCCTTAATAAAGGACAGTCCTAAATGAGTTGGCATATTAATCTTGACACTTTATCCTCAAACGTATAGTCCTCCACTACAGGTATATATTCATCCTAAAAAAAAGTATTTGTTGTTTATCTGAAATTCTAACTTAACTGGGAATCCTGTATTTTTTATTTGCTTGATCTGACTATTCTAGCTGTGGTAGATTGATATGCTTGGTTCTTAGATCCACTGATTTATGACTCCTTCTCCAACACTCTACCTCCGCTTACAAATGTTAACTCCTCCTTCTTCTGCAATTGTGTAAAGTCTACTTCCTAGAGTAAATCGCCTTTCCCATAATACTCACAGTCACTCTTTTCCACTGATTCCTAACTTTTATAATAGTAGTAATGATGACAATAAAAAAACAAACAAACAGTAAATGCTAAAGTTTATTGAAGTTCACTATATGCCAAACTCTGTATTAAGTTCTTTACATTAATTCTATGTCAGTTACTATTATTTACTCCTTTTAAAATTTAATACATCTTAGAATTCAATTAATACATGGTAGCTATATATCAATTTCTGTTGACCTCAGATATTCTTCACTTCTCTCTTTTTCTTCTCTATCGTTCCTCAAAGGAAGTGTGAAGTGAATTAGTTATTTCAGACATCTGCATCCAATAAGGAAGGAAACTGAGGCACCAAAGATTTTGGAGAAACTTTCAAGGTCATGTACTGAGTTAATAGAACACTTGGGAATAGAATTTACCATCTCTGAGATTCCAAGCTGCTGTCTTGATTGTTGTGCTGAACAAAACTATATATCTTTAGAAGAGAAAGAAAAATCTTGATATTTCAAAGAATCAATGCCCATTAAGTTTCTATATTTTGTGTGGAGACATTTATACTTAGATGAAAATGTCCAAATGTAACTTACTCCATAAGTTTTAATATTTATTTTTAATCCAAGAAGCTTATATGTCCCTTTGTTGTTCTTACAAAATCAGATTTTATATTCTTTATCAAACGTGTTTGAGTTTGGTTTCCAAACATAAGCATGGTTTTCATGTAAGTGCCCCACAAGCCTGGAACAATGGGTTTCATATGTAACCCAGACAAGATATTTAAAATAATCTCTTGGAATTTCTTGTTCCATCAGAAATTCTTTCTTTAAGATGGGATTTAGATGAGAAAAGTTTGGGACAAAAATCAAAGAAAAAGAAAAATGGCAAATATTTGAGGAAATGAAATAAACTTGATTAATATAAAAGCTTTCAATGAAAGAGTAATACCAACAACTTATCCTTAACAAGCCAAACCTAGAAACTGTCTTATGGAGACAAAGGTGATTTCAATGTAATTCCAAGCACCACTGTAAATCATTAAGCATGATAAAGATATTTTCCATTTGTTCTATAATTAATTAGAGGTTTTCCAACAACAGGTGTTCACTTTTCCCTCCTTCTCTTATTTGGGGGATGTTTAGCAAATACAAGTTATTTCCTCCTAGAGGCGAAACACCCATGCACCTCTTTATACTGTCTATGTATTACAAAGTATTTGTTTTGTAGAACTAGTATACTGGAAGTACCCTATTTAATGTCCAGAGTGGAATAAGAGGAGAAAAAGAGGAGAAACTTTCCTGGACCAGGAGGACTGATATCAAGGACCTGGTTTTATTTTCATAGTATTCATAAGAACATTCCTTAGCTTAAATTAGGTGCAGTAATTTATAAAGCCTATCTTTTAACTCCCAGAGTAAGGCTATATTACAAATTGCACACAATATTCCAAAAAAAATTTTAGTTACAACCATACAGTGTAATGACAGAAAGACAAGTTGTTCTTTCTGATCTATTGCAAGCCAATATTTCACAAAATATAATAAACACAAATTACTACAAAAATGGTCATATACTTGGATGGACAATATCAAATAGTTATAAAAGTTTTAAAATATTACTTAAGTTTTATCTCTGCACTACCTTGTTGTGGGCATGCACCTGTTGATGGACAACTCTTTGAGTGTTTAGTCTTTGGTATTCAATTACTTGGGTTCAAATTCCATTTCTACTATATTTCACTTGCCTCAAGACCCTCTTCAAGTTACTTAAGTGTAAAGTGAGAATAATATTAATACCTTGTTCAAAGTCTGTCATGAAAATTTAATGAGGTACTATATGTGAAACATTGGGAAGTATATCTAGCACACTACAGTGTCAGTAAAGTCACCTCACCATAATTATTATGGCATGTAGTTTTATAACATACAATGTACTTTACCACATATCATTTCATTTATTCCTCACAAAATCTCTGTGGGAGTTATGATTATCCTCCAGTGAACGGTTGAGAAAATCAAGGGTCAAGTGTTTAAATGGTTAAAATATTGAAAATGTTGCATAGTTGGTAAATGATAAAGCCAGGAGTTAAGTTTGATGCTAGTTCTCTCTTAGTAGACCTTGCCTTTCAAGCCATGTCAAAAGCTACACGAAGTAATAGTTTTCTTCATACAAAACAAAGTCTTCCTACCGGCTTCCTGAGCCACTTGGCCTCATTACAAAGCTTGACAAAAAGCAGGACCATCCTAGCAATACCGAGATCTCTTGATCACCTCTCATTTAGTAGACTTCCTTCCATAGGAGAAGTTTTTGTTGACACCACACTTATGTTTCCTTTTCACAGCTACTGAAGAGAGAGATGTGTACAATTTGTGCTTCTGGCACAGAGTGTTGTATATCTAGTTAATGTGATGGAAGCTGTATTTTAGATGTTGGAAATGTCAATTGAAAAGTAATTTCCAGGGCTTCCCTGGTGGCTCAGTGGTTGAGAGTCCGCCTGCCGATGCAGGGAACACGGGTTCGTGCCCCGG
The DNA here is from genome assembly GCF_964341445.2 of Mesoplodon mirus. Lineage (NCBI taxonomy): Eukaryota > Metazoa > Chordata > Mammalia > Artiodactyla > Ziphiidae > Mesoplodon > Mesoplodon mirus. Next base: position 76,578,382 of record NC_138978.1, on the reverse strand, counting down.
TGCGGGAAGATCCCACATGCCGCAGAGCAGTTAGGCCCGTGAGCCATGGCCGCTGAGCCTGCGTGTACGGAGCCTGTGCTCCGCAACGGAAGAGGCCACAACAGTGAGAGGCCCGCGTACGGCAAAAAAAAAAAAAAAAAAAAAAAAAAAAAAGAAAAGTAATTTCCAACCCTGAGATGAGATAAATGACCATCTCTTTTCATGTGTTAGTGGATTGTCTGGTTTACATTTTCATCTTGAACATGTCCAGATGATATGAAGGTTTCTTTGTTTGAAGTATAGATATTTTACTTCTTACAAGTCCAAAGAAATGTTTACTTCTTCCTCTGGTTAAATAGTGCATATGAATTTTCAGAGACAAAGACAAATAAGAAATTCATATGGAACATGAAATATTAGTAATTATGATCTTTATTTGATTCAGAGACAAAGGAAGGCACAAGACCCAAAATGTGTTAAGAGAATAAAATTTCCCTGTGTCAGTAAATTAAAAAGGGAGTTACAAAAAGCAAATACCATAGATGCATTTTCTTCAATAATGCCTTCAGGGAAACTTTCATTCAGAAAAGAAAACTCTTCAATTTATACAGCAGCACAAAATGAGCTTAGTGTAAACAAACCACTGTCCACTGCATGAAATAAGGTAATGAACATCTCATTCACTAATTTAAAAACCAAGTGATAAAATGAGTTTAAAAATCATGTAGAATAAAGTAATGTGGGTGAAGGTAAACCCGCAGCTCCAGAATTATGTCTCAGTGGTTCACTGTGTATATCAAACCTCTACAGGAATGAGTCCCTTCTGAAGAAACACTCTCTCTTCTGTCAAAAGTGTCAAATAAATGAAATAACTCAACTACACTTGTTTGGGAGCAGCCCTGTGCTCTCGAAATTCTGGGCTGAGGTCAGGAGTGCTATAGCAACCATTATGAAATGTGAGATTTCATTGTGCCCTAGACTCTTGTTTACTGCACAGAAAGGACTTTGCACTAGATAAATATAGAGAGTTCCAGGCATTGCACTGTTAGTGGCCAAAAAGCAAATAACATTTAGTTGGAAAGTAAAGCTGTCCCAGACCTAACAGACAGGGATTGAGAGCTGACTGCAGTGAACATGGTGGAAACTATTTTATTAAGGTGAAGGGAGATTACTATGGTGGGTACAATATTGTCTGCAACCTGCTTAAATATTCTCTTTGCTATACATTCTCAATAGGAGATGAAAAATTTTGAAGCCAGAATAAAAACATGGGCTTATATGAGAAGTAAGGACTGTAGTTAGAGAGAAGAAATCTATGATTAATTTGAGTTCCCTCAGAAGTAGACCCTGAGGCTAGGGTTTGAGAAGTAGTAGGTTATTTGGTGAGGCAGGAAAGGAAAGGCAAAAAATAAAGGGTACATTACCACTGGGCAAACTGAAAGTTAATCCTAGATAGGAACTCTGGGAACCTATAGGACAGATGCCTCAGAGCTAGCTCAGCCCTGGATCCATGGAGCTGGAGGAGTTGTATGCTAAATCTATCATCGGTTGGGGAGGAGAGGAGATTACATTTTAACACTACTGATTCAATGCATTGGAACCTTCATGCAATTGGATGTTTCTGTAGGACCTTAAAATGGTGAGGCCACAGGAGATATAGTTGGGGCATCTACTACAATTTGTGATGTCAGATTTCCTTTGGATTTTATAGCAATTGGTGTTATATCCTTAGGAATTTACACACACACACACACACACACACATTTGACTTAGGAATTATCTTCATTTGCTTTTTTCTTTTTTATGGTTTTGTGTTTTTTTGTGTTTTTATTGAAGTATAGTTGATTTACAATGTTGTGTTAATTATTGCTGCACAGCAAATTGATTCAGATATATATATATATATATATATATATATATATACATTCTTTTTTATATTCTTTTCCATTATGGTTTATCATAGGATATAGAATATAATTCTCTGTGCTATACAATAGGACTTTGCTGTTTATCCATTCTATATTAAATATAGAAGTGTGACTGTCATAAAGGCAGAGAACTTCAGCAGACTGACACACAGGACAATGAAGTGGAAAGAATAAACACTTTAAAGTTAGATAGACCAAGGTTCAAATCCTAGCCTTACCAGCCAAGTGAATTTGAACATTTTGAGTGAATTTAATGTATTTCATCTTCATTTTCTATATTGGCCAAATGGGTAAATAATACACATTTTGAACAGTTGTGATAATAGAGTTCAAGCTCCTAGTACAATGCTTGGATTATAACAGTATGTCAATGAAGATTAGTTATGATGGCCAACATCTTCCCCAGGGCTACCATCACCACCACAATCAGTAACAGTAACATTGTATCATCATCATCATCATCACCATTATCAACGTCTTCATTGTCATTAGCCCTTGCTCAAAATGCTTGGAGTTTTCTCTGCAAAAACGAACAAACAAACAAACATCTTTCTATATAATGGGAGGAAAATAAGAACAATTTTCAATATGTAAAAATATGTGAAAAGGACTCAAGACTCCTCTGAAATGAAATGTGTCATTTTTTTATTGCACTTAGCATTGGGTGTACAGCTGCTTCTGTTAGAACACTTAGGTACTAATTAACAGGCACTAACAGCTTCAAGGGAGAAGAGACATGTAAATACTCTTATTTAGGAAATATTTTAAGTAGTCATTTCAGAGATTCTCCAAATTATCACATATTTTATGGCAATCTATTTTCTAAAATGAATCAAAGAACTAAGCCATTCTGTTATATACCATGTAGTAACACCTCCATACAACTGGCTACACCATTATATGGCTCCAGATACAGATTTAACACAGCAATTTCTTTTCCTCTCTTCTGAAAATTATAGCATTGAAGAAAATACTAGTCACTTACATAAATTAACTATACTAATTGGGTATCAGTGACTGAGTTTACATATATGAAGAATTTGAATAATTTAAGTTGGCAAAGGCACGGTGACCTAAATGTATTGTTAATTGAGGAGGCTACTTTTTGTTCGATACCTCAGTAATTCAGATGTAAACTGAACTATTCCACCTTAACTAAAAAATCTAGTGATCCTGATAATGATAAATAAACTTTCCCCTTTATTGATCTTATCTTGCTCCAGATTTTTAACACTGTGGATGTGTCGATAACTCTTATTTTTTATCATTAGTCCTGACTGGCCCAAATATCTCCCCTCAACTCACCTCCTTAACCAATATCTTTATCAGGATGACCTATAGGTATCTCAATATCATGTAAACTAAAACAGTGAAGTTTATTTCCCCTCCTCTAATTCCAATGCGCTCCTCCTTGAAGCATATCTTGGGGAGTCACCTTTGATTCTTCTCTTTCCCTCTCCCTTCATTTCTAAACCATCAGCAAGTTCTAAAGGCTTTGCCTCTAACTTATTTCCTGACGCTGTCTACCTATTGTCCCTCCACTGCTCCCATCTATTCCAAACCACCATCTTTTGTTGCCTGAACTACTTTAATAATCTACTCATTGGTCTTCTTGCTTCCCTATAATTCTTTATCAACCACCTATCTAGAAAGGCACCTTTAAAACAAAACTTGAATCAGAGTCTATCATTTTATGCTTAAAAATTTCCAGTGGTCCCAGCTCATATTCCAAATAAAAATTTAAATGTTTAACAAAACAATAAGGTCCTACATGGACCTTTGCCTCTTGGAATACTTTTTTCTAGCACTTTCCCTCTTACTTTCCAGGCATAGCTATGTAACAAATTACTCCAGGACTTAGCAATTTAAAACAAAAACATTTATGATTTCATAGTTACTGTGAGGCAGAAATTCAGGAGTGGTTTATCTGAGTGGTTATGGCTCAGTGTCTTATGAGGATACAATGAAGGAGTGATACCAGGCTGATAATTTTAAGACTCAACTGTGGGATGATTCACTTCCAAGTTCAAGTATGTGGCCTGTGGCAATACTCAGAAGATATGTTTCCAAGTTCACACAAGTGGGTTTCTCCACAGGCTTTTCCCATGACATGGCAGCTGGCTTCCCCTAGCATAAGGAACCCAAGAGAGAATGAGAGAAGGAACTAAAGATGGAAGCCAGGGTCTTCTTATGACTGAAGAAGTGACATTCTACTGTATTCTATTTTTTACAAGTGAGTCAATACGTCCAATGACATTCTACTGTATTCTATTCTTTACAAGTGAGTCAATACATCCAATCTAACTCAAAGGGGAGCAAATTAAACAAAGGTCTGAACACCAGAAAGTGGATCATTGGTAGCCATCTCAGAACCTGCCTATAATACTTTAGAGGGGTAGGTGATCCCTGTTTATAAACAGCATGCATATAAAATAGGGTTAATTTCCATGTCATATTGCTGTTGGATTCCAGCCACCGATAATACCAGTAGGTGCTAGTGTTTTCCTAATGGTGCAACTTGGAAGGCCCTCTCCCAGTTTATTTATGGGTCCATGAGATTCCTGTGAGCTATTCAAGAATACAATGAACAGTGAGGAATCTGAGCTTTCACTATTGCTTCTGTCTCCAAGATTTTCATGATTTCCCCTTCACTAACTAGCATCCCTGTAAGAGTGGCTTATTGCTATTTTAGCAGATATGATGTATATTCTGTATATTGTGTCCCATCATTTGCTTTTGTTGGTACATCATTTATTTTTGTTATTGTTGTTGCCTTAGTATTTTATGTACTCAGTGTTTCAAACCCAAACTTCCCTCAAGTTGTATACATTTACTCTTACTAGATTAAATCCTATTAGATTTTAATAGAATTTTAATAGAACTTAAAAAAATTTTAGTAGAATCTGTTATACATTTTCTTTCAAAAATCTCTCCTGAAGATTTCTGATCTGCTACACAGCAATTGAATTGAATTTTCCTTTATCATCATACTGAGGATTACTTTAACTTTCATCTTGTCATGGATTCTCTACTTATTGGATTCCTTATCTCCTTTTTTCTTGTTATTTTTATTGTTGTTTAAATTCCTAAGCTTTGTTCTTTCGTTGCTTCTTGAAAAATAGTGCATTAGAAGTAAAAATTAAGACATTGGTATGAAATTTTGCTTGGAAAAAAATTTTTAAGAAGTTTGAAGCCTTGCTCTATGGTCTTCTAGGTTAAAGATAGTACCGTTAAAAAACTCCATATCTTTATATAAGAAATGTGTTTTTGTTGTGTTGTTTTACCTCTCTCTGCAAGCTAGTAGAATCTTCTATTTGTCTTCAGTACTTTGTAATATCATAAAGATATAGATTGATTCATCTCTATCTCTGGTTCCTTGCTGAGCTCTTTAAATCTAGGAGCTCATGCCCTTTATTTTTGTGAAAATTTCTTGACTGGCTTCATTGATGATTTCCTCCTCTCTATTTTCCTTTTTCCCACTTTCTAAAATATATATTTTAATGCAGTTGTCATCTCTCATACTCACTTTGATTTGAGATTAATACCCAAAACACTATTATGGGCAAAATAGAGAAAAAAAATATTTACTCTTGCTTTAGTGAGCTTATGTGGGGCAGGGGATGAGCAGAAGTTCAATGTCTATATTCAATCCATCTTCTTTATTTGGGCACACTGAATTGTTTGGTTGCTTTGTTTTTAATTGATTTGTTGGCATCTTTATGTAAATTTCACTAGTGTTTCACTCAAAATATTTACTATAATTATTGATGTTGTTGAGTTTATATCCACTGTCTTGCTATGTTTTTTCTATTTGTGCCCTCTGATTTTTTTTTTCCCTTTTTCTGCCTCATTTTGAATTAACTATGTAATATTTTTTAGTGTTTCTTTTAGTGTCCAATTTACTTTTTAACTCTTCTTTTTTGCATTATTTTGTTAATGGATTACTCTTGGTATTGCAATGCACATTTAGTCTCCTATGAGTTAACATTATAACACCTCTTTTAAAATGTAAGAATCCTACAACGTTATAATTATATTAACACTCCCTCCTGACTATTATGTTACTGTTACAGTAAATTTTACTTTAGATCTATTATAAGCCCTACAAAAAGTGCTACTATTTTTGTTTAAACCATAAATTAACTTCCAAAAAATTAAATAACCTTTTATTTTTACCTACATATTTATCATTAAATTGCTTTTTAGAGATTTATATTTTTTATCTGGTATCATTATCCTAGGCTAACATTATTTTCTTATGGCACTTTATGGACTGTTTTTTGGTCCTTTGGATTCCCATTGTTTCTCATACAAAGTTGTTCTTATTGTTGTTACCTTATAAGCAATGGATACCCCCAATGAATTTTAATATTTAAATATTTTTTTCTTTGTTTACATAAGTTTGACTCTTATGTGCCTAGTTGTGTTTATTTGTTTTATTTTGTTTTTATATTTAATCTGCTTAGACTTCTCTGAACTTCCTCTATCTGTGGATTGAAGAAATTACTTCTTTGCCATATTTTATCTCTCTTCTCTTCTTAGAATTCCAATTACATGTATATAAGATGACTCAGTTTTCCACAAAGTCATTGAGGTTTTACTCATTTGTTTTAATCCTTTTTTTCTCTTTGTGAGTTAACTTTATCCATCTTTTCTTCTGCTGTGCAATATGCTGTTAAACTTTCTAATGTGCATTTCTGATTTCACCTTTTTTTCCAAGTCTAGAATTTCCATTTAGTTCTTTTGTAGAGTTTTCATGTCTTTCAAATCTTCCCTATGTCTTCGCCCATTATGGTTTCTTTTCCATTTTCTAAATGTTTTATGAAGAGTGATGAGTTTTGCTCCAGCAAAGTTTAATTACTAGAGGCTTGGTTTGGGACTTTGGTAGGATGAGTCTACTTTGGTTTTACCTTTTGTCCTTGGGTATAGACTTTTGGTGTCAATTGAAAGCTCATGGTGTTTCCTGAGCCCCTCTAACATGTCAAGACTTGAAATCTAAACAATGTCTCTCTGTTAATGGGCAGCTATTGAAATCTATTCAGTTCTTTAAGTCTTCCAGCCATTGCTTTCCACTAGTGTACCTGAAGTCTTGCCTTATGCATGTGTAGTTTAGGGTCAGCCTAAGATTTGGGGGATCTTATGCACATATGTAGCTGCTCCTTCTGTAGCTTCATCATTCTTAGGTGTTCGCCTCTCAATTTCCCACTGTTCTTGGAGCTCTGAACTCAAATATATAACTTCTCAGCCCAGTAAAATCACTGCTTTCTGCTTGAGCTTTAGTCATTTGTGGGCCACAAAACTAACAGTCTCCTAAGGGAAAATGTCGATATTGAGTGTGGTTCTCACCCTGTGTTTCTATTCTTTCAAGGGTAATACATTCTCTAGGTCCTTCTGCTTATATATAAAGAGATTTATTATAAAAAAATCACTCACATAATTATGGACGCTGAGAAGTCTCTAAATTTTGTCAGGAAGTTGAAGATCTGGGAGAGCCTAAGGTATAATTCCAGTCTAAGTCCCAAGGACTTAGTCCTTAGAACTAGGAGAGGCAATGGTATAAATTCTAGTCTGAAATTTAGTAGGCTCAAAACCCAAGAATAGGAGATGTTTCAGTTCGAGTCTGAAGACAGGAAAAAGACTGATGTCCCAGCTCAGGGAAGTCAAGCAGGAGGAATCCTTCTTACTTAGCCTTTTTATTCTATTCAGGATTTCAGTTGATTGGATGAGCTAATTCACATTGGGCAGGGCAATCTTCTTTACTCAGTCTATAGATTCAAATGTTAATCTCATACAGAAACACCATCACAGATGCACCCAGTCATGTTAATACATAAAATTAATCTTCACCTTCCCTAAGTAGATTAGAGTTCAGTGAAAGAAGTAAAATTTCTCAAGTACCTACTTCTTACTTACATTACTTTCTCTCAGATATAAATTGTGTCACTCTGTGAAGGGCTCAGTATATTGTTGTACGGAGAAATCATGGGTGGATTTCATCAAGGCAGGTATATACAAGCAATAGATTACTTTCCTCAAAATAGTGCCATATTTAGGCAAAGTGTTAAAAAGAGTGAGCCAGCCATTATGCTATTTAGTTATATTTTATATTTATTTATATTGTGTCATGAAGACACAAGTAATATTGACTTAAAAATTAAAGAAAAATAAGAGGGTGTGTGGGTTTCAGGTGTACCTCAATCAGAGCTGTGGAACCACATCTCTGTCAGTCTCTTGGTTGTGCCCTGCTTAGCGTATTAGCATTATTCTCAGGATTGCTTATTTTACAGGCTCATGATGGTTAAAGAAATTCCAGGCTTTATATTCACTACTGGGAAGACTAGAAAGAGTCTCAGAATTCTCCTATAAAGTCTTTATAACTGTGCCAATTAAGTCATCCCTTAGCTAATTTCTTAACTATGATAATATGTGTAATAAGTTTATTTTACTACTTGGTACATTATTCACAAATGTTATCAGTCGGTACCACTGTTTCTTCTCCTTCTAACTACTTTTGTATTTCAGATCACACTTTTTATGCTATGTTCCCAAAGCAGGGTAAAAGATGATCTTGATCACTCCCGTCCTGTACCTGACAGTTTAGGGTGAATAAAATTTGCCTATTTTCTCTCTGCCAGAGTAATTTGCTGGGAACAGAACAAATTGATGTTAACAGTGGCGGTTATGATGATGATAATCAGTCTCGTTTGTTGAGTGAATGATTGCTTACCAAGTGCTCTCCTTCATGTGATCTTATGTAACCCCTATACCAGCTAGGATAAAATGAATCTCTCCTGGTGGCATGCGAGGCAATTTGGGACCTGTTTATGGAAATGCAGGGATCGCAGCTCTCAGATCACATGTAGGCAATTGCTTATTCTGCATGTCTGTAAGGACAGCTTTGTTTGAGACTCTAGTGAACATTAGAATCCCAGAAGCCACTCCAACTGTCTGTGGAGTTGGAGAATCAGAATCACCTCGCTCTCTGAGTGGATATCCTGCATTAAATTTTGTGTAAGAATTTTGTGGACTTTCTTGCTCTCTTTCTGAAAATTCAGCCCTGTACTGTCTTTCAAATTTAAGGTAAGTTACAGCTCAAATTCATTCTTAAGTAGAAGCTAATGGGAACTCATATTTTTGGATACACAAATAAGAAAAAAATAGCTAGATTTATCTCAGTTTAAAAAAGCACATTCATAGATACTATCTCACTTGATCTTCACAATTCCATCAGATAGGAGGGAGGGAGTGGAATAAATATTTGTTTATTGCATGGCATGTGCCAGACACCAGACATCAAAAAAATATAGATATAAGTAACTCTGTAACTCTCATATGAACTTAATGCCAAATGTGTGACCTATGAATCACTGATCAAGACTTTAGAAATTAAGAATTTGAGGCTCAGAGAGTTTAAGTGATTTTCCCAATAGTATGAAACTAAAAAGAGCTGAAAGTAGAATTCAGTCTTTCTGACTCAAAGTCCTGTGGATTTTGCATGATAACAATTGCTGTCTCAGATACTCATGATGCACATTAGAAATAAATGTCCTTGGCTTTTTCTGTTGGTTGGCATTTTAAAATAGACTCAGAGAATAATTCATTGTGTGGTGTGTGTGTGTGTGTGTGTGTGTGTGTGTGTTGTTTGCGAGGGGAAAGTTTTTCTCCATTTATATGTGCTCTATTTGCAGATTCATAGTCTAGACGGCCACAGCTGCAAGTATTCACTGGTGGACCATTACAATGATGTTTGTTCTTTCTCATTAATATCATAAATGGGTGTACGGTTTGATATGTCTAAGTGACAGAAAAATATTTTAATAGGTATAACAGGCACCCATGTCTTTGTAATTAAGCTTGCCTGAAATAAGACCAAATGCATCGACTTATTTGTGACTCTTATTGTGCAGCCTCTTTTCATGTTATTTTATTAACATAAAGGGTGCCTTTAATTATGCAGAGCTACAAACTGCATTATTGACATTCTGTGAACATTAACTACACCTGACTCTAACAAAGCAAAAACAGAATGCTGTCTCTAATTTTTTAAGATTTTTAGAAAGAAAGAAAGTCTGTGTTATAAAATAAAGTATTTGGAAGTATTATCCTCCTTGAGTTGTTACTATGTGAGGATATGGATGTAATCGTTTTCATTGTTGGAAGTTCCCAGCTCCATAAATTTTGTTTAAATGTTTTTGAATAGTAGTAACATATTGAAAAAATGATACTAGAGATTTGTCAGCTGACTCTACTTGGCATACTTATATTTTATATTTATTTATCTATTTATTTATTTATTTTCATTTTTATTGAAATATAGTTTATTTACAATTTTTGTAACTTTCAGCTGTAGAGTAAAGTGAATCAGTATACATATACATATATCCACTCTTTTTTTCTTTTCCTATATATGTCACTGTCAATCACATTTTTCACAAAATTAGAACAAAAAATTTTATAATTTGTGTGGAAATGCAAAAGACCCAGAATAGTCAAAGCAATCTTGAGTAAGAAAAACAGAACTGGAGGAATCAGGCTCCCTGATTTCAGACTATATTACAAAGCTACAGTAATCAAGGCTGTTTGGTACTGCCCCCCAAAAAGAAATATAGATCAATGGAACAGGATAGAAAGTCCAGAGATAAACCCACACACCTATGGTCAACTAATCTATGACAGAGGAGACAAGAATATACAGTGGAGAAAAGACAGTCTCTTCAATAAGTGGTGCTGGGAAAACTGGACAGCTACATGTAAAATAATGAATTTAGAACACTCTCTAACACCATACACAAACATAAACTCAAAATGGATTAAAGACCTAAATGTAAGGCCAGATACTATAAAACCCTTAGGGAAAAACATAGGCAGAATGTCTCTGACATAAATCACTGCAATATCTTTTTTGATCCACCTCCTAGAGTAATGAAAATAAAAAGGCATACTTTTATTTTTTTAACATATCTTATTCTATGTAGTCTATTGTAGATTTGCAAGAATATCTCAAAAGTGGAGACTTCCACTTGACATTTAATTCAGGATTCTGGATTATGTCAGTCAGGTTAAATTCTTAATGAATTTAAAGGAAGTAGCTAGTTTCCAGGATCAGGTATCCTAGTGAATTTTCATTCAGATTTGTATTGCTTTGTGTTGCTTTACCAGTTAAGTTTGGTTTTTAGAGTGAGAGTGTGAGAGAGAGAATGAGAATAATTGCCCAATTGCAGTAGCCTGGTCTTAACCTTAATAGTCTATTATAGATAAGTCACATGGGAGTTTCTGCCATTGGAAGATCATGAAAAAGGTAATTGTGAAATTAATAACTATTGTCTTCCAAGATGAAGGAAATTAAAAGAATCAAAAAATCAAGAGGCTTTGTCTTGCTTCACCCTGCACCATCTATGGCATTTTCAGCCAAAAACCCCTTCCATATTAGGATCAACTATGAAAAATTAAAAATAGTTTGAGTAAAATGACTTCCAATATTGTATGGCTCTGGTAGTGAAAGATACATATGCCATTGGAACCATCTTTGTATTTTGGGCTTGGTTCAAAACTTTGCTACAAGTGTATTTATGAGCATTTTTTTTTTATGGCATTGCTCTTGAAAAAATTGTGGTACCTAGGTGGTCTGATCTTTTATCCATTCCTTCCCTCAGTGAATGCATAGTAGGTATTTTCTCTGTGAATAAAAAAGAGAACTAGCCAGTTATGATCCTTGTATTTATGGTATACTTGGGTAGAAATATGTCATAGATAAAAAGACAAAAACAGTTACAGGTGTTGTGATAAGCAGAAAACTGTAAAATGACTATTTAAATACATTAAATAAACTATAGGAAAAGATATGTATGATGTTGATGAGATGGGGAATTCTGGAGCAATAAAAAAAAATCCAAATTGAAATTCTGGAGATGAAAATTACAATATCTGAAATAAACAATTTTTTTCAAGGGTATTACAAGCAGATTGAATGCTGCAGAAAAAAGGATTAAATAAATTAAAGATGCCTCAGTAGACATTCAACTGATCGTAGGGAGCAGAAGAATAAAAAAAAAGTAATAAACAGAGTCTCAATGACCTGATGCAGCCATATCAAGCCATTTAACATGTGTGCAATTGCTGTTGCAGAAGGAGAAGGAAGAGGTAATGGGGCAGAAATATGTATATATATATATATATATATATATATATATATATATATATATATATATACAGAAAAAAATGGCTGAAAATTTTCTAAAATTAAATACAATTTCAAACCAAATATGTAAGAGATCCTACAAACCCCAGACAAGATAAGTGCAAAGAAAACCACACTTTTGCCCATTATAATGAGAGTGCTGGGAACCAATAATGTTCAGTCAGCTCTAAGAAAGAATGAAATTAGTCAAGGAAGAGAAGGATGAGGGGGAAAAGTGTTACTGGGAATGCTTTGTCCAACTCAGATATATTCTACCAATACTACCCCCCAAAAAATTACAGTTAAAATAATAATGACAGTAATAATATCAAGTATTATATATGTATATATATGAACTATTCGTACATGATATGTGTCAGATCAATAAAAGCCAAGGAGATTTAATTCATAACTTTCGATGGATTTATTAGGGAAGCGGATTTTCTTTTCTGTCCTGGATTTAAAATTATGTAACATATATTTAATTATGCTACTTTTCTTCTTAAAAGAATGTTCAATAGTGAAGTACAAAGAACATTAGCTATGGGTTTAAATATACCCCAGTTTTAAGCCCAGTTCTGTGATTTGTAAGCAGGGTAACCTTGAACATGTTTTGTAACTTCTCTAAGCCTCAGTTCCCTCAACTGCAAATGGGAATAATGTGCCAATTGAAAGGCTTGACGTGAAGAGGGAAACTAGGTTCTTTATTCAAAGATGATAGATATGGGTGTTCAAGAACCGTTACACTCTTCCCTCCCCTCAGCACCCCTGGACATACCACATTATATAATTTCGACTACTCATCTACTAATGATGGCATGTTGAGACCACATAATCTGGGTCTACTGTGTCTGTAAACTCTCGTTACATCATTACTCTCACTCCCTTCTATTTAGCCAATGTTCTAGCTTTGTTCTACTACAGATCCCCATCAATTATTTTTGATGAAGACTTTGCAGATGCTATTGGTTCTACTAGGAATATTCTTTCTTATCTTTTCTACAAGATAAAATACTTGAATCCTTTAAAATCTGACTTAATCCTCAGGATGTCTTTCTTGCCTCAGATATGAAAGTTTCCTCCTTCCTCTATTCTGCCATATCTGGGACATTTCTAGAACACACATTGTGGTGCAATCTAGTTTGGTTTTAATACATAAATCATTAATTACATTCTAAGTTCAGGAGAGTAGAGCCTGAGTTTTTCATGTCTCTGATTCTTAAAGTTTCCTGTGACATTGACACATATCATGTGCCCAACAAATAATTCTCTGAAAACATGAATAAACAGATAGATGAATACTACCGGTGAAGTACAGGGTAAGTGAAGGGATTTGCTTTTTTTCAGACCAAAAGACCTAATTTCAAGTCTGAGATTTGCAAATTTCCAGCTTCATGAGGTCTTTGCTAAGTCACCGCATTGTGTTTCTTTGTATTTAGTTTCTCTGTATTTCCTTTCTGCCTGGATTGTTAGAATGAAATGACACTAGTTTTATGGAAATAGTTTATAAACCTTAAAACACTGTATGTATTTATATTACATGACTTCTTTTATCAAGAATCAATAAAATAATAATTTACTCGAATGCTTATTTAAAATGATTTCCCAAAATGAGCAGTGTCCTTTATGTAACCTAGCATCTTTTGTCATGATTCTTGTAATATACCTTAAATGTGTAACAAGTTTTACCTTTGAACCATCTTTAATGAAATGAATAAAGGTTTGGAAGGAAAAAAGACAAAACAGAAGATGAGTGTTCACAGATAAGAAAATTTGTTTTGTTCTGTTTTCCTGGCAGACTTTGAGTGAACACTTGTTTGCAACTGTATTTCACACAGACACGCACATTTTCACATATAATGTTTCATTTTATTCTTAGGTAACAGAAAAACCTTGAGTTTTATATTTTCTTATTTCCACTTGCCTGATTCTCTAGGCCTCATTCTCTCTTTGCTAAAATGAGAGAAACAGCATCAGTGTCAAGGTATGTTTGTGTATAGTAAATGAAATAATACATAAAAGTTCTAGCACATGATAAAGCCTGCAGTAAATATTTTGTTTTGTGATTTCAGAACAAAATAAATATTTTAAAATAGTCAATCTACTCATTAAGTGGGATACTGTTCTACATCAAGACTACACGCAATCTCTCATTCTTAGTAGTCTTTGTTGTTCTCACTGGGAGGAAGAAATAAAACTTAAGGGAAAGCTTTTCCAAAGTCTCCCGTATGTACGAAAGACAGACTTTAAAATTATCTCATGAGACTCCAGAGATCTGAAATAAAAGTGGAGATAAACAAAGGAAGCTTGAAAAGAGTGAGAAAGAGAAAGCTATGGAAAAAGAACAATAGTGTCAGACCATGGAAATCGGGGGAAAAAAGAGACAGAATTTATGATTGAAGCACACTGAATAATTCTGGTTTTGTTTTTTTGTCCCCAGGCTGCAGATAGTTTGTCCTAAAGGAATAATGCATGACTTGTGTTTTTCAAGTACTTAAGAACCATTTGGGGGACAGAGCCATGGATTATTATTTGAAGTAGAGATTTCATACCTTCCCAAGTGGGCTGTAGGTGTGAAATGCTTTAATTAGAAGTAATCTGGTTACAGATTCAATCTGACTTTTTGCATTAAAACATCCTATTGAAGGGAAAATGTCATGGGCTTTTTGTTTTAATTGTTCACTTTTTTTGAGGCAAAAGCAATTACAAATGATCAAAAACATATAATAAAAGATTTTACTTCACTAGCTATCAAGAAATACTAATTAAAATGGTATTTAACTGCTCTTTCACATATTAAGATGACAAAATTATACAAATTATAATACCTAATGTTAGTGAAGAACAGGGGAAAATAAGCACTCAAACACAGCTGTTGAGAGCATGCATGGGGACTGTTGAAAGAAGCATCAAAATCTGGATGGAGTGAGGTAGAATTTGATAATATGTATCTAGATATATTTTATTCTTCCTTAAGGAATTTATCTTAAGGAAATAAGTAGCATCATAACCACACAATAGAAGAATAAGAATGCATAAAAATAATACTGCATAAGAATATCTAATGAATAGAGAAGTTTTTATAATACGGTACCATGTTTAAAACATGGTACGGCACCTCCTTGTATGTGATACGTTTTTGTTCATGCATTTAATGTCAATATCACTCTGAACATAGAAATAAACCAAATTTTGAGGGCTTATTTTTGAATGGTGGGATTTACCCATGATTTTTCTTCATTTTGTTTACTCCCTTCCCCTGCCAAAGCTTCCTACTATGAAAATGGGTAACTTTCATAACCATAAAAAACATTGTAATTTTCATAATGAGAATATTTTTTTCTTTTAACCTAGCTTTTACATCCTACCCCTAAATTGACTTGTATTATTTTTATTTTAGCATGTTTCATTTAGCTTATTTCTGCAGATTTAGAATCCCTATTTTGCATCTGGAAACAGAAGGACTGTTGGTGATTTGGATGGGCTGAAAGCAACCCAAGTAAGTTTTTTTTTCCATAAACTAAGAACCAAAGCCTATTTTTTAGTTATTCAAGTAAGAAAGTGATTGTTCACTGAAAAAAAAAAAATGTTATCAGTTCCTGCAGAAGTTGTTGGGTCTTGGAGCCTTTAATCAGGACCATGGAAAGAAGCACAAAAAAAGTGGAACAAGAGCCTGCAGTGTGTCAATGAAATGCCAAGGGATGCAAAGCGACAACATAATGAAATGTGACGTGTCTCTGCAGTGACATGTCAAGCCTGTACAATTCAAAGGCTGGGTTTGCCTAAAACCTTGGTGAAAGCATGGTTCCAGTTAGTTGCATGTAAGGGACCTTCAACATTAAAAAAAATGCTTATTAACAAAATGCTTTCACTATGGGAAAATCTTCCAGTGACATAAATTACCAGTGGAAAAGAATGGTTTGAATTGCAATTCTGTAAATGAAGCAGATCCCCCTAAGGACAGCATTCCAATAAGCATGCTTCAAAGTAAAAGAAGATACCATTATTTCTGTCTTTTCAGTGCCCATATTCAAATGTTCTTTCAGTCTGATAATTACATTTGTGTACTGTCCTATCTAATTATATTTTAAGGGCAAGGAATCCTGGAAGATTTGATTTTTCTGATTATTTACCTTGCATCACATTATTTATAAATGAAACACTATTATGCCAATTTCAGTATTAGTCCTTCAGATTTTTATTTGTTTGCTTTTGCTTTAACATTTAAAAGAACTTTACGAGAGATTGATGCTATGCTTTCCTTTTCACTTGTACATTTAAATTAGGGCTTCTTTTACAGTTTCTTTATAAGAAAATGCCAGGATTCCATTGAATGATTAATAGATACACATTTTTCCCATTCTCCTTACTATCTACATTCATAGGAGTTCATTTCTTTGTTTCCCAAAATATAATACTTTGCTGAAACCATCAAAGTCAGTGACTTTTTCACTTACTTTAAGTTTTCTACAGATATTTTATAATACAGTCTCTGATTATTAAAGCAAATACTGCACATTTTCAAAAGTCCATATGAAAATTGTCCATGTTTAAGTTTTTGGAAACATCTTTTCCACTTCTGATTCTTTTAATGTGGTCTTAAAATATACATGTAACAGACCACAAAGAGCATGTTTCTTAAGTGTACCTACATTAAATACTCAGAAGTGAGTAGGTAATGCTATGCAGATGTTGTCATGGTAAATACTCATGATAACATACTTGAAAATGGCCAGAACTCAAGTTAGGATCTAGCCCAGTCAGACTTAAATTACTGGCTGTTATTTTTCAAAATATTTTCCTTTATTTTAGTCTTAACGAATAAATGTTTTCAGGTCTGATACAATAACGTTTGAATTCTGTTGAAACCAAAATTTTCTTCTATTCCACACCCACCACAAATTGTATGAAGAGAGAGCTAAGAGGTTGTGATTCTCCAGAGATTTCCCTTCACTACATTGACGTGGCTTGTGTTATTTTCACAACAGTTTCATGTTGGTCTGCTAGAGAAATCTCATAAAAGTGGTCTGGAACTGTTTCCTTAAAGAGAAGGTATTTTCTCTTTAAATGATTTTATATCCAGTTATTTATTGGGAAAATAAGATGGTATACTAACTAAATGCAGAGTTGGTTTAATTCATGAAAGGCCTTCTTTTGTTCAGAAAAACATGTTTTTTAAAAAATCACTGATAGGAAAGCCACTGTGGTCTTATAGTCCTGAATGTCTTATAGCTGAGATGAAATCTCTAGACTTGTGTTTGTGTTTCATGATACCATCAGGAGAAAGGCAATGAAAAAAATCTCATGATGTCTGTTGTTTAAAAATGGATACTTTATGTTACCTTAAAACTCATATTTGGGATTATCAGCTGAAAGCTTTCTTGAATATCTTGAATGCAAATAATACTAATCTCAGAAGAATGAAACCGGAAGTTCTGTTACCTAAACCTAAGGTATCTGCTGAATTGATGATCTCAAAACTCCTGGATTCCCTTCGTAGCTTTTCATCACACAGATGATAGACTAAATAACCTTATTCAAACTTCATACAAACTTAGTATCCTTGAGCAAGCCTCTTTTATTTTTAACATCTTTATTGGAGCATAACTGCTTTACAATGGTGTGTTAGTTTCTGCTGTATAACAAAGTGAGTCAGCTATATATATATATATATATATATATATATATATATATATATACGTACATCCCCATATCTCCTCCTTCTTGCATCTCCCTCCCACCCTCCCTATCCTACCCCTCTAGGTGGACAAAAAGCACCAAGCTGATCTCCCTGTGCTATGCGGCTGCTTCCCACTAGCTATCTATTTTACTTTTGGTAGTGTATATATGTCCATGCCACTCTCTCACTTAAGAGACAGCTTAATCTTCCCCCTCCCCATGTCATCAAGTCCATTCTCTACGTCTGCATCTTTATTACTGTTCTGCCCCTAGATTCCTCAGAACTGTTTTTGTTGTCATTGTTTAGATTCCATATATACATGTTAGCATAGAGTATTTGCTTTTCTCTTTCTGACTTACTTCACTCTGTATGACAGTCTCTAGGTCCATCCACCTCACTACAAATAACTCAATTTCATTTCTTGTTATGGCTGAGTAATATTCCCTTGTATATATGTGCCACATCTTCTTTATCCATTCATCTGTTGATGGACACTTAGGTTGCTTCCATGCCCTGGCTATTGTAAATGGTGCCACAATGAACATTGTGGTACATGACTCTTTTTGAATTATGGTTTCTCAGGGTATATTTCCAGTAGTGGGACTGCTGGGTCATATGGTAGTTCTATTTTTAGTTTTTTGAGGCACCTCCATACTGTTCTCCACAGTGGCTGTATCAATTAACATTCCCACCAACAGTGCAAGAGTGTTCCCTTTTCTCCACATCCTCTCCAGCATTTATTGTTTGTAGTTTTTGATCATGGCCATTCTGACTGGTGTGAGGTGATACCTCCTTGGAGTTTTGATTTGCATTTCTCTAATGATTAGTGATGTTGAACATCCTTTCATGTGTTTGTTGGCAATCTGTACGTCTTCTTTGGAGAAATATCTATTTAGGTCTTCTGCCCATTTTTGGATTGGGTTGTTTGTTTTTTTGATATTGAGCTGCATGAGCTGCTTGTAAATTTTGGAGATTAATCCTTTTTCAGTTGCTTCATTTGCAAATATTTTCTCCCATTCTGAGGGCTGTCTTTTCGTCTCTTTTATGGTTTCCTTTGCTAGGCAAAAGCTTTTAAGTTCATTAGGTCCCATTTTTTTATTTTTGTTTTTACTTCCATTTCTCTAGGAGGTGCGTCAAAAAGGATCTTGCTGTGATTTATGTCATAGTGTTCTTCCTAAGTTTTCCTCTAAGAATTTTATAGTGACTGGCCTTACATTTAGGTCTGTAATCCATTTTGAGTTTATTTTTGTGTATGGTGTTAGGAAGTGTTCTAATTTCATTCTTTTACATGTAGCTGTCCAGTTCTCCCAGCACCACTTATTGAAGAGGCTGTCATTTCTCTATTGTATATCCTTGCCTCCTTTATCAAAGATAAGGTGACCATATGTGTATGGGTTTATCTCTAGGCTTTCTATCATGTTTCATTGATCTATATTTCTGTTTTTGTGTCAGTACCATACTGTCTCGATTACTGTAGCTTTGTAGTATAGTCTGAAATCAGGGAGCCAGATTCCTCCAGCTCTTTTTTTCTTTCTCAGGATCACTTTGGCTATTCAGGTCTTTTGTGTTTCCATACAAATGGTGAAATTTTTTGTTCTAGTTCTGTGAAAAATGCCATTGGTAGTTTGATAGGGATTGTGCTGAATCTGTAGATTGCTTTGGATAGTATAGTCATTTTCACAATGTTTATTCTTCCAATCCAAGAACGTGGTATATCTCTCCATCTATTTGTATCATCTTTAATTTCTTTCATCAGTGTCTTATAGTTTCCTGCATATGGGTCTTTTATCTCCTTAGGTAGGTTTATTCCTAGGTATTTTATTATTTTTGTTGCATTGGTAAATGGGAGTGTTTCCTTAATGTCTCTTTCAGATTTTTCATCATTAGTGTATAGGAATGCAAGAAATTTCTGTGCATTAATTTTGTATCCTGCTACTTTCCAAAATTCATTGATTAGCTCTAGTAGTTTTCTGGTAGCATCTTTAGGATTCTCTCTATATATTATCATGTCATCTGCAAATAGTGACAGTTTTACTTCTTTCCAGATTTAGATTCCTTTTATTTCTTTTTCTTATCTGATTGCTGTGGCTAAAACTTCCAAAACTATGTTGAATAATAGTAGTGAGAGTGAGCAACTTTGTCTTGTTCCTGATCTTAGTGGAAATATTTTCAGTTTTTCACCATTGAGAATGATGTTAGCTGTGAGCTTGTCATATATGGCTTTTATTATGTTGTTAAGTTTGCTCTATGCCTATTTTCTAAAGGGTTTTTATCATATGTGTGTGTTGAATTTTGTCAAAAGATTTTTCTGCATCTATTGAGATGATCATATGATTTTTCACCTTCAGTTTGTTAATATGGTTTATCAAATTGATTGATTTGTATATACTGAAGAATCCTTACATTCCTGGGATAAACCCCACTTTATCATGGTGTATGGTCCTTTTAATGTTGAGCAAGCCTCTTAATTTGCAAGGACCTCAGTTGTTTTGACTCTTAAACTAGATCATATGTCTTAATATATTTCAATACATATAGCAGATAATTAATTTACTGCCTTGAATTGCTCCCTGTTTTATATCACCTATGGAATATAATGGGATAGGATAGGATAGGATAGGATAGGATAGAATAGAATAGAATAGAATAGAATAGAATAGAAATTTCTTCTCAGTATCTGATATAGTGCCCAGCACATAGTAGGTACTTAGCAAATATTTGCTACTGTTGATAGTGTTGTGTAGCTCACTCTTACCTTGATTTCAGTGAGCAGTTTTAGGAGTTGACATACCTTAACCTGCTTTATCTAAAATGAATGTTTTCTCTTGCCTTTAGTGATAACATGTTGTTAAAAGCATGCTCTGTTACCTAACATAATATGTGCAGTTTAATCACCAAAAGTAGCTACTTCAGAATACACCTAGAGGAATGACCTGATTAATGGGGTTTATTCCCAAAGTAGAAGCTATGCCTTCAACAAATTCTAAAATGCAGAATATGAGTTTACATGAGCAAGAAGCATCAGACTACCAGTCCCCATTCTGTTATTCATTTTGTTCAATCACCTGTGAAAAGAGTCTTTGTGATTGTTTATGACAAAACATATTATAGTATATTTATGTCCTTCAACTTCAGCACCTGTAGCAGTCATTATGTCCTGAGCAATCAGTACTTATGAAAAACAGCTGAAATACTTCTTTTCACATGAATGCAAAAGTCCTTCCAAAGAATCCCTTCTGAGAATGTAAACAATAATATCAGAACTTAGGCTAGCTTGAAGTCACAAATGCTGACAGTTCCTGCTTTTGGGGATAAAGATACAGTGGAGACTTCCTGACAAATGCTTGACTTACTTCCCCCTTACCTGTTCACAGAACAAGTGTCACACATGGGATTACAAAGTCAGTGGTGATTTCCCTAGTTAAATACTCTAGGTATTAGGCTGAGTGCCAAAGGGAAGAACCAATCATCTACTAATGCTTTATGACTTGTCAGGACCAGAGCAGCTCAACCCATAGTTAAAAGTAATATATGATATAGCAAGAAGGCATTGCTTTTTAGCACAAAATACTACTGATGTATTTAGAAAAATACAAGTAGACATGATTGCTGAAGTGACCCAGGAGGACGAAATTTCTACAGATATAAGTCAGTTAGTAATAATTTTAGAATGCGTTGTAGAAAGTTGCTTTGTTTAGTTTGGTTTTCTATAAAGAAACAAAAACAAGCATGATAAAGTAGAATGCATGACTCAACAGGCTCCTCTCCTTAACCAGCCTGGGAGCACAGACATCCAGGGTAGCCAATTTCTTTCTCTTGGTCCATTGCTGGTAAAAATGCATGTTTGACTTCAGAAACATACATAAAATGGGAAAGTTTGTTATTGACAGAAATCCAGCAAATAATACCAAGGTTTCTTTCCAGTGACCTGCAATTTCACAGGTTTCTAAACATTGCAGGGATAAAGACTCTTCTTTTTAATAAAACATATCTATTCTGTAAAACTTATGTTGTACAAATTTTCCTGAGAAAAATTATTTGGAAGTATGGTAACTTACACTTCTTCCCCAAGTGTATTTGGAAATGCATCAGATTTAGAAACCAAGGAAATACTTACCATATGTTGGGGGAGGAGGGACGAAATGAAATTGGATGTTTTTCATATGTGAATATAGCTTTGCTTGAGTTCATGTAAAAAATATGGAAGAGCCAGTACATTTGTACATTTTCATTTAAAATATATATATAGGGCCTCCCTGGTGGCGCAGTGGTTGAGAGTCCGCCTGCCGATGCAGGGGATACGGGTTTGTGCCCCGGTCTGGGAGGATCCCATATGCCACGGAGCGGCTGGGCCCGTGAGCCATGGCCGCTGGGCCTGCGCGTCCGGAGCCTGTGCTCCGCAGCGGGAGAGGCCACAACAGTGAGAGGCCCGCATACCGCAAAAAGAAAAAAAATAAAATAAAAAAAATAAATAAAATAAAATAAAATATATATATATATATATATATATATATATATATATATATTTACTATAAACCTGCCCTGAAACTTGTACTGAGCAGTTGTATAAATTTTTACATTTTATGATACAAAACCAACTTGTATAAAAATTCCTGTATGGGAATGAACACCTGAGAAAGTGCAGTTGGGTCTGGCCTTCCAATATGTGTTACTCATTAGAATCAAAAAAATAATGGTTTCAGAGTTTTTTTTTTTGTTTGTTTGTTTTTTAAGAGAGGTGCAATAGAAAACCAAAAGCATTCTAGACAGGAGATTGCTGAAATCACAAGATTACTACATTTCTTTGATTTCTGCCCATGTGAGGTCTCCTGCAGAGGTGAAGGTCTTGATAGTATGAATGCCCACATAGCTAATTTACAGAACTCTGGCGTAGAACTCCCTAATTCAAGAACCCGAAGGAAACGCTGGCTTCCCTGGTGAAAAAGTCATAATATGACTGTTTATTTAAATGAGTTTATCACCAGGTCTTTAAAAGTATCTATGGGATTCTCATTGTGAAGCTTAAGCTTTCTTCAAGGTATTAGCTCTTTCACAAAACAAAAATCCTCTCTTTTTGAGTAGGTGCCTAATAGTTCCAGAGCATTACACTTTTAATTATATTTATTTAAATAACAAGCAATTTTATTAAATAGTTAAAGACCCAGCTTCTCAAATGATTTCCCATTTCTAAACCTTTTCTTATTCCAATGAGTTGGCTTAAGATATGTAACTTGGGTGAAAGTATTTCAGTCTGTAAACTCCTTATTAATGGTTAAACACACTGCCCATTTGATGCCTGGCCTGACACTCAGGTAAGACATTACCTGACTTCATTACCACTAAGCTCAACTATTTCATCAGATGGATTGAGCTTCAGTAATTCAATGATTAGATGAAAAGCAAAATAGCCCCCCAAAATTAAGAAACATATTTAAAATCACTTTAGACCAAATGTACCTCTTATAGGCCTTTTTTCTTCATTCTCTTTAGAGTGCTTTCCAGACTATGTCTTATAATTGAAAGGAAATTTAATCCTGCATTAACCATATAATCATTTTGCAAGCTAGCTTCTGGAACTCCTCTTTATTGAAGTGGGTTAGTCCAGAAATTGTGGATTAATGATTTCAGATCCTATTTAAAGTCTTGTAGACTCAGCGTACCTCACAAACTCTCTATTTTCATTCTTATTAAACCATTGGAATACTAATTTTTGGCATTTATCACCTTTATTCTAAAAGCTCAAAGTGTTATAAGAGCTCTAACAGAAGAAAATGAAAACAGTATTATATAGTAAGAGAATATAGTCCTGCTTCCTATTCAGCAATCATATATTATGCATACAAATCCATAGATATTTGACACATTTCTTGACCATGAGATAAGTCAAGTAAGTTCTCCTAAAACAACAAGGATAAGGGTGCAAAAATTAGATGTTTTATTCAAGATAGTGTCTATTTGAATAATAATGACAAAAAAGTATTTTATTCTTAAATAAAGTATTTTTCTATACCTTAATAGAAAAATAAATAATACATAATAGTTTTGGTAACCTTTGCATAGTTATTTATATTTTAGAAAGCTCTTTTGCATGCTTTATCTCATTAAAAATTTCCAATAAATTTTTAAGGTATTAATGTCGGTTGATGTTTTAAGCATTTAGTGATAGAAATGTGAGGAAAATTACTATATTAAAAAAATAGAATCTATTAGCTCATGAAACAAACAAAAAATCATATTCAAACATTTGAATGCAAGAATTAGAACTGAAATCCTCTCTGTCTCTTAACTCTATTCCCTTCCACTTATCTTCATTCTCAATAATGCTCCATCCAAGCAGTAGCAAAATGGTCATTGGCAAACTAAAGTCAAATTTTCCTCCTTGTTCACAATCTCAGAAAAAGGGAGGTTTCTTTTTTTTCTTTCTTTCTTTTTTAATTTTTGAATTTTATTTTATTTATTTTTTAGAGAGCAGGTTCTTATTAGTTATACATTTTATACATATTAGTGTATATATGTCAATCCTAATATCCCAATTCATCACACCACCACCACCACTACCACCACCGCTCTCTGCCCTTGGTGTCCATACATTTATTCTCTACATCTGTGTCTCAACTTCTGCCCTGCAAACCGGTTCATCTGTACCATTTTTCCAGGTTCCACATATATGCATTAATATATGACATTTGTTTTTCTCTTTCTGACTTACTTCACTCAGTATGACAGTCTTTAGATGCATCCACGTCTCTACAATGACCCAATTTCATTCCGTTTTATGGCTGAGTAATATTCCATTGTATATATGTACCACATCTTCTTTATGCATTCATCTGTCAATGGGCATTTAGGTTGCTTCAATGACCTGGCTATTGTAAATAGTGCTACAATGGACATTGGGTTGCATGTGTCTTTTTGAATTATGGTTTTCTCTGGGTATATGCCTAGTAGTGGGATTGCAGTGTCATATGGTAACCCTATTTTTAGTTTCCTAAGGAACCTCATACTGTTCTCCATAGTGGCTGTATCAATTTACATTCCCACCAACAGTGCAAGAGGGTTCCTTTTTCTCCACACCCTCTCCAGCATTTGTCATTTGTAGATTTTCTGATGGTGCCCATTCTAACTGGTGTGAGGTGATACCTCATTGTAGTTTTGATTTGCATTTCTCTAATAATTAGTGATGTTGAGCAGCTTTTCATTGTCTCCTGTGCATCTGTATGTCTTTTTTGGGGAAATGTCTATTTAGGTCCTCAGCCCATTTTTGTATTGGGTTGTTTGTTTTTTTAATATTGAGCTGCATGTGCTGTTTATTTATTTTGGAGATTAATCCTTTGTCCATTGATTAGTTTGCAAATATTTTCTCCCATTCTGAGCGTTGTCTTTTCGTCTTGTTTGTAGTTTCCTTTCCTTTGCAAAAGCTTTTAAGTTACATTAGGTCCCATTTGTTTATTTTTGTTTTTATTTCCATTACTCTAGGAGGTGGATCAAAAAAGATCTTGCTGTGATTTATGGTAAAGAGCATTCTTCCTATGCTTTCCTCTAAGAGTTTTATAGTGTCTGGCCTTGCATTTAGGTCTCTAATCCATTTTGAGTTTATTTTTGTGTAGGCTGTTAGGGAGTATTCTAATTTCATTCTTTTACATGTAGCTGTCCAGTTTTCCCAGCACCACTTATTGAAGAGACTGTCTTTCTCCATTGTATATCCTTGCCTCGTTTGTCATAGATTAGTTGACCATAAGTGAGTGAGTTTATCTCTGGGCTTTCTATCTTGTTCCATTTATCTATGTTTCTGTTTTTGTGCCAGTACCATATTGTCTTGATTACTGTAACCTTGTAGTATAGTCTGAAGCCAGGGAGTCTGATTCCTCCAAATCTGTTTTATTTTCCCTCCAGACTGCTTTGGTTATTCGGTGTCTTTTGTGTCTCCATAGAAATTTTAAGATTTTTTGTTCTAGTTCTGTAAAAAATGCCATTGGTGATTTGATAGGGATTGCATTGAATCTGTAGATTGCTTTGGGTAGTATAGACATTTTCACAATATTGATTCTTCCAATCCAAGACCATGGTATATCTCTCCATCTGTTTGTATCAACTTTAATTTCTTTCATCAGTGTCTTATAGTTTTCTGCATACAGATCTTTTGTCTCCCTAGGTAGGTTTATTCTTTGGTTTTTAAATCTTTTTGTTGCAATGGTAAATGGGAGTGTTTCCTTAATTTCTCTTTCAGATTTTTCATCATTAGTGTATAGGAATGTAAGAGATTTCTGCATTAATTTTGTATCCTGCAACATTACCAAATTCACTGATTAGCTCTTTAGTTTTATGGTGATATCTTTAGGATTCTCTATGTATAGTATCATGTCATCTGCAAACAGTGACAGTTTTACTTCTTCTTTTCCAATTTGGATTCCTTTTAATTCTGTTTCTTCTCTGATTGATGTGGCTAGGACTTCCAAAGCTATGTTGAATAATAGTGGTGAGAGGGGACAGCCTTGTCTTGTTCCTGACCTTAGAGGAAATGCTTTCAGTTTTTCACCATTGAGAATGATGTTTGCTGTGGGTTTGTCGTATATGGCCTTTATTATGTTGAGGTAGGTTCCCTCTATGCCCACTTTCTGGGGAGTTTTTATCATAAAGTGGTGTTGAATTTTGTCAAAAGCTCTTTCTGAATCTTCTGAGATGATCATATGGTTTTTATTCTTCATTTTGTTAATATGGTGTATCACATTGATTGATTTGAGTATATTGAAGAAACCTTGCATCCCTGGGATAAATCCCACTTGATCATGGTGTATGATCATTTTAATGTGTTGTTGGATTCTGTTTGCTTGTATTTTTTGAGGATTTTTGCATCTATATTCATCAGTGATATTGGTCTGTAATTTTCTTTTTTTGTAGTATCTTTGTCTGGTTTTGGTATCAGGGTGATGTTGGCCTCATAGAATGAGTTTGGCAGTGTTCCATCCTCTTCAATTTTTTTGGAAAAATTTGAGAAGGATGGGTGTTAGTTCTTCTCTAAATGTTTGATAGAATTCACCTGTGAAGCCATCTGGTCCTGAGCTTTTGTTTGTTGGAAGATTTTTAATCACATTTTCAATTTCATTACTTGTGATTGGTCTGTTTATATTATCTATTTCTTCCTGATTCAGTTTTGGAAGGCTATACCTTTCTAAGAATTTGTCCATTTTTTCCACATTGTCTATTTTACTTGCATAGAGTTGCTTGTAGTAGTTTCTTAGGATGCTTTGTATTTCTGCAGTGTCTGTTATAATTTCTCTTTTTTCACTTCTAATTTTAATGATTTGAGTCCTCTCCCTCTTTTTCTTGATAAACCTGGCTAATTGTTTGTCAATTTTGTTTATCTTCTCAAAGAACAAGCTTTTAGTTTTATTGATCCTTTCTATTGTTTTCTTTGTTTCTATTTCATTTTTTTCTTTATGATTTCTTTCCTTCTACTAACTTTGGTTTTCATTTGTTCTTCTTTCTCTAGTTCCTTTTAGCTGTAAGGTTAGATTGTTTATTTGAGATTTTTCTTGTTTCTTGAGGTAGGGTTGTATTACTATAAACTTCCCTCTTAGAACTGCTTTTGCTGCATCCCATAGGTTTTGGATAATTGCATTTGCATTGTCATTTGTCTCTAGGTATTTTTCATTTCCTCTTTGATTTCTTCAATGATCTTTTGGTTATTTAGTAACGTATTGTTTAGCTTCCATGTGTTTGTTTTTTTATGTTTTTTTTCCTGTACTTGATTTCCAATCTCATAACTTTGTGGTCAGAAAAGATGCTTGATATGATGTCAATTTTCTGAAATTTACTGAGGCTTGATTTGTGACCCAAGATGTGATGTATCCTAGAGAATTTTTCATGTGTACTTGAGAAGAAAGCATAATCTGCTGTTTTTGGATGGAATGTCCTATAAATATCAATAAGATCTATCTGGTCTATTGTGTCATTTAAAGCTTCTGTTTCCTTATTAATTTTCTGCCTGGATGTTCTGTCCATTGGTGTAAGTGAGGTTTTAATGTCCCCCACTATTATTGTGTTACTGTCGATTTCCTCTCTTATAGGTGTTAGCAGTTGCCTTATGTATTGAGGTGCTCCTATGTTGGGTGCATATATATTTATAATTATTATATCTTTTTCTTGGATTGATCCCTTGATCATTATGTAGTGTCCTTCCTTGTCTCCTGTAACATTCTTTATTTTAAAGTCTATTTTATCTGATATAAATATTGCTACTCCAGCTTTCTTTTGATTTCCATTTGCATGGAATATCTTTTTACATCCCCTGACTTTCAGTCTGTATGTGTCCCTAGGTCTGAAGTGGGTCTCTTGTATTCACCATATATTTGGGTCTTGTTTTTGTATCCATTCAGTGAGTCTGTGTCTTTTGGTTGGAGTATTTAATCCATTCACGTTTAAGGTAATCATTGATATGTGTGTTCCTATTACCATTTTCTTAATTGTTTTGGGTTTGTTTCTGTAGGCAAGAGAGGTTTCTTTCTAATTAGCTGCAGCCAAAGTCCTAAGAGGAAATTAATTTGTCTAGCCTGTTTCAAATTTCTATTCCTGTACCAATTGCTGATGCTAATCCCTGATGGGTCAGGCTGAGTCAGGTGTCTACCTTGACAGAGTCTGATCAACTTCTTTCAAACCACCTGAACTAATGAGTTTACTGTTTAGTAAGCAATGACAGGGGTGTGGCACAAGTTGGGAAGGGGCCAGATATGGTTCTCAAAAAAAAGTGTTCTAGGGCTGATATACATACATCTGATATTTTACAATTCCCTTTTACAGATGAGGAACCTGAGAACAAAAGTGATTAGGTGCCTTGAGTTGTATTTTCAAACTCCTTAAAATCAGATCTAATAATTTAAAATTGTGAATTACTTTACAGAAAGATCACTCAAGTGCCTCATTTTACCAATGAGAAAACTATGTCCTCCTAAGCGGTAAGTTTGAAAGCTACAGAAGGAAAACAAAACCATAGGTTTCTTAGTATCCAGTAGTGTGCTCTTCCTATTATTCCAGGTCATTATTTATATTCTTGTTTTTGAGAATTAATAATCTATAATTGTGTATGTAGTGACTCCATATTTTCCACATATGTTATTAGATTGCAATACTCTCTACCATTATTGTGATAAATATACTTCAGTGTTTTACAATGATTACAGAACTGGCCCAAAAGTGTGAGATTGTTTTTTCCTGAGCTGATATTTTGAGTGTGAATTTTTTCTGACTGTCTAAAGGGGCTACTTCTTTGGCCTATACACTTACTGTCAGAGCAACTACAACCCTCTGCCCCACAAAGTACTAGCTTTATTAGAAAGAAAAAAAAAATTGTGACTCTCTTGAATCTGTTGGAGTGTCTCTCATTGTAAATAACAAAGCCTAAAACAATGACGTTTAGAGAATAGGTCACTTAATAGCTCACATAAAAGGAAATCAGGTGGGCCAGATTTAGTGTTGGTTTGTCCAACAGGTCAACAAACTTCTTGTTGGTTTCATCCGGACTCTTATTCTTTCAAAGATTTAAGATGGATACTAAAAGAAATAGGGGCTACATGTTTCCTCATTCACAACCATGGTGGAGAGAAAAGAATGTTCTTATTTACTCTGAAGAGTGAGAAAGATTTTTCCCAAAGGCCTCTTATAAACCTGCTACAGAACTGGTCACATATCCATTAGTAAAGCAACTTCTAGCAACTGAGTTGGGACTACACTAGGAACATTTAAACCCACCTCAGGATCTTGGGTCAATTCCTTCAAATACAGTCTTGCTTCTTGAGGGGGTATTAATACAGCCACACTATTGACTACTGGACATAATGCTAGATCACAGAGAAAACTCTAGTCCCATTGCTTTCTACTTGAGAAATTTCCAAATAACTACAGGGCAGAATTCCAATTGAGAAGACAAAGATGGAAACCTGACCATAAACCTGATTATTTTTTCAATTCCAAATATGCTAAGGAGTCCTACTCACAGTTAGTAGGACTGAGAAAGTGATCCTGAAATATTGTTAAGAAATACTCTATGAATTAACAATTTTTGAGTTCTATGAACACAGTTTTAAAGATTCCAGATAATTTTTTATTTCTTTGAACTTTGATAAAATAAAGGGCTTTTCTGAATTGTTCACCCATGAACATGACAGAGCTTAAACTTGAAACCTTGATGTAAACAAGAAAATCAGGAACGATCTTGCGTGTATCATATTTCCTGCAGAAAAATGGTCTTTAATGTAAAGGGAAATCAAGATGAACATGTTACCTCCCATTTATTCAGATTGACACTGCTTTTGTAAGGAAACACTCCAGGAAGGATTATGTAAATTACTCTGAATATTTTCACAGACCAAAGAGGAAATCTACTCAACAAAAGTGCTGGGTAATGGTTTGATCTCCAACAGAGAACACGTTCTCTGTTGACCATTGGCTGCACCCACGTTTTATGGTTTGTTTATTTTTTAATTGCTGCACAGTTGTTCCAGAGTGTGAAAAGTCGTATTCCATTGAACTGGCACTTCCAATTTTCATTTATGCATGAGTATGTACATTGTTTTTCTCCTGTAGTTCTCACAGAATTTTATGGACCATTACTGAGTGACTAAAATAAGTGCAGATTTTTCAAGCTTCTGTCAGAAGATGTTTATGACTCTCATCATTCTTAGGACAATCATGTTCCAGCAGGTTCAGGCAGTGTGCAAAACGTGTCACACATTTGCATTGGCCATTTCACACTACTCTTACAATATTGTCAATAATAATAAAACCAAGGGAAAGACCTTGGGGAGGGGGATAAGCTACACATTAATTTGGTAATGAAGCTTTGATATGTGATCTTTGTTAGACACAGAGATGCAAAGTACAGCTTGTTTTGTAAACTTCTCACCAAGGACTGAGGCCATAGCTTTATTTTAAAGGTTCCCACTTCTGAGGGAGGTGCCTATCTCACAAAGTCCATGCCTAGAATGTAATATCCTTGAAGTCTCTAGATGATTCTGTCTCAGTACTTGTTTTGTTAATTTTGAAACACAACTTTTCATGTTGCATCACACACTATAGTGATAAGGAAAGCAAAACCCTCTCAATGTAGTGTTTCAAATAACATGTCACTAGCTATATAAAGCTTGCCACAAATTCTTCCATGTTCACCTTCTCACCTAAACTCCCGACCTCTCTAGAAGTATGCTTTGCCTTCTTTGGGGTTGGCTGTTTTGGGACTTTGTGGACAGAGCTTAAACATATGAATTTGAATACAAATTCAGCTGAATTTCTCCAGAATCTATACTTTTGGATTATTATACTAAATTTCCTGTATTCCTTCTTTCATCTAATGTTTAGTGCCATTTCTTTTTTGATTTCTCAGAGTAATTCACATGATACAGCCATTTTTATATGTCTTCAGAAATATATCTCTCCATTTCTATATTCCATTATTATATACATTTTTTATTATAATAATTTAAAGTGGGGAATATATGTTTACTATTCCACAAATTTTGAGTTTTATTTCAAACAGTATAAATTAAAAACTCCAAAATTTATGTTGTTCATGTAAACATGTAGCATATACTGGTAACTTTTTAGTGTCAGCACATATAAATTAACAGATATGATTTGGATTGAGATTTCTTTTCTTTTTTTTTTTTTCTTTTTTTTTTTTTTGCGGTATACAGGCCTCTCACTGCTGTGGCCTCTCCCATTGTGGAGCACAGGCTCCAGATGCACAGCCTCAGTGGCCATGGCTCATGGGCCCAGTTGCTCTGTGGCACATGGGATCTTCCCGGACCAGGGCATGAACCTGCATCCCCTGCATCGGCAGGCAGACTCCCAACCACTGAGCCACCAGGGAAGCCCATTTGGGTTGAGATTTCTAAAGAGGGCATATAAATAGTACCTTTTTCCTCCAAAGTTCTGTAGATCAAGTGAGGTAAAAGGAGTGGTAGATGGGGTTGGAATGCCCCTTTATTATTAATAAAAGCTAAGTTAAATGGAAATCTGTAGAATGAGTGTCAAATGGACTTCCTAAGTCTAAACCTGAGTTGGAGAACTTTATCCAGTCAAGCAGCTTGGAATAAGAGACTTCCTGCATGCAACAGTAGAAGCTGCTCTTTGAGATATGAGAGGTAGCTTCCTCCTAAAAAGGAAACAGTATAGAGCCAAGCAAACTCTTGCCAAGTTCAGCAATCAGTAAGGGGTCAGAGACAGACATGTAGGACTTAAGGATATGTCCTCCTCAATGAAACCAGGGACGTTGAACTGATTTTCCTCCCTAACACTTTCACCCAATCATGGATGCATGCATGGTCACTGGATGGACTAATCATCTGAAAACTACAGACAGTCTTAATCTTATTATTATTTACTTTGTTTCTCATAAAGCTGCAGTCTTTAATTTTTAAAATTTTGAATAAATCATTTAAGTATTAAGGTTAAATGGAATTTCAAGTACAGTGTTTCAGAGAACATATTAGACTAAAAATTAATCATTATTTGTCTGAAATTCAAATTTAACTGTATGTCAAGTGTTTCACTTGGTAAATTTGTCAACTCTAATTCCATGGGGTTTTTCTGGAAAAATATTAGAATTCATCATGTCTAGCTATAGTTAGAAATGTCCACATTTTATCCCCAAGATTCACTCTTTTCCCAAACTATTTAAAAACCATAGATTTGTTGGTTGGGAGTAATTTGCTCACTCCAAGCTCACTCCAAGCTCCAGAGGTATAAGTATAACCCTACTGAGGTAACAAAATGCCACATAACACAGTGCTTGGTTCAGGTACCTAAAGTCTACTCCAATCAGCATATAGCATTTCTTTGTCCATAGGGAGTTTATCTGGGATGGAAATATGATCAATTTCAGAGGTCAAGTTCATTCAAGATTCAAAAAGAATTATGCTATGGACATCTAGAAAAGATATATATTTTTTTAGATTTCTCTGAGAGCTATTGTAGCCAACTTTTGTGTCATTCTGAAAGACATAGTATGAAGATATGAAGCCTGGAACTGTCAGTCATTTTGACATCATGAAGGAAGTCATTGTTGGGTAAACTCTAGTACTATGAAATACAGGGAACCAAAATAAAATTGGATCTTTGAGGGTAAAGATGAGCATCTAAATCAAGACAGATGAAATCTACCCTTCCTTTGGAACTTCCAGTTATGTTAGCCAGCCTATATTCTTTACCATTTATTCAGCTTTTGCTTTTGTTATTATTTTTTAAGACATTTTTAGGGCAGTTAACAGCAAAACTGAGAGGAACATATAGAGATTTCCCATATGCCTCCTGCCCCCATGCATGCATAGCTTCCTCCATTATCAACATCATTCACCAAGGTGGTACATTTGTCACAACTGATGAGCCTACAATGACACATCATAATCACCCAAAGTCCATAATTTACTTAAGGTTTCACTCTTGGTGTTGTTTATACTATGGGTTTGAACTATTGAAAACTAAAATTCAACTGAGTAAAATTTAAAGATCTTATTGGCTTTACTCAACAGTTCACTAATAGTGCATATTTAAAAACTATTTTAAAAACTGCAAAAAGACATGACAGTTATTTAATGGGGAAAGGATAATGTTTTCAACAAATAGATATCCCTATGGAAAAAATAAATATAACCCTTACCTCATAACATATACAAAAATGAACTTAAAATTTTAAATTTCCAGAAGAAAACATAGAAGAAAAAACATTTTAACTTTATTTAGGCAAATGTTTCTTATGTAGAATGCAAAAAAAAATAAAATAAAAAAAATGACTTCACCAAAATTAACACTCCAATTCTATGAAAACCATATTTAAAACAATGGAAAGGCAATCCACAGACTAGTTGAACATATTTGTGTTACATATATCTGATGAAGGACTTATATTCAGAATATAAAAATCATTCTTATGACTCAAGAAGAAAATTAGAACCCCAATTTTAAAATGTAGGTAAAAGTTTTGAACAGACATTTTACCAAAGAAGATACATGAATGGCCAACAAATGCAAAAAAAGTTGCTCAATGCTTTTGACCCCAGGAAAATGAGATGTAAAACCATGAGATATTGCCATACACCTACTAGAATGGCTAAAATTAAAAATGCTGAAAATGCCAGGTGTCAACAAGGATGGGGAGAAAGTAACATATTAGTGGTAGGAATATGAAATTAAATAACTACTTTGGCAATCAGTTTGGCAATTTCTTACCATACAACTAAGCAATTCTTCTCAGTATTTACCTAAGAGATATGAAATGCCTTGCACGCAAAAGCTCATAGAGACTTTCTTCTCAATAGGCAAAAACTATAAATAATTCAAGTGAATGAATAAACAAAGTGTAGTATATCAATAAAATGAAATACTGTTCAGTAATTTAAAAAAAAGACTGTAATATGATATCCTAACTACATAAATAAATATAAAAGGGATTATGGTGAGCCAAAGAAGTTATATAGTTTGATTTTTACATACACAAAATTCTAGATCAAGCAAACTTAATCTATAGTGATGTAAAGCATATCAGTGATGTACAGAAAAAACAGTAGGAGATTAATTGACAGCAAAAGAATATGAGGAAAATTTTGGGATGATGGAAATTTTCTGCATATCAACTGTGTTACTGATTACACTGGTCTAGTCAAAGCTTATCTATTAGTCTAAGTAAATTATACAAAAATTATTACCCCCACTAAAAAACTGATTAAACAAGAAGATATTATTTAAATTCATACAAAGGAAAAAAGAACTGTGTTATTTAGGGCTAGATCCTTATTCTCTATAGGTCTTCATTTTTGTCTATGTTAAGTAAACAAGAGTTGAACTAGAAAATCTTTAAGATTTATCATAGTTTACGTTTCTAAGGAATATCTTAAATGTCTACCATTTTCCCCCAGAGGAGGAAGCTTGATACAGAGGACAGTAGATGGTCTTAGATCAAGGCAGAGCAGGATAAGTACTGGGATTCTCACACTCATTAATTGACTGAGCAAGAAGTCAACCTCTCATGGCTACAATTTCTTCATCTACAAAATGAGAATAAAAATCTATATTTTAGAGTGGTTGTGAAAAACCAAATGATTCAAAATTTAAGAAGATCTTGACCCTCACTAGCAGCTGAATAGCTGTAAATTCCCCTTGCCTTTCACCAGAGAAAATTTCAGGATTAAAAACTAAAAAAAAAAAAAAAAAAGTTAAATAGAATTATTCCAGAGATCAAATATGTACCCTTATCAACTGAATCCTCCAGGGAGGACCTTTGATTTTCTATGAAAGATACCAGCTTCTACTAACTGCCTTTTCAGATACTCTGAGCACCACACCTGTCATACTGTTGAGGGTGAAAAGACAAGCATTAAGGAATAACACAACAGTGGGAATAAGATAGGCCATCCTATGGGAG
Organism: Mesoplodon mirus; assembly: GCF_964341445.2. Taxonomy (NCBI): domain Eukaryota; kingdom Metazoa; phylum Chordata; class Mammalia; order Artiodactyla; family Ziphiidae; genus Mesoplodon; species Mesoplodon mirus. The sequence continues at coordinate 76,543,208 of NC_138978.1, read as the reverse complement.
CCTTCACTCTGCACTGGTGTCTCATGCTGAGTACCCTTAGGCAGCTGAACCACATGAATCTTTTCTTACTCTCTGACTCAACTGAAAGATTCCCAGGTGAGCTATAAAGTTTATTTAGTGAACTTCTTTGGGTATCTAAAATGTATAGTTGAATTTGGTGCAGTTCAGGAAATTCACATTTAAGAAAAATCCTCCTTTGATTTTGCTTTGGTTACTTTTCTTCCAAAAAAATAAAAAATAAAAAATCCCTAGCTACTTGTGTGTACTGAAGCCCTGAAGCCACAGAATGATTTATAGTGTCTTGAGAGCCAACATTACTCAGCCTTGTGGGAAGCAAAATGTGACATTTTCTCAAACATACAACAATATTTTCTTCATGGGTAAAGACTTCAGTTTTACCAGACCACAAGGGGACAAAGACTTTAAATGAAACTTCATGACATACCAAACCAGATCAGAATAATGTAGATATCTCTAAACTCAACCACCACCAATTACAGACATAGAACATTTCGCAACCTATGTATCAACCAACCACTGCCAATGGGGTAGTTTAGGCACTCCTGCAGGGCCAATTTAAAAGGGTAAACATGAGAGAAGCTTTTATTAATGCTTCCCTTCATCACAAAAGCAATTTCCTACTGTCATCTGAGCTTTTTACCATGGTGCACTACCAGCACAAGCCATTTTAGTTTACCTCTGACTGTGCACCAAGCAGAAAAGAAAACAAATCTAATAATTAAAATGGTCAAAAATTCACCATTTCAAAATGGTTCAGTCCTTTAAAACATTTATAAGAGCTCATTTTTCTGAAGAGAGCAAATTGTGAAGGACAAAGAGAGCAATTGCTTTCTTCTCTTCTCAGAATGAGCCAGGGCATTCTACATATTTTTTTTGCTAAGAATGTTAAAGGGTCTGCTAGCATGTCTACTGAACCAGCAGTTGCCTATTTTTATCTTTCCAACTCTAGGTCATGTCTCTAGTTATAATTCTGTGTCACAGTGCTTTTAGGACCAGAATGCTTTCTGACTGATTAAAAAAATGTGTACTGGTAGTTCATGCTGAGACGTGAAGATTATCCCCATTCAGGCGTAAAAGGACTCTGGCAGATATAGGGTTAATTTTCTTTCCTTTGAGCCAGTAGCTTCCACACCTGTCAGCCATCAAGGTCAGGCTTCCCAGGAACCTAGGAGTGAATGGGCAGGGGCGCAGCTGTAGCAAATTAGTGTATCCCGAGGAGGTCCAGAATAAAAAATTCAAACTCTTGCATATATCTCTATGGGATTTTGACTGATCCAAAAACGATGTTGCTATGGCGAATCAAGTGTGGTAGGTGCCCCAGGAACTTCTACCACAGCCTTCCCTTACTAATATAAAATATGTAAAATTGTATGTCTGAATATACTTGTGTATATATCTATGTATTTTTCATAAGGCCCTTTGGGATTATAGTGAAGCAGCAACGTTTATTTATAATTTTTAAATCATAAGAAATTATTTAGAAAATGATATAATACTGAAAATGGTCTTTCGGCTACCTCCATCACCAAGTATGGAAACCACATAATTATTGATGAAACAATATTTAACGATTTTCATCAATGCCCTTTCTGAAGAGTACATAAATATCAAAATACAGCAATCGTATATGTGGTTGATTTAAAGAAAGTGACTAAAAATGAACAATTTGGAAAAAAGATACTTGGCCCAATTGTGATGGTATCTTGATATCTGTAGATGCCAATTTCCTTGTTATTTTAAACTCTAAATTCTGATTTGGGTTTGTTTTCATATTTTGTTAAATGTGAAAAATATCCAAAGTGTTATATCATAATCGAGTCTCTTGTATTCTTGCATAAGATGTTCTACGCCTTTGAGTCCTGCCCATTTTCAGCCTGTGTGTAACATAAAATGAGTGAAATTATAGGAAGGGTAGAAAGTTTATACAGTGGGAAAGACATAAAAAGTAAAGGGAACATGGAGAGATACTTAAATAGTAATTTACATTCCTGTACTCACTAAATTTCTCTAGTGGAATATGAAGTCAATATTTCAAGCAATAATAAAATAGAAACATTGCAGAATGCTGTGCATTTTCTTCGCTCTGAGCAGGAACTAAAAAGAAATTTGGGGGCAGAGGGGTACATCTTAGTGATTCCACAAAGCCAGCACATATCCTCAGTACTGAAGCAAAAAAAAAAAAAAAAAAAGTAAATACATCTAATTGCTTGTGAAAGTTAGGCCCATTGACTATGGTTTAATTACAGTCTACTACCAAATCCTACATTAGTACAAAAAAAGTGCAATCCTAAAAATTAAAATAGAATGACTTCTTAGCTGAGCAAAATTTCCTACAGAGCACAATCTTACAAGGTCATCAGTTAATGTTTCACACACTATAAGCATCATTAATAGCAAAGATATAATGAAATCAATTTTGAAAGATATCATCTCCCAGGGATCTCTATTTATATGTGAAGTCTTTGAAGCAGAAGAGGGCAACTGATGGGTTAAGAATCAGAGTTACTCCAGCACAATCACTCACAGCAGATTTTTAAAATGTCTAAATTGCTATTTGAAAATTTAGGGTATTTGCAGAGATAATTGATTTAGAGACTTCTCAGTTCATCAGGATACATCAAGCATCTTAAGAAAAGGAGTTGCTTTAAATATAATGGCTATTATTGGATTTCATAGAACCTATTTCTTAAGGACCTGCAGAGTCTGTAAATTCCTGCTGAGTGGATCTCACTTTGCAATGGAGATGGCTAACTGGGTACTAACTGACTCAGCAAGACCAAATTGACCTGCAGAATAGAGAGTCCACACTCTCATTTTCTTCACTTTCCAATGACACTGACCAATCATTGCCCCTAGACTCTGCCCTCAAATTTTTCTTGAAGGATGGCGGAAGTGCTTAAGAACAGTGAGATACCTTGCTTCTTCACCAAGACTACCAGCACATGTCCTAGCACATGCACACTGCAATATTTTGTGATGTGTGCATTTGTAGCCATCTTGAGATGTTCATCAGGGGAGCAATCTATTTTCACATGTGCTTTTGGGAAGGCAATGAGTTGGAAGGATTTTTTTTTCACTACTGCAAGTTGAGTAATGAAAAAAATGGTTTCAATAGAAACCATTGACCTAAGTATATTCTACTTGTATCACTTCTTCCTCTTGGGGGCATTGCCCACTTCAGTGCTATAAAACTGTAACTGAATGAAGAAAATGGCTCCCCAAATTGAAATTTTGATTTCCATAATAATTTAACTCAATGAATCATTTAAGAGTAAAAATTGTCCATACTAAACTTATTGTCTTAAGACAATGGTAACCAAAGGGTAGTTTTAATAATCTTCTACAGAACAAAACAGATGTCAAAAAATAGCAACAATTTAATTATGTAATGATCATGCTGCTACATAATGGAAGTGTGATGTGGTCACTTTTTCTAGTAGTTATCAGTCATGATATTATCCCTTCTTGTTTAGTGGTATAGTCAGCAGCAATGAACCAGGGTCTAGTTTTTCTGCTCTGTGCTGGCATTAGTTACAACTTTGGTTTTAAGTAAGAGAAATTATGTTTTACTAGTGTGGGGTGAGTATTTAAACTCAACATATGTTAAACTCATATATGCAAAAATGTAACATTCTTTTTTATCTACAAATATATTCATATTTTTCTCAAGCTTAGATTCTATTTAATGGTGATAGGAGGAGCTAGAATGGATGAGATTTTAAGTATGTCATTTAAAAGTAGCTTACTTCTTTCATTTTTAATTTGTCCCTTTGATGTTATCTCTGCTTTTTTTCCCCTTTCTTCTGGCCAAGATAGTACCTAGACATAGCATGAGGCATCAGAAAAACTCAAATTTTAGTAGTGGCCTTCTCTAAAATGTCTCTTGTCCCCCTTGGTCATTGTTTACCCTATTGTCATCTTCTTTTGACATCAGTGGCTGATGGAAGCCATGTTTATGTTCTATTTTTTTTTTTTTCTGCACACTCAGTGCCTAGATGTCACATTCCTTCTCCAAACAGAAGGCTCTGCTACTCTGATGTGACCCCACCTAACCCATTCCTGCTATTGCTGCTCTGCTGAATCTCGGTCACAACGTTCATTTGACCCTTCCCTTAAGAACCCCTCCCAAGTGAATCAATGATTTCTCTGTTCCCCACTAAGAACCTCTCCCAAGTGAATCAATGATTTCTCTGTTCCCCACTGGGGACACACAGTGACTTTGAGACATTTCTTTCATTAGGTGCATAATGTGTAGAATCACAGGTGAGAGTAGGATAGGTGTAGTCTGTGGCCATTTAGCCATTGCAACTCAGCTGCACATGTCCAAAGCTAGTGTGGGATATTCAGCCAAGTGGCCTCCTCATTAGGACTAAAGGTTGTGGGACCCCAGGTTCCTTTTCTTTCATCACCCCACCACCACCACCACCACACACACTTACACTTCTGCAGGTTTTCTGTCATTACCCACTCTTCATCTTGAGGCTTACCCTAAGGTGATCCAGAATGGGTGGGGGGTGGGAGAACTACATACATTAGCATCTAATCTTTTGCCCTTTTCTCTCTCACACTTGTCTTATATACTCTACAGGCTCAGAAGTTTCCTTTATGTACTATCTCATGTATTCTTTCATTCTACCCATGTTCTATATAGAAAACATTTCAAATCTACAAAATTTGCTTTTAACATGTAGGAAGAATTAGAATTTTCAAATTATTTTGTCTTTTATTTAAGCCTAGATTTCAGAACTACTGTTTCTTTGAACACCAGAGTCCTAATTTACCACAAACACTGGACATCTTTGTTCCAGATTATATCAGACTTTCTCCTGAATCATGGAAATGTTTTGATTTAATGGATGGGAAGTCAAGGAACATATAATTTAAAGTAAATACAAAATACAAGATTTGATCTTTTAAAAATATTACATCTATTTTCTAGCTCAAAAATAGTGGAAAATGAAATTTAAGGATTCTGGAGTATCTCATAAACCAAAGCAGAAACTGCATCAGAGCCTAGAATTGCCTGGTGCCAGGGTTCAACATACTGTGGGGAACTTTTTCCATATTTCTATGTTACTCATCATGTTTCTTTATGGCTTTTATCTTCTCATCTCTTTTATCAGTTTTTATCTTTATGGACCAACTTTCTCTACATGTTACTTTACAAAATGGAAAATATGAGAGCCCTGTTAAGCCCTCCAGTTTTTACATTTCCTCTTCAAAAATCCAGCTTTAACTGGGACTGGAATACCATTGCCCTTTTCCAATTTACTAAATAAGAAATTTAATTGATTTAGTTTGGATCATAAGCCCACATTTCATTCAACTTTTGGTCAGGAGAATAAAATGTTATAGCATAAGCATTCTTCATATGCATTGGGGTTGGGAGTGAGATTTTTTTTTTCCATTCCTCTTTTTCTTTTTAAGGGAAAGACTGTAACGCAAAAATCCATAAATGTTCATTGTAATATTTTCCTAGCATTTCTATTGACATTATTTCTCTTTACTTATGAAACAAATCTGATGCTTCCTTGTGCAGTTCCTCTAAAATATACAATGAAGTGGGTTTTTTTTTTTTCTGTAAAATTTACCTTTTAAATTTGAGGACTAAAACCCTTTTATACTCATTCTACTTCTGTAATTTCTCAAGACAATGTTTCAAGACATTTTAACAAATCTTTTATGAGTAAAACAAAGCAAAGAAATAAAACCATGTGGTACTAATAATCTTTTCCAGGTTAACAGTCAGAGTTTTCAGGATTTATGTTTTATTCCTCTGGGTTATCCAGTACTTTGATTTTTTTTTAAATCAGTGATCTATCCAAGGTATTCTTCTCAGTACACACTATTTTAGCTAATCAGTTCACTTTGCATCAGTCTGGTGTCATTTTGAGGTATTGTAATTTAAACTATGTCTTGAGTACTAAAATATTTATTTAAAAATTATAAATATTTTCCAATTTAACTTGTTGACATGGTGACTGATATTTGTTTCTAATATCAAACCATCCTTGCATTTCAGTTATAAACTTGTTTTATGTGCTGTGTTTATTTTTTAAATACTGGGAGATTCATAGTCTCAATTAGAATATAATTTTATTTTGGATTGTGCATTTAAAATGATCTTGAGATTTTCTTTGTTAATGTTATCTGTCTTTGGCAGATTTTGGTATCAATGTTCTGCTGATTTCATGAAAAATATTAGAAACATTATATTTCTTAATTCTCTGAAGTAACTTAAATAGAATTTAGATAGAAAATTTAAACAGAATTAGTAATACTGGTTGGTTTTTATTTTTGAAGTAATTCGGACTTAAAACTTTCTTCAATTGCATTTTGGGGAGGTTTCTCTTTGTCCGAAATTCTTCTATAGTGAAGAATTCCAAAATTCTTCTATAATGATTTTTAGTTGTTGTTAAAGTTTTGATATTTTCTTAATTTTGACATTTTTTTTCTAGAAAATTATGTACCTCACTTAGGTTGTCATATTTATTTACATAGAGTTGAACAAAACATTATTATTTTAAAGTTCCTGCTATATTTTTTTATTTTTAAATTTGATAAAAGTCAGAAAAAAACTAGGGAAGTAATACCTATTAATGTAAAGGAAATACAGGCATACCTTGGAGATATTGTGGGTTCAGTTCCAGACTACCAGAATAAAGCAAATATCTCAATAAATGAGTCACACAATTTTTTTTTTTTTGGTTTCCCAGTGCACATAAAAGTTATGTTTACACTATATTATAGTTTACTGTGTTCAACATTATTTATATTACAAAACTCAATGTACATACCTCAATTAAAAAAAAATGTCTTCTTGCCAAAAAATGCTAATCATCATCTGAACCTTTAGTGAGTCTTAATCTTTTTGCTGCTGGAAGGTCTTGCCTCAATGTTGCTGGCTGCTGACTGATTGGGATGATGGGTGCTGAAGGTTAGGGTGACTGTGACAATTTATTTTAAGACTGTGTCAAAATAAGACAACAAAGATGTTTGCCACATTGATTGACTTTTCTTTCATGAAAAATTTCTCTGCAGCATGCGATGCTCTTTGATAGCATGTTACCCACAGTAGAATTCTTTCAAAATTGGAGTCAGTCTTCTCAGACCCTACTGCTGCTTTATCAACAACGCTTATATAATATTCTGAATCTTTTGTTGTCATTTAAACAATCTTTATAGCATCCTCACCAGGTGTAGCTTCCATCTCAAGAAACCATTTTCTTTATTCATCCATAAGAAGCAAGTCCTCACCCATTAAAGTTTTATCATGAGACTGCAGCAATTCATTCATATCTTCAGGCTCCACTACTGATTATAGTTCTTTTGTTATTTTCACCACATCTGCAGTTACTTTCTCCACTGAAGTCTTGAACCTTTCAAAGTCATCCATGAGGGTTGGAATCAACTTCTTCCAAACTCCTGTTAGTGTTGATACTTTGACCTCTTCCTACGTATCATGAATGTTTTTAATGGCTTCTGGAATGGTGAACCCTTTCCAGAAGGTTTTCAATTTACTTTGCCCAGATTCATCAGAAGAATCACAGTCTATAGCAACTATAACCTTACAAAATGTATTTCTTTTTTTTTTTTTTTTTTTTTTTCTTCTTTTTTTTTTTTTTTTTGCGGTATGCGGGCCTCTCACTGTTGTGGCCTCTCCCGTTGCGGAGCACAGGCTCCGGACGTGCAGGCCCAGCGGCCATGGCTCACGGGCTCAGCCGCTCCGCGGCATATGGGATCCTCCCAGACCGGGGCACGAACCCGTATCCCCTGCATGGCAGGCGGACTCTCAACCACTGCGCCACCAGGGAGGCCCACAAAATGTATTTCTTAAATAGTAAAATTTGAAAGCCCAAATTACTCCTTGATCCCTGGGCTGCAGAATGGATGTTGCCTTAGCAGACATGAAAACAACATTATTTTTGTTGTACATCTCCATCAGAGCTCTTGAGTTACCAGGTGCATGGTCAATGAACAGTAATATTTCAAAAAGACTCTTTTTTCTTGAGCCATAGGTCTCAACAGTGAGCTTAGAATATTCAGTAAACCATGTTGTAAACAGATGTGCTGCTATCCAGGTTTTGTTGTTCCACTTATATAGCACAGGTAGAGTAGATTTAGCATACTTCCTAAGGACCCTAGGATTTTCAGAATGGTAAATAAGCATTGGCTTTAACTTAAAGTCACTAGCTGCATTAACTCATAACAAAAGAGTCATCCTGTCCTTTGAAGCTTTGAAGCTAGATATTGACTTCTCCTCTCTAGCTATGAAAGTTCAAGATGACATCCTCTTCCAATATAATGCTGTTTTGTCTACATTGAAAATATGTTGTTTAGTGTAGCCACTTTCATTAATTATCTTAGCTAGATTTTCTGGATAACTTTCTGCAGCTTTTACATTAGCACTTTCTGCTCCATCTTGCACTTTTATGTTATGACAATGTCTGCTTTCCTTAAACCAAAGGAACAAATCTTTGTTAGCTTTAAACTTTTCTTCTGAAGCTTCTTCATCTCTCTCAACCTTCATAGAACTGAAAATATTTAGAGCCTTGCTATGGATTAGACTTTGGCTTAAGTGAATGTTGGGGCTGGTTTGATCTTCTATCCAGACAACTAAAACTGTCTCCATATCAGCAATAAGACAGTTTCACTCTTTTACTATGTGTGGGCTCACTGGAGTAACACTTTTAATTTATTTCAATAACTTTGCATTCACAACTTGGCTAATTCTTTGGTGCAAGAGACTTAGCTTTAGGCCTATCTTGGCTTTTGACATGCCTTCCTCACTAAGCTTAATCATTTCTAGCTTTTGATTTAAAGTGAGAGATGTGTGACTCTTTCATTTGAACACATAGAGGACATTGTAGGGCTATTAATTGGCCTAATTTCAAAGTTATTGTGTCTCAAGGAGTACAGAGGCCCACAGAGAGAGAGAGAGAAAGAGAGAGGGAGAGATGGGGGAACACTCAGTTTGGGGGGGCAGTCAGAACACACACAACATTTATCAATTATTTACCATCTTATCTAGGTGTGGTTTGTGGGTTGTGGTATCCCAAATCAGTTACAGTAGTAAGTCAAAGATCACGGATCACAGATCACCATAAAAATACCATAATAATGAAAAAGTTTGAAATATTGTGAGAATTACCACAATGTGACACAGAGACATGAAGTGAGCAAATGCTATTGGAAAAATGGCACCAATAGATGCGGGGTTGCCACAAACTTTCAACTTGTAAAAAATGCAATATATCTGAGGCGCAGTAAAGTGAAGTGCAATTAAATGAGTTTTGTCTGTAATATTAAGCACATAAGCAAATGCAACTTAACAATTGATGAAATAATAATCTGGCACAGGATGAGAAATTTGGTCCAATGAAATCACATGAATTTACTGCTGAAGCTTATTTTTTTCCACTTATTAGTTGTCAAATCTTAGGCAATTGATTTAACTTCTCTGAGCCTCACTTTAAAAAGTATTGAGGAAAGAATGCCTAACTTTAAACATTTTGTCAGAACCATTGAAATAATCAATAACATTGCCTAGTGTAGCGATAACAGTTAACATTAAGTAAATTTTATTTTCACTCTAGATAGGGTTTACCACTAGATACGGATCATTCTAGAAATCTAAGGATAATTCAATGTTTTGAGTTTGCAGAAATAGAGACACAGATGTAGAGAACAAACGTATGGACACCAAGGGGGGAAAGGTCATGGAGGGTGGTCGTGGTGTGATGAACTGGGAAATTGAGATTGACATATATATACTAATATGTATAAAATAGATAACTAATAAGAACCTGCTATATAAAAAAATAAATAAAATAAAATTCAAAATTTCGAAAAAACATTAAATAAGGAAATACAAGTTTCATTACAACAATGATTATGTCAATACCAATACCTTATCTTAATAACAAAAAAATTGCATGAATGATACAGAGAACAATATTGAGTTTCTCTTTTGTAATATGTCTCTAAAAGGCTAGTTTAAGTTATTAAACTTTAATTAGATAAAATATTAATCAGGTTAAGTACTGATTGAATGCATCAATTTAATACAATTATTTAATTATATTAAAATTAATTAAAATCAAATTTTAATTGATTAAATACATATTTTTTCTTTCACCTCTCTCACAGTGATCAGTGTAAAGTAAAAAATCCTTTTCTCTGTAGTTTGATCTTGAGTTAAATCAGAACCTCAGGATCTTAACTCTACCAAAGGAGACCTTTTTTTTAAAACTACCTATTCATAGAAGGATAAGCCAAAACTATGGTCAGAATTTAGAGTCCTATTATTCTGTTCTATTGCTTCTCTCATGGCTGTATGTTATGGATGCTAAAAATAGGAAATCTAGGTTTCCAATGCAAGATCGAGTTTTTAAAAAATGTCCCAAGTTAACCAAGGTGTGACAAAAATTACCCAACTCAAACAGTGCAATTGTCTGATGCAAGATCCAGGTTGAAGTAAGACATGTGATTGTCAAGGACCAACAGGATTGCTTTCAAATGGTAGTTCAAAATATCTCGTTTAGGGTGTTTTGCATTACACCCAACTGCAAAGCTAATGTAAAATAAAGTTGTGCTATCTTATAATTTTACCATGACACACATCTTACAAATTTCACACACACACACACACACACACACACACACACACACATATACATTCATACATATTTTACCCAATGCACACCCATGTTGTTATAATGACTGGTTCAGGATAGGTGCCAGCTTCATATATTAACTTGGGCACTAGTGTTGATGCCTGATACCCTGTCAAGGCTCTCCTCTGTCTTGTGGTAAATTTTCCTGGATAGGAGTTATGTGGGTATTTTTAACTTTGCTTACCAGCTGGCCTCAATAAAGTCTATTTCATTACATTAGACACATGTCAATAATGTTTATTTCTGAAGGTAGTGGTCTGGATTGCAGAAGCTTTTGTTCTAGAAAGACCTAGATTCATTAAGCAGTTTTGCTCACACTACCCCAGATAACTTTTTGTGCTGCATATCATACACACCCAACATATTTATGAGTGAGTAAGGAGGCAACAGCAGACATACAGATATAAAATGTTATTACTGGCTGAGTCAAAATGACTTGGTGATCATTAAATTTCCATTTTCATGAGAACAAAAACAAATAAAATATGCACTAACACGACCAGATGTCCCTAATGGATAACATTTAAATAAAATTTCCCCTCACTGATACATATGTAAATTCATTCACTTGCACACAGACATACACACAGGCACACACACAGATTTGTTTAAATTATATCTTCTCATTGTACTGGAAGCTCCATGAGGACCATAATATGTACATTGCTGCATTCTGACATCTAACACAGTTTTTGGTTTAATATGTACATGATAAATAATATCAAAAATAGTCAACATAACAATTCATAGGTATATTCTAGAGCAGCAGTCACAAAATTTTGTTGGTACACAGATGTATCCATTTGTTGATATATTATCCATGATAATTTTCTCACTACAATAGCATATCTGAGCTGTTGCAACAAAGACAGTACAGCTTGCAAAGCCTAATAAGCCTAATATTGGGCCCTTTACTGTAAAAGTTTGCTCACCCATTTCCTAGAGGCATAATCTTCAAATTTATATAAGTAAACGTGTATTAAATGATTATTGTTATTGCATACTATTTTGTAATTTATGGCCAGTACAGTAATAACAAAAACAAATAAAAATAAATGATGGAAAAATGCAGAGCAAGATAAAACTATGAGAATATATTATGATTATTTGAAAGATATAAATTAATTATAAAATTATTAGAATTAGAAAGAGATTTCATGACAGTGACCAAATTACTTAATGGATTTAAAATATAATATTTGAGTGCATACTGTTCACCAGACATTGTACCGATACAACATATTTTTTAAAAAAAGGTTAAGAAAGAGATTACAATTTATCTTTTTATTCTCTTTCCATCATTTTCTTTAGCCTACACTATGGCAACCACTCTTCAACTTCCTCTGATTTTGTCCTTTTCCAGGACATACACTTTACTACTAATCAGGTGATTTCCCTGTCTTTTGGTGGTTACCCATTTTACTTGGCATAAAGCCCACCATACTTATTGTGCTTTACCAAGCCCTTCATGATATGGCTCAATCCAAGACCCTCTTGAGGTAGGTAAGAGCCAGTGGTAAGAGCCATGAGCTCTGGAGTCAATTGGTTGGGGTTCAAAACTTGACTCCACCTCTAACTAACTGTATGAATTTGGACAAGTTACGTATCCCTTCTCTGCCCTTGTTTCTTCATCTATAAAATGGGAATAGCAATTGTAACTAAGTAGTAGGTTGTTAAAAATTAAATAATTTATATAAAGTACAGAGAAAAGTGTTTGGATCATAGTGAACACAGTAAATTAGGCTATGAATACCTGATCAATTTTGAGTCTTTTCAATTCATGTTCCCTACCCCAGGTTTGCTTCTATAATACTAAACAAACCAGGTCTAGGAACATGATGGCCCTTTCCTTGCAATGCTGTCTTTGAAATCCCTACTTTTGTCCTGACTTGGCTTGGCTATGTCCTACTTTGACTTCAGGTCCCTGTGAAGGATTATGAAGGATCTGAGATTTTACTCTATTTGTAGTCAAACAAGTTATTCTGCCACAGTTTTGTGGATATTGACAGAATTCATAAGGTTCCTGGGTTAGGGATAAAGAACATTATTACTCATGGTAATAGCAATTGCAGAGTTTCAGTTTTAGATTTTATTGGGTTCTCTGAGCCCACTTCCTACAGGGAGATGCAAAGAGGGTCAAGCAACACCTGTACATGGAGTGGGTTACCTTACAGGAGAGCAAACCTGAGCTTAGAGAAGCTGAATTTTATAATGGTCAGTAAGAATGTCTGCCCTTTTTTTTTTTTTTGTCAAGGAAAACAATATATATATATATTCCAACACTACAGGAAAATCTGTCCTTTGGTCTGGAGTGAAACACTATCTATATCTTCCAAGGATAGTCACAGTACAAACATTGGTAAAAAGATAGTTAACAAAAAAGTCGGTCAGTGTCTCTGCTAGCAGGAGGTTTAGAAATGCAAGAGTGACATGGGACAAAGGCATCCTAACAGTCTCAACTAGAATTCTTCCATTCTGTTCTTCCTTAAGACAGGGTTATTGGTGCATGTAGACTATTAGCTCCTCAAATATAGACCTCTGTATTTCCCATTACTTATTCTAATGCCAAGGATAGTACTTTGCACATAGTAGACACTCAAAAATATATTTGAAGAAACTAGAGTCTGCTATAAATGATGATATTTTTATTGCTACTCTTACTACCATAACCAGTTGGAGAATAAAATTTATAAACACATCTCATTTGTATGAGCAACAACTTATATATACTTTAGCATTATGCATACTACAAGAAAAAATCTGCACAAATTATATCTAGAAATCTATAAAATTATTTTAGTGAAATAAAGAAAAATTTTGGTATACAAAGCTAGATTGATAAAGATGGGAGCAGCACAGGTTTTGAATGGCAATAAGAAAACATGGATTTTATTTAATCTGCAATTTAAGCAATATGCTCTCAGATAAAAAGTGGAACTTTTCATAACAGAGTATTTTTGGAATTTTGGGATTCTATTTTATTTATTTTTCTACACAGCAGTTTCTTATTAGTTACCCATTTTATACATATTGTGTATATATGTCAAATTCAATATCCCAATTCATCACACCATCGCTCCCCCCTCCCCCCACCCCCCACTTTCCCCCTTTGGTGTCCATATGTTTGTTCTCTACATCTGTGTCTCAATTTCTGCCCTGCAAACTGGTTCATCTGTACCATTTCTCTAGGGTCCACATATAGGTGTTAATAAACGATATTTGTTTTTCTCTTTCTGATTTACTTCATTCTGTACAACAGTCTCTAGATCCATCCATGTTTCTACAAATGACCCAATTTCGTTCCATTTTATGGCTGAGTAATATTCCATGGTATATATGTACCACATCTTCTTTGTCCATTCATCTGTTGATGGGCATTTAGATTTCTTCCATGACCTGGCTATTGTAAATAGTGCTGCAATGGACACTGGGGTGAATGTGTCTTTTGAATTATGGTTTTCTCTGGGTATATGCCCAGTAATGGGATTGCAGGGTCATATGGTAATTCTATTTTTAGTTTTCTAAGGAAGCTCCATACTGTTCTCCATAGTGGCTGTATCAAGTTACATTTCCACCAACAGTGCAAGAGGGTTCCTTTTTCTCCACACCCTCTCCAGCATTTGTTGTTTCTAAATTTTCTGATGATGCCCATTCTAACTGATGTGAGTGATAACTCACTGTAGTTTTGATTTGCATTTCTCTAATAATTAGTGATGTTGAGCAGCTTTTCATGTGTTTCTTGGCCATCTGTATGTCTTCTTTGGAGAAATGACTATTTAGGTCTTCTGCACATTTTTGGATTGGGTTTTTGTTTTTCTAACATTGAGCTGCATGAGCTGTTTATATATTTTGGAGATTAATCCTTTGTCTGTTGAATGTGTTTACAAATATTTTCTCACATTCTGAGGGCTGTCTTTTCGTCTTGTTTGTAGTTTCCTTTGCTGTGCAAAAACTTTTAAGTTTCATTAGGTCCCATTTGTTTATTTTTATTTCCATTACTCTAGGAGGTGGATCAAAAAATATCCTGCTGCGATTTATGTCAAAGAGTGTTCTTCCTATGTTTCCTCTGAGAGTTTTATAGTGTCCAGTCTTACATTTAGCTCTTTAATCCATTTTGAGTTTATTTTTGTGTATGGTGTTAGGGAGTGTTCTAGTTTCATTCTTTTACAGGTAGCTGTCCAGTTTCCCCAGCACCACATAATCAAGAGACTGTCTTTTCTCCATTGTATATCTTTGCCTCCTTTGTCATAGATTCATTGACATAGGTGCATGGGTTTATCTCTGGGCTTTCTGTCCTGTTCCATTGATCTATATTTCTGTTTGGGGGCCAGTACCATATTGTCTTGATTACTGTAGTTTTGTAGTATAGTCTGAAGTCAGGGAACCTGATTCCTCCAGCTCCGTTTTTTCCCTCAAGACTCCTTTGGCTATTCGGGGTCTTTTTTGTCTCCATACAAATTTTAAGATTCTAGTTCTGTAAAAAATGCCATTGGTGATTTGATAGGGATTGCATTGAATCTGTAGATTGCTTTGGGTAGTATAGTTATTATCACAATGTTGATTCTTCCAATCCAAGAACGTGATATATCTCTCCAACTGTTCGTATCATCTTTAATTTCTTTCATCATTGTCTTATAGTCTTCTGCATACAGGTCTTTTGTCTCCTTAGGTAGGTTTATTCCTAAGTATTTAATTCTTTTTGTTGCAATGGTAAATGGGAATGTTTCCTTAATTTCCCTTTCAGATTTTTCATTATTAGTGTATAGGAATGCAAGAGATTTTTGTGCATTAATTTTGTATCCTACAACTTTACCAAATTCATTGATTAACTCTAGTAGTTTTCTGGTGGCAATTTTAGGATTCTCTATGTATAGTATGATGTCATCTGCAAACAGTGACAGTTTTACTTCTTCTTTTCCAATTTATACTCCTTTTATTTCTTTTTCTTCTCTGATTGCCATGGCTAGGGCTCCCAAAACTATATTGAATAATAGTGGCAAGAGTGGACATCCTTGTCTTGTTGTTGATCTTAGAGGAAATGCTTTCAGTTTTTCACCATTGAGAATGATGTTTGCTGTGGATTTGTCATATATGGCCTTTATTGTGTTGAGGTAGGTTCCCTCTATGTCCACCTTCTGGAGAATTTTTATCATAAATGGGTGTTGAATTTTGTCAAAAGGTTTTTCTGCATCTATTGAGATGATCATAGGGGGTTTATTCTTCAGTTTGTAATATGGTGTATCACATTAATTGATTTGCGTGTATTGAAGAATCTTTGCATCCCTGGGATAAATCCCACTTGATCATGGTTTATGATCCTTTTAATGTGTTTTTGGATTCTGATTGCTAGTATTTTGTTGAGGATTTTTGTATCTATATTCATCAGTGATATTGGTCTGTAATTTTCTTTTTTTGTAGTATCTTTGTCTGGTTTTAGTATCAGGGTGATGGTGGCCTCATAGAATGAGTTTGGGAGTGTTCCTTCCTCTGCAAATTGTTGGAAGAGTTTGAGTGTTAGCTCTTCTCTAAATGTTTGATAGGATTCACCTGTGAAGCCATCTGGTCCTGGACTTTTGTTTGTTGGAAGACTTTTAATCACAGTTTAAAGTTCATTACTTGTGATTGGTCTGTTCATATTTTCTATTTCTTCCTGGTTCAGACTTGGAAGGTTTTACCTTTCTAAGAAAGTGTCCATTTCTTCCTGGTTGTACATTTTATTTGCACAGAGTAGCTTGTAGTAGTCTCTTAGGCTGCTTTGTATTTCTGTGCTATCTGTTGTAACTTCTCTTTTTTTCATTTCTAATTTTAATGATTTGAGGTCTCTCTCTCTTTTTCTTAATGAGTATGGCTAATGTTTTAACAGTTTTGTTTATCTTCTTAAAGAACAAGCTTTTTAGTTTTATTCTTCTTTGCTATTGTTTTCTTGTTTCTATTTTATTTATTTCTGCTCTGATCTTTATGATTTATTTCCTGCTACTAACTTTGGGTTTTATTTATTCTTTTTTCTCTAGTTACTTTATATGTAAATTTAGACTGTTTATTTGACATTTTTCTTGTTTCTTGAGGTAGGCTTGTATAGCTATAAACTTCATTCTTAGAACTGCTTTTGCTGCATCCCATAGGTTTTGGATCATCGTGTTTTCATTGTAATTTTTCTCTAGGTAGTTTTTTATTTCCTCTTTGATTTCTTCAGTGATCTCTTGGTTATTTAATAACATATTGTTTAACCTCCATGTGTTTGTGTTTTTCATGTTTTTTCCTTGTAAATGATTTCTAATCTCATAGTGTTGTGATCAGAAATGATGCTTCCTATGATTTCAATTTTCTGAAATTTACTGAGGCTTGATTTGTGACCCAAGATGTGATCTATCCTGGAGAATTTTCCATGTACACTTGAGAAGAATGTGTAATCTACTGTTTTTGGATGGAATGTCCTACAAATATCAGTTAAATCTATCTGGTCTATTGTGTCATTTAAAGCTTGGGTTTCCATATTAATTTTCTGTTTGAATGATCTGTCCATTGGTATGAGTTGTTAAAGTCCCCCACTATTATTGTATTACTATTGATTTCCTCTTTTATAGCTGTTAGCAGTTGCCTTATGTATTGAGGTGCTCCTATGTTGGGTGCATATATATTTATAATTGTTATATCTTCTTCCTGGATTTATCTCTTGATCATTATGTAGTGTCCTTCCTTGTCTCTTGTAACATTCTCTGTTTTAAAGTCTATTTTATCTGATATAAGTATTGCTAGTCCAACTTTCTTTTGATTTCCATTTGCATGGAATGTCTTTTTCCATCCCCTAATTTTCAATCTGTATGTGTCCCTAAGTCTGAAGTGGGTCTCTTGTATACAGCATATATATGGGTCTTGTTTTCGTATCCATTCAGGGAGCCTGTGTCTTTTGGTTGGAGCATTTAATCCATTCATGTTTAAAGTAATTATCGATATGTATGTTCCTTTTACCATTTTCTTAATTGTTTTAGGTTTGTTTTTTGTAGGTCCTTTTCTTCTCTTGTGTCTCCCACTGAGAGAATTTCATTTAGCATTTGTTGTAGAGCTGGTTTGGTGGTGCTGAATTCTCTTAGCTTTTGCTTGTCTGTAAAGCTTTTGATTTCTCCATGGAAACTTAATGAGATCCTTGCTGGGTAGAGTAATCTTGTTTGTAGGTTATTCCCTTTCATCACTTTAAATGTATCATGCCTCTTCCTTCTGGCTCGTAGAGTTTCTGCTGAGACATCAGTTGTTAATCTTATGGGAGTTCCCTTGCATGTTATTAGTCATTTTTCCCTTGTTGCTTTCAACAATTTTTCTTTGTCTTTAATTTTTGTCAGTTTGATTGTTATGTGTCTCGCTGTGTTTTTCCTTGGGTTTATCCTGCCTGGGACTCTGCACTTCTGGACTTGGGTGGCTATTTCTTTTCCCATGTTATGGAAGTTTTCAACTATAATCTCTTCAAATGTTTCCTTGGGTCATTTCTCTCTCTCTCTTCTCCTTCTGGGACCCCTATAATGCGACCCTTTATATATGGGACCCCTTAAATGTTGTTGCATTTAATGTTGTCCCAAAGACCTCTTAGGCTGTCTTCATTTCTTTTCATTCTTTTTTCTCTATTCTCTTCTGCAGCAGTGAATTACACCATTCTGTCTTCCAGGTCACTTATCCACTCTTCTGCCTCAGTTATTTTGCTGTTGATTCCTTCTAGTGTATTTCTCATTTCAGTTATTGTATTGTTCTTCTGTGTTTGTTCTTTAATTCTTCTTGGTCTTTGTTAAACATTTCTTTCATCTTCTTGATGTTTGCCTCCATTCCTTTTCCAATTTCCTGGATCATCTTCACTATCATTATTCTGAATTCTTTTTCTGGAATGTTGCCTGTCTCCACTTCAGTTATTTGTTTTTCTGTGGTAATATCTTGTTCTTTCATCTGGTACAAAGTCCTCTGACTTTTCATTTTGTCTGTCTTTCTGTGAATGTGGTTTTCCTTTCACAGGCTGCAGAACTGTAGTTCTTCTTGCTTCTGCTGTCTGCCCTCTCTTCATAATCTTGTATGTATTTATTCAACAACAATTTACTTATGTCATAGTAGGTTCCAGGCCCTTTTTCAGTAGTGAATGTCTCTATTAACCAATCCCCATTATTAAGAGTGACAATTTACATCAAACCTGTATTTGATAAAATAAATCAATTGCTATTTCTAAGCTCAGTGACTACTTAGGCAGAATATTTGTGTCTTCATAATAATTTATTTATACATAATAATGTATTTATGCATAATAATGTATATATAGTATGTTATAAGCTATAATATATGCTATATGAATAGTATGTAATCCATATAATTAAATATCATTTTACTCTCATAAAGAAGGAACAATTCACAACATAAAATTTGTCATTTTTTCTCAAAGCTAACCAAGGCAGATAGTTAGAAAACTCAGAAATCGAATAACTTTGAAATATTTCAGTAGAGGCTATAGCTGTACACACCATTGTTTCCCACTGTGGTTACAGCCTCCATAAAAAAATGTGACTAATTATTTTACATCACACAACTAAATGATAATGCTCAGTATTGGTCTAATAACCAGACCCCTGGACAAGACAGTCTCATTATCACCCCAAATAAAATAGCACTTCAGTATTCTGCGAGACTGCCATTACCGTCAAGGATTATTGGGCGGTGTTTGCAAATAGTTAACCAGGCTTCCTCACAGCTGTTCAAAATTGAGAGCTCATGAATACTTTTGCAAGCAGAGTAAAATCTTAGAAGCACAGATGAGCAAGAAGAATGGTAGTATACCAAATGCATAACAAATAAGAGTTTTAATTCATCTCATCATGAAAACAATAAGAGATGAAGAAAGAGAGGACAGAGGCCTTGGATGCCCAGAATTAGAGACTTAACTTGGATCAGCTGTACCTGTCATACTTAATGAAAATTGTTTATAAACACAAATTTGGCATATTTTAGAGTTGAATGTAAGACAGACTGTTCAAGTTTTATTCTAGTTGTGTGGCTAATGTTCAAGGATATTCTTAATTTAATCATTGCTTTAAAAATGGGGCATCTATGTCACAAGGCACTTAGATACTTGTATAGTTAAAGTTTCTCTGGGATGCTTCACATGCCATATTTTAGAAGCTGTTTAATAATCTCCTAAGGTATGGTTACTCAATTTATCTTTCTGTGTGACATATGCAGACCAAAATCCTTAGGAAATAGTACTTCTCTATTTAATCCACTGTAAAAGGACTAAGTGACAAAATACAATTATTATTTTGTGATTTTAGAGCTAAATTCAACCTTCTCACTTTAGAGGAAAGTGAGACAGAGATAAGTTAAAATCTTACCCAAAGATCCGAACTTGGTAAGCAATAGATGAAGTTTCCTGAACCCTAGTCTGGAGTTATATCTATCTGTCATTACTCCTTCAGAGTGAGGTCATTCTGTAAGTGAGAATCCAAAATGTAAGATTAGAGGAAATTAAATATATAAATAGATATGTCATAAACAAACCCAGCCTGGATATACTGCTGCTGAAAAGCAAGGAACCTTAATATTTCAGAAATCCTTGTTACTTTTCATACACATTTGATGACAGTGGTACATTCATGTTGAGGGAGATTTAGTAGATGAGGTAGAATACAAGAATTTTACCTAGATTTTTGTTTTCAGACATTTGATTTAGAATTTAGTTTACTCTCTTTCTGACAAGTAAATTTAGATCTGTTTCAAAATACAAAATTGCATTTTTAATTTATTTTCTTGGTTTAGTGTGTAGTAATTAATGACTTACAAATAATGACAGAATATCTTAATTTTGAATAGTTACAAGCAAGCATATACTGACTCAGATATTAGCTTTATTTTGCACATATTTTTTTCTCAGTCACCATACTTATTTCTCTAATTCCATTGATGGTAAATGGTAAGAATTAACAGAATATTTTTATAATTAATTTTATTTAATTTTCATTGACCAGAAGAAAATGAGCAGACTTCTCTCTGATCTTAAGTTAAGCCTTATTGTGCATGTAAACTACATAATCAGTACTAATTTGCATTTTTTATAGTATATACAAATTGTAAAGTTAACTCTAATGTCTTCAATACACTGAATTTATATAGTACCATCCAACTGTGTCCCTCTTTGATACTTTACATAATGCAACTATTTTAATACCTTAAAAGTCTTGTTTCATGAAGACACTATTGGTCTTCACCCTTCCTATAGAGCAGAGTCTAAATTTATAAAAAATCTTTTAAGAATGTTCATACTTTTACCTCAGATATTATAGTTATTTGTTATTCTCCAGCATAAACATTCTAGTTAGGTCATTCATTTGTTCAACAAATATTTATGAAACACCATACTTATGTATAACATAACTCTAATAGTAGCTAAGTTATGTAAAATAGTTTAAAATCAATTAAACAGATATGTAAATATTAGTTGTCATTAACACAGTATAATATTAAGTACAGCACTTACTATAATGCAAGTTATTTAATAGACACTGTAGGAGAAATGTGAACACAATATAATCACTTACTGAAATAATATTAATATTCAATGAGAGCCTTAACCACATTAGAACCATATATAAATATAGTAAACCATAGTGTAATTAATAGCTTAATTTTTTGTGTGTTTCTCTAGTGATACTGCCTTTTCCCCACCTACCTCTCACTCTCTACATTGGCTGCAGAGTTCTCAGTCTATATGATACTAATAGTAAGCAAAACAAACAAAAAACAAAAGAGAAACTGAAGTAGCTGTACTAATTTCAGACAATGCAGACTTCAGAACAAGGATTATTATAGCACTGCATAAAGAAAAAGGGTCAATTCTCTAAGAAGATATAACAATCCTAAATGTATATGCACCTAACAACAGAGCATCAAAATGCATGTGTCAAAAAACGTTTAGAAACTCAAGAAGAAATATACAAATTCACTATTATAATTAAAGACTTCAATGTCTCTTTGTCAGTAATGATAAGTAGACAGAAAATCAGTAAATGTGAAAACAAAATCAATAAAGATATAGATGACCAGAACAGCAATATCATTCAACTTGATCCAATTGATATTATAGAATACTCTATCCCAAAACAGCAAAATACACATTCCTCTGATGTTTACATAGAACACTTACCAACATAGAGTACATTCTGGGCCATAAAACATACCTTAATAGTTCAAGAGAATAGAAATTTTGCAAAATATGTTTTCACAAAATAGAATCAAACTATAAATCAATAACAGGAAAGTTCCTAAGTTCGAAAGTTCCTAAATATTTGTAAGTTAAACAACATATTTTATAATGAATGTGTCAAAGAAAACCTTAAGAGAATATTTTAAAAAATATTTTGAACTAAATAAAAATGAGAATGCAACTTATTAAAATTTGCGAGATACAATTAAAGTAGTGCTGAGCGGGAAAATTAAAATTTTAAATTCATACATTAGAAAAGATTTAAGATCTAAAATCAATAACTGAACCTTCTTTCTTAGTACGAAAAAGAAATAAGTAACTTTTAAACCTAAATCAAGAAGAGGATGAAAAACAATAAAAATTAGAGCAGAAATATATGAAATAAAAAACAGAAAAACAACAGAGAAAATCAGTGAAACCAAAACTGATTCTTTTAAAATATCAACAAAGTTGATAAGCCTCTAGCATGACCAACCAATAAAAACAAATGGGATAGAAATACAAATTACCTACATAAGAAATTTTAAAAAAAGTCATCATTGCTAATCACAGGGGAATTAAAAGTATAATAAAGGAATCCTGTGAGCAGCTATATGTCCACAGATTTGCTTACTTAGACAAAATAGACAAATCCTTTGAAAAATACAACTATAAAGCTCACACAAGAAAAATTAGATAATCCAATGAGCCCTATGTTTATTAAAGAAAGTCAATGAATAATTAATAACCTTCCAAAAGAGAAAGCTCTAGGCCCAGAAATTTTCACAGGTGAATTCTACCACACATTTAAGAAATAAATAATACCACTTCTTCACAATGTCTTCTAGAAAATAGAAGCTATAGATAACACTTCCTGACTTACTCTATGAGTGCAGAATTACTTTAATAACAAAAGCAGATGAAGAGATTACAAGAAAACTACAGAATAATATCTCTCATGGACATAAATATAACAATTTTCAACAAAATACTAGCAAAAGAAGCCAATAAAGAACTACACCCCACAGTGGAGAAAAGGGGGCCCTCCTACACTGTTAGTGGGAATGTAAATTGGTACAACCACTAAGGAGAACGGTATAGAAGTTCCTTAAAAAACTAAAAATAGAGCTATCATATGATCTAGCAATCCCACTCCTGGGTATACATGTGGAGAAAACCATAATTTGAAAAGATACTTGCATCCTATTGTTCATTGCAGCACTATTTACAATAGCAAGGACATGGAAGCAACCTAAATGTCCATCGACAGATGATGTATAAAGAACATGTTGTGTATATACATATATATATATATATATATATATATATATATATATATATATATATATATATACACATATATATACACAATGGAATATTACTCAGCCATAAAAAAGAATGAAATAATGACATTTGCAGCTACATGGATGGACCTAGAGATGTCATACTGAGTGAAGTAAGTCAGACAGAGAAAAACAAATATCATGTGCTATGGCTTATATATAGAATCTAAAATAATGATAAAAATGAACTTATTTACAAAACAGAAATAGAATCACAGATGTTGAAAACAAACTTATGGTTACCAAGGGGGAAGGAGGGACAAATTGGGAGATTGGGATTGACATATAAACACTATTATATATAAAATAGGTAACTAATATGTACTTACTGTATAACACAAGGAACTCTACTCAATACTGTATAATGACCTGTATGGGAAAAGAATCTAAAAAAGAGTGGTTATATGTATATGTATAACTGATTTATTTTGCTATTCAGCAGAAATTAGCACAACATTTGAAAACAACTATACTCTAATAAATATTAAAAAAAAAAAACCAGAACTACACACCACATGCAAATGAGACTTATTCCAGGTAAGCAATGCTGGTCTAACATTCAAAAATCAGTCAATCAATAGAGAAAATAATAAAAATTATATGTTTTATCAATTATGGCATGAAAAGCTGTTCAAATCCAACATCCACTCAAGGCAAAAACTCTCAGCAAACCAATTATAGAGAAGTCTTCCCCCAGCTTAATTTTAATAATCTAGAAAAATTCTACATCACACATAATACTGAAAAACTGGACTTTTATGCCTAAGATCAAAATCATGTCATGGATGTTTTCTCTCACTATTCCTATTCAACATGGTACTAGAAGTCCTAGCTAGTGCAATAAAACAAGAATAGAAAGCAAAAGGCATGTAGATTTGAAAGGAAAGAATAAAACTGTCTTAATTTTCAGATAACATGATTGTATATGCAGAAAATCCTAAAGAATTTGCAAATAAATTCCTGGAACTAACAAGGAAGTACAATAAATTTGCAGGATATAAGGTCAATAACCCAAGGCAATTTCTTGTATACCAGCAATGAACAATTAGAATTGAATTAAAAGAAAAAGCAGTGCCACTTTGAGTAGCACCAAAAATATGAAGTCCTTAAGCATAAATGTATCAAAATATGTATGAAATCTATATCCATACAAGTATAAAACACTAAAGAAATTTTAAAATGTATAAATAAATTGGCAGATATTTCATGTTTCATGGATTAAAAGACTCAATGTTAGGAACTTGTGAGTTATTCTCAACTTCTATACATTCAACAATATTCTAATCAAAATCTCAGCGAGTCATTTTGTAGATATTGAAAAACTGATACTAAAATTTATATGTTTATCAATAGACCTATAATATTCAGCACAATACTGAAGAACAAAGCTGAGAAATTATCACTACTAATTTTAAGAATTGCTCTTAAGCTATAATAATACAGTGTGATTTTGGTGAAAGAATAGCAACATAAGTCAAAGCAACAGAACAGAAAACCCAGATATAGACCCACACAAAGATAATTGAGTTTCAACAGAGGTGCAAAGGCAATTCAATGGAGAAATACAGTCTTTTCAATAAGTGGTACTAGAACAATTGGTCATATATACGTTCATAGCAGTATTATTTACAATGGCCATGAAATGGAAGCAACCTATGTGTGCATCAACAGATGAATGGATAAAGAAGATATACTATATAACACACACACACACACACACCACATACACACACACACACAATGGAATATTACTCAGCCATAAAAAGAATGAAATTCTGCCATTTGCAACATCATGGATGACCTAGAGAGTATTATGCTTAGTGAAATAAGTCAGCCAGAGAAAGACAAATACTCTATCAGTTGTATGTGGAATCTAAAATATAAAATAAACAACTGTATATAACGAGACAGAACCAGACTCACGGACATAGAGAACAAAACTAGTGGTTACCAGTAGTAAGAAGGAAGAGTGAGATTAGTGGTATAGGATTAAGAGACACAAACTACTATGTATAAAAATAAATGAGCAATATTTTACAGCACAGGGAAATATAGCCATTATTTTGTAATGACTTTAAATGAGTATAATTTATAAAAATGTTGAATCACTATGTTCTACACTTGAAACTAATATAATACTGTAAATCAACTATACTTCAATTTAAAAACTAGTATTAAGAATTCTGAATATCCATTGGAAAATAAAGTAAAAAGTAGCACTTTAAAAAAAAAAGAGAGAGA